>NW_027287095.1:51128012-51840512 GCF_022747635.1 Hetaerina americana
AGAAGGCTAACCCATAAGATGTTGTTACAATTAAATGAATCATTATAATAAAACAGAGAAGTCAGATTGGTCCTAAGCAGATAAAGATAAGTTATATTTAATTTTAAAACTAGTTTAAACAGCAATAAGAAACGATAATGACGTGTTCAAATGAAAATTTTTATACTGTCGAGTAAATACGAAAACGTTATTATTCACAAAACTTTATGTACCTTTTAAAACCTAATATTAAGGTAATATTTAGAGGATAATCCTAAACCATTTCCGTCTCACTTCAGGGAAATACAAGGGAAACCTTAAACCATACATTCTTTGAAAACAGAAAATGGTAAACAAGGTGAATTATCCAATTTTTTCTTTCAGAACGTGTACATAAAAAATACAAGGGTACAAAACGAAGTGCTGTAAAGACCTGAAAATCTCGTGGACGACATATTACTGTGCCAGATAAAAATTTTAAAAAATACTCTAAAATCATTAAAACATTAGAAATAAAGGTTTGGAATAAATCACCCTTATTACTTTGGAAACCCACGGAAGACACCGCATCTTGTTTAAAAACAGAGTATTTACAAGTCGAAAGAAGGTTCAACACCTCGGGACTGGAAGGTTAGCTCACATAACCTCCCCCCTCTGCAAATATGGCCGCCGGGTGTCTTCAGTAATTGTGTACCAATTTCTTTGACAATTATATACTGCAGAATCTTAAAGTATATCCTTGATGGCAATATAGCAATAATATTTTCCGACAATAGGAATACACTATGCCCTTACCAGAAAAGCTTTTGGAAAAGTACTCATCAACATAAACAAAGAATTTCCGTTGAAATAAACTAGTTTTTTAAAAACCCACTTGAGGAATCCTTCAAATATGTTCGATTTAATTATCTTAACTCATTTAACTTTAAGATTGTACAATGAATAATACAATGGAGAGTTTCTGCATGCACAAGGCACAATTAAATGGGGCTTATGTGCAATCCAAAAGCCTTGAGTTCATAATCGATTCCAGGAGAACACAAGATTGACCATTGCTCAGTTCAATGGCTCGGACCAAAAGTTGCCTACTTAGTTATGGACATAATTTATACCGAGTTCTTTTCTATTTCCGTATTTCTCAGAAAAGTTCATTTATAATTTTTCACTAAAATTATGTCTGTTTCCAGTAGCTAGTATAGTTAATGCCAGCCCATCTTGCCTTCTGCTCGTGGGAGATGAAATTGTCTTGCACACTTTCATACACTAAATATCTTTCCTGTCACACGTCTTCGTGGTGGCTTGCAATTCAGAAGAAGCAATGCTAGAAAAAATGCATCAATAACGTTTCGTACGACAACATTGCTCTTTTTGTGAATTTTTGTTTGTGATTCTAATAACCGCGACAGCACTCGCCAAATTTTACGGCGCTCCTTATAACACACGAATTAGGAAGATCTCATAACAATGATATGAACATTTTTTACGAAATCATGATCATTATTACACTATATATAAATAAATAAATAAATAAATATGTGTGTGTACATGTATATATATATATATATATATATATATATATATATATATATATATATATATATATATATATATATATATATATATATATATATATATATATATATATATATATATATAGTGGGTCGTGGTAGTCCAGGGGATAGAGCGTAGGACCACTTGTCTACCGGAGGGTCCCGGGTTCGATTGGCCTTCCTGGCGAAAGGCGATCATGTCACCTCGTGCTAGCAAGGTTACTCTTTCGGATGTTTAAAGGAATTTTTGGAAAAATGAGCTGGTAAAAGAGAAGGAGGGAAAGCGGGAAGAAAGTTGGTGCGCGATCTCACAAGCATTTTGTTCAAGGCTTTGAAGAGGAAGAGTAAAACATTTCGGGGATGCTGGTCGGACCATTCCAGACCCGCACCCTCTCATGGGGTTTAAGTTCCCTGGCAACACCGTCCCAATTCGCGCCGGGAGAGCAATGTTCTTGCGAAAGTACTCCATTATCCCTCCTCCACGCCTCTTCGTTCCCACCGTACTCTGCCACAATCCTTTCTTCTCTCTATACGCTCCGCCTTCCCTCGTCGCGACGTCCGCTTACTTCCTCTCCTCCCCTCTCTCATTCTTCTCCGCCACTCCTCTCCAAACCTCTCACTCTCTCGGACTAACTTTCCTTTAGGCATTCGACATGAGTCCTCATGAATAGACTTCTCTTACCCTTCCCGTCTCATTCTTTCCATTTCCTTTCTCTCTCTCGCTCTCTCTCTCTCCATCATCCCCTCTATCTCTCTCTCTCCCCCTTTCTCTGACGAGCCTCCGTCCAAATACCGCATTCCGGGACGTCGGATAGGTACTCCCGTACACCATTCTCGTTTTTCTTTCCCCACCATTTCTCTCTCCTCCCCGGTTCCCTACGCCCGAGCTCCCGTGTTATTTCCCACCCGTTAACTCCTTGCCCAACCGATAACAAAAGGGTCGTCCTTCTCCTCTCTCCCTTTCCTTCCAGCCAGAGGGCACGTGATGGCGCGGCGAGCGGCCTTCTTGGCATTTCTCCCCGAAGGGTGTTACAACTGAGGGGAGGTTTTCTCAATTTTTTTTCCTTCAGGCCCTCGCGGACTCAGTCTCTATTCTCTCTCTCTCTCTCTCTCAACCTCCCCATACTTCGCCTCCCTTCATTCCCCACGCGCTCTCCACCTCGTGCGGTTTCCCATGTAAACACAAAATCTCTGCAGTTCCAAAGGTTATCCTCCCTCTCTCTCTATCTCTCAGCTGAAGATGAAAGCTGAAAGGTGGAGAATAGTCAGGATTTTTAAAAGCGAGGAAATCCGGTCTCATCCCGTTTCTCCGGCAACCTTTCAGGTGCCAGCGTGGAGTTAGTTGCGTGCGCCAGATGGCGAGTGAACAGATGCCATTTGTAAACGTAGGGTGTAAGATATTAAACGGAATTGGGAAATACGGTAACAATTTTATTTTCGCAGATTAAAAAAATATTACAGGACGAATTTCATAAAAATTTCAAGGAGTTCCGCTGATCCTGAATTTGATTCGGCTTACAGACCTTCTCCGAACGGAGACTGAACGAAATATATAGGTGTGATGAGTCACTGTTCTGTTCCTCAGGTTCAGTGCTTCAAACGCAATTGAGCCCATTACTAATGCATCTGAAAACGATAAGTCGGACCCGAGATCATTGGGGATCTTTTATCATACAATTTAGCTATTATTAGGTGAAATTGGTGATTACATGCATATAAAAATTACCTGTTCTTATGGTACTCGCTGAAAGAATTTCCCTATTGTAAAATTCAAAAGAAACTGCGGGAAATGCCGCAACAGTAACTTTTAATGGAGCCATCCGCTAACGTGCATTTCAATGCAACAATTTCAGAGTGTAAAAATCATTCGCCTTGACCGGGATTCGAACCCGGACCCCATAATGTCCGGTCGTGTCCTTTAGCCAGTTTAGCTATCGAGGCGTCATCTTAGGCGTGCTCTCAAAATTTCAGAGTTCAGAGAGGACACCTCGATAGCTTAACTGGCTAAACCACTCGACAGGACATTGAGGGATCCGGGTTCGAATACCGGTCAAGGCGAGTGGTATTTACATTCTGAAGTGGTTGCATTGTGATTTACCCTTATAGTTAATAAATGTGAGTGAGGATCCAGATTGTTAAAACAATACCCCACCAGACTTCACCCTCCTTCCCCCGCCTCAAATCGGTTGTGAAAGGACGTCACCACGGCTCGGGTGAAAGCGTTACAACAGGCCGCAATGAGGGAGCTGAACAGCATTCCGGGCGTCGCCTTCCAGAAGGCGTACGAGCCGTGGAAAACCCGTTGGTAGGGGTGAGTGGTCGCACAAGGGTACTACCATGAAGATTTTTGAGTGAATGTATCAATTCTGGCAATATAGTTTTTTAATCGACTCAGCTCTACTACTTTTGGGACAGACCTTGGATCAGTGTGAATTCCAATAATCCCATGAGATATTTTGGTTTCGGTAAAACTAACCTTATTAAAATACCCATGGGAAGACTGGGAGATACCTTTCTCGATATTTCCTTTAAGGTAGGCAGACATTTGATAAATGTATGACTTCACAAAAATCAACTCTGTGTTCAAAAATAAATGAGGTTAGAGAAAATATTACTTTTAAACATGGTTAAAAACGTGGGAAACGTAGTGTCTAGAACATCCTACATTTCTGAAGCATTCTTAGAACAGGGTATATATTCATGCTTATCTAATATGATACCGCTGATAAGACAACAACGTCAGTTTCTAATAAAAAATAAGTAATAAAGCACATAAATACATATAACATCCAAGAAAGAGTTAAAGGGGATAGGTACAGCCAGTTTCTTTCGGTAAAAAAATAAAGGAATATTCCATATAAATTACGTCCTCATGCATAGATAAAAAGAAGTGAAATATAACTGCGGAGTTGAGTATACCGTTGAAGAGAACAGAGACTCATTGGGTATGCGTTGCAAAAAAACAGGGAGGGATATAGATGCTTTCGGTCTTTGTTCGTGTCTTGGGCAATTACTCTAGGGGAAAAATAAAACAATATTGAGTATTTTGAATACATTAACCAAGCATTGACGTAGTTTATGCTTACGCATTACGTGGAATTACGTGGAATGAGAAGGCTCTGACTAAAATGGAAGTATAGAAAGAGATCAGAATATAGGAAGCCATATTTCTGTGTTCCCAATAGCAGGTAATCCCTAGAGAAGTCTCAATATTCAATAAGTAAACTTATAGGAAAGCAACAGGATGCGCTGTAATTCAGAAGCGCGAAATAAAAATAATGATCTCAAAATACCCGTATGTTCGGTAATTCACTGGGTTTATTTATTAATGAATTAAATGGAATTCACACAAATTAACATACATATTATAATATTTCCGATGGAGAATTCAAGTTGGCGCAGAAATTTGGTGGAATATAATTCTCACCTCATTTATTTACAATTCATAAATATAATAAGGTAACTTCGGATGCTTTGCGGGGGATAAAGTATATAATCCGTGGAGATAAGCCGATATTTATAGAAGTAGAAGTTTTTGAGTATAAAACCGGCACTCTCAATTGGGTCAAATGTGAAAATGGATTAATGATGTAATACTTTCTATAATTATAGCTTTTTATTTAATATGGGTGAAAACAACCAAACCATATTTTATGTGAGATGGAGGGACATTTCAATGACTCTTTATCTTATGGAATTAGAATTAAAAAGAAATTGTCATTAATTTAACAGAAAATGGTACATACGGGGACAGGTGATAAATATAACAGCAATAGTTATAATTAATGACAAGTATCACATAAAGCAAATGAGCAAATAACAATAATAATGTACGAAAAAAACCCCTGTCATTGCATGACAGCTGCCTAAGCAGTTCTCAGTGCGCTATTTTTACGAAACAAATTTGTATTTCTACCTAGCTATTAATCATTTCGCTAAACCGCCGTCTCATTATAAAAATGTGCATGAATTTATTTATATGTAATATATGATATTTTATTGAGGTCAAGCGAATGTAACAACAACATTTATTACTTGAAGTCAAGTAATTTAGGGACCATTGTAAATTCTTGACGAAGAGACGCAGGTGATTGATTTTTCTACGCTAATGCTCCACTTTTTTTAAGGTCATTAAAGTAGCATTTTATGATAATTTTTTGATCGCTTTAAGTCAAATATAGAGGTATGCATGGAGTTATACCATGCAATGGTAAGGCTTGATGGCATTTTCATTGCGCAATGGGAGCATAACTTTTATTAAACATTTTATTATTAAAACATAACAGTTTCAGATTTAAATTTGTGGAGTTCCTTTATGATGAGGGTAAAGAAAGAAATTTTGCCCTTCCATATAAAGATCTATTGCTTCACACGACCATAGTTATGATGCTACGCATTATCATCAGGTGATATACAAGAATTGTTCTTCAATTCGCCAAACACTTCTTTGAAAAGAATCACACCAGCACCTTCACACCGGCCATTCTTCACACAGAAGAGAAAGGACACAGGTTGAATGCTTTGGAGGAATTGGAAATTTGGCAATACCTTCAGTCGGACAGATTTAAGGTGGTCAACGAAACAATATACCTCTCCCGTTCCCCCCTCCTAAATTTCTTAAAAGACTCAAAAATCTTTCCCCACCCCCACCAAGGCAGTGATGACCATCGATCGTCACTTAATGGGGGTCAAATCATTGCGGAAAAATACCCGCCCTCCCGTAGGCCATTAATGGGTTGCTGTACCAGTACTCAACTTACCGCTCTCCGTTACTCCCCTACCTTCCTCCCCTCTAGTAGACAGGCTATATGAGTTGAAAAAGTGTTCCTTTATGTCACCTGATGATGATGCGTAGCATCGAAACCATGGTCGTGTGAAGTAATAAATCTTTATGCGGAAGTAAAAGGTTCTTCTTCTACCCTCATTTTATTATCGACTATTTATTAAATATTAATAAGCCACGCATTATTGCTATTGAACAAATAAGATGATATTTTCATGCAAATTAACTAAAGAGACTCTTTCTACAAATGCCATGTTTTTATTATAAATAAACAATCGAAGATAACGAAGACAAGTTCTTTAATTACTCCGGTTGATAGTTCAATTTTTCCTCAATTATTGCTACGCGATTCCTTGCAAAATTGGTCGTGAATTGTTTTTATCATTTCCTGATGAAGAAGTCATCACAGCGATATTTCTTTCCGAGACGTGAGATCATAAAGTTCAAATTAAGAAATATTTTGCGGCTCGTGTCACATCAACGCATTTGTGTTTACAAAACTCATTTCATGACTATGAATTTGATCAGGAAATTAATGAAAAAATTTAACGTGGAACACTTATAATAGTATGATTAGTCTCAATATTCTATAGCCTTAACCGTAATAATTATACTCTGTCAGGATATTATGGTGGTTTATTTTCAATTCCAGTGAACTTTGACGAACGAATTGAGTAGTTTCAGGCGTGATGTGGTGGAATTCGAAAATGATTAAAAAAAGATAGTAACAATTTTCCACTAGATAACATGTAACATTATCTAGTGGAAAATTATTCTTAAATCTGTATATAGTATCTTTTCTTTAACCATTACGAAGCTGCGTAATTTCAACAAGTTAGGCCCATACTTTGCTTTCTCAAATTACTAGAATGAAAAAATAAAAAAAATATTTATTAATGTTTATGTAGATCTCAAAAATATTCAGAACTAAAATGGCTAAAACATTTAGAACTCTTTTCCATACCCCTGCCCGTCCCTGAAATTCGATGCACAACGGAAAGCAGGCACGACGTTATGCCAAAATCAATAGGAAAGGTGTGTCCATAGAGAAGCGAACGTTTGAAAGTTCTCTTTCCCCCCATCAGTTAAATTCAAGATTTAAAATTGGATTACAAAAAAAAAGGAAATGGTAATGGTCTCCGAACGAAACGCTGAATCCACATTAATTGCCTTTCTCCGACCGGAATTGTAGGTAAAGTGAGACAAAGGAGGACTGGGGTGCAGGCGGCACGGGAAACCAAACGACAGGGAATGTAGGGGCGGGAAAATTGAAGACGGAAAAGAGAAGGGAAACAGCAGAGGTCAAGAGAAACGGAAAATTCGTATAAGGAAAATAGACCGAGGGCTTAATTGGATTCTCTTTGTCCCTCAACGATCCCTTTCACCTGCCCAAAAATTCCTGCTTCCGTCCCCATTGCTTAACTTATTCTTAAATACGATTGTAAATAAACATCTATCTCGATTCTTTCTTGTCTTCTCGCTTACATTTTTAATCTCCCCTCCTCACGCCATGCACGAAATAAATGAGTTTGAGGTCCCGTGATGCACGAACTCCAAAAAACGTGCAGTCACTAGGGTACAGGGCGCTACGGGTTACGTCGAGCACTCGTGGAGAGGAATGGACATTTCGATTCGGAGGAAGCGCGCTAGATGCTAAGCCAAGTTTCGAGGGTAAAAAGCATGCCTCGGGGATTTGCCGCCTGGCCTAACGATTCTTTCGGGTAACCTCTTTTAATGAAGATGATCCCCAGAGCTCTTGACCTCACTTACCAGAAACTCTGCCCACCGAAAGAAGAAATTAACCACTGGCCGATGATCGTTGGAACAGAAAAATCCTTGGGCATGAGAACTCTTTTTGGATCCCTTAAAATGAGATAGTTCATGGTATGTGAAAACATAGTGGCCAAATACTCTTTACATTTAACCAGCTTCTCTATCCACACTAAATATATAAACACTGATTTTGATATTTTCATCTATGATAAATAAATAAACGTGCCTAAGAAACCATCACGAGCTGTCTCTCTCCTATACGACAATATTACCCCAAAAATGTGATATCGACAAGTCTTTTAAGATAACTCCATACTTTCTTTTGAAAATTTCAGCACATGCAGCCTGTTTATCCTACAACAGCATTCAATTAAAAAATTCATGCCTTTTACCAGCTATACTAAGGTATTCATTACCTTGAAATTTTTCGCATGCGGTAATTTTCCATCTCTGAACTGTTTCAATTTCATTTTTCTCACAAATTATACTTAAGACTTAATTAATATATTTAAGATATAATTAAAGGCTAATATATGAGCATGACAAACTTAATCAAATATTCACAGAGCTGATTTTGGTATTAATCAATAACCATTAGTCGATATTGATTATACTTTCAACGTCAGGGACCTGTACCTCAAGCTACAAGTCAATTTATAATACTCCGAAAACTAGTGATGAGTCGTTCATTGTCGATTCGTTCTGAGAGATTGAAATGCATAATGAATGAAATTTCTCATGATTTGGAGGGCAAAAACAAGTCTGTGATGATAATCATTTCAATCATCACACCCGTTCCCAAATTGCGTTGTTTGTTCTAAAGAAAACGCGCATAATCTTTGAAAACTTTTTCAAATACCAACAATATACGCAAAAGTTTCATTATTATTTAAAAGTGATAGTCCAAGTTGGAGAATATAAAAATGGGCTTGAAATTATTTGTTTAACAGTAAAGCAAGAAAAACATACAAAGTTTATAAATTAGACATACAAACGTGATGATTTGGTTGGAACTGGGGTAAAATCCTAGGCAAAATAAAAAAAAACTTCACATGAAAATTCAGTATGACACACGTGAAAACAATAGCATACGACTAGAAAACAAATATATGCAAAGATATGAAGATAGATAGATAGAAGTCTTTATTTGGGCGAAATTGAGGCATGATGGTCTCTTCTTCCATTTAACCCATCGTCGTGTGCATATTATATTAGGCATTAAACTTATAGTTACATTCATACGTATACATAAATACATAAAGACAGACATATATAGACATAAATGAACAGGTTATTAGAAAGGTAATATCCATTCCGATTGAGAATTAGATTAAGTATTTGCCGAATTCGTCCCTCAAAGGTCTCCAACGAAAATTCCACTAATACGCCGAGACAAGACAATAATATGCCGAAATTGTGTACGCCTAAATTTCCGGAGTGTAAGACCAGAATATCAATTCTTTGCCCATTTTAAAACCATGTGAAAATGTTACAACTGAATTTTTTCAAATCCGTCCACTAGAAAATTCACCTTTCTGCGATTTCGGCTTTGTCGGAATAACGAATAACGATCTCGAGATAAGTAGACTGGAAATTAGGTTTTTATATACTGGATGATATAAAATGTGTTCAATAGCGTTCTTGGTCTCATAATGTTCTCTAGGATTCAAAATATCAATATTTCAAAAGACTACCGTTACCTGATTTTTGCATTAAGATTAAAAAATGTGATATTATAAAAATCATATGAAAAATAATGAGAATATCTTTAAATTTCATAGTCACCGAATGTCCGCATCACAGAGATCCACACTCATTTTGACTGTAGAGATCTCGGGAGTCATTGCCCACATTAACGGGAACCCCACAGCGGAGAATCCCCTCGTCATATTCTCCACCGCTTCTTTCTTCAAAACTTTCCATCAGTATTCCCCCAGACGATGGCGACCCTAGTCCCTGGTGGGTTGCGCGCTTTCTTTTGGATTTGATTGCCACGTTTGACGCGACCTATTCCGGGGCTTTAATGGACTTCGAATGCCCCATAGACGACGAATTTCTATTTTTTTTCCTCCTAAGTAACCTAGCTCTTACCTTTTTCCCAACTAAAGAAGTTATCACGTTGCAGTTATAGAAAGAAGCGAAACGTTATTTTCACTTTAAGGGCTCGGAGCGCATTTGAAAAATTCATTATAGATCAGCATAAAAAGTAAATAGACATCGAAAATATTAAGCAAATTAAAATGCCGAAGAATATTAAATTTTCTGAGGTCAATGCCATCAGAATCATTCAACTTCAACATTTCAGAGGGTATTAAAATGGCGTAATGCGATGATAAACTAACTGATGATGTTCGTTCCAGTCAGCGGCAGAGTGATTCAGACTTGCGTTTATTTTCAACGGAGCCAAAGGTCTGTTAATGCATTTTTACTAGTTGTGTTCTTTCTATTTTTCCCAATGCTCAGTACTTGCAGTGCGTAGTTCCGCCACCCTCTCAATATAATCAGCAGGTGCTAACGCTTTGATCGATTTTACTTGATGAGAGCACGAGAGTTCATATTTTCTTATGGTCTCCAAAAAATATAAATTGACAGCATTTCAAGTAGCATTCTGTAATAACCTTTACAAAAATTTGATTTCATTCGCGCGCATTTACGCTTTGGATATTGGTACTTGAATTAATAAGCTAATCTTCATACCAATTTCACATTGCAAAAAAACATTGCAAATTCACGAAATCGGCAAGTTTTTCACTAGAGCTGAATTGAGAATGTAAAATGCCGTTTTTAGGCGATAAAAAAGTTTCAATATAATTTTACCGGTACCTTCAAAAATAATGTCCATTAAATGTGAAGTATCATGAGTGTGATTACGAACGGTAAACTGCCAACCTAATCTTTTATTGGTCAGATTACATTCTTACCAAATCCTTCACACATTTTAAAAATGTTTTGATTCTCCTTCCCCATCTTATTTTGAAGAGACTATATTTATCTCAATCATTGGTGCATATAAATTAAAGCGTTGGAGTTATTTGAAGAGTGGTAATAAAGATCTTAATGAAAATCTGAAAAGCTAAACAGTTCCAGAGTCGATGTAGTATAAGAAATCCAACAAATACAAGTCTTGTACCTGAGGATGGCTCTGTGAGTCGAAACGAGTGTCGTAACGATAAAGTTTTATTTTGTGGAAATGTGCTTTATTCTTACTTTATCATAATCTGGAAAGCGTTAAGTCTGCGAGGAGCAAAAAAAAATACGGGTATCAATGGTGAATGGACCAGAGAGGGTAATATTTGGCAGAGACAAAGAGAGTGCCTGCCAATGTCCACCATTAATTCCCGATATGCGACGCCAAGTTGAAATGGTTGCCAAATCCACATATCCCAGATGTACTATGCGGGAGAGAGTATAAGAATGATTTGATCTAACCGGTTAATATCATCATTTATATGCTTGGATCATATTTTTTTCTATTACTCGTGTAAAATTTTAAAGATGTTTGAATCAAGTATTTCAGAAAAAAATAATTAGATATAAATAAACACTACAATTAAAAATGCTTAGAATAACAAGTTTCGTAAAAAAGTCATATCTTAGACAGTTTTTGGCTTTCGTAGTGGTTTGAATGAGTCATAACGCTTGAAATAAAAGAAAATATCAATATTTGCGGGTTGGATTGTAGAGCTTCTTCAAACGCTTGACAATTTGTCAATTCACCAATAACAACAGGCAATGACTTCATTTTCCGAATGAATTCTGTATAATAAAAAAGAAAATCACCTAGAAAATGGAATATAAAGTAAAAAAATAAATAATCTATTGTTATTCTTAACATCAGTACAAAAAAACAAAATTAATGAATTTCTCTAAAGATAGCTGATGGTTCTAGAAATAACCATTGACAGCCTGATGAGGTATTTTTAATCATTTTTAAATACACTTATGCATGAGGTAATGAATGAACCTAATTAATTAACAGTGTTAAGTTAAAACGATTAAAAGTAGATACAAGCTGAAAACATTTTGTGATTCGTTAATTTTCCTATTCGTACCCAACTCCATTAAGTTCACGTAAAGACATGAGCTCAATCTGTCTCCGTTGCAGAGCAGGATTACCACACTTTCTATCATTCCGACTCAAAATGGCGCATTTGCAACACGAGCCTTGAATTGAATGGAAGGAGGATTCGAAAGTCAAGAACTCCCATGCAAGTTTAATGGGATTTTAACCACTGAATAATCCGCATGACGCCCTTCCATCCAGAGTCGAAATTCTCCACTCCACGATGATCACCGTCGGTCGTTACCGCGGCGTCAACCCTCTTTTCCTCCGCGATGGCCCAATCCGAAACGAGAGAACACGGAGAGACTCCCTCCACGCCCTCACCAGTTGACACGACCAGGGTGAGAGAGAGAGAGAGAGCGAGAGAGCGGGACTTGCCACACGCGGCGTGTAGACTCGCTTATCGCGCTGGTTGCCGTTTCAAGAGCATTTTCCAGCGCCCGCATTCCGTGGCTTTGGGAGCCTTCCGACATGGCTGCAATCCGCCTCAGTGCTCAAAAATCCCTTTTCCCCTCATCCCCATCCTCTTTCTCTTCATTCCCTCACTCCTAGTCCCAGCCACTGTATTCCATCACACGAGTTTCCGCGTTAATTTTCGCCTGGACGCCCTGGCACAAAATTCGCCTGTCCCGCTCTTTCCCTCCCGCCAAACCCTCACGTGCCTGACCCGCCCGATCCCGGTCGCCAATCCCACCCGACCGCTCTTCCCCCCCCCCCGCCACCCAACCTTTGCCCACCTTCGTCCCTGAGTATACGTACGGGTCGAACGACGTCCCGACCACGCACCACCGCTCGCAAACGAGTTTATTGGGTACGGGTAATTTGAGATTCACTTCCAATTAAACGCGCGTCCGCATTTGTTTTTTAATTATTTTTTTTTCGAGCTCTCGAATATTTTCTTTTCTCCGACTCCACGTTCCACTACCGAGTGATTCGTTAAACTTCGGGGGCGGAATCGTTAACGACGGAATTGTAAATAAGCTGCGGGAGTTCTCCGGGATTGAGTTTTTCTATCCGTCGAATCCGATTCCCTGCCTTCGCGCTCGAGAAGATTCTGGTTGCCAACCATCCGCCGATTAGAGGCAGATGGTTTTTCGAATCCGATATTTATTGCGTCGCCCCGTGTGCTTCCAGTGAGCGAAGGAAAAATTCAGGCGCGGGGCGCGTATTACTCTGCCGGTTCGGCCGGGCGAAACGGGATGGCGATATATTCCTGGGAAACAAACGGACGTAAATTTGAGAGAGATCCGGTGAAAGGTTGCCGAAACGCAATAGCGTAATCCCCTCGGAGATTTCACACTTCCTAACAGGTTTTATAATTTCTTTTTCACAACCGTTTTTCAATACACATGGGGACATTGTGTTTAGATCGCGCGTAAATTAGTGAAATTGATAAAAATTTACCTAGAAATGTTACTAGCTTAAAGCTTTAGGAAGTACGTGATGATAATATTGCGTGACATCAATATTGCCCGACAATAATCCTTGCCCTAGATGGTTCCCTAGAGGTCCTCCCAAGCGTGCGTAGGCTAAGGTAATTCAACACCAAGATGTATTTTAAAAGTTAATCAATCAATCAAATCAAAAGTTTTTAATCGATAACTATGTAAAATAAATAAAATTATGGAGATATTGTGCATCAAAGGTGCGTTCGCCACAGTTTCTCGGGCATCTAAGAGTAAAATATTTCCCTACGAATGAAAAACAACATGTTAGCTCCTAGAAGGACATTAGACTAAGTTATTATGTAAACTTAGGTCGAATGAAATAATGATAGAATAGCAGTCTACTTAGAATGAAAAAAGAAAAATATACCTTTCTTCCTTAATCGGGTTGCTTACAGTTATTCTGAACCCTTAAAGTTTGAGGAAAAATGACCTATCAAATCTGTCTGTTTCCACTTTATCCCTCAATCCTCGTTGTAATGATATCTAACTACTGATGTGGAGAATGAAATATTTTCAACATCAACGCCAATGAGACCTGCTTCCAATTCGCTTAAGAGATATGATCTGTAGTTCAACCTTCACTCCGTGAGTTAGTCTTGTCTCGTCTAATACTATAGATACGCACCTTTGTTAATCAGAAGAACGTTTTATCAATCTAGCTCTTCAATACTATGGCACGCGATCTAATTTATTAGTTAAGTGAATTTGAGGCCGAGGGATGAAGAGATGCTGGGACTTAAAAAAATAAATGGAATATTGATTCAGTAGGGGCAGAGGGTGATAATATTGTTCATGGCTTCGATATTTCTCTATCCATTCGGATATATGAAATGTATAATAAACGATTAACAAATGTCACCAGGAGAATGAGATACATCATTATAATCTACGTAAATCATCAGTCAAAACTACCCGTCGTCAGAATGCATAATTCTACCATAATGTTTAGGAGGAAGTTAACTAACTAATAGGTTTGGAGTATCTAAACGACGTATTATCAAATACTTAACTCCCTACTGTATCTCATGAGAGAATTATATATTGCCGAGTTTGGGTCGTATCCCAGGATCAAATACGAACTTCACTTACACTTACTCTTTTCTTCAATTGCGGAATGCATATGCAGCAAGAATGGAAACGGTCCCAGTATCCTGTCACGCACTTCGTGCGCTCGATATTTGCGCTGGATAGCCATTCTTCTGGCGGAGATGGAGAAGTATCTCAATGCTAAACCCCAAACGAGGTGCCGATAGCATGAAATCCATTCGAGACAAAATATTGATAGGTTGACATTATTACTAACTTACTTATAATTGTATGTTATATATATATATATATATATATATATATATATATATATATATATATATATATATATATATATATATATATATATATATATATACACATTCAAACACGAAATCCCGCCAAACGGCGAATAAATACTCATATATACAGAAACAGTTATAAGGAAAAGGGATAGGAACACATATAAAGGACGAACACAATAAAGGTGGGGAAGGCGGAATCGAACGGATCACAAGAGTAAAAATATTTCCTTGACCGGGACTCGAACCTCGGATCTTTCCACTTGCCGGGCGGATGCTCTTAACCTTATTTTACTTTTACTTATCCTATATTGTGTTCGTCCTTTATATGTGTTCCTATCCCTTTTCCTTATAACTGTTTCTGTATATATATATATATATATATATATATATATATATATATATATATATATATACATAAACATAAGTATAAACACGATATATATACATATATATGTATACATAGTGAACACATGTTCATTTACACTCATGTAAATAGCAGAAAAAGGGAAACAAGCATAAAAATAAAAGAAAAACAGCCGCCCGGGAAGTTGAATGATCCGTGGTTTAAGTTCCGGTCATTTTTTACACTTGCGATCTGTTCGATTCAACATACCCCGCCATTCCTGTATTTGTACGTGTGTGTGTATATATATATATATATATATATATATATATATATATATATATATATATATATATATATATATATATATATACATATATATTTATATATATATATATATATATATATATATATACATACATATGGCGGGACGTGGTAGTCCAGTGGGTAGAGCGTTGCACTGCTGACCGGAGGGTCCCGGGTTCGATTCCCGGGCAAGGCACTCTGGGCACCTGCAGCTCCTGCCAAGCTAAAATGATTTTTCGGGTACCAGGTCTTCCTGGGAAACCATAACCGGTACAGGGAAAGGAACTGGCCCCCCTACCCTGATGTGTGAATTTTCATACGCTGTATAGGGCTTAATACTGGGTGAACTCTTCCATCACCTACCAAACCGACCTTAGGGTTGATTACTGTGTTTATGGTTTATTTATATATACATATATATATTTATATACGAGAGGTAGATGCAGTCAGGGGTAGTTGGACTACAAGCACCCTCTAGGCACCCTTAGCTCCACTAAAGCTATGTCATTTTTCGGGTGCCTAATCTTCCAGGGAAATCATAACCGGTACAGGGTTAGGAACTGCCCCTCCTACCTATGAGTGAATTTTACACGCCGCAGAGGGTAGAGTACTCAGTGAGCTCTACCATCACCTACGAAACCGACCTTCTGGATGATTACTGTGTTTATAGTTACGTTATATATAAGATGATATACATAGGCGGGTAGGTGGCCGGGAACACGGAGCTGGAGATGGGTTATCCGAGGGAACGGGCCAGTCTCGAGCGAGGGTCAGTCTCTCCGTCAATCGGTCAGTTGTTTTAATTATTTATTTATTTAGCACTAGGCCGAAAACAGAACTTCGGTCTTTACGCCGGACTTTGAGTAATGATATAAAAATTACACAATTACATAAACCCAAGCCATTGGTGGAGGAAAATCACCCAGGTGCCAGGTGGGAGTCAAACCTGCGATGGTAGGCAGGTGAGGACATTACCCCGCTGCCACCGGTGCCGGCAATATGACATATAAAAGAGAAAGGCCGGAAGTTTTAACTATCTACAATGTGAGTGTCCTCTTTTGCATTCTCTACATTTTTTATATTTTTTCTAAACTGTCAACTACGGAACTATAGGTCCAATTTAAAAGGCACATGACAACCTCTCTATCGCTTCATTAATTTCATCAGTGTACCAAGCTCTTAAGACTGCAAAGAGTGTTATCCTGAAGTGATACTAACTCACAATTGCTACGTATCTGAATAATACAGGTAAAATTGTTACAACTTATCGGTTTTCGGGGTTATAATTGATCAAAATTACATACGTAAAAATGGAATTAAATGTTTGTAATAAGGACCGATAAGTAAAATGGGTTACTAACGAAAGACATATTCTTTAAGGTATCCTTTAAATACACGTGGACGATTATTAGGGAGAAAAACGTGGTAAATTTGGTCATTTAAATCCATCACCTATACTGGGTAAAACAAATGCACTTTTCTTCGCTCATGATGCAACGTTGCTCTATGAATGGATGGCCATCAATAAAAAATACTACAAGTATATGGCAAAATTAATCACGGAAAATAACTTAATTTAAGGACATTTATCAGTATTAGAATACCTTATTTAACTAATTCTAGACAG
The DNA here is from genome assembly GCF_022747635.1 of Hetaerina americana. Lineage (NCBI taxonomy): Eukaryota > Metazoa > Arthropoda > Insecta > Odonata > Calopterygidae > Hetaerina > Hetaerina americana. Next base: position 51,145,216 of record NW_027287095.1, read on the forward strand.
TCACGCCAAAATTAAACTTGAATAACGAAAAACCAGGGGGAATAAATTAAAATACTGCAGTATTTGATTTAATCAAAACATCAGGTCAAGAAACGAACTACGAGGAGGTGTGGGCGGTATTATAAAGCCCCCGACATCGATACAGGATATCAAGGGTGCGAGCGACCTTTTGTCTATCAATCTGTCATCTTTCGACATAGGATGGATGTGAGGTCTGGGATCTGCGGCAAGTGACGGGGATCCCGCAAAAGCAAGGAAGGGGAAGATCAAAGAGAGCCTCCAGGAAGTAAGGGAGGGAAACTTCTCACTCCCTCGCCTCGTGGCACATGGGTGTGTGGGGGGAGAAGGAAAGAGTGACGACGGAACACGAATAGAGGGAGATGGAGGGAGCAAAGTCTTACAGGAAGCAAAGATCGCACGAACTTGGTGGGTCGGGAAACACCTTTAACCTTATAAAGTGGTGTGAGATGAGAGTTTGTAAACCAGGATGGGAATGATGTTTCCACTCCCAACTAACTCGTTGAGATTTCCTCGAGCGAGTTAACAATTATCTCCTCGCGAATCCGTAAGATATTAGGTGGGAACAATTATAACAATTGAAGTTCCGTGTTTTAATGTACTAGTCTAGTGAATCAAAATATATTTGTAATTATATTTATCACGAAAATTTTTTTAGTGGTATATGACTTCGAGATTTCAATTTTCCATTAAAAATAGTCAATCAAATTTAGGTTGAAAGGGATATGCGAAAAAACTCGGAAGGAAAATTTCCAAAACATTAGATTAACTGGAAACATTGCTTCAAAACGTGTAGAAATATAAAAACGTACAAGTAATTTGTTATTTTGATTTTTTGATACTTTTTAAAGTTTTGACAGGCAGAATCAGTATTGTAAAATGAAAGTCGGTAAATTATCACTTAAGAAGGTTGAAATTTGCCCAAAAAACACAGCTCTTTGGTTAAAAAAAATCTTAATATGATATTTCACATTTCTTGGATATCCACTTTTTGTGTTATCAAACCAACTAATACCAAACCACATTTGCACAGGCACATAGCCACCTTGAGAAAAAGGGACACAAAGATAATTTACTCGGGGAGAAACAAAATATGTACTCTTCGTGAAACCCAGAAGTAAAACTATTGTCACATCTAAATTTTTTTCTTCTATAGCAAATATGGATAAAGTATTTCATTGGAAAAGAGAAACTCTTTAAATATTTAAAATAATAAGTTCGTGTTGAACATATTTCTGTCGCTGTGCCGATTAGTTTTCTTTGCCGCAAAGACTCTTCAAAGAAAGGTCGTCAATTCTAAATTGGCGTAATTATCCACTGCTGAGAAGGTAATATTTTCTAAGAATCGTAAAAACTGAGGAAGATACACTTTCAAAGCTCTACTGCTAAAACTCGATTACTAATCTTTACTACATACGATATCGTATTTTATACTCCTTGATAAGGCGCAATAAGGCGCTCGCAAGAATTTATACAAGCACATACATGCATTAGTAATATTCTCATTTTTGAACGTTTACGAGAATCCATGATAACAAAATAATTTGTACACATTTTCATTTGATGTGATTGGTGTTTTTTGACCATATAAACAGTATAAATTAACATGAAAATTTCCATTTATTTCACAATTTTCACTGTTAACAATATGTTTCCGTTAATATTTATTTTACATACCAACATTCAAAGATTCCTAAATCCATCATATTATAACTGGACGAACTTCTGAAAGAATTTTAATCAGAAATAAAATCTAATAACTGATTTCATATGAAGAAATTCAAATGTCTGTAAAATATTATTGGCTACTTTTTTTTAAGTTTTGATGGATGAAAATATCGGCAGATGTTTTGGATGATATGTTTCGCCAGTGAGGTTTTCTATCTACGTTGACTATTAATTCAACGGCTAAGCGTGCTAACGTTAGTCTTTTCTCTTTTCATTACCCTCAAGACTGCATTACTTCATTGCTCGAGGCAATATTTGTCGACGGTGGACCTGATAATAAATCATGTCTCTATTTCGATACGAAATATGTGTGCGTCCCCATCACCGCAACTGCGTTTGATTTCAGTGCCCTTCACCCATCCTCCTTGACAATTCATCCCCTCTTTTGGCTATTTGTTTTGACCGTGTGCGAGCAATTACGTCACTAAGAACGGTTTACGCAAGGAAAGAGAAACAAAAGAAATAATTTTGGCAGTTTTATGAATTATATAAAATTAAATATATCCGGTAGTGCATCAAGATTTGAATTCGCGATACTAAATTGATTAAAGGAATATAGTGAAAAATTAAAATAAATTACCGAAAATAACAACCCTTCTCTAAATATATAATTTTTCTATTTGTAGCGGCGTCCTAAGTTAAGGGTTCGGAAGTTGTGTCTTTTTTCAAAACACACTTTCAAATCAATTTAACGTGCCTGAATATCATGAACTCTTCAGTAACATCAATCACCAAGAACCACTTATTACTTTAGTACCCAGAAATTTAACGCACTTTCAAATCAATTTAAAGTGCTTGAATATCAAGAACTCTTCAGTGACATCAGTCATTTAAGAACCACAGATTACTGTAGTGCCCAAAAATATATTTTATCAAGAATCTAATTGCCTTGAATATATAAAATTAACAGCGCAAGAAAATATTTTACGAGTATATCAAGGTCTTCTCCACAAAATACAGTTTAGTTAGGTAACGATTTCATAAATTCTATGTTGCACCGGTGACATAATTATCGATAGCATCTGCAATGGTATTTTTCAACACAAAAGAAACAACGCACCGTAGCACGAGAATAAAGATTCTTCCATTCCCAAATAAAGGCAATAAACGTGTTAGTTCCAATATCCCAGCTGACTCGACAATTAATGTTTACAGAAATCGACTAAAAATGTATCTCGCCAACTTAAGGCGAACACGTAGGTAAAAAAAAACGGCATGGCCTGAAAAATAAGAATTTCGAAGGTAAAATGCGTTTGACTGACTTAGATTACGTGAACAAGACAGTTTCCACAAAATCAAATCAATGTGTTTGACGGCGTTTATGTGTTTGCACATGTTTTTGACTACAACCATAGCTTTATTTCAAATATTTTCTCCAATATGTATTACTGAGAGAAATCATCAAACTCATTATAATTTGATTGAAAAGAAGTAATATAAGAGAATGTGAGAGATTATTTGAGCATTCCTACCAAGAAAATTTAATCTATAATGAAATGATGTTCGACTTGACGTTATATGAAGAAGAGGTACGTGAAGATATGCTCATGGTAAATATTGCTCTCTCCACGTAGCTATTTGGGGTTTTAGTACATCAAATAACCATTATATTTCCCACCTAGGTTAGACGTTAGAAAATTTCGGCTGAACGGCCCTAAAAATTGCCGTATTACAGTTCTTAAAAATGCTCGTTTTTTTTAATTAATGATACAGAATAAATAACCTCAGGATCAAGGAGAGAAAATTACTACGTCAATAATTTACTAGATGGGATGCACAGCGAGAGAAAAATGAGGTCAGTTAGGATAGCACAAGTTACCCCTAAGTCCTACTCCGCCATTAAGGTATTATATATAAGGAGTTTATAGGGACACACATTTTTACTAGCGGCTTATGCCACCGGAAAACATTTACGACAATGCAGTTCAAATAATTAGTGCACACACGCATTTTAAAGCAGTGTAGTTAGGATGTTTACATTTTTCCCTAGTCATTCCAATCACCTATTTTAAAATACAATTCAACATCTTAAGCTCTTTAATTCTTCCGTTAAAATCATTCGCTGTAATATCCAGTTCAATAGTAGTGGACCCTTTTATTTATCATTGAAGATTTTTGTCCCTATTTAGTCAAGTTCATCCGCTTTTGGTTCCTCTCAACTTTTCAATTAAGATTAATATCAGGCTTCGGAATCATAAATCTCCAAGCCTTCTTCTTAAAGCACACATTCCTTGTTTATTAATTGGAAAAATAACAAGCAGTTTTGTTAAGTCCCAGTTCCGTGGTGAGGGGTATTTCTGGGCCACAACCTGAGGCAGATCTCCTGCATTGCGGCGAGCACCTCGCCTTCACCACAATCCACACCCCTTCCTCCCCACTCCCCCAACTTTTCACTACCCTTCCTCTTCCACACGTCCCTCCATTCTCGAATTTTCCGCCTCTTTCGCTTTTGTCTCCATTCCTTCCCTCTTCTCTCCCCTCTCCTACTTTCATAATTTGCCTCGGCTTCAACCTTCTCCCCCAATGACCACGGTGAAACCCACGTTCATTTTCCTCCCAAAAATAAAAACCCTGTTCGTGGCTTTTTCCTTTCCACCTTTCATGCTCTCAGTTTTATCAAGTTACGCGTGCGCCGACATTGTGAAAGTCAAAAAACGTGAAATGAGTCAAATGATTTATGTTTTATGCATCATGGTACGTGGTTTCCACGCACGTTTATAAATAATATAATACCCTTTCGTTTCCGCAAAGATATTATTCGTCTAGATCCGGTAACCCTACGTGTAACTCCACTCTATTTCAGCTTTAGAAAAAAAAACATAAAAAAGTTACCTACGGCAGGCTTAATATACATAATTATTTACTTAGTCACCACTTAGAATTTTATTTATTGTTTACATTAACAGAGACGACCGGCAATCATAAATTATCTATTCCCAAAGTTATCCAAGATATTCATGAATAAATCATACTTCTTCATGTACGAAAAACAAGTTATAAATTACAACGACCAATACAATTTTTCCCGGTTCATATAAGAAAATCTTACAGCTTATTTAGTAAATTAATTTTCCTCTACAGAATTTTGGAACACATTTGGCACGCGCGGCAAGTAGATTCAATTTTATGGAGTTCACTTACTTTAAGGAAGATCTTTGGGGGGAAAGTAGGGAGTTAAATAGATTGGGTAGTCTACCGCAGAATGCTAAGCCGTAAAGCAAAAGCATCCGTAATTTCATATTAATTTTGCGCAATTCATGGCTATTTTTCATTTATTTTTTAAACGATATTGCCATTCCGGAATATAATAATCCAAGAGTTACCGGCCACTATTATAAACGCATTCCAAACCGAATTGGAATTCAAACCAGCGGCACAAAAATGAGCTGTTTTTCGTGTTATCTAACGGACAAGCAGAATTGGCATTCCATATTTATTGAGTAGAAGCAGTCCGGGTTTAAGTTTTTAATTAAAATTTTACACAGTTGCTCTCGGCTTTTTATTTATTCGAGGCAGATTCGAGTTTTTATTCAGTTCCTGGTTCGAGGTTCATGTGAAATATCAGATCGTGCTGTTTTTTCCACGCGACAAAAAGCGTCCTGTCCGCCTGGTTGCTCTCTTCTCTCTGTGGCATTGATATTTTTGGCAATCCTGAGTCTAATTTTACACCGTCCTACATGGAAGACCATCAAACACAAAAAAATTGCCGCGGGTTGACACGATTACGATTTCTTAATGAATTAATCACATGACTAAATTATGACCAGAGGTGTACAAGGCTGTTGATTGAGCAAAAGAGTGGAAGAAAAGTCGCATGACTCTTTTAAAGAGAACTGATCTGATCAGATTTTACCAAACCTGCGCACCAAAAATTACTGATCTGAACAAATATTACATATTTCTGTTTTCATTCTCCTAATAAAAATATCACCGCTCACACTTCTCCAGCCCATTCCATTTTCAACGCCCTTCTCTATTAACATCTTTCTCACATCTCCTCCTCTTCTTCGTTTCAGCTTATCTCTCTTTCGTTTCGTTTCAACCTCCCAATTTGAGAGCATTCCATTCCCCGTGCCGTCTACGGTTTTCTTCCATCCTCCTCCTCTAACCTTCTCAATATCCTGTCGCCCAATCTCCTTCGCAGAGCTGCTCAAATCAAGCTCGGGAGATGAAGCTGGAGTTGTGTTCAAAATTGCTCTTTCAACGTACCCGACTTTTCCTTTTTCACTCAAAAACTTTATTTATATTATGATGGGGAGTTGATATTTAGGAGGTTTGTTTCATGGCGGTTGTTTTATAATATGTGTGTGTGCATATGGTCATAGAGTAAACGTTTAAAAATGGCAACAAATAGTACATATTAAAATCACCATTAAAACTTATAAAAAATTGATAACACACATATGTATTTTCATTGTCACGATTGCCTTGCTGCTTTTGTCGAACGACGAAGAAGAAATTCTGGAGTGAAGGTTAAACGGAGTCGATTTAGGACGTAGAGACTTACAAGGTCACCCTCTCCCTCTTAACCACCTTGCAACCACCCCCTTCATCAGAAAGGGAGTGTTTTTAGGATGAAGAGGGTGATTATAAAGGAGGTTAAAGTGGAGAGGGTGACCTTTTAACCCATTCCGTTCAAAATGGTCTCAAGAGAGCTTCATTTTCTTCACTCGACTAAAAAAATGTATATTTGTGTGCTCTCATTTGTTTTTTGTATAATAATATTTATTATAATTTATATACATATACATATGTATTTATGTAAATGTTTTTTCGGGTACCAAATCTTCCTGGGAAGCTATAACCGGCACAGGGAATGGAACTGGCCCCACTACCCCAATGTGTGAATTTTAGCCTAATTCATTATACGACCCAGCAGCTGGTTTGCAGTTCCCTACTAAGAAATGAAATGAAGATTCCAACATCGAGTGATACGGCATTTCTCATATTAGGACAGATCTTCTGTCGTAGTAAGAAACTTTAAGGACTTATACGGATGTATAATTATGTTTTACCATCTAACTCATTACAAGACGGTATAGTTCACCCATGTGGTATGTAAAAATTTGACAATTTACATAATATTTTCATTTCATAAACTCTCGTTATGAACCAATAAATAAATATAGGAGGTCTGTTCAAAAAGTATCGTGAATTCAGAATTTTCATGGGTTACGTATATTTGATTTTCGACTTTTTTGTGGCGTTATGTTGGTACTCATGTCTCTCACTTATGCCGAATATTTCGGCCATTATGAATGTTCAGTTAATTGTTGACATCTGTTTTGCTGGGACGTGTTTTGGCTCGTCTTCGATTTTTGCCTCTTCCAAAAAATGGATCAAAGAATCTGTATCAAACTTTGCGTGAAAAACGAAATTAAATCCGCGGACGCATTCCGAATGTTGACTGTGGTATATGGAGAAGCTACCTTGGATCGAAGCAACGTTTATCGGTGGTTCAAAATGTTCTCAAGGGGGCCGAGAAGATGTGAACGACGAAGAGCGTGCCGGACGCCCGAGCACATCAACAACAGACGAAAACATTGATGAAGTGAAGAAAATAGTATTTGCCAATCGTCGAATCGCCGTTAAAGAAGTTGCTGAGGACCTAAAAATATCGATTGGTTCGTGCCATTACCATTGATTTGGGCATGACACGGGTCTTCGCGAAATTCGTACCAAAATTGCTCGATTTCGACCAAAAATAGCCACGCATTAACATTGCTGATGAGGTGTTAGGCTCTGTCCGCTGTTATTCCTAATTTGTTTTCCTTTCGATCCATTTCACCTTGTCCATCCTTCTCCACACCCATATTTCAAAAGCCTCCAATCTAAGTCTATCCTCCTGCTTCAATGACCACGTTTCCGCGCCGTACATAACTACACTCCATATCAAAGTTTTTACGAGTCTTTTCTTAACATCATTACTCAACGTCCCCGTCATCAACTCCCTCCTCCTTGTGAAAGCCTCTTTGCCTAGCGCAATTCTTCCTTACGTCCCTACTACTTTGACCGTGTTGGTCCAAAACACTTCCGAGATACGTAAACTGTTCTACCTGTTCTAGTTTTTGCCCTCCTATTTTAATGTTTAGCTTAGCCTTTTTCTTTCTCGAAAATCGCATAACCTTTGTTTTATTAATATTGATTCTCATCCCATACCTGTCGCACTGAATTTCTAATTCACTAAGCAATGCTTGCAGCCCCTTGGCTGACTGACAAACTAAAGCTTGGTCATCAGCGAACCTAACTGATTTTACGAATTCCCCGCCCACTTTCATTCCTACCTCCAGTTCTTCCCATGCCTCTTTAATCATTTCCTCTACATACAGGTTGAACAGCAACGGTGACAATGGACAACCCTGCCTTACGCCTCTCCCTAACACTGCCCATCCGGACTTTCCGTTCCCCACTCGCACCTGAGCAGCCTTAGAAATGTACAGGTTGCGGATTAGCCTCCTGTCTCTCCAATTTATTCCTATTTTCTTCAACATACTCATAATTTGTTTTCCAAATCAACTCTATGAAACCTCGTGTCGAAGTATACAATAAAGGCAAACAAGTCCTGATTGTATTCTATATTTCTCTTGATTGAAAATCTCATTACTGCAATGGCATCACGCGTGCCTCTCCCCTTCCTAAGCCCAGACTGATCATCCCTGCAATCCATCATTTTGTTGATGGCCCTGGGAACCGCGTTAGCTGCATGGGAAATCAAACGTATTGTTCTGTAATCCTCGCATGATGTAGCCTTTATATTTTTCAGTATAGGAGATAACACCGATCTTAAACATTCTTCTGGCCAGATTTCTTCCCCATAGATGCTTGGAATCATTCCATATAGGATCTTTCTCCCACATTTTTCTTAAGCCTTTTATTAGATCCGCAACAATGCTGTCTACCCCTAAGGACTTATTTGATTTTATTTTTCTAAATGCCCCTTTCTATTTCATCGTCGAGAATGCCTGAGCATAAGCTATCTTCCTAGAGTTCTATATATTCCTTACATCTCTCTTGGATCTTTTCATCGTCAACTATTACTCTACCCAGTTTATGTCTGACTGTTAGCACAGATCTTCCCTTTTTACTTTCCGATAGTGATTTGACCTTGCTGTATATCGCACCAATTTCACCTTTTATCTCCAAAATTTCCATATCCTCGCACTGCATGTTCCACCATGCTTCTTTTGCTTAATTTGTTTCACGCTTCTATTCATTATTTAATTCTTTGTACTTCCTTTTGACTAACTCTGGGTTTACATTCTTCCATTTTCTTCTCTCATCTATCTTTGTAATCATCTCATTCGTGATCCATGGTTTCCTTGTCCTTTACCCTTTAACGGTACCTATAGTTTATTTCGCGGCTTTACACATCCCTTTTTTGATAAATTTCCATTTTTCCTCGATTGTATTCCTTTACCCTCATCCATGATTTTGTATACAGCCTGTTGATACCCCTTCCTTGTCAATCCAGTTAATGAATGTCATACGATAAGAAGGCAGGTTGGATACCTTTTGGGCACAATTCGTATATTCTCTATGACTTTGAAAGTATTTTTTCAATTCTTCATCCAGGTGAAGGAATAGCGACAAAGGTGGGTTTCCAAAGTTGACGATGTTACCCATTTCATCGGAATGGAGTCCCCTCTCCCAAAACCTCTCCCTACCCCTTCCACTCCTTCCGTATTCTCCTCCACCACTCTTAATACTCTTTGCAGTCCGTTTCACTCTGTTACTGCTCCTCCCAATGCATTTACTCCCTCGACTTCCATCTCCGCTTCCAATTTCCCGACTTTATTTTCGAGTCCACCATCTTTCGCTTCCATTTCCTCTTCCGTCCCCATTCACAGCCAGACTTTCGCAACTCCTCAATTTCCCTTGCTCCTTCTTCCATCTTCTACTCCGCTTAGTAAATTATAAACAATGACGAGGCTCTAGCGCGCATGCAACCATTTTTTTACATTATCAATAAAAACTATCAATTAGTGTCATATATTCAATTATGTTTACACTCTTGGGATAAATTTAGGTAAACGTAAAGAATAAATGCGTTCCCTTGGTGTTCTCACGGACATTTCATTGACATCGATCGTATCTTTAATTCCACCATATTAGGTTCCCACGGCCACGTTAATCAACCCAAATGTTGGGTATAATGTGTTGGCTAATCAATTGAACCGATAGAAAACCACACAGGGACATTGTAGGGTTCCTTTCACCGTACTATTATTTTATTTATTTCATGATTTCATTGGGGTGAGATTGACTCTTTATGCTCCATTCTTACATCTAACCCACCATATTACAATAAAGACAATTACAAATTCCCACCCAGGCGAGAATCGAACCCGCGATCTCGGAATTGGCAGGCGAGGACGTAAGTCCGCCGTTACCGAGGCCGGCCAAACATTAGATGGTTATCAGAAAATTGCGAAATTGAGACTTTAGATACATCTGCATCAACACAATAACCCCCAAGGCCTCGCAAGGACGTGTGTGAGGGGGTAGTAGGTCACCAGCTATTCTAAATGCATTCCTTTTATTTCTTCATGCACATGGCACCATACGATCCACCAAAAAACTGTGTGGAAAAGGCGGGACCGAGCACCATTCATGCAACATGCCTACACATATTACAAGTATTACATGGTTAGTAGCTGTTCTTGGACCAACACAAAGAGAAAAAGAAAAAATCATCAAAAAGGGCAGGTATAAGGTAATTTAGAGACTTATTACCTGTTAGTATTCGACACAGCCCCGACGGACAATTCACAAAAACAATAGGATTTATCTGCATTCATCTACACTCCATCAGGCACAAGGGCGCACGTTAGGGGTCGTTAGGACGCCAGATTTGGGGAGAGTTTTGGGGAACTTTAATCTTGTTTACCCTTATTTTCGCCAACGCGTACCTATTACCATCCTAAGTGCACGTTTTATTGTTGTCGCGAAGAGTGCGCGGGAAAAACAAATGCTTGAATCCATCCGTTCGACCGTCTATCTTATTTTGTGATTATTTTCGGCCCTGCCAATGTGATTAGGGTGCTCAAATACATCTCTCACTAATGTCGAATACAAAACCACACGCTTTATATCCCTGTAATTAGTTTAATCTAGCTCTGAGTCTTCGCATGTGTAAAGGTTCCCACCCCAGAATTTGTATTAAGTGTGTGAAGCTTGGTGTCTTTTCGCACGTTTTTTTCACGATTGTACTATATTCAAATTCTTAATTATTCAAAATCAATCAATGCTTTTGAAAAGGGTTCCCATACGCTCGCCGAATACCCTAGGTGAGGTCTTAATAAAGAAAAATAGCACGTTTTCTTCAGTTTTCTGTCGCTACAGCTTCCAACTATACATTTGACGAATTTCAACTTTTTTTGCACCCCTCCGCATATAGAATTTGTTTTCTCCGAGTAAGATCCGATGAAATGGTGACTCCCAAAAGATAGGGCTATGACAAAGAAATTGTATGGATTTTTGATCCAGAAACCCATCAGCCAGTGCTCAAATCTGCCAAGCTATCACTAAGTCCAATATAAGGTACGTTGACCAGTCTTTAAAAAGTGGCCCGAAGGATCTAAATAGCAATCATTCGGTTATCAAAAACAACTTTCAGAAAGTTGGATCTAGATCAACTTACGCAATTCTTAGAAACATTCAGTAAGCATCGCATCTATTGTGATGATGTAATAAATAAGACTAATACAAGCATAGTCTACCCAATTAATACCTCGTCCCTCTCCGCGGGGGGAAATTCCTGCTACCTGCAACGTTGGGTCGTATTCCTTGCCTTTTAGAATCTCTTCGGGAGGTAGAGTGTTTTGTGGTGCATGTTCACGTGGTAGGGATGTTTCACATTCTTGCTTGTTGTGTCCTGGCTTCCGTGTTGTAGGATGGCTTTCGTGCTGCATCCTGGGGTGCAGTTTTTTGCTGGTTTGCGGTATATGTGTTTGCATGAGTGTTGGATGAAGGCATTTTTGCATGAGTGTGTGCGCTGCTGTTGGTGTAATTTTCCACGTTGTTGTTTTGCATGTGGTATTGTTCCTTTTTACGGTTGGTGACCTAACACTCCCCGCCTCACGCCCTTGCGGCGGCTTGCGGGGTATTATGTAGATGTAGAATTAACCACAGAGTACGAACGTTTTCTTTCAAGGACTCAAGAATTCCTTCCATGCACATAAGCAAATTGCGGTTAAAGCAAAGGTTTGATAAATTATCACAATTTTAATTGACAAACTTTAATGTGTTTAATCCACTACTCAACCTATTACACTATCGTGAACCCTGACCCAAACCGATAAAAATAAAACTTTGAAATTTTCTATGATGAAATGAGACACTACGATCTAGACAAATTGTTAAAAAAATCTGAATAGTATAAACTATATGAGGAGAAAATAAGGTCCTAGTCTATTTCCTTTAGCTGTCAATAAATTTTATTTTATCTTTGATTATTATCTACTGATTTTCTTTCAAATTTGATACGAGTTTGGCCATTGGAATTTTGAGGTTACTTGATTAGGGATATCAAAGAGTCACTCGAGTATCTTTGGGTTTTCCAGTTAGATATTTCCATTCTATGCTGGTTTAGGCTGACGGACGAATTTATGGTGATTGTGCTAAAACATCAAACAAGGAATTGCATTCGCAGAAAAATGCATAGGATTGTGAACAACATTTAACTGAAAAGTCATTCAACCTCGTGATTAGTTAGGGCAAAATATAATTAAATTGCAATTATAAATTATTTCTTCTCATTAAGCCATTTCTGCAAATATTTCAACGATACAGTGAATACTGATTCAATTGATAATTAAAATTATTACCTATTAAAATACCATATTTTTCTCAGGAGCCATTTGTTTTGATTTAATTGAATCAAATGAAAAAAATTATGAACCCCTCGATGTCAAAAGGGCAAAATATTGTATTTTTGGCTTTGAAAATATCTCAGTAAAAGCTGTGAACAATGCAGCAACAATGAAGGAGAGAGGGGAAACGAAGAAGAATTCAGAACCCGAGGAAGCCTTTCGACCGCTCGGGAAATTTGTCTGCCGAGTGAGATGAATGCTGTTCATTTAGTACGGTGGCATATCTTATGCATTCCATCCATGTCGGCACAGCATTTTTATTTCCCCGTTAGATTTTCGTCACGAGTATCCCAATTTTGTGCTATTTAAAGGAGGTAAGTAAATTCCTCCCACGCGCGGTCGCTTCGACACTTCCCCTCTCAACACCCAGCTCGTCATTTTCCCTCCCCATAAGACCCCCCCTCACCCCCCAACCAACCGCCCACTTGTGTAGGGAGCACTCCGGAGGGAGACCTCCTTTAATTAAGCGCACCCTTTGCCCAGCCGCCGGTGAATTATGCCCGTGGAATCCCTCATAAGCGTACCGCAGGGGCTACGCGGGAGAAACTCGGGACCATGGGGTTTTAGAGCAATATAGGTAGCCCAACCAGTTTCCTACGGGATTTGCAGTAGGTATTGTGGAATGTTCTAGCATAGCCCTCAGCTGGTGTGTCGGCGACAGTGTCGAATAGATATAAAGTACATAATGCAATTTGTATCCTTCATAGCATTAGTTGACCCAAAGCTCACTACTTGGTATTTTTACCACATTCTGCTCTACATAGCTTTTTTCATAATTACAGGAATATATCGGAGGAAATTTCAAGACCATATATATATATGGTCTTGACCATATATATATATATATATATATATATATATATATATATATATATATATATATATATATATATATATATAGAACATTCTCTCTCTTTATATATATATGTATATATATATATATATAAACTATATATATATAAATAAACTATATATATATATATATATATATATATATATATATATAGCTGCCAAATGGAATTTAAAATACCAGACCGAATTTAAACCACTCCTCGGGCAATTTATTTGAATATCAAATATTTTTGGTTGTTAAACATTTATTTGATGTGATGTCCAAATTACTTTATGGGCAAAATTATCAATTTTCATAGAATTATGGTGTCATTGATTTTATCAAGGATAAAGGATATCCCGCAGCGCCATTACAGCCTTAGTAAGTTATATATATATATATATATATATATATATATATATATATATATATATATATATATATTTAATAATAATTATGGAACTAACAGAGATCATGAATAACCTATCGAAAAAATATAAACACACACACATAATTAAATACATATAACTTACTGAGGCTTTCATGGCGCTGCGGGATACCCATTTTCTGGTTCCAGGCCAGAAAATAAAACGGCGGAGGTTTGGCAGCTGTCGTCTGCATCACTCGGTTCTGAATCCTCCGATTCCTAGCCCCCCCTATGCACTTAAAACATTAAACGGTACAATTTTCCCTTTTTTGAATGGATACAGCACGCCTCCCAGCACAAAAAAAATCGCCTCAACAAGTAGTCGATCAGATTTTTTTCCTCTGTCAATAAGTTCGACGAATTCTGCGACCAGTTGCAGCAAAATCCGATCAAAATGATCGGGATGGACTACTATACAGAAGACGCCTCCAATAAAACGTAATTCGTCTTCGAGTAAGGTACTTTCGTTTAGAGATCCGCTCCTCGGATAAATTTCGCGCCTAATACTGGTTCTACAGTAAGATCTTCGCTGTTGGAGCTTTTCTCCATTTATCAAGCTTTTTATCATTTACTATTGCCATACACGATTATTGTTTTATGCTCATACAGTGCATAAAATTATAAAAAACGTAAATTTTGTAAAACATCACTTCTGTTCTTTGTACCAGCATTTTCTTGATTTGTTAGAGGTTAGTGGAAATTCCTGCAATTTTTTAAATTTAATATTTAAGAACTGTGTATTAGAAGTACTCTTGCTGTTTAAATAGTAATAAAGTGTATTGATATCGTAATACAGGAGATGTTTTCTTGCTTGAATTACAAAGCTGGGCAATGAGATGAAACAATTCGTAGCATTAAAATAAACGAATATTGGCTTATTGCATGATATTCCTGAAGGTTTTTTTTATCCTTCAAAAATCACCATCAAATAAAAAATCATACGAGCAAAATGTTCCTGGTTCTAATAATAAATTATAAATGGACCTAACCTGACCCCTCTGCTACAGTGACATCTGATTATTTTAAAAGATTGCTGATTTTATGAACAATCATTATTTTAATTGAGTAAAATTATTTCTAAATCCAATTTTTTTAATTACTAAATATAAACGTGCTCTATATAAGAGTATGAATTGTTGGAAATGAATGATTTTTCTCAGGTGTAAAAAATTTATCCTTTTACTTTTAACATTCTTTTTCAAATATATGCATATGAAAAGAATTTTCGTTTCCCGATCGCTCGGTAGACAATTGTAGGAAATCATTTATTTGAAAATAACTTTAACTTCATATTTCAAATTTTAATTTCAGACCAAAAATACGGTTTTATCTACATTAAGCCGAAATATTCTATTCCAGATAAAACTCTTGAACAGATTTTAAATTTATGTGTTAATAGGAGTTTCAGAAATAACTTTGCAGCTTCCACATAAAATTTTATGTGGAAGCTGCAAAGTTATTTCTGAAACTCCTGTTCGCAATGGATTTCCACAAAGTCTCGGCCTCAACCATCAGTCACATTATGTGTTAATGGTTGTCGTGACGCATAGTTATCCCATTCCCCATAAGGTTTAATATTTAACGTCTACATGGAAATATACATTGCTAGCCCGAGACTGGGCACATCTTTGAGCAATATAGATTTATTTTTTTTCTAATTATTATAGTGAATGTTACTGTACTTTCATTTTGAACGAAATTCAAAGAGAAATTTGAAAATGCAAAAACATGGAAGGAGAGGATCATGTTACATTCCAATCCGTCTTCATTATGGCTCGACATTGGTTTAAGAAAAGTATCTTTAATTTTAATAAATTTCCAGGGACATACATATATATAACAGGTTTTAATATTTTGGAAAAACATGAAAAATAACATTTAACTTAATGAAAAGAGTAAGTAGGAAATGAATGTACGAGTACTCGTACATTCATTTCCTTAGGACGAGTCGGTGCGACTAGGTTTGCTGTGGATTCCAATTGAGGTGATACAATCATTGGTAGGCCACAAACCTGAACCAATGTGATTATCGCAATAGACTCTGCAATAACAGTTGATCACAGAATAAAGCAAATATTTGATGATGAGAAGTTTCTTCTGAGTTTTCTCTTAATGAGTGGCCGGACTAGGTAGTAACTCATGCATAACTCTAGATTCATGACTACTCTTTACATTATCAAAACTTTTTATCGCTACAAATATAGTGACGATTGTGAATGATGACAATGCGATGTTCTTTTTCTGTTAAAAATAATTCCTCAGAGTCAATATTCACTTATATTATCATAGGTTAACTAACTCTATTGGAAATTTTTACCCATGGGAAAACCAAATCTCAGAGGCATATGCTATACTTTCTTTCATTTGCCCAGATGACTCAGTTTTTGACTTCTACAGCGCATATTTTCAAATAAATTCTTCCCTTTTCTTTTCCGTATGTTCTTGCTATTCCTATGTATTCCATGCCGTTTCATAAAAGCTGAAATATTCAACGTGCTTTAATTTATTACTTCCTAAGTAAATATTTAACTTACTGGCTTTCCTCTTATTTCTTGAGAACCTAATTACTTCCGTTTTCGAGCAATTAATCTTCATCTCCTGCATCTCAAAGTTCGTATGAAGTGATATCAGCATTAACTGTATATCTTTGGGTGACTGGACAAGTGAAGATTTATCATTCTATGATTTAATCTTCTCATTTATCTTTGCACCTAGTTTTATTCCTACTAACAGTGCTTCTTCTCCTACCACTATCTCATTTCCACTTCTTATACATTAATATACCAAGTAATATACGAGATTCATCCGGAAAGTAGTACCCGTTCGTGCCGCATGAAGTGCTGACGACGCGAGTAGCCGCTGGACGAGGTCAGATAGCTTCAGTGGCTTGTCTGCCTTCTCTGAGCCAAGTTGCGTGACGCTAGCATTGCCTGTGTTGTTTCTGTGATTGTTTACAATGTTTAAAAAAATTGAGAACGCCGCCAGTTGTGAAGTGAGGGCAGTGATTAAATTCCTCAATGCAAGAAACGTTCGCCCATGTGATATTCATCGCCAATTAAAGGAGGTGTATGGAGACAATGTAATGGACGAGTCGTCTGTTCGGCGGTGGTGTCGCAACTTCAACATGGGGAGGGGGAACACACACGACGATGAGCGTTCGGGGAGACCGTCTGTCATTACAGACCAACTGGTGAGCTCAGTTGACGAATTCGTGAGGAACGATCGGCGCGTCACAATTGATGACATCTGTGAGCATTTTCCCAATGTTTCTCGAACAATTGTTCATGAAATTGTTAAACACCATCTGCATTATGCAAAAATTTGTGCAAGATGGGTCCCTCGCGTATCTCAATTAGCTGGCGGCGAAGGACTATGCAGCAGGAATACAGAAACTTGTCACACGTTATGACAAATGCCTTAATTTGCTTGGAGATTATGTTGAGAAGTAGTTTAAAGTATCCTCTTTCAAATAAAATTTTTTATGTTTGTTAATATTTACTTTTGTGTCTTTATTTCACGAACGGGTACTACTTTCCGGATGACCCTCTTATTAAAGGGACCCTACTTTTTAATAGAATTATAACAATAAATTTAATCCTGATATGGGTATAAAATTAATATTAGTGCCTTATTGGTTCATTTTTCTTTCTTTCAAATGTCAAAATTTTATCAATTTCAGCTTATAATTGCTAAATTACGAGATTTCATTATAATGTACCAGACAAGTGAGACATGCTCCACTTTTGGTCCACCTTGTTTGAAGCTAAATCTGGCTTTTATTTCTACATAGCATTTCCCCATTCTTCAACGAAGTAACCCTCAAATAAATGAAGTCATAATGAACCATTTTTATTTTAAACTATTAGATACGGATGAAGATGCCAGAAATTTTTCCCTTAATTTGTTTGTCACATGTTTTCCATATTCACGAGATAAAACGACGAAGAGCCATTTTTTCGATTTGGAATTGAAGGGCCTTTTATTGAAGCCACCCAGTTGATATATTTCGACATTGCAGTCGACTTCTGATACCTATAATATGTAAAAAAAATAAATGCTTCGGTATAACTTGAAAAAAGAAAGAGGAAAAGGACGATCGAAACCGCACGAGACAGCAGTAGCATTGGTGCATTTGAGGGGCGTGGTGCGGAAATTAAGGTCCGGGCAGATTGGATACGATGCCTCGTATCTCTCTCTCTCGCTCCACAGATAATCCGCGGGAGTCGGAGGGAGTCGGAGCGGGAGTCGGAGTATCGATCGATAGCCGATAGTTACTTACTTTCCCCTCTCTTCCCCTTACTGCGTCCCCCACCTCGCCCTTAGTACTCGCGCACGCTTACAGTGCGGCGGGGAAGTGAAAGTAAGAGTTGAGAGATCGGGGTAAAGGAGAGAGATCCCAAGTACGGAGTGGGAGGGATTCAAGCCAAAGGAATTGATATTGCCATTCTAACATCGTCTTGCTACTTCCTAAACGTTCGAACAAATCAGTTTGTGCAATAGAGGTGGTGACGTCAGAAAAATACTCGGACTCTTCGCATCCTTAAGTGAGCAAACAATTTTGATACTCCCACAAGGCAACCCTCTTGCTTTGTTCGTTGATAAAGATTTGGCCAGAGACCATCAAGAATGAGTAGGGTGGAATCTCATTTTGTCGAATTAATTACTGGTGCAGTATACGCCAAACGGAACGATGCGGAGGAGGGATATACGGGACGACGGACGAAAAAATCTTAGATGAACACTTTAAAATATAATGATAATCGATTTTGAAATTAATTATCTCATTTTTTTACTTCCGTTTAAGATATTATTCTGAGGTTATAATTTTAAAACTATTGAATGAGCTTTCTTTAAGATCTTTTTACTATAATAGAGTCAAGTTTTAACGAATTATAATTATTATATGCATAGATGTTCATTAATAGCAAAACAATAAATCTCTTATCTAATCCTATGTAACGTAAAATGAGAACGAAAATTTGTTAATTAAAAATGAAGATTTTTTGAATTAGGGACTCACAAAATTAGAATCCAAATAACACTATAACCAGTGGTATGCACGATCTTAAAAGCCGATTCAATTGCGATACTTAACATTACTGTTTAAACTGAGTTAAAATGCATGAACCCATAAAGCATATAAATAATCCATTCATTCCCTTCGGAAATTTCTTTTTAAAAACGTTCCAGAAATAATTGATAGATTATATGCCAGGCTGTTTGAAAGCGTCTTGAATATGGCTTATGCGTCTTGAATTAAATATATTGTCCTGAGCGTTTACATTATTGATTGTATATTATAAAAGAGCCTTGACCATATTGTTTTCCTCTTTCAAATCAAATTAACGTAGAACGTTTTCTATCAACTGACAGAGTTCATGTCTCCAGTTGAGCTTAAATGCCATGTTTAACTGCCAAAATGAAGGAAATGATCGCATATTCTCAAGAAAATTTTAATTAAAGTAAATCACACCGCAGAAACATTATTTGCTGAGGCTTCAGAAACTAAATAAAGCATTAACGAGTCAATTAATTTAATTTCAAAAGTGCTCCCAAAGCTAAAACTATTTTATACATTGAAGTCACTAAGTGAAAAGTAATTACATTTGGTTTTTTTATCGTGTCAACAAATTAAATAAGGAAAAAAGAGATTGGTTACTTCTGAGGGGCTATTTCACTAACATATTAACAATTAATGAGATGCAGCATTTGAATTTGAAATTAACTTTTGTGGAAAACCTAATATTATTTAGTCAACTTTCAAAGTTTAAATTAAAAAAAAGTCTTAGCCCCACGCTCTCCAAACCCAGAACGGTCTTTCGTACGATGACAGCGACTACTCCGATAGCCATGTTGTCAACATATGGAGTTGAGTCTCCTAGATGAACCAAATAGGGCAACTTGTGTAAGAAAATTACTAGGTCAATCCGTCTAAAGGCATAACATGCTACGATGCAAATAAAAAATTGCTACACTCTTGTGAAACTAATTACTAATGTACAAATATCCATTACGGAAATGGGGGAGACTTTCTTCCAACCCACCCACTCACATTAATACGATGAAAAACATAATATCAGCACTCTTCAATCTGTACCGAAGGAGATTCTCTAAAACGCATCCTTAAGAGGAACAAGAGCATTCAGGAAACATTTTTAGAGTTATCATTCCACTGAGGTTTTCACTGAGGAGGCATGAAAAAGTGATGCGCTAAGGGCAATATTTGTCTTGAGAAACTCCTAGAGATTAATTTTTCCCAGAGTCAAAGGTGGTATTTTAATTTAAAAAGGCACTCTGCGATGTAGCACTAGGATATAACCTTCTCGTATTATAACAAAATTTAAAATCATAAGAAAAGCGGGCTTCGTATTTTTAATTAATTATGATATTTCACCATATCACGCCTGAAATGCCTCTTTTTATTTATCTTTTGAGAATCACAGCAAGAAAAGTGGAATTAAGATAGGATGCATATGGTACAAAAATTAACATAGCTTATTACCCATATGATTTATTAGGATCTTAGGTGACTGGAGTTGTTTAGAGTACAAATGTGACGCTGAAGGAAATACAGCGACAAGAAGTAGGATTAAATTTGAAAGAACACTGTCTTTCATTAATCATAATTGAACTACGATAATTTAAGCCATTCTTTGGCTAAATGGAAAACAAATTTTAATGGAAACGTAGTTATTTCATTGGATTTATATTTTAATTATATCAAATGTTGACCAGAAACTATTTTTTGTTTAAAACTGATATATTAGTTCAAGATCAGTTGATTTGACTTTCATTCTTCATATTCGAAAAGCAACATTAGTTAATATTAGGTAATCTACCGGTTAAGGTAGGTTTTGGTTGAACACAACTACTAAATATATATTTTGTGACTCCTAACAAAAGACAATTCAGCAACCTACTGTCTATCAAGTCCCTCTTCATCTCATTGTGTACTTCCTTCCTCCCTTTATCCCGTCCAATATCCATATCCGGTTCCTACCCTGTTCTCATTTGCCTTATACATATTCTCTACTCTATTAGTGTCTTCAACATCCCACTGCCGATCAGCACGCCCTTCATCCACTTTTCCTGCCTATTTAGGATTTCTCCCGACAAACCCCGCTCTTCGCCCACCATACCAAGTACTTCTTGTTTTCTTTTCCTTACGGCCCATTTCACCTTCTCCATTCTTATCCACAATCACATTTCAAAAGCCTCCAATCTACTTCTTCATCCTGCTTCTGTGACCACGTTTTCGCGCCGTAAATAAATAAGCTCCATGTCAAAGTTTTTACGAGCCTTTTCCTAACATCCGTACTCAATTCCTCAGTCATCAACACCCTCCTCCTCGTGAAAGCCTCCTCGCCTAGCGCAATTTTTCTCCTTACGTCCCTACTACTTTGACCGTGTTGGTCCAAAACACTTCCGAGATACGTAAACTGTTCTACCTGTTCTAGTTTTTGCCCTCCTATTTTAATGTTTAGCTTAGCTTTTTTCTTTCTCGAAAATCGCATAACCTTTGTTTTATTAATATTGATTCTCATACCATACCTGTCGCACTGAATTTCTAATTCACTAAGCAATGCTTGCAACCCCTTGGCTGACTGACAAACTAAAGCTTGGTCATCAGCGAACCTAACTGATTTTACGAATTCCCCGCCCACTTTCATTCCTACCTCCAGTTCTTCCCATGCCTCTTTAATCATTTCCTCTACATACAGGTTGAACAGCAACGGTGATAATGGGCGACCCTGCCTTACACCTCTTCCTAACACTGCTCATCCGGACTCCCTGTTCCGCACTCGCACCTGAGCAGTCTGAGGTATATACAGGTTGCGGATTAGCCTCATGTCCCCCCAATCTCTTCCTATTTTCTGCATTTACCCAATTCACTCTGCCAAAGGCCTTTCCGAAAACTACGAAACAGGCAAATATGTCCTGATTGCATTCGCGTCACGCGAGCCTCTCCCCTTCCTTAAACCAAACGATCATTTCCTAAGTAATCATTTGTCTTGCTCTCGATCCTTTTTCTGATGATCCTGAGAACCACGTTATCTGCATGGGAAGTCAAACTTATTGTTCTGTAGTCCTGAAATGATGTAGCCTTTATCATTTTCGGAACAGGAACTAACAGTGATCTCACAAAGTCTTATCGCCAGATTCCTTTCTCATAGATGCTACGAAACAGTCCACATAGTCTTCCTCCCGCATTTTCCTAAACCTTTTAGTAGTTCTGCAGGAATGTTGTCTACCCCAACGGCCTTATTGATTTCAACTTCCTCAATGCCCTTTCTATTTCATCTTCGAGTATGCCTTGACCTAAGCTATCTTCCCCTACATCATGTTCCTTTTCCATGGCTAACTTTGTTGGCCTATGTTTTTTACCATACAGTTCTTCTATACATTCCTTCCATTTCTCTTACATGTCTTCTATTACAACCATTATCATATCCGATTCATCCCCACCTGATGCCACTGATCTTCCCATCTTACTTCCCGTTAGTGTTTTAATTTTCTTATATATTGCACCAATTTCACCCTTATTCTGCAAACCTTCCATATCCTTACTACCGATTAATTTGTCAGGCTATATTAATTATCAAAAACATATATCTATCTCTTACTTAGTTCAATCTTTCGACTCTCTTTCATTCGACCCTTATCACGCTAAACCAACGTACCCGGTTCACTAACACTCGTCCATTAAATGCGCGTCCAGTCCAAACTCTGTCACGATCAACTTATAACTAACTCTCTTTAAAAAATATCGTGCTTCTCAAATGCAACAGAACTACCCTATTCATTCATTATTTATGCTTATCATGGCATATCAAAGTTTCACTTTCATATAACAATGGGGGAGGGAATGATTTGGCGCCGGTAAAAGGTCGTAATAAATCAATAGTAATGAAAAAAACTAAGGTCTCGAGGTTCCTGCTAATGGATAGCCAAACAGGAACATACAAGCTCAAGCTTGCCGTCATTTGAGATCCTTCGGTAAGGGATTTTTCGCAAAAGTATTCCGAGACGCCGCCGGATTGGCCCGGCGGGTGGCGGAAATAGCCCTTCCCCGTGCCCCTGCTGCCTACCACCCTAACCCTCCACTCCAAATGGCCACTAACGACCTAAATTGTTTACACTCCACTCGGAAATGGAATGTCTAAACCAGCGTCCTGGCGTGAGTCGAATCAGTTGTCATGCGGACCATTTCGAGGGGAGCCAAATCCCGTGACGGCGTCGGCGTTATTGATCATGAGAAATGTTTACGAAGCCACCCGCACTCAAGTTTCTCGTCAAACAGCGACGTACACCCACGCCCATCGTCACCCACCGAGGATTCCTCTGAAAAGGGAGAGGTGATCGAATTTTGTAGGGTTAAGGTTTACTCTTCCGACGCAGGAGACTCTTTATTTTTATATTTATGACGTTTTGATGAAAACTTCCGCAATCGGTCATCCAGTTTCGATGACTTTATGTAGCAAATAGGTAAATATGATTTTCCAACTTGTCGATCAACAAAACCCCTCAGTTGTGACACGGGCAGTAACATGTCCTCCGTGTCGACAACTAATCAGAGATTCCGAAGAAAAAAGTTTGAGTTACAGAAAAATCTCAGGTGAGTAAACGGAAACTCGGGGGAAACGACGATCAGTGGATTGATTTTCATATATAGCGTTTCCGGAAATTGAAAACCGGTTTCCAGCGTTCAGTTGACATTGCTACCCCAGGAAAACAAATGAGTCCCAAATGAGACGCCATGCCAAAATATTTCCATCGCCCATCCCGGGTAGGCTGTCACAAAAAATATTGCTCTCGAGAAAGCCATTGTCTTCCTGGAACTGGGCTCGAGCTAAGTTCAAATAATTTCTGGCATTGAGAAAATTTTACATAAATATGAATTTTTTGGAGAATTGTGTTCATTGTCAATTTTAATCACTGCGCTCCCCACGCTGGTTTATCGTCAATTCTATTTTACAAAGAGTACACCTTGCATGGGTCTTATGAACGATGCTTAAAATAGTGTTAGTAAAAACCACTATATAAATAAAATGAAGAAACAGCGAGTTAAAATAAACTACAAATTTAACCTCACGGAGGAAAAGAAAATGGAGCCTTTACCCAAACACGCTTGGTATTTGACTTTTACTATCTTAGTATAATGCCTCCAATGGATTTCCGATTAAGTAGACCAAAAGATCTACTATGCATTTCTTTATTACATCTGATATATGAGTATGAGTACTGATATATTATAAGTAACGAATCCTAACCCAACATTAAAAACTTTCTTAATCGCTGTATATGAAATTTCACAATTCTTTTTAATATTATAATTTTTCTTTCGGTATTTATTTTACCCAGATACATTAAGAAAAACATTTTAGTCGAAATATTGTTGAATATTTATTATAAAGACGTATTTTTTTAGAAATATGTGAAAAAAATGAATAGTTTTAAAGGGGAAGAAATTTAAAGGGAATGCGAGACTTATAATACAGACCACATTAAATCTAATGAATATTCATGACTAAGAAAAATAAACCAGCAAAATTACTAAAAATATTTGCCATTTGAGTTTCCAAAATATTCTTCTTTGCAGATAGTTGTAACTACGTAGTGGAATTCATTTGTACTGCATTAGATGTCTTATACTCAACAAATATGTTTTTTGTTCATTATTCGGTGTATCAATGTAATCAATTATAATTAGTACTATAATAAATTAAGATTACCTGCCCAATTTTCCACACAAATTGGCATTTCTTTACTGTTACAATGATAGAATGATTCATACTTAATAGTTTAGCCTATTCGGCTGAACTGTTAGAGCTATGGTTATTTAGGCTATTCGTAGGGATTTGCTAATCCGATCAAGTCTTCAAGATAGATTTCCTGCCGACACAGTAGCAATAGTCACGCACGGGACATATAGGCCATCCACCTTTATATGCCTTTCGTAAGGTTTCAGGTCATCAAATCTATATAGTATACACAAGGTCTCTTCCAGCGTAGGGTCGATGGTAAGTAACATCCGGTCTACGGAGAATTGAACGTGAAGGAAGAAGGAGATGGAGTGGTTTGGTATCGAGTTTTAGCTGAATGAACTTTACGCTACCATCAGCATCCCTGAAGAAGACCGAAGTGTTTTGGACTGGGAGTGGAGAATTGCCTTTTATTTAATTATTAGCATCTCAAACGAACGTACTTAAGGACAGAAGAATAATCGTTAAGAACTAATAATTGAGATCATCAATATTAATTACGTGACCAACACACTTAAAATTCAGATTGTGACACTACAAACTCAAAAACTATAATTTTATATAAATTATGAAGTTTTTAGGGGCAGTGTACACAAATCTCTGTATATATATTCTCGTGTGTGCCAAGTGTATTTTAAGCTGTAAGAAAAAGAGTTTCACGCGTACGAAAAAATACCCAACAGCAATATAACCACCTTAGATTGGAACTTTTAAACAGCAGAGCTATTTGAGTCCTTTAAAAATAGTGTTTAAATTTTTATTAAAAGATTACTACCCTTCTATGATCAACACAATTTTCACAGTAGCAGCACATTTTGATTTTCCTTTACTCAGTTTAACTTAATGGTAGTAGATGCACAATTGACCTCTGTGTATAAATTGATTATTTTCATTTAAATCAACAAACATGCTATTACCTGGGTCTAAAACAACTTGTAGCAAAAATAATAAGGAATACGTTAGCATAAAATACGGCAATTATTCCACGAATACATTTTTAAATTGATCAAAACATGAATTTCGATATTTTTCAAATAAAGTGCTTCGAAGACAGACATAAGATAGAAATTAAATTCAAGATTTGATGACAGAGGTTAAACTTACACTTCAACTAAGAAGACACTCACTATCACGGAATAAAAATTTCATTGAACTTTTACAATTTATGTAAGAAGTAAAAGAATGATAGGTCGGCACGGTGCGGCTTGTATATGCACGCGAGAACTGCAGGAAGCATAGGGAAAGGTCCCCTTGGTCCATTGGACATAATCAGCATAACCTACACCCATGAAACCAACCGTCGTGTTGATTTTAAATGGGGTCTATGAATTTGATAATTTTAATTATGTTTTGTGGCCTGATACCTGTCGTCAAAAAACAAAGATTTATGATAAGTATTGCGAGGATTTTAATAGTAATAGAACAGAGAGAATTCATATCGGATAAGTATAAAATATTTACTATTTTTAAATCACCAATATAGCACAGAGGTAATTTATTACCCAATGTACGCTTTGCATGTATTTGGTGCTTCGGTAATTAATATACTTTATGGTGGATATCATAAGAGCAAAAGAA
The DNA here is from genome assembly GCF_022747635.1 of Hetaerina americana. NCBI lineage: Eukaryota > Metazoa > Arthropoda > Insecta > Odonata > Calopterygidae > Hetaerina > Hetaerina americana. The sequence goes on from NW_027287095.1 coordinate 51,171,433, forward strand.
TAATTTAAATTATTGCATATTTTCAGTACATATAAAGCATGTTCAGCCAGGAGTTTTGGTCCACTGAGTCACCACCGGCTGCAAAACAGAAGACGAAGTGAATTACGGAGTACATATATATTAAGAAAATGAGGGAAAAAGAAAAAGGATTCGAGCACCTTACCTTCCCCTCCTTTTAATTGTTTTTTTACTTCACAATCTGAGTTCATTATAGCCCCACATATTTGCTCCCCGATAATTTTTCACGACCCGGGATTTAAAAGCTTGGGTGGGGTAGTTCAGGCCCAAGTTGGGGCCCCAATGCTTTGTACGAAACGTGACATGACACCTTGACGTCAATGACACATAGAAATCAGTCACCACCTTGGGCCCAATGGAGTGCTTACCCCTTTTCCCCGCTTTGCGAATGGCGAAAGGACTCCCATGGGAGCTTAACTGTCCCGGTGGCCCGACTCCCCGCAGGTATTCGCAAGTAATCAGACACTGGCGAGAGTTTTTGTGTCACGCCTGGCCAATTTTCCGTCCCGTCAGTTGGATCGAAGCCCGTTGGCCTTGTTGGAAACTGATTGGACGATCGAATCAAGTACTCTCGTGGAATACTTTCCTTCGAAATCCAGATATGTGAGAGTGGTCGAATGAACATGAGGGAATCACATATTTGCAGGTAAGCCTTTAGAAAGTCTCGGCGAGGTTGAGACGAACAAGTGCTCGTTGCAGTTGTGAATGAGCTGAGAAAAAAATTTCACCAAAAGTCTTTCTGTAATCGAATCTTCAATGAGAGTCAAACCGTTAAACTAACACAGGAGGCGAAAACAGAGTTTGTACTTGGTTACCACATCGCTTACATACTATGAGAAGCTCAGTAGCACTTCAGACGAGTAGATCTCTTTTCATAAGGTTGTAATATCAAATGCAAGCCCACTTACTTGCACATAAGCTGCCTTCCATGAGAATAGGCGTAAAAAACACAAAGATCCAAAGTTAGAAGATCACAGGAAACGATTTAGAGTTTTTTAATTCATAATATTACTGTTCTATTATAAATTTAAAATTGTGCTTAAAAGACCGGTATTTATGGTTTTTAAATTAAAAAACAAAATTATTTCAGTAATATTGTACCAAATCAGGTTACTCCATATTATTGAGAATGCGGACTAAACTGCTGTTTGAATTGGCGTTTTCTTCATACAAGTACGCTCTTGCGGTCAACGATGCTCAATGGATACCTTTTATCACCGTTTGCGCTCGTGTTATACGATTCTTTATGCTTCAAACTTACGGAAAAATTGTGTTCAGCAAACTTCTCATTAAAATCATTATTTCAATCTTAAAATTGGTATATTGTAGCCATTAATTTTCCTCTACCCATTGTTTATTCCTTGACCGTAATTAGATTTTCCATTTTACATCCTACTAAAGTTGTCCTCTGCACTTGTTTCTTGGTCTTCCATGTGGGATCTTCCCTTCAATTTTTGCCTATATATTGTTTCTGGGTACGGCGCTTAAATCCGGACGAATGAAACATTTGTTTAAAAGAAAATTTATTTTTAACAAATATGAATTAAATGAAAAACCTTTTACACACAAGCAGTGGTATCTGTGAAGAGTAACATTACTCAATGTGACCCCCTTCAGCTGCAATGACCGCCTCCAATCTTGTCCCGACTCGATTACACACACTTAAAAAACAGCGCTGTCCATATTCGCGAATGCTGATACGATAGCGGTGCGTTGAGATGCGACATTGGAGTTCCTCGTCTTATTGGTAACTCTTATCACCACGCTGCAAACATAATAGTCGAGTGGGCTGGTCGGGGGCCAGAACTCCTTTGACCAGAATATGTCAATGTTATCTGAGAGTCGGTTTTGGAATAAATGGCTCGTATGAGCGGGTGCACCGTCCCGTTGAAAGACGCACATACTGTCTCCCCGAGGCCTCAGTTACCATCCACGGTTTCACGACATTCTTCAAAATCCGCAGATTTACTTCTTTTGTGATAGTTTTTATCCCTTTTCAAAGAAATGTGGCGGTATGATACACCTTCACAGGACACAACACCTAGGACGTGAACACTAATCGAAAATTTGTCCGAGCAACAATCGGGACATCCTTGGGGTCGTGAGTGAGCCAGCGATCCTTTCTCTGGTTGATCCTCGTGTCAACGGTGACAATTGTTTCATCAGAAAAGAATCTGATTCGACCCGCAGCTTCCTTTTTTTGAGAACATAATAGTAGGTTGCAGCGAGCAAAACGCTTTGTTCTGGCAGCCTCAGGCAGCATGTGTCGAAACTTTATTGCATACAACTTGTTTCGCAGGTTCTCCTCTGCCGTCCGACGCATTGTTCGCTCGCTAACATTCAATTCTGACGCCAATTTCCTCAGCGATCGCCCCGGGTCCTCTGAAATCAACGCCTGAGCCTTCTCGACGACTGCCGCAGTTCGTGACACGTGTTTCCTCGTATTAGGTTTCCTCGCCGGGTAAGCAAAACCTTCCCCAGACTTCTCCGAAGCATTACACTTAGACATAATATCGTAAAAAGTTGATCTGGGGTACTGGAAGAATCGAACTATTTCACCGAGCGAAAACCCAGCGCGAACACTTTCGATAATAGCGGCTCTTCGATTGTACTCTGCGCGTGTACGTAGCATCACGGCCATTTTGAGTTTAATACCGTTTACTAGATGCCTATATCTTTCAAGAACGCTAATCACAGCCTCCAGTGGAACTACGATATGGCGTGAAATTCAAGTTAAAATTTGTCCGGATTTAAGAGCCGCACCCTGTATATTGTGCCGCTAGGCACGTCTATTCCATTTTGGTCACCTTTAACGCTCTCCATATTGTCCTCTCCTATTTTGATTTTCTATGTACTACCTCGTTTCTTACTTTGTCCGTTTATTCATCATAATTATCCACCAGCATCATGTTTCCAGTGCATGTTTCTCTTCTCCGCTAGTCCCCTTTTCCAATGCTCCATCCATATCTCCGATCCGCGGAGTGCCAATTTCCATAGTAAGATTTTGACCATCGGCTTTCTTGACTGCCAACTCAAGTTCTTAGACAATAGCAGTTGCCTCTTCTTCGTGAATGACTTCAGAGCATGAGCTGCGTATTCTTCGCTGGATGCCATTCGAGCTTCTTGTACCCCAGGTTACACTGCTGCCCTGGTAAGTGATGGTTTCAACTTGCTCTATTTTCGCACTCCTTGTATTGTTATATCTGCCTTTAGATTCTCTCTTCCAAACACAAGGATTTTGGTATTCTTTCTGTTGATATTCAAATTGCATTCCCGAAGTATTTAGCCGATATCAAAGAATACTTGCAGGTTTTCTAAAACTTCTTCTCCCAATACTCTGTCATCTGAAAACCGGAAAACGTTAATATATTCGCTATTGATCTTGACTCCTTTGATGTCAAATTCTTAGGCTTCTTTTATTGCCTCTTCCAAATATATGTAACTTGAGGATGTACGTTGAGTATTTCTGATGGAAGGGTGCACTCTTGGTTAACTATTTTGTTTATTTTGACTTCTATTCTCCTTCCTTTATTCATTTGCATGGTTGTTTCATGATTTTTGTAGATATATTCTTTAATTTACATGATGTAATTTGATTCAAAGATACCATCCATGCTGAGTACATTTAGCAAAGAATTGTTTGTGAAAATATCGGGAGAAATATTCTCCATTAATAAACTTTCCTAGATACACACATTAGCACAATTATAACCGTCTTATGCAATAGGGACTAAGTTTAAAAATTGCCCCCAGTCAAATGTCCTAACATGATATTTAAAATATCTTATCAATCCGTTATCCTAAATATATAAATACTGTTTGAAAGGGATTTTCTAAATCTATTGTTGACTTATTGGCTTTAAGAGAAGTGTACTTTGAAACTTGAAATAGTTTTTAAAAGTCCTTGATTTTGATATGAAATTGGTAAATAATGCTTTCAAAAGTAATAATATTGGTAATTCATTAGGAAACAGAAATGATAGGCGCTATAAATTAGATTCCAAGGAAACTACTGGCTATTTTCCTTATAATCCGTTAAAAACCGTTGCATGAGACTGAGAATTTTTTTTAAAACTTTGAAAATTGCCATCCAAATTTCAGCTCCACACAAGGGTAATTAGGATTTATTATTCCCACGGGAGTAAACCAGAGAAAATTTTAGAAATTATATTTACATTACGCTTCTAAAGATTCAGTTACCAAATTCGTTGACGACATTACCAGCTGAGCGCGTTTATTTAGTTGCATATTTTATGATATGACAAACATTACCGAATTACTTTCTCTTGGCATATAACATTACGGAGACGCATGAAAAGCAGAATTTATACATTATTCGTGGATGTTTTGAGAAATACTCAGATTTTAAAATCAACTCGGATGACCAATGCACACAATACTTGGCATAAACCACTTCTCTGCTTAATCCCGAGACACTCGCTGCCTGGCCCAACACGATATATTGATACATTTTCCTTTTCTTTATTCTCCTTCATCTTTATTGTTTTTCTTCGCCTGTCTGAACTCATGATCTCAGCTTACGTAAAACAATAAACAGGTTTTCACCACTCCATTTTTTTCCACCAATCAAAAGGCAATAGTTTCACCGGATACGTACGGTATACTTAATAGAAACTCTGATTTTCCAACTATTTTTCCCTCTAGTTTCAGAAACGCTTACACATCCTTTACTATCCGTAATAAAAAAAGAAGAATTTGCGATCTCGTTTCAGTGGTCGAGTGTTTATCGAAAGAGACCATTGAACGGCAATCAATCAAAGCACTGAGGACACCTTGACCGGTTAGGTTGCCTACAGAAAAGATGATCGGAAGAGAAGAAGAGTTTGATAAATAGATCCGTTTCACTTCTGTTTGCCATTGCCCAATATGAACCCCAAGTTAACGGCTCAATAAAAAACAATTCGTAGAATTCGACCTGAATTATAGACAAATAAAGATGTGAATGCAAGCGTGTCCGATCAAATTAACGAGAAATCGTTGACTACCAAGCAGTCTCAAGAAATGTACACAAATATGAACTAATTCACACGCAGCAACAGAGATACACCATTTAAAAATTTAAGTGTTTTTGTTTCATGAAAGTGTTTTCATGATTATAACAGAATATATGCTTTTTTATGTACATGGCACTTAAAGTCGTCACATCAGAAACTCATCACGTTTTCAACCAATACTGAAAGGATAAGGGTGTGGAGAAAAAAGGAGGTAAAGCTCAAAACATTCTCGTAATTTGTTAGTACCCTTGAGACAAAATTGAGACGTCGAGATTTCCCACTGAGTTTTTGAATAAGCAATAAGATCACTATACCGAAAATACCCGGGCAATGAAAAATATTTCCAGATATATTTAGCGCAAGAGTCACTTTAAAAAAATCAAAATGGAAATGCAATCATCATCATCATAATTATCGAACAAAGATTCAAATCATATAATATAAACATAAATAAATCAATAATGTATGTGTTTAAAAAAATCTCCAACTCATAGAGGAGAAAGTTAAGTTAAAATATCAAATAGAACAACTGTATATGTTAGGAGAAATATCATTATATATCGGTAAATTTTTTTGTGCACAACTATAACAAATGAGAAAAGGGCTTCATTTTAGACGCCTGTAAAATGCAGCATGAATAATGATAGGAAAAAATTAATTACATTAAATGATGAAATTAATGTTCATTTAGGATATAGTTTAAGAAAAACTCGAAGTTACTTTGTATGCTCATTTAAAAGCAACAAGACAGAATTTCAAGAGAAAAACTGCATTTTATGTCATTCTTCATCCTTTTGTATACATCTTTTTATAAACTGGTCTCAGGAGGATTTAATGTCATATCTTTGAGGGCGTTACGTGTCGGTGTGTGTTTCATGATTAAAAAACATACAAATACTTGAAAATAAGAAGATAAGACTTTAAAACATGAAAACAATTCTATGCGAGTTATTTAATCATAGCTTTGACAGATTTCACAGCTTACACTTCCGTTTTCTTGCCAATAAGGTGAATTGTAAATAGCTACAATAAGGCGTATCTCGTTCTAAAACTTTTACGTCTATTTTAGGAATGTTGCAACCGCTCCCTATTTTCTTCCCTCAGTGGATACGGAAAGTTCGTTATGAAGTCAAAGATTAGGAAATAAATGTAATTTGAGTTCATTTCACAAGTCAGTTGAAATTTTTGCAAGATAAAGTAACAGAAAGGAAATCCTTGATCTAAGTTACTTAAACTGAAAGGAGGAAGGAAAAAGTCGGCGCGGAGGGAACGGAGAGACAGAGGGATGTTGAGTAGAATTGATGTCGTGTCTTCATTCATCACGCCGAAGGTTTTTTCTCACCCCTTTCTGCCTTTTCCTCATCTTTCTTAACCCTGTTACCCTGAGCAAACACTCGCAGTAGAAGAAGGAAGAAGTTAGCAGATAGTCGAGTGCTCCACAGCGATGGCCTCTGCTTGACCGTTACGTATAAATGTAAGGAATGGAATATAAAATAAAAAATTGGAACAAGTTTGAACTAAAGATCAAGATTAATATGTACTAAGGTCATGAGTAGATAAATACTGTCAAAGTTATACGAGGTAGGATCTTAACGGGGAATTAACTTGGTTACATTTTCACTGGCTTCCCATACCGAGGGTTCCTGTTCGGATTCCAATGGTGGGAAATATTTCTGTGGCATATTTAGTTATGCAGAGAGTAGAATATGTTTTGTTATTTGACACAAACAACTAGCAAATTCGAAAACTTATTTTGTTCAGAGCGGGATTCAAGTACTTTCGATGAAGCTTTTTTCATATATGTTTTTCTGCCAAAGTTCTCTTCCGCTCCTGAGATATGAATTCAGACCTAATTACCTTGATCACGAATATTTCTTTTTTCTAAAAACTTCATAATTATTTACATAACTACTGAAAGATTTTTCAAAGTATTAATATGTGCGATACAGCTAAAAACATTTTAATATCAGTGTCTGGTAATGGCTCTTCTGCTGAAACTATAATAACTTTGCAATTGTGATTACTTTTTCTCGAACAACTGCTGATTCCAGAAGGAACTTAGATAGAAAATCGTCATTATTTAGGGGGAATATTGGGACTATGGAGTCTCTTCTACCACCACATTCGTCATACATTTAAATTATTAAACTTATAGATAAATTTCACAATTTATACATACCAAGCAATATAATTGATGCACATAGTATCTTAGGACTAACATACAGCAACACAATACATTAGTTGCCCAGTAAAAGAATAACTATAACACAAAATGTACAACATACGCACAATACATACGAATACTATGCATACACATACCAATGCATGCAAGCAATACTTTCAAAACAATATTAGAGAATTGGAAAACAATAAGAACTTAAATAGCATAAAAGAGACACCCAACTTAGTTAAAAGGCTAAATATACTTATGAACCCCGAGAAAATCACGGATCAGGTTTTATATTCTCCTCAAAATGAATACAGTGATAACGATTGGCCAGATGCATGTATCTTAACTCCCCAGGGACCTTCCGGTCTGAACGCTTTTGCGTGGGAGAGATGGGACCTCGAAACTTAACTTTCCTTTCTTAACCCGAGTACCTAAAAACGTCCACATACTGCGATGGCCTATTGTCCACGATCTTGATTAGTCGCTCCCTCGACACAAGAAGTGTCTCATGCTTTATTTTCCGAAGGCGAGAGAGAAAGAGAGATGCCAGCTAGTGGGATGGTAGGGAGGGAAAGAGGGAGGAAAACACTTCTCAGGAGGAGAAGACCTATTTTTATCCCTACCATTTATCTCAGAAGAGATAGTTCTCCATCTCTTCCGAACACTTTCCCCAGAGGTTCGAAGGCATCAGCAAGATAAGGAGGTTTTTCAGCGATTTTCGAGGTTAACAGTGCTTCCGTTCTTTATCTCTTGTCACCTTATATTTTAGCTACCCATTTCTTACGCGCTCAAAAAAAGAATGATCAGTAATCTTATGTGATCCAATTATTTTCGTGAAATTTGTATTGGCAATGATTGAAGGTCACCCAAAAAAACCAGCTATTTTGCATTAAAACTTATTTTTCTTCAGGTTAGCTGTGGTTATTTATATTTTGGCTCAAGTCACTTTGCTGGATAAAACTATGGTAAAATGAAGGGTTGCCAGTGCCGGGTCAACACAAAAGAGAACGATAATCTTGAAAGTAAAGTAAGCTTTCGCGTTCAGGCATACTCTATTTCACTTGGCAGTGTTTATTTAAAAAAAGCAAGTTTCCTCATACTGAGGGTTATCTTGCCCAAAAACGATTAATCCAAGCAAAGTACAGAGCAAAGAGAAAGGGATTTAATGCATACGTATAAAAAGAGAGATGAATATTAATTGGCTACAATTAAAGTTAATGCAAAAATATCTCAACTCGTGCGCAAGGCTCATGCGCAATGCCTTTATTAGCTAATGGACCATTCATTGGCATATGATTTATTTTTGTACTATGCTTAGTTTAATATGATGTTATAGATCATTGACTTGTAAATTATCATGAATACATTAATTACAATGCATTACATAATGCACAGAGGTCTAAAAAGCATATTCATGTACGAAATAGTACAATGCGATGATAGATTTTTCGCAAAGATTCTACATTTAAATCTAGATAATACTCCGAAAGCCGCCACAAGGGCATGTGGCGGGGGGTGTTACATCACAACCCGTAAATAGTAAATACGATTCCAAGTAATTCTTCAGAGGAATCACGCTATATAAGGACGAGACGCTTTAATCCGGACGAATTTCAATTTGAATTTATCGCCATATCTTAGTTCAACTGAAGTCACGATTGGCGTTCTTGAAATCTATAGGCATCTAGTAAACAGTCATAACCTAAAAATGACCGATATGTTACGCACAAGTGCGGAGTACCATCGAAGAACCGCTATTATCGAAAGTGCTCACGCTGAGGGTTGTATTTCAAAATATTTCAATTCTCCTGGTACCCAAAATCAACTGTTTACGATATTGTGGTTAAGTATAATGCCTCGGAGAAGTCTGGGGAAGGTTTAGCTAGCCCGGTAAGGAAATCTCATTCGAGGAAACGCGTGCTTGTCCGGATTTAAGCACCGCACCCTGTTTATGTAGTGACAGTGAAACATTTCTGGCACCCCTAGTTTCTGTCGAGGAATAACAATGTACCAAACTTTCAGTATAATGGTCCGTTAAGTTTTAAGGATGCTTTTAGAGCAATCAGATGCCATACTTGAGTTTTGAATTGGACTTCCTTGAGGGTGACTTTTATGAAATATTCATACGTATATTCAAGGGAAGACTTGGATCCAAAGCTTAGTTTGTAAATGCCCGACCCTTTCCTACTGAGAGATGAGGACGAAAACCCATTCTTCTTAATGGGGGAATACCTCACGTCAACAAGTGGGCAAGGTCGTTATAATTCATACATAATATGTCACCGCAAGCAAAGATGTATTGCCATTTTTTATGCGAATTCATTTTGAAGCAACTTCCTTAAATCTCATTTCGCCTGTTAACGGAAAGTAATGCCTCTCGAATGGTTCAGTGCATTATAAAAACTAGTTTTTCGTATTTCACTAGAAGCAGATTAGAATGAAAATTCTAAGCATCAATTTCTAGTGACGTATTATTGCATCTGACGTTGGCCAAAATGTATAAAATTCGATCAGAGATATTTCAATTTTTTTCCGTCGGAAATTCACGAATTTATTTTTTCCCGACATTTTTTCCAGGCTTCATTGGATTCCGCTATAATATTTAGGAAGATATTTGACAAGGGTTTTCAATTACACCTTTCACTCTTAGTTTCGGTTTTATTCAAAATCTAAAGGAATGCAACGCATTGCACTCCCACGATACATTTAAGAACACCGTCAACAAAACCACCTATCTACAGAGGAGACTCTCTGGTTTCTACATATCACTGAAATAAATTTGAATGATTAAAATATTAGTTTCACAAATTTTAAAATTCTCCTCCTCAATCAAACACCAGGTAAACACAAAAATTTGACATAACATTAGTTCTTTAGCGGTCTTTGGTCATTAAGTATATGCGAGGGAAGAAACAAAAGATATTATTTGATAGAATTTATAATTACATGTTATACAAGTACCCTTTCCCTTTCAATCCCTCGTCCCTCTCCGCGGGGGGAAATTCCTGCTACCTGCAACGTTGGGTCGCATTCCCGGCCTTTTACAGACTCTTTGGGGGTAGAGTGTTTCGTGGTGCATTTTCATGTGGTAGTGATGTTTCAATTTCTTGCTTGTTGCGTCCGGGCTTCCGTGTTGTAGGATGGCTTTCGTGCTGCATCATGGGGTGCAGTTTTTTAGTTGTTTTGCGGTATATGTGTTTGCATGAGTATTGGATGAAGGGATTTTTGCATGAGTGTGTGCGCTGCTGTGGGTTTGATTTTCCGTGTTGTTTTTTTGCATGTGGTATTTTTCCTTTTACGGTTAGTGACCTAACACCCCCCGCCACACGCCCTTGCGGCGGCTTGCGGGGTATTATGTAGATAGATGTAGATGTACAGGTATAACGTTTCAGCAACTTTTAAAAAATCACCTCACTAAGTTATCTATGATTCACCTCAAAAACGTAATACCCAAGGCTCCAAAATAAATTGTTTAAATAACAATAATAATTCTAAATAGATAGCTGCTAATCATTTTCAAAGTCTATTCGAAAAAAATAATTGTGGTAGAGCTTTCAGTTTTCATCAAAAGTATGTTTCTTATTTGTAAATTATTGATCAAATCCATCACGAGGAATCAATTTTCCTTAGTCTAAGATAACGTACATTATGTTAACGGACGGATTAAAACAGTCTTTCGCCATTTTTAATAATTCAGTTTCTTTTGATGCAATGCTTTGAGCTGTGGTGGGCAAACATATCTGAAAACATAAAATGATATCAACGCCTATATTGCTACTGTGATCTGTTTTGGGCGTGGGACTGAGAATAATAAAAAAATTATAAATATGGGTAGCCAAATGTAGTTTTTTTAATAACTTTGAAGTTGAGAACTCATGTCCTGATTTAATTTCTTTTTGTCATTTTTTTATCAACGCTTTAATGCTCTTGTCTGTCAAATTATAATTTACGTCAAGCTCACAAAAATATGTAATAGTTAAAAGAGCAGAAAAATAATCAAGCCAGCTTTAAATTAAGCCCAATTTACCCCTAAAACTGAACAAAGGTCTCCAATTAAGTTTCCTTATGAACTCTGAAATTGTTATGATAGCGTGAGAAACGTGTTGAATAAGGAAGCACCGCCATAGAGAGTGGCATTAAATGCAGGCATTTAAAAGGCAGCTAAAAGGACGAATTAATGGAAGACAGAACACACCGGCTCTTGACTTTGACGAGGGTTTGTGTGACTCCAATGATGGTGGCATATGACATAAGGTTGGCTTCAGTTCGTCATTCAGGACGGAAACTTTATGTGGGAATAAGGGGAAGAGATATGGAACTCAGTCAATCGTCAGCGTCATAACCCACTCCCGACAGGAGTTGTCACTGCCATCATCTTACCATTTTGATTATCTCCACTGCCTCGGTGTATATAAAATATTTTCGGTTACATGAAGTATAAGTATTTGACTATAAAGTGAAGCTTAGTTGTTTTTGCAATGGAACCATTACCATTCATTACTTTTTGCATACTTACTTTTTGCGATATTAATCTCCTAGCACCATATTTCTCTTCCCTTACTGAGTTATTTTACTAATTATGGTGTAATTTTCTTCCTTTTCATTTGCATTAACCATAATTATTTTTGAAAAAACGAAGATATAAACTAACGACCATGTGAATACTTTGAATTATAATATACGATCTTCTTAATCGATGCAAAAATATTTTAGTTTCCACAGAATAGCGGGAACCACACATTTATTATTGTAACTATGGACATCCATTATTTTTACTAAGTCGCACTTGATTTCATTACGTGATATGCTCCTTTGAAAAGATTACTCCTCATTTAAGGCAATTACTGCAGTAGTTTATGATGATAAAACGAATGAAAACGATTGATCTTATTGGATAAATTATATGATACACTTCAATGAAAATGTTTCGAGCCAATAAAAATAATCTTAGACGCTGGAATTATGAAAACAATGGTCTCCTGTAGTGTTTGCATATAGCTGATCGACCATTATTCAAAATACAGACTAAAATCTTGGATGAATCGTTGACGAGACTGGAGAAAGACTCCATTTTAATCTTTTAGAATTTTAATTGAGAGAAATCAGGATAAGTTAACGGTCTAAGTCCATTCTTTTATAAAACACATACATTTTTACAGGTTAATTCATTATTAAACTTTTTAAAACATTACGGGAGGGTAAAAATTCCAAAACATTGACTTATATGCACATGGCCATAAAATTTAATTATTAAAAATTTAACACTATCTTTATGAAAAATTATTATTAAAATTGGCCTTCAAGGGCAAAATAATAAACTCATGCTATGTATTTCAATTATTTGTTGTAGCAATAACTGCCCTTGAGTTTTCATACATTACTTTTATTTGTGTAATCAGTAGATTTAATCCACAGGTGCCTACACGCTCAACTTCTTCTTCACCTAAATGCGGACAATGGATTAGCTCTTCCGAGCACGATTTATACCGCAGCAACTCTAGGTAAGGTCCACTTGAAAGTTCACCCCCGCGCATGCAATTTAAACCACAGGAAGATATTAAGAGTTGCAAATCCTCCTCAGTTCCTGAGTCAGCTCAAGATAGTACGCCATGAGTGTGGGAAATAATTTATCGGAAACTCATCGGCGTAGGAGAGGTTATACAGGGTCGGGTAAACCTTTCAGCGAGAGCTACCCTCCCTCCTCTAATAGGTCGATGAATTGATGAAGCTCGTGGACCTAGCATCATCAACAACGCGGTCTCAAGAGCAGCCCTCCTCTCGGAGATGGAGGATCAGGCCTAGCGGCGGTGGATGGAGACGCGAGAAGAGAAGGCGGAAGCCAAGTTCCCCCCACATAATTAATTCCGCTGCAGCCGCAAACACGAGCACTCAATCAACGGCGGAACTCGAACCATGGCCGAAACCATTTTCCACTTGATTACATCCATCAATGTTACAAAACCACGACACATCCATGACACGATCTAAATTAACCGTACTTAATTGTCGTCATATGCACACACGATGAAAACTTCTTGATGATGAGTTAATAAGCCATTTGAACTCGGGTGACAAGGGGGAGTCGTGATATGTCTCAGCCACATAATTTGTCCAGCTGTCAGTTTTATTCCACCATGGTGACAAGACCTAATCAAAAGCGTTCCACCGAGGTCTTCCTAAATTCACGGAGGAAAATTTATGACGCGTTTTTTTCACAAGATCATGCTTTAAACCGAATATATTCAATAAAGGTACACACATTTATATTTGTGATCAACACGCAATATTGTTCCAGCTTGCTTCGTCTCTTAACAAAGATCTTGTTGTAAATTTTATTTTATCTTCGATCAATGAAGCGAGTGATAAACATACTCGGCTCTTTTTGATTTTTATTCGATACATTTCACATCCAATGAAGTGGAAGTAACAATGTACACAATAAAGTGAACTGCTTAAATCGGTTATCATTAATTCAAAGAATGTTAATGGAGAAAATAAGCCGCTTCTAAAATATCTAAGCCCACTCAGTATGATATGTGGACTCTAGTGAATGTTTAGTATAATAAATGAAAATGTACTCCCACCAATAAAGTGCCACTTATGGAGGAGGCTGGTACTTATACGTATACCATCGATATGCTTCTCTGTAGTAAGTAATGATCTCCGTGATAGTGACAGAATTGTATTGCAAATAAATGCATTGTGGAAGTAACAAAGAGATCGATTTGAAAGGGGAAATTCTCTCCATTCACAAATTTACGCCGAAGACTATTTGAAAGATGCATAGATCGATCAACCTAAATTGATCAAAAGTTATATATTAGACTTATGGCTTAATTAGCCCTGGTAAAATTACAGCAAGTAACATGAATTATTTACATTAATTCATATCATTTCTCAAATATTCTCCTATAATTCTGATATTTTACATTGAACTTTGGTGAAACAGTCTAGAAAACTAAGACACGAATTCCTGATCTTATGTTAGAACTATGAGTTTTTAAAAATTAATGGTCTATAATTCTTTCACATAAAACTATTTCGATCATTTTTAAAACCATCTGTGAAAGCTTTACTCTTCTGCAATAATTGTTCAGATTATTTCTATATCTTCTGCCATATCAGGACCCTCCTTTCAATGGCAGCACCTTATATCGGTGATGAGATCCTGATTGGTAGGCTTTATCAAATTACATAGTTCAATTATTAAGTAAAGCTAAGAATTTATGGCTACTTTACCTATATTATGACATTCTAAGGACATTTTATTTGTAAATATTTTTCAATATTTTTAGGAATCTTAAACAAGACAAAACTATGAGATTTCATTATTACTTATATGGTTTTCCCCTTCGCGAGTAATATTATTACAAGTATCTAATCAAAGATACCAAAATAAATAATCTCATAGGTAATAGAGTAATATGTTCAACGTTTGATTTCCTAGGAAAACGGAATTAGTCGAAACACCATAGTGTGCGAAAGACACACATCAAGCAGACGAGAAAAGAGTTCCATTCCCTATCTCGTCGTAGTTTACAATAAAATATGGTATCCGAACTATCATACGGTCTGAATGAAACGCAGGAAGGAGTTAAAAATACAATTAGAATCAAAGTCGGGCCCTCCAATCTGTAGGAAAACACTCTAGTTACCCACAAATCAACCACTCTCATATACGAATCTTACTGCTATCAAGGTAAATTACAATAGTTGGTATGGGAAAATGCAAAGCATATTTTTATAATTATCTCATTCCGATGTTCCCTGGTTTTATTGAATTTTCACTTTAATTTCTACATTTTGAATCTAATGGGTGCTCAATGAATACGATAATCCCCTAAAGTAGTACATTTTATCTATTTACAATGCGCTTTAATTCCTCAGTCCAACTCGAAAAGTAATGATCTTAATTAGCGTTATAAAAGAATATTTTGTACAAATTTCAATTCAAAAAGATTTATTTACAGCCAATTAAAATCGACGTTTTGAAATTAAAACCAACGCACAGTATGACCTTGTCTGGAGTTTTTTGTGCTCTAATAGCGAACGGAATACCTTTGTGAGAGAAAAAAAGTAGAAATAGGAGACCCTCAGTAATCGCTCCTATTTAATCGAGGGTATCCGAAAATAGAACCTTGTAATTTGATTCCTCTTGACTTCTAAGTTTCGATTTAATAATCTTATTAAATGCACTCGGGCATTTTAAAATAAAAAATTTCATAATTATTCACAAGGTAAAAACAAATTTTGGAGAAAGTTTTTCATTAGTTCGAAGTTTTGGAAAGTTAATTTATATTTTTGTGGTATAGGAGGGGTTGACTTCCCCAGCTAACTTCGGTGCGTACGAATGCTTTTTTGGCGGTACTGCTATTCGCATTTTGTTATTGTTGCATATTGGTTGACCTGCAGAAATGAAATTTACAATATTTTGCTTGATGCCGAAAGCTGGGAGTGAAAAATATTCACCCCTCTCACCTCAGCTGCGAACGAACTCCAAAACCAGAATTCAGACTGCTAAAAAATCTTTAAAATCAAAAATAATAAAAATTTAACTTCAGTGAATAAATGCCTAATTACACTAAAACTAACTACATTCCCAAAAAGATACCCTACACCTGTACCGAAGAGAAACTTTAATTACAAAAAAAATAATAGTTATAATGGGTATCCTGAGAGTATGGCTTTACTGCGAATCAATGAGTTGTAGCGTATTGCATACCAAGATATGAAACGGGATTTATCTTGTCGGAGGGTATATTCCATTCAAATTTCATCTTAAAGAGTCATGCAACCTGGATATACTTAGATGACGCACAGAGAAGCTGCGATCTGAGTTAGTAAAAGAAGTAGTTGTAGGGGAGACCACCGACAGCTGAGGTCATTTTGAGTCCCTCTGGATGGGAAGCCAGTACCCTAGCCACCGCAATATCTCGATTCCCTGTTGTAGAACGGTAAATCACTCAAAAAAATGCAAGATTTTTATAAAACTCATTAATGCAAGAAGAAAGCTGGTGAAGGTTTGGGGATTTTTTAAGGAACTATTATTAAAATTAAAGGAGTGTACTCACTGGAAAACTTGATGCAATAAAAGGTTGCAAAATACGAGGGTAGTTTGAAAGGTGCTCGGAATCACCATCAGATGTCAGCGCTAGCGCAACGGGATTCCCGCGTAGAACAAATAATAATTTAACTGAGCGAGAGAGATTAAGATAGTGCGACGAATGTGATGAGAAAATGTCACTTATCTCGTCGCCGTTAGAGAAGGGTCCTTAAAATTTGACGACGATGATAAAAGTTATGAAAATGTTAATATTTATGTTAGTACGCGCAACAATGTCGAAAGACGCACCCGTTAATCTCAGTATTTAAGACAATTTTAAGGGCCTTGGCTAAAAAAACTTTCAATTTTCACGCTGGCGCAATGCGCGGTATTGTACAGGGTCGTCATGCCCGTGAAAGTCGGTAATGATTAAAACTTAAAGAGCTCCGAGTAGTATAAAACGGCAATATTGCATTACGCTTCTACACGTATGCGTCACTGAGATCGAAATTATTGCATTTCTCCTTTATCATTTAAAAATGTAGTTCACATTTTTTTGTATTCAAAGTACATCAAACCTTATCCATCCGATATTTTAATCCCCATTCTCCTTCCAAAGAAACTGCGGGAGATGCCGCAACAGTAACTTTTAACGGAGTCGGCCGTTAAGAGGACGCCTCGGTAGCTTAAGTGGCTAAAGCACTCGACCGGATATTGAGGGATTTGGATTCGAATCCCAGTCAAGGCGAATGATTTTTACACTCTGAAATTGTTGCATTGAAATGCACATTAGCGGATGACTCCGTTAAAAGTTACTGTTGCGGCATCTCCCGCAGTTTCTTTGGAATTTGTCAAAGTATAAACGCCATAAGTTTTAAAGTTGGCTTTAACCTCGTGGACTGTGGCGCCTCGCGCATGAATACGAATGCCTGTGACATTGTATGTACGGTATTTCGTCACAACATCTAGTTCCTTTAAAAGCCCCAAAATTTCAGTGTTTAAGAGGACGCCTCGGTAGCTTAAGTGGCTAAAGCACTCGACCGGATATTGAGGGATCTGGATTCGAATCCCAGTCAAGGCGAATGATTTTTACACTCTGAAATTGTTGTATTGAAATGCCCATTCTCCTATTCAATTAAAAATATCAATTTCTCACACAAAAGTTGATACGACCAGTTTCAATGAAATCACAGCATCATCGCCTGATGATGATGTAGCTACATTTAAACCGGTCGTATTGCATTTTATTTTGTAGAAAATTGCTATTTTTAATGAATCATGATATTCCACCATATCACGCCTGAAACATCTTTTTTGACCAATTCTCCTAGTAGTCTGATTCAACTGTTAACTGATCATCAGGTCAACCATTTTGTATTAAATTTCTCACTAAAATTTTCATGACGTGAATGACGTGGCGAATACTTTTATCAAGACGTTGCACGTTAACATAATTGTAAGAGAATTTCACTCTGTCATCGAACAGTAAATAATAGCTTTAAAAGCTATAATAATCTGTTTGCTTGATAAGTGAGGTCACCTTGTATTTAATCCCCTTACAGAGTGTGAAATTTAATCATCGAAGTAATGGTGTTAGTCCCTTTCTCTGCACCGTCTATGGTTTCCCATGATACGACCTGAGTGAAGCTGTGGGTGTCCAGAGTCGAAAATTAAAACGAATCTGGACCCTCCATTGTGTATTCAAGCGCCTACAGCCCACCAACAGCCTACCATAAGCCCCCTAAATATAAACGGCACATTATTAAGAGGAATTCTTTAACCCTGGTGAACTTTAACTTAAGTGAAAGAGTTAATTTGTATTTTTCATTTGTAATCAAAATATATCTAAAAATATTAAGCCAAAATACAATTATCTGATACTACTGAGTACTTGTATTTTATCTTAAAAATCATATCGTAATCTGGAAAAAGCTCTAGTATATAATAACTTTTACCATTGTAATATTTATCAATTTAATATTAGGCTGCTTTATTTATTGTTAATGCATACAGATGTATCATAAAATGCTTTTAATATCCATCATAATAATTTGAAGATTGTTCGCACCTCATTTATGTGCCTCCATTTCTCATTGTGATTCTCTATAAGGATAGGGATTTATAGTGAATAATGCCCCATTCCGGTGGTTTTAATAAATTATGCCCCCGAGTGTCTTCTAACTTTATAGGTTCGCTCGTCTAATGGCTTGAGTATTCACTGAATTAATGCTAAGGCATCATCTAAGAACGAACCCGGACCCTCCGTTCGGTAGCCAAAAACTCTACCGTACTGCTGGACTACCACGCCGTCTAGTGACGAATCAACATTTTTATTTCTTGATATTTGAGGTAATAAGCCTATTTTAAATAGTCCAGAGGTGAACTCTTCTTCAGTCTGGGATTCGACAATCTTGCTGACTTCTGAATTTCATGTGGGGTTGAAAACTTTCCTTCCGATGGGTCTACTACGCAAGTTCCCTGAGATTTGTTAGTCTAAACTATGGCCTAAAGTAAATGCAATCTGCATTGAGAGTACGATAAGAACTTGATTTCCCAATGATGTTCAATTGAATAGACCAAAGATATAAAATGAACGCTACACAACAATGTAAGAGCCCATCTTTATGCTATCACACTTCAACGCGCTGATTAATTATACCTATTTATTTTTTTACATATTTTCCATAGATTTTTAACGTTTTTACAATGTATAAATGGGGCTCATAATTCATTTATAAATATGACTTCACATTTTCATAATTAACTCTCTTTGTCAAAATTTGAAGATCAAAACCTGCTCCATAATTTGCTTCCATTATACCACTTTTTCAATCCAAAAACTCCACAGAGCCTTATTCTGTACCACCAACAGTTTCCCATGAACATGCAACTTCAAAATTCAGGTAAAATACATTGAAATTTATGTTTAGATAAAACTATCCGTTCAAATTATTAAATAAAACTTTCTAATTCATAACATATAACCTCAAATTTATTCAAATAAGTGCGACATTGCAGTCATAAACCGTTGGCTTTTTGATTTAATAAATACTTCTAAAAGCACAAAAATCAAAGTAACGCAAAAACATTCTCTAGAATATATTTCATTTCACGCGTACAAAATTTGGCAAATATGTAAACAAATTAGGCTAAACATAGAATATTATAGAAGCATAACCCTATTATTAATATCCTATTTGATTTATGGTTTGATACAACTATTGATGTGAAAAAGGAAAGGTTCCCCCTTTCTCCTCTGTTCCTTCTCATATCTATTCCCTTCCATCACCTAGGGCCATCTGCTTTTCCAATTCATTCAGCTCATCTAATTAACACTCGCTCCGGTCTCATTTAACTAGTTTCGATTACGTTAAAACCTCGTCAAAGTCAAGTACTCCTCATCGAACAGAATGCTCAACCTATTACTGCACAACATTTTACAACCAAATAAACACTTACCATTGAATCTGTAGTTGAGTATTTCTTCCAAAAATAGCATTGGATGATGATTTTTTATTAGCACTACCATACCATATGCTCTTTACCTAACTGTGGAAGTAAAATTACTTCCTTGTCAAAAGCTATCAACGATGTAACATAGAGATAAACATTATTATATTCTAGAATTTTTTAGATATATCTACATGATAAGTGTATTCATAAATAAATAATGGCTTCATCCGTATAAAAAGAAGTCCCTTTTATATAACTTTAGTTCCGTTCTCTGTTTAACTCAGTTGTAAGTATCCATTAGCTCGAAATTAAATTCAACCCGAAGTGATCTCAATTTTATTGAGTATTGTGAACAATGCTCTTTGTAGATTTGATATCATAGGCAAACCCGTATAATTTAAATGGGCCTGCCTAAGATCTCTAAACATTTTCAATACCGCCAATTTTCCCAAAATATAATTTCATTTTGATGTAGAGAATTCATTGTTACATCTGCGAGCCAACTTACGCGCAAAATGTAACTACTGAAAACTCTTCAAAATCGTCAAAGGAAGACGACTTAGCATAAACCTATGATTTATTTAGAGCAATTTTTAAAACTCAAGCACAGAATTGAAAAACAATTTCACCTCACTTTGTGCAACGCTGCTGAAGAAAAGTTATATATTCAAGGGACGAGTTGAAATCTTGTCGATACATCAAGACTTTTCAGCAACCGATAGCGATTTCTCAACAAGCCATTTTCCTTGAATGTGAGATGCTTGATATATCTCATTAGCCAATCACCGAGGCTCCTCCATCGCTTAGCGTCTGTTTAACTCCCTCTCAACCTATCTTTCTCATCAGAGGCCATTTTATGCGGTGTCACTCCCCTGTCATTGCCCATTAACCCAGCCTTCGCATCTCCTCAACATCTCTCTTAGGAGTGCCTCCGTACTCCAAGGGAGAGAAAAGATCCCTTAATCCATTAATTTGTTCCTTTACTGATGGTAACTAATCCACGCCAAAGTTGGATGAGCTTGATAACTTGCTGTAAGAAGATGAAGTCAATTTATATTTCACTTTGGTAATCCTCAATTCATACTTTCTGCAAATGCTTCGGATTCGACATTATATTAGCCAATAGTATTACTATCTTGAGCCATATATGCGTCTCATACATATCGAACGAGTATATTATAATTCATCTACAATAAAGAATATGATGTTGAAATAGAAATTAATTCACAGTAATCTTTACCCTACTCTATATATTCATCGTCCTTAAATGCATTTAAAAAATACTCCTCGTAAGCTATAATTACTGAGGCTACAATTCATTGAGACATTTAAAACGGAACAATGAATATAATGAATTTTAATATTTTTATATAGCTAACATCATTACATCAAAAACAACATCACAAATTTATTGAATTCCTGTCGATTAAAACCAATCCATCGTGTATTTCCCAGCATTTATCCGCAACACCTCGAGAACGTGAAATGCTTCGATAAAAATGACATACTCTAAATTCAGTTTTCTTGACCTTTTTACAGACAACAGCTAAAGTGATGGCAGAAGTCAAAAGAGCAATTTTATGAATATGCATAGACCTATTGCTGCTATCTTTCATGCTAAAATTTCAACTATCGTAAAGGCGATATTAGGGAATAAAAGGTTCAGCAAAACATTCTTAAACTTATGGATAAATAATATTTAATGGTTTAACTCATTACGATTGAAATAAAATCCGAATTAACGATAATCACATTTACGATTTCAACGCCGCAGAATAGACAAATTGTACCCTTATCCAGGAGAAACGTTATTGCTGTTGCAAAATTTTACATAATCAATGTTGCGATCTTCTTACCGAAAATGCGATTCGATCCCCTGCGCCGTATTTTAGCCACAGGCGTGAGAGAACCCTAATAGTTAGTTCTCCGTGGATAGGGTTTAGATCATGGAGTCAGCGAGTAAGGTACCACCGGGGTTGAAATAGGTACAAGCTTGTATGCATCATACAACTACATGACATCTACATCACCAGACATATGGCAGGCAGGGTGTTTCAAGAATTTAAACCAGAGAAATGTGAATACAGAGCAATGAAAAAATTGAAAGGACAGGGAACCCATACCGTGAAAACATTTGATGATGGAATAAAATTAATGGTTCATTAAATCAGCAAAAGGGAACAAAAAAATTCAAAGTCGATAGGATTTACGAAAATCCTTCAACCTTTATAAAAAATAATTTTTTTACCTCTTTGATAATTGTAAATAAATACTCAATGAAATTGGACCCCTCAACCTTTAAATGGTACCAGTTTTGCACCCTTTTCGGAAGTAACCGCAGTTAAATTGATAAAAAATGTTTCGTTTTGCTAACGTTTAGACTTACACACTGGTAGAAATAAATTAATAATGCTTTCAAATTGAAAGATTAAAATAATTGAATCTTTCAATTGTGTAATATCTTGCCATTTTAACAATGGTAACAATGGTATTTGATGTTAATGAACATCAAATAATCCTCCCTGGCAATTTTTAAAAGACTTATATCGCTTCTTTTCGTTGCCCGGGTTCAAACCCAAAGTTCTCTATTTGTCGTAAAGCTGTTTAATCAGAGAAACGAAAATTTCTAGTAAATCACCATTCGCATTTACCCATAAAAATATAAAAGTATTTCATATATAATCCAAAAGCACGAGTCTTAAAGGAAAATGCCACTGATCGATTGAACTTATATATTCAACAAATTTGTTCTCGTAACTCATTTAAATTTTGGAAAAATATATTCATTTGTGTATCATTTTAGATTAATATTTACATTTTTGAGATTGGTGTTCATTGATACACATTGTTTCTTAGAGGAATTCAACACGTAATGGGACAAGACATTGAAAATAACTCTGCGCCATTAAGAGAAGGTGGGAAATTTACATTGTATAATTAATGATAAAATCATCCGGCATCCAATATTATAAGTTTCATTAATTCAGAATGAGTATACTATAAACACACGTAAATACGGGAGGACAGTTCAATTTTAATAATATTTAAAAATGAATTTAAAAAACGAAGGGAAATTGAAAATTCCTTTTTCGTAAAATCTATCTATGAAATTCATTTCCACAGTATATTACGCAATATGGTTTTTTGACTAATGATGCCATTCAGTTGTCAATCGTAATGTTCTAATATTAGCATTTTTTAAAACTATTATCTCCATGGTCTACTCTCTCCTATGTTTGGTAAAATATTTTGACGGATATTATAAATATATTCAAATAAAAAATAACCGGGAACTCTGAATTAAAACTCATCGTATTCTCAAAGTTTATTCACTGAAATGCAAGTGTTCATACTTTCCCAGCATTCTTTCACTCGGTATAATTTTTCGCGTTAATAATCGACACAAAAATGCATCTTGAAGGAAGCCATTTTTACAATTAAATTACATCAGTTCATCCTCAATCGAGGAGAAAAGAATTCACAGATAAACAGCCCAATGCCAAATAGTCTACTTTCTGTTCACGACGGCAATTTATTTTCCGGGATAGTGTCTCTATCGGAGCATAAACAGAAGTAGGTCACACGTGTTGGATGCCAATGTGATTTTTACCAATGCTTAAGCCACTCTTGTCCGCCGTTGGACAAATAGATCCGATTTAATTTACTTTTTGATGATTTTTAGCTATATACTGAATAATGGCCGATAATTTTGCTAGTGCAACCGTTCATAACACGGGATATTAATTTAATTTATGCCGAAAATTTCTGGAATGACGCGGTTAAGGTTCCAGTAAAATAGCTAAGTGTGAATTTTTTGCAACTTATCCAACACTGATAAAAACAATTTCTACCATTCTGGAACGTGCATTTCGTGAATTTAAATTCACTCCTAATGATTTGAGAACTATTCAATAAAAATGATTATACATTTTTATTCGCATTCAATAAAGTGAAATAATTTAAATTTATCTTTTTATAGTTCTGCTTAATGTATGTTTTCAAATTCCATTGATTTTACTCCAACATTACGTCAGCAGCAGACGTAGTTTGAAACGTCCAGTTCGCCTACGGCAACGATGGAAGTAACACGTGACCCTGGATTGAAATTAAAAACACATGTAAAGGGCGAACACAGGAAAGGTGGGGAAGGGGAAATCGAGCAGATCACAAGCCCAATTCCCGAGCACAAGGAAACGGGGTACTTGGTTACATATAGGACCCGCAGATCTCATTATAAATTACGTTTCCTTGATAACCCAAATGGTTAGAGCATCCGCCCGGCAAGTGAAAAGTGCCGGTGGTCAAGTCCTGGTCAATGAAATACTTTTTGCGCTTATGATCTGCTCGATTACCCTTTCCCCACCTCTCCTGTGTCCGTCCTTTTTATGTGTTCCTATCCTTATTCCTTATATCTATTATCTATTTCCATGAGAATGAATATTTGTTCGCCATATGGCGGGATTTCCGGAAGTATATAAGTGTGTGTGTCTATATATATATATATATATATATATATATATATATATATATATCAATATATATATATATATATATATATTTATTTATTTATTTATTCAGTATAAGTCCGAAAACAGCACATTTTGGCCTTTACATCGAACTATTAACAACGATAATAATGTCACATTTACAAACACCCAAGCCCTAGATAGAGGGAAACTCACCCAGGCGGGAATCGAACCCGCGACCCTTGGAATGGCAGACGAAGACGTTACCCCGCCGCCACCGGGCTCGGCAATATATATATATATATATATATAGTATTCTCTTTCTCAAATCACATTTAAAGTAATTAACCTAGCTATTCGTATTATTTAGCATAACATGAGATTTATTTAAAATTTTCCACAATTTCTAACTTATATTAATTCAATCAGCTAACCACATTCCCTTTACGTGAAAAACCGTAAAAAAGAGAAAAACAGAAATGATTTTAAATTACCGGTGCGTTCCGATAACATGGAATTCCGTGCCCATTAAATTTGAAATTCTATTTTAAAAGGTTAATTACCTAATATTCCAACATGTATAGTTCAATCTGCTACGTTTAAATTAAAAACAGTAATTACATTAGGGATATATTCTTAAAATACAAAAAATAACATAACTATTCCCGCCATCATTAATGAATTTATAGTCAGCCGTACCATAACTAAAAACGAAAATTATTATTATTCTATATTTGAGGAATAATTATTTTGCTCTTTGAATATAAATTTTTAAAATATGACATTTGCATATTATTTTCAAGGAAAGCTAACTTTTAAATGGTCAAATTGTCGATAAAACAAATAATAGGGATATACTTGCTATTTTGAATATGAAAGAACATTGTGTACGATGTTGATGACGCTTGACATGCAAATAGTTTCTAGGCATATGCCATAACGCATTAAACGCGCCAATAATAACAAGATCTCAAAAATTTCAACACGGTATTCATGGAGAAAGAACTAAAAGGAAAATTAAATTTTCTATCATTTTCTTTAAATTTTCTAAAACATTGATGTATTTTCCAGCATCGAAAGACCCTCGTACTTTGATACTATACGTGTAACTTCGCATGAATCGAGAGGGCAAAAAAATATACTTATCAACAAAGATTATAAATCTTTAATCTATTAGAACGGCCATCGGAAAAACAAAAACCATTTAACATTTTTTTATCCCACATAAATCGGTACATAATCCATTGAAAAATCTACGCCTCAGATTTCCAAAAATAGTTTACATTCAGACACTGTGGTTTTATCATTTTCGGATGAGATTAGAAACCTCAGGCCTGACATCCTAGCAAAGAACATGTAGACGAATAATTTCCGAAACTACACTATGTTGAATACTCAAAAGAAGAAGAAAACACTAAAATATCCACGGTTACAATTTATTCATCATTTTAATGCCTTTATAATAAATTCCAACCCCAAAAAAGAAATCTTTATTGCGTAAAATTACAATTTTCTTCTTTCCCTTAAGTCAAATACTACTTTAAAAGATTTGTGCCAAAATGCGTCTGAGACTGCTGCTGTCAGTTAAGCCCTGACTATTTCGCATTTATTTCCGAAAGACATTGATTGGCCAATAAGGCTCCAAACTCAATGCTGAGATTTGGATGGATGGATGGGCTACTTCTTTTTTTTACGGCATGATGAATCACCCTTGGAAATTAATGAGACTATTCAGTGAATAATGGAAAATTTCCCGTTAGTTGCCAAGTTGAGCCCTGACTGTTCGGTCGGCATGGCAAAATATTGAAATAATTTATGCTTAGTTTCTCTTCCATGATTAGTATCAAATGTTTCAGCAAATTCGACGAATCGTAATGGTGTGATTTTACTGAGTTAGAATTGCGTAAGGCGAATTTATACTCTCTTGAACAGGCATTCTGTAATTAATTACGGTACTCATTATCCATTATAGGGATTTTTTTAAAATATTAATGCCAATTGTATGAGAGGAAAAGGGACCCTTATGCCTAAAGATTCAGCTTCCTTTATCTTGCTCGTGTTCAATGGCATCAAGTAGAGTACCGCTTATTTCTCAATTCAAATTGTTTCCTCTGAACCATAAAGATTACCGTTGATTGTATACAGTTAACATATAATTTATAAAATAATTTCTCTCTATTAATGTCAAAGCAGGGAGCTTAGGGCATGTCCACACATTTGAAATAGCTTATTTTATATTTTTTATATTAATTCCTAGACAATAATTACCTTTTGTAAAAAAATCAACCTACAAAGATGCACAAAATTTAGTATGCCTTAAATTTGTGGCACTGCTTAGTCCCTAGGCCCATCAAAAATATCCCTTACAGCTTATTGGTCATTATTTTATGACTGATCGTTATTATCCCCTTGCGTTGCATGTAAAATGAAAGAGCCCAAATTTAGTGGGCAGAAATATAAGTGGTGAAATTAAAATCCGGGACACTATGTAATACGCCTATAGAAACAATTTTGAATTTCATTCCTTCCATCGGCATTTATTTTGATCAATATACATTTTTTTAGATTGGATTTTGACTAGGAGACACTGATACTCTTCCCTTTCTTTTTTAATATGTGTATATCATGAATATACTCGTATATGTTATTTATACTGTCACTTTCATTCATTTCCATTAATATAGACACAGTAAAGGGGACAATGTTATTTAGGGTAATAGTAAAATGTTGTTGCCTTTTCTACGAAAGGGATGAGAAACATTGCAGTGGCACGCTGTGATGGAGCAGAACCTTGAGCTCTACCTTTTCCGACTCTTATTGATGTCACATACCCCCCAGTGAAAAGTGTATGAAAGGCATTTAATAAGCATACGAATGCAAGGAAATTATTTAAGACGAAGATGCTGAGAGAGAGGGTCGCTGTCAGACATCTGTTTTAGAGGCTTCACTACGGCGCGTTCGTATGAATACATCCAAAGAGCCGCAGGTGAATGGGTTATTTCAACCAGCCGGTTTCATCAAGTCTTGATGATGGCTGGTAAAGGCGTGAGAAAATATCTTGTTTCTCAGAGCTACAAATTAGTTTACCTGAGTCCTTTCTAATTACATCATATCTGTCCCAACTTTTAATAACCTTCCAAATTTAACGGCGTGTGACTTTGGTTATTTAAAAATAAATTATAAGAAAATTTTTAGAGAATTTGTTCGTTTACTTGTAACTCAGAGAAAAGGCCTTGGGGCGGAGACAGAGCAGTACGTTCTACCTTCCTTGTAGGAAACATGCCTCCTGTTGGATATTCCTCCATTCCTTCTTTGACTCTCTCCCAAGTCAAAGTAAACTCTCGGCACTGCACATAATTCCTTTACCAGCTCTCCTTCCCCTCTCATTTATTCTCAAACCCTCCTGCGTTCCACACTCCCTCAACTTTCTCACCCTCGTTTGTTCATGGCATTTTTTTGCTTTGGTGGGTATACATGCACACACACACACACACGTATGCATCTCACTTGGAAACTTTATTCTTTCGCGCATTTTCTATTGTCTCTCATGAAACAGCAAACAAGTAAACACCGTTTCCACGCCCAATCGCTGTCTACTTGAGAAGATACAAAAGTTATAGTTGCTCAAAGAATGATTGTGGTGGTTACTTGGGAAAATTCATTTACCTTTCATTCTTGTCCAAACTGAAAGAATGAACTTAACAGTAATTCTTCTAAGATGAAAGGTTGCCAGTAGACGTGTCTACGTACTTATTACCTATACTTGAGACAAAATGTTCTGTTTTGGAGCCATAATAATGTGATCATCAATTAACGGTTCTATAATGCTGAAGGTGGCTACGATTTTTCAATTGAAAAAAATTACCTAGGTTTAAGTGCTTCCGAGAAGGACTTATTGAATTCAGATACGCAAATACTGGGTTTTAATACTTTGCGTTAATGCACCTTTGGGGGCATTCAATAGGTTTATACATAGCCAAATATAGCGTGAGAGACACATGAGACTGATATCTACACTTCAGCAATGAAATGTTACTTAAAGGTTAGTAACATCATTTTAAATAATACCAATGTCTGCGGGTCGTCGATCTTTGCCTTTTACCTTTTCTCAATCCTCAACTGATAACAAGACGGATAGCTTGGATGAATCTACGTTTATGCACCGCCACAATAATATATAGGTAATAGGTCGAAGCACCATCAAGTCACCCAATGTAGTACATTGTGACTGGATACATTTAACGAATGTTTTTTTGAGATATCTAATTCGCTACCGTCCTCATAACATCTAGCTCAAAACTAAGGACACCGCACAAAGATATGACCCCCAGCAGGGGGTAAGATAAAATAGTTTTGGTAATTCTCACACCTAAGAGACAAGAACAAATTAAAATTGAATACTGAAAAGGAATATTTTTTCTAAAAATAGTTAAACATTCTTTGACTGAGAATGTATTCTTCCTTTAAAATTTGAAGATTATGGATCCCGAAAAGCTGCTGATTTTTCATGCAGTGACTTCGAAAGCAGACGAAAATATGCATCTGCCTTATTGAGAAACTTCCATGGGAAATATTCACTTCGACTAGAGGTTGGTTTCTTCGATTACAGTTGATTCTTGCGATGGTTATCAATTCCCTCGGTGTTGCCGGAAACCATCAATCTGAGAGAAGAGTCTCTTCCTTCCCACTAACGTTATTAAATTAGGCTTCCAAGATCCCCCGTCGAATCTGACCCATCCTAATCCTGGTAAGTCCATCCTTCCTGCTGTCCCTCTCTTCTTGTTCCATTCTCTATTTTCTCTTCCCCCCATTCTGTCTCTCAACGATTCCCAGATGCCCTCTATCCCCCCACCTACTCTTTGCCTTCCAGCTTTTCCCCTGTCACCCCTTACTCTTGACCCTACCCCGTCCCACCTCCACAACCGACCTCCAATACCCCTCCCGGCACTTCGGTAGAGATTTTCCTCTCCGCGTCCCTTTTCATCAAGTCGGCTTCTTATCGCCACCAATTTCTGAGAGGACAGGGGCGAGTTCATAAACAAATGAAGGGAGAAGAGGAGAAAAAGAGCGCGGCCTCCCCGGCTTCCTTCCTCCAATGTCCTTCACTGCAGCTTAGACCAATGCTCGCTGTTTTTTCGGAACCAGTATTTTTTTGACGAAACGTTGAAGCCGATTTCTCGGGAAGGTCTAATAATGCCGCTCACCTCATTTTCGTTCGCTATGTCGACATCAGACAAACTCCAGACGTCCCTCGGTCATTTTAATTTCGTGGGTAGATGCCCTCGAAGAGAAATTTTTATTACGCCGCCACTAGGGTTTGGACATTTTTACTCGTCCCAATCCTTTGGTAATGTTGAAAGAGGACCCTTCGCAAGCAACAACTAAAAATGCATATAAAATAAAATATCTGGGACTCGAGAAATTAAAAATTTTCATTAGGAAGAAGTTTGCGGAAGCTAATGGCTAATGCATTGGCGGTGGATTGCCTAAAAAACGACATTCCGGATAAAAAGTTAAAATATCATCCGAGTGATTCCGTGAAATATTCAGAAGCATTGGCAATATTATTTCAGGATAAAAGGTTTCCTCTAAAAGTTAGTTGGTGATGATTTTCGTGAAACGTGTAGTGGATCTCAGTCTAGGTTTCGTTTTTGTGTAGGGGCTTGGCGCCAAAGGTTTTTTATAACGGTCGCTCAGGAATTTCCCGGAAATTGCACAGAAAACCCATCCCCTATCGACCTCATATTTGAATCCAGAAGCACAGCAATTTCAACACTAGTTGGGAATGGCATTTATAATTCTAAGGTAATGATTGTAAGTATTAATTAACATTCTTGATAAAATGCAGGATTATTAGGAAATGTATTCCTGGTTTTGAGTATGCCATTTAAGAAAAGCCGAAATCTTTCTGCTCAAATGCTGCAGCCAGATGCTAAAATTTAAATTTAAAATGAAAGTTTGATATTCAGTTTTTAATGGGACCATGTGATTCCCCGGCACCCTTCCTTTAAATAGCTTTGTGCGGTGAATTACTAATATGGGAGCTATGCCTTCTATCTTACATCTACGTATGCATAACTTGAGGGAATGAGTGAATTCTGGGGTCATATTCGGGCGAAATTCTTGACCTACTCCGGTGTGGTGGATGATAATAGCGATTTCCATATATGAACATACGTACATTACATGCTTCTTAATAATGTCGTCCCAAATATTAGGCAGATTACTTAGCAGATATTTCACTCGACTACAAAGTCTGCTCACTCTCACTAATTTAAATCTTTGCTGATTAATAAATCAAGATGAAGTTTGATTTAAACTACTGAAATGCATATGGCCATAGGACGCTATTGCTACTTTAACTGAGACGGTAATTTAATATTTTACGTTTCCACCTATTGCACCATCAGATTTTGTTGATGTTTGATTCTACCTGAGATAAAGGTATTTTTGAAAACCGCCATTTCGAAAAATGGCCGTTGCTAGGATGTTATTTCAATTTTTGGAAAAGCCTCCCAATTTTATTTTTTTTCAAAAAGCCTGGTCGAAGTACCTCGAGCAATACATACCCAGCAATTTTCATCTTATCTGGAGGTCAAGGGTCAACTCTAGTTCAATGTGGATTCGTAAATAGCCCACTCCGGACTTCTATACATATATGTACATGCATGTACATAAACACGCACAAAGTGGATAGCTGGATCAACAGGGGGATTGAGGATGGGCGAGAAATGTTGAAAAAAATCTAGTGAGGAATGTGGGAAAGGCGTCAGTGCATGAGCAACTAAGAACTTTAGAGTTTAATCATCACCAACTTGGCAAGCTGCAGACTATAGAGATGTAGGAGAGACGGAACTATCAACAGGGTAAATAGGCATAAAGAGGGGTCACTGAGTTTTACGTTAAGCAAAGGTGAGTAGAATGATAAGACCGTGAGAATTTTTCCTTATTCTTTTCGTTTTTGAAGCATAAAATACCTCTCCAGCAACATCGAACCCAGATATGCGAAGTGCATTCTAGGAGATTAACTGATTTTTTTAAAGAAAAGCGTTTCAGTGTTTAGTAAAGCGAAATTAGATGTTGAACTGCCTGACATATACCCCTAGCATTTATTAATTAAAAGTCAAACCGTCCAGATTATTATCAAAAACCGTAAACTATACCTATGCATTCCCTCCATACGAATGTCACAACCACTGAAAGACTTTCATATTATCTGTGGCCATTTAATTTACTCGTTGAGACATCTTCACACGTATAATGTGGTAGAGCAATAACTATTCACAGCACCGTACTTTGGATTACAATTATCAAACTCGTAAATATCTAACAGCCATCTGACGTGTTAAAATGTTTTCACTTATATTATGACAAACGATACTATATTCTCACATTTCAATGGCCTTGATTAACCGTAGATTATTCATCTATTTCTGAAATAATCGTATCGATATGTTATAACGTTTGCCAGTGGAAGCACACGTTGGGACTTTCCACGATCCCGACCGCAATAAAACCTACGTCATCCCACAGATTTCCATCTCCCGATGTGGCAGCCACGTGCTTAATAATCTACAGATCCTCATCAAAATACACTCCCACGCTTCAAGCTACCGCATTTCGACCATAAAACCCGTTCCGGTTGAACTTCTCTTCCTCAACCCAGTCATGGAACACCATAAAACCTGCCCTCTAAAATCCTGGCACATAAACCCAAAATGGCCATCTGCGGCAACTCGGACAAAAATTCCCGTCATTTTCATTCGCTATTTTTGTGTGTCCCACCACTTTTTCACGCTTCCTTCCGGGAAAGACTCATTCTTACTTGTCCTGCAATGAAATATTCATTTGCATACCTTGCAATGGCGTTCTTTTGGCGAAGTTGTAACATTTATTTAATGTGATAAAGTGATAGTAGGAATAAAAACTCTTTACTTATATCTAATGATTCAGATACAAGTTTGTGTGGATGAATTC
This sequence comes from Hetaerina americana, assembly GCF_022747635.1. Classification (NCBI taxonomy): domain Eukaryota; kingdom Metazoa; phylum Arthropoda; class Insecta; order Odonata; family Calopterygidae; genus Hetaerina; species Hetaerina americana. The sequence continues at coordinate 51,203,575 of NW_027287095.1, forward strand.
AGATTTTTTGAGGAGATTTATTGACAGAGCCTGAATTTTCGGTGATGATGTCCGCTGAGGATGGATACGGAGGAACTCAACAGAGATCGTTTATAAATTTTAGAAAAAAACAACCGATCGAAGTTTACGGGGATGTGCAGATAATTGAGCGACTACAAGAAGAATACTATGGAAAAATATGTTTCTTTCACATTTGGTACACAATAAAAACTAATACATTTGAATAATACAAGGTGCGTTCCGAAAGAAATGCAATTATTTTTTTTAAAGTAATGTATTTATCAGATTTGCACAAATACTTAAAATCCTTCAAAGTGCTGCCCTTTACGCATTTTCCAGTGACTCTACCATTACCGGTATGATGGGTTGATTGAAGAAAGATCTGGAACTAGGTAAAGAGTTGGGCGTGGTTTGAAAATAAAAATTACACTTAGCATTACTAGCTTGAAAACATGAATATCACTCTTCTAAATGCTATTAATCCGTTTTAGAATGTGATAAAGATTTTATTGTATTACTTAAGAGTTAATTCTATTATTTTCCAAATATTGAAATTACCAAAAACGTATTAAGTAGGAGAGATGGACGGGAGATAAGATAAAATTTCAACTTCAAGCCTCATAGGCAATGTACCAGATTTAAACCTGAAGAACTCGATTAGGAAACAATAATTTGAATTATAGAGGAAGAGAATTACACAGCTTTAACAATTATTGTCAGATTATGACAAAATGAAAATAAAGGTTTGAATTGATAGTCAAAAATAGTTGAATTTCCCCTTGTCTAATTCACATGGAAAACAAAATAATGAGTAAACATACTAACATAGACTTTCTTGATACTGAAATGGAGTGCAATAAATACCTTAAATGCCTTTAATTCCTTTTAATCATGAAATTGTCATTTATAAAACCTTCATGAAATAAATATCACCTTTCCACAGCTAGGCAATTTATAATTAATGGTAAAACATACATTAATAACGACTGGTGAGGCATGGCGCAGCATCGATATGGAGACATGATGAGATATACACGCACACTCATCCATCTTCACGAATACTATACCTGAAGAGCATTTAGAAATTTAATTAGAAATTCGCTTTGCATTAAATAGGCCGGGATTAAAGGGAAATGCTCTTTTAGAGGAAAGAGCGAGTGGTTGTTGAAGCTCGATTATTTCATTTCGTGGCCCATAATTCTGGTTTAATACTCTTTGAACCAACGCGGTGGCGCTGAGAGGGATTAAAAAAGCAATTTCCGCCGATGCATTCACTGAGGTGATTGCAGATACAACCTCAAGGCGCACATTTATTCCTTTTTGAAGATATTTCTGCTTGAAAATGGCGGTACGGAGAAAATTGTATCACCTATATTTATAAAAGAACCAACTTTAAGAAGAAAAAGAAAAATACCATTAATTTTTACTAATAACTTCATTTAATTAAACTAAGATAATCATCCTAGTGCTTCGGTTTCAGAACCAAGTTAACGATAAATACCACAACGTAGGCTGCCTTTTTAGAGCCTAATGTTTGAGGCTAATTGATGCAATTTGATTAATTAAAAAATAGCGCTACAACTTTAATTGGTACCTTATGCTATGCTTTAATTTAGTTCAAGCATTACTACAGTTAACAAAGATATCTTTGAAAGAAATTAATTTGAATTCCGATGTAATATTTAAAATGTTTTGTCACTATAAGTAATGGTTAATTTTCATGCAGAATTGCTTTGCTGTAAGCCTCTGTGCAAGTTCATGGCAAAATTACTCAATTTGTTTCTTTACCTTTAAAAAAACTCATTGTGAGCTACATGGAATAAAAAAAAGTATTACTTTGGATTCGATGTATAAAAAATATGATTTTAAGATAAGACAACGGTTAATACCATTCTGCCGTACTTTACGAAGAGACTTTTGATACTGTTGGGCATATTATAACACGAAACCAAATATTTTTCAGTTACTCACCCAGGTTTAAAATATTTTCCCCTACTACACGAATAAATAAATCTGAAATTAGCAATTCAATCAGTTTAGGTGGTGTAACACATGTAATTTTGTTTAAAGCAAGTAGTCAATGCGACAATCCCACGCTTCGCAAATCAACAGTTTTTTCGTCATTTTGTGTTGGCAATTAATGACTTTGATTTAATACGGCGATCCATCTGATCCAAACATTTCTAACGATTCACGTTCCACCATAGCTTCCCAACATATTAACGGCGTCGATTCCTTTACCTTTCCTTCGCACGTCGGCATGGAAGGTGTAAACGGAAAGTGATAATGTAGCGTTAGAGTACGCGGAGGAAAAGAGAAAAAAAATGCCTATCGACTTTCTATAAATAACACAGACCCATATCCCTTCTCTTAGGCCTCTTCTCTTGTGCCCTTCTCTACAAGAAACCCTTTCCCTCTGACCGGGGAGCATGGGAAAAGGGTGGCAAACAAAGGGGGGCTTAGGGGTAAGCTTTAAAACAGGAAGGCATCGCAATCCAAAGGGATTGCACGGCGACCTCGTTTCATTCCATCACGCCCCACGGTAAGAAACAAGTCAACCGCTTTAGCAAAACCTTCGAGATTTTAATTTTACAAGCGCACTCTTCGGTAAAATGATGCAACTGAGCTTCTGATGCTTTATGATATTACAATATTTTAAGTCAATATAAATTTAGTTGTATGCACTAACAAGTGAAAAACAATTTGTGCTTGAACTTTCATCGGCGTCAATGTATCTTTCATACAAATTATCGAAACTGAATACCTAAATGGCTAGCCATATTGACACAGCGGCTTCCATTAGATCACCAAAATTAAGCTATCTTGGCAGCCCGAGGGGAAGTTGAATGGGTGACCTCAATAGCTCTACCCTGGTGCCTTTGCCCCGGTCTGTATATGGCAGGTAGGTTAAGCATTGGTTGGCACAATGGCCCAAGGACCTCTGGTCAAGGAGTCTGGAGCTCCTGTCAACTGCTCCCCACTCTAGCAATCAAATCTACTATCATTATTATTATCGTTTTTTAATGAATCATATCCAACCGAAGGTTCTCGATTTGATAGCATGGAAAAAAAGATCATATGATCATGCCATTAATAAACTTCTATAATGAGACCTATTCAATTCCTAGAACTACATAATCTACAAAAACTCTGATTCTGTACATATATGTATTGACAAATTTCCGTTTCCACCATCTTCAGCCGAAGTTGGTTATAATTTTCGAAAATCTTAAAATCCTTAGATGACCATCTTATCGACGTACGGAGCAGAGCTTCATTAGGAGCAGAGCTTCATTTCCACGAGATATACAACTAGAATTTAGAATTCGTCTACAAAATTGATTATAATTCCGTCACCCGTATCCGAGGCGTGATAACAACATATTTTAAACGTAAAACAACTATTCAACTTGGCTGATAAAAATTTATACCGGTTAAAAGAGTAATCAGAGGATAAGACTCATTGGATAGGCATTGAACTTAAAACCAAAAAAGACGGACATTATGAACCATAAGAACTATGGTCGGTCACAAAGACGCAATTTATATTGACCTGGACACAAAGCACTACTGAATAACAACGACTAATTGCAACGAAACTTTGCTATTAGGGTCACATATAGCAACATGTATCAAAACATATGACGCATTTCCTATATATCACCATATATATTTTAAACGGCCCGCTATCAAATGACCGAGGCAATTAATAGAATAATCAATGCGGTTACATTCAAGAAGCTTAATCCTTTGTATCATGATTCCCAGAATTAATATGGCTTTCTGCTATGGCATTAGATGATTCAAAACCATGTCCCAAAAGTATTATGAGTTATTTTTTCTCGGATAGACAAACGAACGGGCGGCGGTTTCTCTGGCTGAGTTTAAGGAAGGGAGTCTCAGGAAATGATGGGAGCCAGTGATAGTATGCTCCCAGCTTTTTCGGAGTGCGGATTGTTCCTTTACAAAACCTCTATAACATAACCTCGTGACGCTTCGTCATGAAGCGGTTATTAGAATATCGCTACGTTATCAAATTTTGTGTGAAGCTAGACAAAACCGGGAGAGAGACTCATGACATGCACTAGGCAGCTTATAATGACAACGTTATGAGTGTATCTAGTGTTTTTGAGTGGCACCAGTTGTTGCTGAAGGGTAGAGAAAATGTTGAAGACGCCGAACGTTCATGACGCCTTTCGACCTCAAAAAGTGCCAAAAATCTTGTAAGACTGAAGGATCTTTTGGACAGGGATCACAGATTTAGTGTTCGCATGGTTTCTAATGAACTTGGCATCCCTAAAAGTTATGTGCATCGACTTGTGACCGAAAACACGGGCATGGGAAAGGTGTGTGTGAAGTTGGTGCCACGAGTGCTCTCGGACGAACAGAAGGACGAACCATTTTCTCTCCCGTGGATCGGCTAAAAGCTTCTCGACCATGTGAGTAAGGATCCAAATTTTGTAGACTCCACCAGGATTGATCATTTACCCCTACCTCACATTCGTGCTGAAAGGATGGCACTACGGCTCGGTGAAAGCATATCAACAGGCAGTGATGAGGGAGCTTAGCAGCATTCCGGAAGCTAACTGCCAGAAGGTATACACGGCATGGAAAACCCGCCGGTAGTGTTGTGCGGATGCACAAAGGTGCGGCTTGGAAGACCTTTGATTGAATCTATCTGTTCCGGCAATAAATTCTATTTCATCGACTCAGTCCTACTACTTTTGGGACAGACTGTAAGTTTTCAAATCATAAATTTGACTGTATATTGCAATGACTTAAATCATTGAATTACTAATTTTTAGACATAAATAAATTTTCAGCGGTTTTTCTATGTATTAGACGAGACAAAAATATTTTCATAAGTTCCTCTGATATTTAACTGGGAGCATTGACTGTACGCGTTAGTAGAAAAAATTTATTTTATTGGCAAACAAAAATTCTGGTGCTTTTTTTGGTCTGCAATACCCAAGCTGACTAACTGAGCTACATCATTTTCTGATACTGTACAGCAGTTTCGGAAGTTCATAAAATTGACAAAAACACCACGTCATTAGCTCCAATTTCGAAATATTATCATGATAATACTCTTATTTATACTTCCTTGTGATAAAACAATAACTTTTATTCGTATTCTTTTTGGATAAGATGAGTTATATTTCAATTTACGTGGGATAATTTCACTATTCCATTGAAATGAATTGATAAATACTTATAAAGTATCGTGAAGTACCTATTTTTTTAATATTTCAAGTGAAATTTCAAATTCCCACAATTATTGATTAATCGTGGGGATTAATGTCTCATTAATAACAAAGGTACATGAAATGTCTGTTATTTCATCTTGAAACAAAATCATAGCAGTTTTTTTTTATTAATATCAAGTCATAATTACGGAGTCATAATATCCCTTTATTTGTTTTACGGAGTTAAATTTCAGTAAATTATGAAAATAAGGCATAATAATAACTTTACTGAAGAAGTATGTAAAAAAATTATGCATATTTTTTATTTTATAGATGCAGACAGCCATGTAACTTTTTCCAACGCAGTATCACTTGAAACTTTTCTTTGAAAAAATCAAGGATAAATAAAAAATACCACTCCTGGAGGCTATGAATAGGTTCCTCTAATATTCAACCACTTTGCTCAGCATTTTTAAAGTTAAAAATGCATGAAAATGGTTTTAATGGATTGTAATGAAAGCAATTACCTTAACCTTCGAAAAAGGAGCTATATTTGGATCATGCATAAGCTCGCAGAAGTAACTTTCATCATTTGATTTACCACCAGTTTTTTATGGGAATATATTTTAGAACCCGTATATTTTCACATCAATATATTAAAATATATCCATGCCATCAAATTCTGAAAAGATTTTGCAGAAAGATTATCAGTTAATGTGGACATGCCTCGCCGAAGGAATACGTACCTTTTTCCTAGCAGGTGAGGGAAGACGGCGAATATATTTCTCGATCCCGGATCACATCGCAGTTGAAATTATTTGAGCAGTTTCTCTCCCAATCAAGATATCCCGGGTTTATCCGCTCTTTCCTGCAGTTTCAAGCCAATCTATTCATGTTTTCAAAGTAATGAGAAACGGTGGAATATATGGACGCACATTTTACCGCCAATGGAAATTAGGTGGCAGAAAATTCCAACAAATGAAAAATAAAATGAAGATGATTTCTCAGAGAGTACGTGGAAGGTGTACACTAGGGTAAGGGCTCTCTAAAAAGAAAGAAAAGAAGGGCAAGGAAGAGATTCCAAATAAAGGAGACAAGAAAATAGAGGCAGGCTCGAGTGTACAGATGAGCTGACGCCAGCAATGCGGTGCGAGCTTTCAGAGAGAAATGACAGCAAGATGCTTGCTGAAAACCCCCGGGAAATCCAGGACTTGCCCTTTTTTTACGATCCTCAGTTTAAGGAAGCATTTCCCAAAAATACCCCCACTGTGGCCGCAGTGGAAGAGGAGTGACTGGAATTGGCTCAGTTGTTCCCAGAGCGGTATGGCACGATTTTTGCATGGGATTTTTGAAGTGCCCGCAACTCTTCGCTAATGGTGTGTTGATGCGACCATGCCAAACCACAAACAGTCTCGATTCACGCGGCACGCATTCTTAACATTGATTAACAACATTTTTTTAAGGATACGCATGTCTTCAGGCGCTGTTATAGAATATTACATAAATGTCATTCTAAATATTCTGCTACGGCTAGAAAACTACTTGCTTAAACATTTTCCATTGCCCTGATTAAAAAACCATTAAAATAAATTAAAAATTAAATATAACTTTTTTTCTCTTTCCACGAACATCTTCATTATTAAATGGATACCAGTGTCATGAATCAACAATGCTGTTTACAAAAGTCTCCTCACAGAGTAACAATTCCAAGAATTAACAAATATATTTGCTTCCCGCGGTGAAACTTCCACCGAAAAGATGTTTTCCTTTAATAATGTTTCTTGGGAAAATAAAGGGACAACCGTTCTTGCATTTCCTCTTAAATACGTTAAATGCGTTATGATATCTTATATAAATTAAATACGTTATACATGCCCATTCATCTAGGCTCATGGACTATTTTCTCCCGATTGCTGATTTCAACAATTGTTCTACGGTTACATTCGGCTAGGTTGCATATAAATATTGTAATCGCCATTTATTTGTTTTTCATACATATTAATGAAGAATTGACAGACGCATAAATATTTAGAATATAGTTCTGAATATTTTGGTCATTCCCTCCTACTTTAACACACCCATTTGGGATGGCTAAGAAGCATTTACTTGTAGGGTTTGCATGAAGCTCACTCTTGGACCTTAAAGTGCGAAAAATAGAGTTCATACGAGTGGCCATGCATCTTAATTTATAAAAGAAGTCACTCATGGATTCATATGATGCAATACATTATCAAATCGCTTCTGTGCTGATTTTTTTTATAATTTGCCCCTAGGGCGAGGACAGCAGCCTGGAAAATCGAAATGTGTCAGAGGAGACCAACCCATATAGGCACGGCTTCCATTTTTTTGTGCAAACATCGCAAATGACAAGGGCGGAATGATGAGTATTATTTTGATGCTACGCCTATTCACTAATGCACCAAATTTCATATTTTCCTCCAAAATCTTTTATATGATCATCTCAAAACATTGAGATGGTAAAAATGAAATAAACTTTTGCTCTGTTAGGCCATTTCTTGTTTGTTTTAGCCACGATTTGACCACAGAAGTTCTTTTACTTATGTCGTATCATCATCATCATTCATTCGCAGCGAGGGTTATCTTTGATTGATTCTTGGGTACTGTTGAACTTTTGACACTGTTCATGGTTCCAAAACATGTTAAACGTTCATGCGATAATTTCATAAACGTGAATTTTAAGCATAAAAGTTATGCATGTGAAATATAAATGTTATTTGAAATGTTATGCATAAATGTAAACTGAATGTATGTTACCACCTGGAAAACTACCTAATTGTAACACATTCCTCAAAAAATAAATTAATTAATTAAATTCCATTACTCATGTCGTAGTTTTCAAATAAAATATTCAACCGTAATTTCGTAAATCTAATCAATAAATTAAAAAGCAGGTATATATCTAATACATACAATATATTAAAGCGGTTTGAACATTTCTCAATATTAGGTGGTGTTTGGAGGAAGATGACTGTAGCATACTGTTAGCGATTACAAGAAGAGAACTGAGTTGCCTAAAAAAACATTTTTAAGGAGAATAGAGTTCACAACAGGTATAGTTGTAACTGAAGATAGAGTGATAAACACCGATTTTCGTCAAAATAATAGCTACATCACGAAGGATTGAATAATTCTACACGGTATCTATGAGAATACACCTATGAACGAGGGAAAACCTATCCTAGAGAGAGAACCTTGAGAAACCTTTCCAAAATTTTGCATTTGAAATAGAAGAATGAAAAGGATGTAGGGAAGTCATGGAATTTATTTCCAAAATCTTGATATTCGCAAGGTTTTAAATTTTTTATAGGATTGGCTAGGAACTAGCATAAAAATGTTCAGAAAATAGCAAATTAACCTAGTGTCATATAGGGGCAGAAAATAGTCCGTGCTAGAGTTTTGCACTCCGTAATTTTAGTTTAAATGATCCCACTTTCTCCACACTCAAAATAACTTTGACGACGGTTATGGAACGACATTATTTTGATAATATACGATATTACAACATGAAGAGGCTGGACAAAAGATGTAAAATATAAAAGAATATTCTATAGCAAAAACCGTGAATGTTCTGATATGATTCTTTGTATATCAAAAATCTCACTATTGAGACGCATACAATCCAACTGCTTCAAACACAAGCAAAATCATATAAAAATAAGCAGAGAACTTAACCTCTAACCCCATGGAACTACCCCATAAACGTCTAGCCGTAGAATAGATTCCTAAAATAGATTGTCTGAAAATAGCAAAGAACATTTTCCTACGTCAGCGACATAAAGAATGCCTCCGAAAAGTATTTTAGTCATCTCCAAAATTTTCGGTCGTAAGATTGAGTGAGCCAAAAACCTGAGATAGAGGATTCAAAATTTAAAAAGTGGCTATAAAACTGGCAAACAAAAAAGAAGGAGAAATGACGGATTTTAAAGGCTTAATAAGAACTCTGGATCAAGTCTTCGAGGACTTCTCTTCCGAGGGAGAAAAAAATTTGTTTTCCACCAAAGGCTTATCCCTATTTTATTTTTCACTCCTTGTAACTTTTACAATGAAATTTTCTTCCAAGGAAGTCCGGTGGAAAAGTTTTATTGATACGTACACTAAATCTGAATCATTTGGAATATTAAAAACTTGAGAATCCAATATTTTCAATATTTCACAAATACACCCAGAATTCATTAACATTATTGGCTATTTCTCGACTTCGGCATTTTCTTCGCTTTTCCCGAAATATGGCGAGTGGCAATCACGACTCAATCACTCTCAATACCTCCTATGACCACTGCTATTCATCAAAAACCTTCATTAACATATTATAACTATTAATACTAACATGTCTAACGTTTTGTCCACTTAAACATAGTAAAACAGAGCTAACTATTAAAATAGCTCATCCTTATTAAGAACTTCAAAGTACTTAGAAAACATAATAATCAACGGCAGAGTGATCATTTTCATCGAAGCATTTTTTACATAGAAGCACACACTGCATATTCATAAGTATAGGGAGCAACGTCATTATCGTTACGATTGTTAATGACATCCGTAAAAAAGTAAAAATATTGAAAAATCTAGAATCAACAATATTTACCCAAAAGTAACAACGAACAATGTATTATATCTTTATTGATACGGTGTCAGTTTGAACCTTTCATCAGAAACAATTATTTATATCAAAATGAAAATAGAATGACGATCCGGTAATGACTTTCGAGGAAAAAAATATTTAGTCTGGTAGATAATCCGAATTTCACACTTCCAGTTCCTCCTGGATGACGTCGAACTCTTCCCCAGTAACTTTTACTGTTTGAATTTACAGTACATTACGACCTTCCTATGAAAGGAGACGTAGCTATCTCACTCAATAGTGATAGGAATTTATTCAAAAATTCATACTTTCACCACTATGAAGTTGTGAATACGACGAAAGCGATAGGGAAAAAATTATTAAAACCTATTAATGGAGTCTATTTCTTTCGTTAGAAGAGATTGGGAAGGGACAGGGTGATGTTGAGGGCCTTAGCAGTCGGAGGGCCTATGGGATTTACTAAACCGATATCTGCCACTAAATATAATGTATGCTCACGGATACTCAATATAAAAAGTCATGCTCAAAAATTGGAATTCCAATATTGAATCTCCTATTGTTCGAAGGATGATATGAAAAAAATATTAAGGTAAATTGGTTAAGTAAGAGCATACCGGTTGCGTAATACCCGTATCATCGGTCTATGTACAAGGACATTTAAAATTCTATAAAGTACATATTCATTTTAGTAAAAGTCTGAATTTCTGCATTAATACCAATTGAGCCAATTCCAGACCACCCAGTAGTTAAAAAATACACCATAAAGCCACAGGTTTTTGAAAGGGGAGGGTAGAGCTCACCTAGTATTAAGCCCAAAGGCGTGTGAAATTCATAGATCTCCTACCCGAAAAATCACACAGCTTTGATGAAGATGAGAGTGCCCAGAAGCGCCGTCCGGGAGCAAAATCAGACCCGTACAAGCTCTCTACCACGTCACCTTGAAATATACAAGGAAAAATATGGTAAATATTGAATCACGCCACCATATCCAACAAACCTTTGCCAAGGAATTGCTACTGATATAATGATGGTGCAAACGTAAACTCAAAGCTACTGGTCATTGTAGGTCAAGAAAATTACTTTATTGACGCCTCGGTGTTCTCTTGGCAAATTAAAATACACAAACACTGTTTGCAACCTTATGGAACTGAGTGACAATTTTGAGCGAGTGACAAAGAGTGGGAGGCTTTGATGGTCTTTAGAGTCAAACAGAAAGGAGGAAATTTCAAGCATTCGCTGATTGCGACGTTTCCCCACCTCTATGAAATAGCGACCACGTATACGTCATTGAAAGGGAATGCTTGCACATATTTTATGTATGATACATGCCATGAAATCCTTGAAAATATTAACCGATCACAACTGACGGCATTCGCGACAAAAAGAATAGATGAATACCCATATTAAAAGACTTAGTACTTTTCCACGGAATTTATTTTATGGTACGACGCGTTTCAGTGACATGCAGCATCAACAGGTAACTTACACGACGGATACCGCCTAAAACCTAAATTCCCTAAAAATAGTTGACAATGAAAGTAGTAGGCGGTCCCTTTAAAATTTAAATACCTTGGGTTTTTGTCTCTTATATGTACAAGTTTAGTCATAAGAAAAAACGCCATCTTCGAAAAAAACCGACACCCAATAGATATAAATGTATTATATAATCATATAACGATGAAAGCGTACATTTATTGATTGATATCTATCATAGGTAATATGATAAAATCTGATTTCACGGTCTGACAAAATACATTAGCGTTCTCTTGGCCAGCCTCCATCCCGTTCTCATCGTGTGATAGAATAAAGGATGAGGAAACCTTGGCGGATGTGTATGTGTTTCTGGTTGAGGGGGTGGGGTCGAGGAAATTAGAAAGGGGTTAAGAGACTAAATTGATCCTGGAAAGGGGAGCAACATCAATAGGGTGGAGGGAGTCTGAGGAGGTGGAACTGGAGGAACAGACCTTTAGTTTAAGGAGAAGGTAGAGGAAGGTATATGTGCGTGTGTGTGGGTATGAGTTGGAAGGAGGAGAGGGAAAAGTTCCCGAGCCTTTTTCGTATATTGGGACATTCTGCAGGTGGGTGATGATTGGTTTTGCGGCAAAAGGGATTACGCAGGCACTAACGTCAAAGATCATGCGCCACTAATCGATAACTCCCACCTTTTCCCCGGAATTGGTGACCGAATTTGTTACCTCAACTCTCATTTAATACACCTTTCTTCTCGACATTTCCGTGTAACCGCATCATTATGCTATCTACATGACCCCTGTGCGTATATACATTGGAATATACATGTATGCATAGATAGTAAATAGATACAAGTATTGTATTGTGTATGTACATGCAAATATGTATGTGTGCCAGTGCAAGCAATATTTAGATATTTATATACAGATACAATTATATAATATATATTTATGTATATATACACATACATATGTATACATACAATATATATATATATATATATATATATATATATATATATATATATATATATATATATACACACACACACCTTAACAGAGTACTTCACCAAAAGACTACTAAAATCAGTTAATTTAGTAAGTCATTAAAGGGAATATACAAAGACTACATGCATTATGAAACTCACATAATTTGGGGTTAGAAAATGACACCTTTAACAATAGATAAAGAATCTATCAACCGTCAAAAAGACCCGCCAATTTATACAACATATTGACATCCACTTAGCCCTTACCTATCTCCTGCGTCATCCACAAATCCACAACTATATCTTTATATCGACCCATATGTAAAAAAATTCCATCCTCACCAATCTTTGCCACCCTTCTCAACTGTTGGGCAATGCATCACACCCGTCAATATCCCCATGAACAATCACCGCGCCTCTTGCAAATCTCTTTCTGCATTAGCCTCTCTTCCATTTCCCAAACAGTTCTTCCTCCACAATGCATCTTAATATAAATTTGAAAGTGTATTTTTTACTGCATCTCTTCTCCCCTAAGACACAAAGTTAAAGCTCGAAACCCTCGAGGTTGCATGCATTTGGTTCTAGGGAGATAGTTCAACCCCAGGTCTGAATCTTGACCAATTGGGGGAGTATACTTCTTCCTTCTTCTTCTTTCCGTCAACCCTCACCCCCTCCTTTGACCCCTCCTCTTAACCCTTCCCCCCGCTCCCTCTCCCTTCCCCCCTCCAACACATTCCCTCCCCTCTTGCCCATCACCCGTACCCTCAGTGTTCTTCCGTTCGAGGAAAAAGTTGGTTGCGCCACCAAAACATCAACAAACAAAACCGAGTGTGCCCTTTTCTTCTGTTTTCAAGTTTCCAATGCCTTCGTAACACCTTTAATCAACCTCATATTAATTTCCGTGTACGTTTATAACGAATAATATAGTTTGAGTAGAATTAATTAATATATTACTGAAGTTAGGACTAATAATAATGCACGTCTCAGACTTCTCAGGTGCATGTTCCGGAAAGGTGATATCTTTTTTATAAGCTCGGGACAACAATTGATGAACTTTCAGAAAAAAACAAATACTTGGCAAGCACATTATCCGTTACAGAGTTGTAAATGAAGAAGAAAAACATCCAAATAAGTAAAAACAAAGTGGTAATTTGCCGGAGAAAAGAAAGTTATTTTCAAATAAATCGATCGTATCACTAACCTTACAAGTGGAATATTTTACCATTTGAGCTTCAGAATAACCAGGCATATTAATAGCAAGAGAAAGAGTTAATCAAAAAATCACTGGAAAACAAGGATTTTTAGAGCATTGGGTAATAATAATAGCCGCTATAAAATGAATCGATCATCAAAAATTCATAAATGGTGCTGACTGGGCTGTAGATGTGTGACATGGACAATTTAGCAGCAGAGAAAATAATATTGGAAGCATGAGAAATGAGGTGTTACGGAAGGAACGTGATATCAAAATGATGACTGATGGAGGAGTCGTTTCGAGGAGTTTACTCTGAGACGTGGCTGCGGAATACACTGTAGAGGAGAAAAAAACTAATTGGACGCATCCTGTGCCTCATTATCTTGTTCTAAAAGTATATCAGAAAAAAAGCAAAGAAAGAATTCAGAAATGGGTAAAAGTAATGGAAGACGTCAGCACAAGAAATTGCAATATCGCGAAAAGATTGGCGGGGAAAAGGATCGCTCGGAGGGATGACGTCCACCAATCCTCGCGTCAAAACCTATGACGACGGCGCACACAAGTCGCTTCTTTCACTCCCTTTATCTCCCCTCCCGCCCTTACTGACTCTTCTCTTCTTCCTCCCTGAATATCCCCGCGTTTCGTCCCTTGCCCTCATTTCTTATTTTCGGGGCCGCTCTCTCCCCCTTATCTCACTTCATTAAACCCCCAAAGGGATGAGCCGCAGTGGAGAGTAAGGGAGAGGAGATAAGAATATCGCCCCGACATCGGTGACTTTTCCCAGGGGGAAGGGCATTAAGACATCAAGCACAGATTACCCTTTTGGAATATAATAAATTCATTGGGTCCTTTCCTTACGCTTGGGTTCGCAGTTCAGACCTCCCAAGATATGTTTTTTGATCACTTTTACCCTCTACGTACTACCAGTTTTTTTCATGTTTTACCAAAACCGATGTCATGAATATCTACGTGGCTCTCATCGAGACAATATTTGAGTCCGCGATATCGAGAACAAAGGACGGACGACATGTGACAAGATATCCCAAAAAATCAATATAGCTAAAGGGGAAGCGTCTCTGTACTGGAGTCATAATCTCATTGGGAACAAGAATAATGGGCAATAGCAAGACGGGATGTTATAAATTCTATGCGTCATTACATGTAGGTCTTAGAGAGGTGGATAAATACCGATTCTCCATTAGTTACTCGCCTTCATATATGGACGAGATAATCCACGAATGTGAAAGATAAATATAGGGTTTATATAAATAGTATCGGTAACAGTTTTTTCCTGACGCTTGCGTCAAGTACTGAATTCAGACAGTCGTTTAATTTTGCGCATGATCGCAAATCGTATTGGTATTTATAAAATGACAGTGCACACCATTATCACTGAAAATGTGGCAATGCGAAAGATCTGCGCTTAATTCGTCCCGAGGATCTTGAGCGTTTGAGCCTCCAAGGCAACCGACTGACTACCCGACGAAAAGTGGTATCGTGACGATTACCCAACCCCCTTACAGTCCCGACTTGGCACCAGCAGATTATTTCCTATTCCCTAAAGTGACATTCTCCCTCAAAGGAACCACCATGGGATCCAAAGAGCAGTCAAAGAAACTTGTACGCGCACCGTTAAAGACCTTTCGGAATCCGCCTGACAGGTAACCTTCAAGTCACGGAAAAATCGCTGGCAAAAGTGTGTCCACGCTCAATGGATGTACTTTGAAGAAATTTGAGGCATTGCGGCATTATCTGAAATAAATCTATCCTCCCTTTTTTTCTTTTCCCGATACATTTTAGACAAACCATGTAAGTAGAACGTTGAGCCGATGACCTTGACTTCTTTTTATATCACACTATACAAAAATGGAGCATAATGTCATTCATCCCGATTAAAAATCGTGAAATTAGACTTTCGTATCCTATCATCCAGACTCGCAATTCCCTTCATCCCACGGAACTCATTCATTCTTTTTTCGTTTCCCTTCCTCATTTTGATCCCCTTTCACCTCCCTTCTTCTCAGATTACTGTTTTCATCATGCAGCACAAACCATGAGATTTAATGGATGGAGAATGTCTTTGGGGGATTATAAACAGACAAAGATATGAATAACAAGCTGATTATCATTTCCGTAATATTTTTTGTTAACTAATAACAAACTGAGTTTCAGTGACAAGTAAAAAGAGTGTTTATAGAAATGATTTTGAGGCAACAAGTTGGTAAGCAGTTTACATCTTTGAAAGAGCCACAGTCACCAACCCAAAAGTTGATTTTAAAGGTGAGGGTAGAGGTCACCTCGTACAAAGACCTACGGCATCAACGACTCTCATACCAGAGCAAAAGCGGGGGGGGGGGGTATTTATTTCCTTTGGGGGAAGATTTGACCCTCGAAACAGTGCAGGGTGAGATGGAAGTGCCCTAGGATGTTACCTGGATTACAACTCGAACCCTCCAGTCATCATCCGAACACTGTAACCACTAGGCTACAATATTGTTCGTGGGCTTTATATTGCATGTACACACATAACGTAGTTTGATGACACTGACACCTCTCTTGATATATTTCAGAGTTTCAAATAGTCGGTCAAAATTGGTGGATTACGTGAACTTGGAGGTTTTATTCTTATAACTGAGATTCGTAATTGGTAGTTTAATGGAACTTAATTTCCCAAAATGAGTGGAACAATGAAAAAATAGGGTAAATGAGCCTGGTTAGCGTGTGAGCATGACATGTTTGAAAATACCCTCAGAAAATATCAGTTTGGCTTCAGTATTGACCATTAGCAGCCAGTGCAAAAAACAACTATTATCAACAACGTAGAAATTAGCCCAAAACGCTTCCGAGATAGGTACACTACATGAACTACAAACTGGACCAAAACGATTGAAGTAGATGGGACATAAGACTCGGTAGGGAAAGAAGCTTCCACAAGGAAGAGGATTCCGAGAGTTGAATGTTAAGAAACGGCTCGTCAAAACTTTTATATGGAGCGTGGTTTTTATGGTGTCAAACATGGTCATTGAAGAAGAACGATGGCTGTAGTTTTGAGTATTTTGAATTGTGAGTGTGAGGAAGGATGTGAAAGGTAAAGTGGACAGAAAGGGAAACAAAAAAGGCAGTGCTAGGTAAGATGGGAGGGAAGAGGGGATTGTTAGGAGTAATTCAAAAGAGGACGGAAATATGGATGCAAAGCATGTTCATTGGTAATGGGATGTTGAGGAATGTAATAGCAGAGAGAGTAATAGGTTGCCCCTGTACCATTTTGTAGCTTGTGCCTATCCGAAACCTACCTTGACCGGTAGATTACCGATAGCAATAATAGAAGTGAGTAGCGACCAGATGATTAAGGAATGAATAAATGAAGCATAAGGGCATTTGGAATTAAAATTATTTATTTGTTAAGAATGACTAATTTATAAAATCAATTTATATTTTTACTTACAGAAAACCTATAAGTTCAGCAGTAAACCCAATATTTATTGAGAAAAAATCCTATAAACTTTGCTTGTCAGTAGTTTACCATCGTTACTCAAGAAAATATCTTTCTTTATAGTACGCATATTAAGGTTATCGGATCAAAGGTATGCCCGGAAGATAAGGGAGTCAATGTTTTTTAACGGTTATTTGAGGGAGAACTTTGTCGGGAAAGCTCAATTCTAATGATTCGCGCGTGTACTTCCATAAATATAGACCTCACGCATCCAATGGATTCCCTAACTTTATTGTGTAATGACCCAATTCAATCTCCGCCATTCTTAACGTCTCTCTTTCCACGCTCTCACACAGCACAGACTCGAGACACACTGCGGAGTAAAATGCAATTCGTGATCCAATCACCCCCACAATTCTTATCAGGGTCGCGCTGGTAGACCCTCTCGTTCGGTTCCGCTGATCGACGTTTTTCGGTGCATCGGTAGGAATGGCCATCACTGTCGATCGCTAACTACTTCATATCAAGCTCTAACTTCCGCTATACCTATTCTCCCACGCTACAAGTAGGAACGGAGAATCACTTGATTTTCACGCTATCACTTAGAATTTCCTTGGCTTGAAGTGCTCTTTCGAGTATAAAGTAAGGTATTGAGGTTAATGGAACTGCCAATTCAAATGTGCCAATTTGGATGATGAAGCTGACTTTTAATTTTCTCTCCACTGTTTTGAACTACGTTTAAATATTGGTGAATCGATAGAATAAAATGATAAAACTTTAACAAATTATATGCCAGTTATAAGTTCCATCGCTTTCCTTCAATTTAATTAGTTTTCAATACCCATCAACCGTTTACGTACTCCAATATATCAAGCTACGTATCAACCTATATTCCACGGTGATGGTATGGTAATATTTATACGAAGTTTTAAGAATGAATTTAAATCTCGTTAGCTTACTCACGCTGCAAGTCCCATACAAATTGGATATTTGCCCATAATCCCTTGCTCAAGCTTGTTTTGCTAGCTTGCTGCATAAATGCTCTGCCTTGTTTTGTAATATTTTTCAGCAAGCATCAAATCTTTTGATAAACGTTATACAGAGGTGTATGTATAATTTTTCCCATCAGTAAGCAAACTGAAAAATTATTTGTTAAGTAATCTGAGAAAATTTTACTCAAAGAACATGAAGTTAACAAATTCCGTGTTCAAAAATGAGGTATTTAAACGAGTTTAAAAGCATAAATCCATCTGTGCGTAAATATTATTTTTTATAAACTACTTAACTCACAAGCACGATAGTCAAAATTACCATCTATATCTTTATGGCACGGAATGGACCCAAAAAGGGCATAGAGTGCATCATGGAGAAGAGAGGTCTTTTGCTCCAATGCAAACGGGCTCTTACGAACGGCAGTCATTTAGTGGAAAAGAAGGTAAACATTACCTCACCAAGGAACAATAACGATTCCTGAAACAGTTATTAATAATAAGCCGTTTTTATATGCGTTTTAATTATTTCAATATTGTAACTATAAGTTAATTCTAATACTTTATTTTTAATTTTCGCCCTTGGCTCGTCCCCCACCTTCACGGCGAAACGAGAATACGGTATAGATACATCAACAAAGTGTTTGGCAAGGAAAACTAAGAAATGATATATTAACGCATGGTAACTCATTGAGGATTTAAAATTAGCCTCAAGCCTAAAGGAGCTAATTTTTTGTGAATAATTATGCATAGTGAAGAGCGTTTAGAGAAGTAAGTCTGCCATCAGTTATGAAAAATGGTATTGGCATTGTGTATTTATCCACTATTTGCTTAAATAGGTCGGAGAATTATAAATACCATAGGCAAAAAAATATTCCATTAGTAATGATGTTATGTGTTTATGAAGCAGAAAATGTCTCTTCTTATGCATAAAATAAATTTAATTGCACCGTTAAGGGCGTGTGCGGTCGTGCAAGCGTGTACAATGATAATATTGCCATTTTCGCCCTAATCTTTCTGCAACGTTAAGTTTCCTACTTTGTTCGAATCCAGTGGAGATCGAGACCGCGGAGAAAGTGACGGGTACTATTGAAAAAAAATCTACATCCCTCGTTTTATTCTTGCAAGATTGAAATGCAAAGAGCAGAGGATGATTAATCAATCCCAGTGCTTTGAAAGTGAACGAGACAAATGGTTTTCGAAATTTCTTAGTCATGAATAGGGTAAGGGATTAAAACGAATTAAATCAAAGATATACGATAAAACCCGTCACGTGCAAAAGTAGGCTTAATTGAATAAGAAATGACCGAATGCATAATACAGGCGAAAGGCCATTAAAATTCCGATCCGATTTTCGGTAATCAAAGCTCTATTTAATCTTTCAAATAGAACCAATTCTTCAGATACCTAGCTACATCCCGGGATAAGAAAAAACAGATAAGGGAGGATTTTTAACAGAGAGCAGAATTAGATATATTAGCAAATTTAAGTGTTATTGTGGGTGATGACGCTGCTGGCAGCTTTTAATATAATAATATACTTAACCAATTATATTAATTTAAAACTTTTGGCAATACCATTTCACATGCGTTTCCGTGAAAATGAAAATACTTGCAATTTTTTCATTTTCCTGCTAAAATGGAAGACAATAATCCCAAAATTTTTACGAATATCGATGTGAATTTAATAATATCAAAATACTAATATGGCGAAATAATTTTAATTATTTTTGTCTGTCAAACTTGTCTCTTCGTTTATAGTTTGATTGTATGACTTCCAAAAGGCTTGTGGATGGCCACGGCCAGTTTATTTTCCCCACATTACCACAATAACATTAGGCAGGTAAATCTTCACTTGACTTGGGTTAACACTTCTGTGACAAATTTTCTTCGAGTATCATATGTCATGGTTAACTCAGTCGCAGAATTATTTGGTGAAACTAATTTGTGACCTTCATTGCATTGATATACATGTAGATTGAGTACTATAAAATTAAGGATCGGAAAAATATCAAATGTCGGTTTAGAAATTAAAATTACTTGGTAGAAAAAAATAGTACTTTTGACACCGTAAAATGTTTTTGAACGTTATTCTTGCATTGGAGAACCCTTTTAACCAACACTGAAGAACCCTTAAATCAATAATTGCATTTCAATATGATTAGAATAATTTTTATCTGCTTTCTTTACCTTAAACTCCGAATTGCTGAAAACATATCAGATTGCCACAAACGAAGGGACATGCACCGTTGAAACTGGTACACGGCCGACGAATCAAACATTACCGTCAAGAATGGTTAAACAAATATTTTCCAAAAATCTTGAGTCCTGCATGTGTTTTAAAGACATGTCGGCTGAGTTATAGAAACTATCTACTGTACAAAAAATAAAATCCGTCATGTTCATGCCAGAGACTATATTTCATTAAGCAACGCGCAAAATGCAAAAAAAAATAACTTGGTACCGCGGACGAGAGTGTCAGTACAGATTTTAGAAAAATCAAACAATCCGCGCGGAGGTTAATACATAACATCAAATTTCGATGATAGAAATTCGATCCGAATGCATCAAACTGGGATATTTTATTCAGGAGTTGGACCATGAAAAAATCCCGGCGGAACCTGTAGAAAACTCGAGACTTCCTCCGCGGCCCCCTCCGCCGTTCTCTTTGCCACCTCTCCCCCTCCCGATCTTTAAAATCTTCTATACTTCCCTGGGCGCCCCAAAGAAGCTCCACAGCGCTACAACAAAAGGAGCTCTAATACATCTTTCATACTCTCCATGACGTCACGGGCATTTGGTCCACATCATAAATTTCCTTCAATATGACAGAAGAGGGGAGGAGCTTGGATGTGAGGGGAAATGGGAATGGAGGGTAGGGTTGAAGGGGAGAGCGGTTAGAAAATTGACGGGGTGGTGGCGGTTGTAGAGCACAGGGGTATGGGTAAGTTGGGGGGCCTACCCTCTCTCCTCTACATAAGACGCCACTCAGTGTCACGGGAGGAACGGCTCAGGGGGGCGTCATGGTGATGTCAGGTGACGTGTGGATACGTGGGGTGGCGGGAAAGGTGAATCATTTAAGGGCGCGTCCCTAACAGAGAAACCCAATTTTAGGCCGCTATTGGACACACGCTCCCAGACTGCATTAGCCAACTCTTAGCTCCACAACGCTCGCTTGTTTAAAACCTCCTGGCGTGCCCCTCAGTTTCTGGGTATCGGTTTTGTCTGTTATAGACGAATGTTGCCCGTGGGGAAACAAATTATTTCAGACTCCAAGAAAATGCGAGAAATTCCTTCGCAGTAAATTTAGTCGAGTCAGTCAGGATTGGGCTGCGCATAAATACGATAATTTCTCAGTGCGAAAATCATTTTTTATTCCGGACAGGGTGAATTATTTTCGCAGGGAGAAATGTTTTATGATTAATTCAGATATAAATAGATCCAACGATTGAGAAATAATTTTATTCACTAATGGATTATCAGAAAAAATAAACCTTGGTTCTGGTGATTTTTGACCAGTTTTTTCCTTAACTCAGTGTTCAAGCATTGAATTAATTTCAAATAATAGCACTCATCATAAAAAATGAGCCATTGATGGTCTCTCCAAAGATGAAGCTTACTGAGAGGTGCGGGTTTAAGAATATTAATCTAAAAAACGATCGAGGACATTACGTTTACGAGATTCAAGCAAAGAATGAACACCGCCTTTTTTATTTAGTTTTTCATGAAACTATCAAATATTTGATATAATGAAGCCCACAAAGCCATTTTTTAGATTTCCTGAGACATTATAGCTCGCAATAAGACATCCGTCCCGAATTTGATCGGAAAAAGATAATTTTTCTAAATTACAGCAACGATCTTTTTCTTAATATCAGCATACTTTTTGAATTTCCTTTGGTTCTTTGCCCACTCAAAATGCCTACCTTTCAAATCATAGCTTTTAGCGGAGCCGAAAGCATAGAGCAGAAATCAGTGAGCATTGCCTAGAACGAGCTTAGAGCAGAGTCTAAGATCCAGCTGGGTCGCCTACGGACCATTTTGTATCCTATTATGAGCAATTCTAATAACTATAAAATATTTCCTAATTCATAATTGTTGGTTAGATATAAGAGTGAGAGGTTGGAGCTGATATAATACCTTGCTTCCTCAAAGACAACCGTCGCAGGGCATGGGAGCCAGATGAAAATATTCTTTATGATAAAAATAAGAGTGTTTGCAAGAGTTTCGCCATGGTATCCTCGTCTTATTCAGGAAGAATCTCAAGCAGCTATAGATCGATCCGATTTATGAGAGAAAAAAGATAATCTAGTAGTACATATATGGCTTTCACCAAGGCCAATGACCATGACCTAGTTTCTCATCCAAAATACGTCGCCGTCAAAATGGATCTTCTACGAAACGTAAGCAAGGAAGTAGAGCTCAATAGACTAGGATGGTCTATAAACCCATTTTTTCAAATATTTAACAGCTCTATCGAATAAATTCAAAAAATTATCTGGATCCCAATCGTCTTCGGTCATCTAGTTATCAACTTCGATAAGGTGGGCTTCCCAGAATTCCCAAATTTGATTAATTTGATTCCTCCCATTCGACTCTTTTCTAATGCTCAAATCATATAAATAAACATTCAATTCATTCCATTTATCTTTTTCCAAGGTGAAGTTAGCCAAGAAAATATTCGATCATGATGTTGCCTTTCTATTTACTTTTGATATTTAACGTATTTTAAATATTTTAATTTTGTACTATAACCGTATCCAAATAATTTAATAAACGAATATTTTCAACTCTTTCTCAGAATGTTAACTATTCCTTCATACTTTTCCATTACTTCCTTAAAAAATATCGATGGTCCGATACATCGATATTATGACACACGAAAAATGCGGTATAAGTGTAGCTGCTTATTCGACCACTCCCAATACACGTATCCTTTTGTCAAGAATAAACAATTGAACATCAAAAGTAGGCATGCTCTGATGAAAAAAGCGTCAAAAGCCTGATTCAAGCATCCAGGTCATTCATTAGGGGCGGCAAGTTACGAGAAACAAGCATTTGTTCAAAAAAACTTGAATTCTAGGCGAGCCACAGAACTAAATGCCTCCCCGTGTTTTTACAGCCTCGCAAATCACATTGGTACCAACCCATTATTCTCGAGAACGTTGACTTTGGCTCGCAGACTGAGGCTAATACACACATGAATACACCTGGGACGCTGGATGAGCACGTGAATAAGTAGCTGCGAGTGGTAGTTTGTCAAATGAAAATCGGACGCAATCCGACAGGCCGGACGAAATTGATGGCCGTGTTACCCTGATGAAGGAAATACCCTTAAAAAGCCACGTTTCGGGGAGAATGAAAAGCCCCTGCCTACTCCACTCTCCCGACCCGCTGACGGTGGATGAAGGGAACAACTTGCGATCCGAAAGGCTTCAATGCATGTCGCTCATCTTTCAAATAACATGAAAGGGGCTGCCGCGCGGCAGATAGGGAGTTTCCCTGGTTTGCTCCCATGTTACGTGGTGTAGTCCCGCGATACGAGAAGGGAGCATTGCGTGTTTCAATGAAAATAGGACGTCATCTCAAATTAGGAGAAGATGGAAACGTGTGAAAAAAAACCTATGGAAACCATTAGCGTCAATTGCACTCTTCGGATTCCAGTGAAGATTACAAATACCATCGCACTATGAGTGGGAATTTCTCGCTTTTTCACACTATCACTTTTGTGCTGGTGTAAAAATTTTAAATCTCAAAAGTAGCGTAAGGATTTCTAAGTAAGTGTCTATTGTCAGTACTAGTATAGTCAAGTGCTTTAAAGTTATGCGCCCTCTTCCAAACGGGCTATGAAAAACAAGAGTAAGAACTTATTTTTCACGGCGTAAATGTTATGAATAAATTCACCAAGCACGAGTGGCATAATTAATTTACGCGATTTAAACTAATTAATTTAAGCGATTGCAATAATGAGTAAAAAAATTACATAACATTCTTTTTAAATTGTGTAGCATCAAGTACTGGCAATCTTAATAAAATAACGTTGATTCGTCTTATTTACTAAATATGGTGTGGAGTTGGCGATTAATAAATCTGGCGGTTGTCGACGTACGAGGGACTTTTTAATGCAATTTTAGTATGAAAATAGGTATGGAGTGAATTGACCATAAGATTTTCAGAAAAATAATAATTCTTAACAGGGCATCTGTGCCTAATATGGTCGGAAAAAAGGTAATAATTGTAAATTGAGGATCAGTTTCTTTTTAATATGAGCATACTATTGCTATGAATGTATATGAAACTATTTATTTTAATCCTTACTGTCGGAATAAATCCCACTGAGCCTTTGCGGACATATCGTTACCAATGTTCCCATGGCACTTGTTTTAACTCGGCAAAATAGTTCCACACGAGCTTCCTATTGGTCCATAGATCAATAAAACTTAACAGTACATCCAAAAGATACATTTTTTCCAAGCCTGCATGTGTTACTCTAATCTTCAGGTCACATAGTTCTTTTATACCACCGTCAACGTTGAATTCGCTCGAAATCGCATTAACACTGTTAAAAATCTCATTTTCGAATTATTCTGGTCTTGGTTTGACACGTAATTCCCTTCGCCGTACAGTGCTCGGAAATCGGCAAAAGCTGTGTTTGGATTCTTTTATCTATTATGAAGGTTCCGAGAGCCATCGAAGCTCCTTAAATCCTATCTCTAGCGTCAGGAATAATGGATTTGGAGAACGATCTCATTTAGCGAAGACCGGAGATGCCCTACAACTTCATTACAAAAAAAGAAATATTCACAGTTTACGTTTTTATTGCACAAACCACGCCATATTGCTGATTTAATAATAGACAATGTAACTATTCTTAACACATCAAAATTAGCCGAAAAAACAATTAAAATTATGGGAATAGTGATCTTGGCAGACGGATACATAATGGAATTACAAAAAGAATGCATTCGTCCTTTAATTTATGACGGGGGTGAAAGGTACTTAAAGACAGTGGAATTGTGATGCTAAAAGATTTCGTATAAAAACATTCTTCCTCATGAAGAAGGCCCTTAAGGACCTTGAAGAACAAAGTGCATGTTGTAACTTCCTTCCCAACTTTATTATTGTACTTATCTACTGAATAGAGAATGTTGTTGTAGGAAAAGAGTGAAAGTACGCGTTAAAAATTTTAAAGTATAAAAAAATAACATGAATCAATTTTGGAACTTTCCTATCAGATGGTAACTTTCAAAGTTATTTGAATGAAAAATTACACGTCCTGAAGTATTTTTTCATAAAAGAGAGAGGAACTCCCAAATTAATTGGCTCGTTGATTCTAATAACACTGCGCGTTTTTTTATTATTAACTCTATATAAAAGAAATATAAGAAGCAAAAACAAAGCCGTAGCTATTTTTTAATTACTTTCGCTACCAAAATGAAGGAAATTGAAAACCTTAGGTCACTATAACAACGGTTTCCGTGGAATGGTTCTTATGTTGCACTAAAATTCCATAAGGTCCTTATCCTTAAATCTGTCTATGTGATCGGTTTAAGGGACCTAAGTTGGGGGTTCACAGATAAACAATATTCCAAAACATTACCATGGACCACATAAACATGCAATTAAAACACCAATACATATTCTAAAAAGTAATGCTGGAACTTCCGTCTAACAATTCATATTAATATATGTGATTTTTATTGAATACTTGTGATGGAATTACAGACCACTGCAAATTCACACCTGCCGTCCGTGCCAAAAATATTAAGAAGTTTGCTGTATTTTGTCTAAATAACATATGCTAAATGTATTGAAGCAGTAAAAAGAGAATTGATATAATAGTAACGTGCTTTGGAAAATGGGGATTCATAAGTTTTGTTCTATGGTTATAATGTAGTGAAAAAATGTGTTTTTTTGTGTAATTAATAGCCATATATTACAAAATACCTTATTGAAAGCCTAATATTTAATTACTTTTGAAAATGAAATCCCAAATTAACATCGATTTTCGAGAATCTTATGATGAGAAAGATAAAATTTATTAAAGGATTTTCTGGCTCATCCTCGTGCAAAAATCCGTTTTTTATTACTAATTGGCAGTCAAGAAATGCGAAGAGAAAGATGTGAAGAGAAAGTATATGAAAAAACAAAGTCAGTGAAGTGGAAAACTAATAAGATATTAATTTAGGAGGAGAAAATGTATTTCAAAGGCTAAAATAATACTAGGAATGTTACTGTGAATTAATGACGGAACCTTAAAAATATGTAATAAAACTGAACAGTTTTCAAATGTCTAGCATGAAATTCCTGAATAACACATGTTAATTTCAAATTTCACCACCAACCACAGTGATAAAATATCATCAGAGAATAAATTTGCCAAATTAATCCGTGAAATAATCGAAAAACATGAGATGTGCTTTATTTTAATCGTTAATATAAAAAATATCTGGGTTTACCCTAAGAGACTGCATTAAAGCCAAATCACCTCAATAGTAACTTCAAAAGAAGCCATAAGATCTAAAAAACTATAAAAAAGTACCAACAAAAAACCTAGTAACTACACAAAAGTTGCAACAAAATGTGATCGGGCAGATTTGGTTATAAATATCAAAGCGCTGAAACCATTCAATCGTCAGAAAATGTTTTCATAATCGTTAGTGTAAATGCCATTCAAAATAAAAATATAGAAATTACAAACAGTTAATTAATTATAAAGGGAAATTTTAAATAGCAGAAATTACAATAAATTTAGCTACCATAATTAGTTATGGTGGAAAAGCTGAGTAAATTATTTGCGGATATGACATTATTTAACTGTGGATTGTCATCCAAAACAAAAGTGAAGTCCCGTTAGACAAGACTAGAGCCCAAGCTAACTAGAACCCAAAATCAAGTGAAAAGAATGAGAGCCCGACATCCTCATACCATAATAATAATGCATTCAGAAGTATCTCACGTGAATAACCTATATTTCCCCACTTGAAGAGGGACTTTGTTATCATAGAAACCTGACCAAGATAAGCATGACATTTTGCAAGGATATAGACGGCGAAAGCGTTCTCCCGGTAATGATAGGATAAAAAGTTTTAGAATACGGAGACATGTCTGAAATGTAGCATACATATATATCGACTTGAACCACTAGGGAAAATGAAAAAAAGAATTCTCTTGCCAATTGACGGGTATTGGGAATTGCCACCGAAGGAATTTATTTGGAAGTTAGTGAGAGATACGCTGAATCGGAAATTCTTTCCCGTGACCCACGCGCAGGTGTTCCTATCTGAGTAGGCCTACGAAAAAAAGATAAGAGAGAACCTCCAATAAACTCAATTTCCATTCATAATAAAACTAGTTGGCTCTACTGCCGTTGCTTTTTCCTCCATGTGTTGGAGATTTTACGTACAAGGGATTCTCCAATCTGTAGTGAAATATTTATAGACGTGATCATTTTTCTTAATTGTGTAGGAAGGTTCATGAGAAAAATTGGAACTGTAATAAATATATTTATGCATGTTTATATATATATATAAATAATCATATATATAACAGTACATTATTATACACATATATAGTAAAATGAATAGCTTTCAGAGTTAAACAAAGACGGATCAACAATGATGGAAACGGAAAAACATCCGTCGCAAGCGTCGGTGTAGATTAGAAAAAAATCTCGACTTAATGGAGTGAACGGGAATGATTCCTATTCTGAAGAGCATGTCAGGTCTCACGCCTCAATCTTAAAATGAAACACGAAATAAAATAGGCTGTAAAGATGGCTGTGATTCTATACTCGATAAACGAGGCAAGCCATGAATATGTAGGTGAGACTTTCAGGGAGAATTCGGTACGCCATCCATGAGCACATTCACCCATGGTTTTGAATATCGATATGGAGTAGGAAACAAACTGAATTTAACACCGTACAAATCAGCATTCCTTATGAAAGATCTTAAAGCTGAGTTTTTTCCATTAATAAATATCATCAGGGAGTAGTTTTTCCATGCGAAAGCCAGCGAACAATAATATATATATATATATATATATATATATATATATATATATATATATATATATATATATATATATACACATTTCATATCGTTCAATAATATATTTCAAAGAGATAAAAACACGAATTAAACTTAGATTTTATGCTCGCAATTTTTTCACACGTAATACTCTTTAAGAGAGTTTATATTTGTCTAGCTTATTTCGCAGCTAATAATTTTGTGCGGAAAAAAACTATTTTAACTTACAATGGCAGCTGCTTCGTCTTCATATATAACATCCCCATGATAATATTCCACGCTCAGAAAACTGCTTCATTGTGCAAGATACATTGTAAGCAAGACATTTCCATTTCACAAGTAACTAACTTCTAAGTGAATGCATTATTTGATTTTTGATCCGATTTATCTAAAAATCATCCTTGCCAAAGTCCAAATCAAAATTTCTCCTGCGGTCAATTAATTGGAAATGAATTTCATTTGTTGTGGTTTCCCGCAAATATGCGTTAGTGTGATATCCTAGATTCTTCTTATAATCGTTTCGATGAGGGATAATAAATGCTTAAACCGCGCCATTTAGACCATAATTCTCTCAGTAATTATGAAAGAATCACCAATAGAAAGTATCTAAGCACAGTCATGTGGCTTTATTTTTTACTCTAATTCGCATGTCTTGTAGAGAGAGTCGTAAAAAATGCCGTAATAGCAGTATTAGGCCAATTATTTTGAGTTAAAATACCTTCTCATACAAAAACGCAGGTGCCTATCCAGTAATTCAGGTTACTTTTGCACTGCCATATGTAAAGTTCCAACAAGAA
The DNA here is from genome assembly GCF_022747635.1 of Hetaerina americana. Taxonomy (NCBI): domain Eukaryota; kingdom Metazoa; phylum Arthropoda; class Insecta; order Odonata; family Calopterygidae; genus Hetaerina; species Hetaerina americana. The sequence continues at coordinate 51,232,266 of NW_027287095.1, forward strand.
TAGCTTAGGCGATAAATTATTACTCTCACGCTTCTAACATTCTTATTAGAGATGGATTCCAGTAAACCTGAAAACTAATGGCTTCCTAATAAGTTTAAGAAGATTGATTTAAAAACGACCAAATTAATTTTTTCGGAGGCCTTTCCTTACAAGTTTGCTTAACTACCTAAAAACGAGAAAACTTCAAGTGCAGATCTTTCGTAGGATGCTTATCTTAAATAGCGTGAGTCCGAGGGGATGGGATTAGGCTCATCTGAGGAATGCTAAGGGCGCTTCACTTTGAGAGGGAAAACACAAAAAAATGAGGGCTTTATCCCAACAGTTCCAGACAGCAAATTTCATGGATGAGCGATTCTGGGGTCGACGCAAAGAGTCTAAACCAGGTCCAAAACAAGCATTATAGGGGAAAGAAAGTGCAAGCGAGAAAGGGAAAATATGCTCAGGGGAAGATAAATCTGGGGTTGAAGCGAGCAGAGAGAGAATGCCCCTTCTGTTGCCCTATTCACCTTAATTGTCAAATGAAAATCTGGCAGGAAAGTAGTTCCAAGGGTTGGCATGCGCTTCAACTTTCGAAAGGTCGGTGTCACAATTGAGCGGCGGCGCCTTTATCGCTGAGAAGAAGTTTCAAGCTTTCCCCTACTGTGATCCATCGCTATCCTACGACCAGATGTTATGGGAATTGGTGTGGAGTGGTGTAAAAGTTACTCCCACGCTGAAATACAATCTCTTGAATCTTCAAAACTGCTTCCCACTGATATTCAATGCGGCTTCGAAAAAATATCAAGCATAAATTATGGCCAGCAGAGGCATGAACAAATAAAAATTCGTTCATCTTACGCCTTCGAAATGCTATCATCACTTATTTGGAGGGACTAATTTCCAAATTGAAGGATTCCGACCTAAGTTAAAATACAGAAATCGGTGGCGATTTATTTGTAGTGCAAAAATTTTACAATATGTAATTACTACTTACACCAACATGAACAATGCAATGGCAATATTTTATGCTGGAAGATGAATCTACATCTACATCTACTTAATACTCCCCAAGCCGCCGCAAGGGCGTGTGGGGGGGTGTTAGGACACCACTCGTAATTCATAAAAGAAAAAAAAAACCGCATGCAAAAACCACAAATTCATGCATCCACAAAAAACATGATATACATCCATGCAAGAAAACTAACACCCCACACACATGCAAACACCCAAACTACCAACTAACATACACATGCACCTGAAAGTATACCTAACATCTTTGAAATGTTTAATTTTCTTCCGACTTGTAAATTCAATGTTTTTAATATTTCTAAAGTGACTTCGGTTTCTTACCATTATGATTTCTGATTGTTCGGGGAAAGAATGAGTATTTGTATTTATCTGTACTGGAATCTATATCCCTCATTTTATCTTTGTTGTCTGATCTACCTAAGTAGTGTGGGGCCATTATAATTCCTTCATTGTCATAGTTAAATTCGTTTGTTCTGAACCTTTCTAAAGGTCTAAGCCTCGCTTGTTCTCTCCACACTTCAAGTGGTTCCCAGCCTAAATCCCCTAAGAGACCTGCCATACTTGAGTTCTTATAATAACAATTTTTAACGAATCTAGTGAATTTTCTCTGGACTTTATCTAATTCTTTTTGCCAAATTTTCTCCCAATTGAATCAGACAGATTCGGTATGGCCCGTCACAAATATTCTGGTGATCAAGAATCTTATATCCTCAAATTGGGGCATCTTTTTTCTCTTTATATGTAGCTTTTGAAACACCTAATAAATGAATGCGTCGGGATGCGATGATTGAATATTTGTCTCCAAATGTATTCAACGAAAGTCGTCTTTCTTTGAAGTGCGATTGGTATCTCAATAAAGCATCCAAAAGTGAGAGCTTTTTTATTTTCCTTTACAGCGGACTTGAATGAAATCTTTTGTTAAGTTTCAACTGAATAGTTTACAAGAATTTCGTCAATATTTAAGTGAAATGAGGCACTCTCGAACCAGGCATAAAAATATGCAAAATTTCGTGGAAAGAATAATCTTTGAAAGTTCTCATTAGTAGGCAATCTTAAATTCATTACGATGAATGAAAATTGAAGAAAATACTCTTAATTTATTATCTTGATGCAATGGAATGGATTCCAGCATGCAGACGCTTTGGCATTCCGTTAAATCTTTTGCAGTACAAGGACCTAGACAGAGGATAGCTCCCAAAATGTGGCACTCGATTAGAGAACCAAATTTTGAAAGTTGGAGTGGATTTCATTCAATCTGCATTAAGGACCACATGGTAAAAATATTACCGCGACCTAATCAGATTATAATTACTTGGTAGTCAGCCGTTTAAGGGAGGTTTTGGATGGACACAGACTGAACTTAATTGCAATTCTTAGCCTCGCCTAACAAGATACAACCTGACATCCCATAATACATTAACTTTTCTTCAATTTCACATACTTTCCACCTCCCTTAACTTCCTTCAACATGGCTTTAATTTTTCTCTATCTTGCTTTCCTCACGTCTTCCATCCTATCATAGGCTACAATATTCCAGCGCCAATCAGAATGTCTACTTCCATCATTCCTGCCATCATCGAATCGATTCTGAATCAAAAAAGCAATACTGTAATCATTTATTGTTGTAAGAGAACGCAGCCATTGCATAAAATTCTTTTTGAGCTTGTTTGTCCAGTAGCAGCCATGATGACGGAAAAGTGTTCATGCAATTTTAGAAACTAAAACTTTGTGTTCACCATTCATCACATAAAGTAGATTCAAACTGAGGATAATCAGTCAAATGGTAGCTACGAAGGCGTTTATTTATAGTCAAAAATTTTTTAGATTAGTATAGTTGTCATAAATTTGTAATATTATAGGATTGATCTACCATGAGTTATTTTCATAATTCATAATCCCTATTAATGCAGTCTGGATTCTGATATTGAAGTTTGATACCAAAAATAATATTAATGCATTATGGAATATTATTTTTTCTCAGTGTGTAATATACATAGGACAGAATTTGCCTTCCACGGCTATTGTGAGCATATACGAGTAAGTGCAATCTCAATGCAATCAATGAGGCGAGAATTCTAGCTCGAAGTTCTTGATACTCTCAAACTCAATGGAAGAAATCACTGCTGATTTATATTTCACATACAAATTTGTATTTCACATACACATTTGTATTTCATTCAAGTAATTTCTGACTACTCATCAAAATATACAGGCTCCGGAGCTTCAGAAATCAAATAAACGACATTCTAGAGGTGGGAATCGAAATCTTGACCTTTGGTAAAATAAATAGTAATTTCCACTGGACAAAATAACCCTCATTGTAAATACATGAAAACACCAAGCCAAACGTTTAACATCATCGTTTTCAGGCTCCATAAGTTAGACCTGTATTGTTCCATTCACACTATATAAGATCGTTAGCATTCAATGCTTTCACGGAATTCGATTCAAGGGAAAGGCGTAATGTTTCTTCAAGTTGAGTTCATACTCTCACGAGGAGACAAAGTAAATCTTCATCAATGAGAAGCAATCACCAGCATTTAAGATGAAGTGTTTTACACGCATGAAGAAGGCAAGCAATATAAGTAAGGATTTAAAGGAAAAATGTTCCTTTTTCGAAGATCAAATTTCAACGTTCGGATGGGATGACCACGAAAGACAGGGAAGGGAGCGCCATAAACAAGGCGCTCGGAGAAAATAAACGATCTAGATCCAGGGCAAACAACATGGGGAAAGATATGTACAGAGTTTCCACGGCGATCCGGCCCAATTGCCAATTCTAACATTTTTTCCAATTTCCTTCCTTCCGATGACGTCATCTAACTTAGTCCGAGCCACGCCCCCTTTGGGATCAATGTGTGAGTTGTATATATTTGATTAAGGCTGAAATTGGGAAATATATCAATACACATACACTTTTGATATTGGAATTCTTGTCAACGTTAAGATGCAGTGTACACCGGGTTCACTAACATTTACATTCAAATATGAATCCATGAACGCGCTTTTTAATGTGCAAAAATAAGGCTCTCAGTGTAAAAGAAAGAATATTTTGTATTTCTCGCGATTGAATATCTATTCAGATTTGATTTCAATGGAAGTATCTTATTTCTTCGAGGGGTCTCCGACGGCTTAAATACAAAACTGATACCGACAAGACTATCGACAAAAATAGATGTCCTTGAACAGCATATTGGTAATGTACTACCTTGAACAAAAAGTTCCCGGAATAACCACCGTGTGGCGCTCCCATCGTTCCGATTTGAGTTCTGTTTTTTTTGTTAAATTGGTACATCTGTTGTTGATATTCCCTTTAAATCTTAGTGTCATAACTTGACATTTGCAAAAGTTACGTAGCCAAGAGTACATCTATCTCTGTGTGTGTTGGCGATTTTTTACAATTGCAGAAATGGATTTAAATTTGCAACAACGAACTTGTATTAAATTTTGCGTAAAAAACGGATTTAGTGGCGCACGGACGTTGGAAATGTTGGAAAAGTGTTTCGGCAACGATTCTCTAAAAAAAACGGTCGTTTACCAGTGGCACGAGCGGTTCAGAAGTGGTCGTGAGTCAATCGAAGATGATGAACGCAGTGGCAGACCATCGACATCGAAAGTCGGTGAAAAAATTGATAAAGTAAAAGAAATGTTGGTCAATAACCGCAAATTAACCATCAGAGAAATAGCGGAGGACTTGAACATTGCCTATGGATCCGCCCAAGACATTGTGGTTAATGATTTGGGTTTCCGTCGTGTAGCAGCAAAAGACCTCAATTTCATGCAAAAAAGAGACCGTGTTGACGTCGCAAAAGACATGATTTGCGAGGCTGAATCCGATCCCACATTCATCAAAAGGATCATTACTGGAGACGAGACGTGGGTTTATGAGTACGACACGCAATCCAGACATCAGGCAAGTGAATGGCGTTCACCAAATGAGCCGAGACCAAAAAAACCACGTCGTTTTCAGTCAAAAAAGAAGGCAATGCTGACGGTTTTCATGGATTACAACGGTGTAGTGCATCATGAATTTTTTCCAGAAGGCCAGACAGTAAACAAAGAGTATTATTTGGGCGTTATGAGACGTTTGCCTGAAGCAATTCGCCGAAAGAGACCAGAAATGTGGGCAGAAAACTCGTGGATTTTGCACCATGATAACGCACCGTCGCACAGTGCTATCATTATTCGTAATTTTTTGACGAAAAATGCAACAAATACCATCCAACAGCCACCGAATTCACCTGATTTGGCTCCCTGTGACTTCTTTCTGTTCAATCGAGTTAAAAAACCATTACGGGGAACGCGTTTTAGCAGCCGAGAGGAAGTAATGGAAAAATCGCAGGAAGCACTGATGGACATACCGAAAACCGACCGTAACTTTTGCAAATGTCAAGTTATGACACTAAGATTTAAAGGGAATATCAACAACAGATGTACCAATTTAACAAAAAAAACAGAACTCAAATCGGAACGATGGGAGCGCCACACGGTGGTTATTCCGGGAACTTTTTGTTCAAGGTAGTATACTTCTGAGACACTATCGGCGTATTTTCCCAACAAGATTGTCTTTGAATGAACTCTGGAATTTTCATGTATAAATGGTTTTAAAAATGAAAGCAATTTTGAATAGTAAATTAGTGTATAATTTGTTTGAAGCATAACTAAACGCGGACTGAGGCAGGAGATTGAACTTCAAGGGAATGGAGGTTTTTTTTAAGAGCGGAGAAAGTAAGTTGGGCATGGAAAACCAATGAGGATTTGCCAGAGATGGTAGTGGAGTCGGTAAGCGGGATGAGAAAGAAATGTATTAGTTACTTTTAGACTACCTGAAGATATCTAAAAAAATACAATATCGCGAGGTTATAAAAATATAAGATCAGATAAATGAGTAGAAATAGAGAAATTTACTTAGATCTAACAACCACTATGGATAACCTATGATGATGAGAGATATTAAGGGGTAGTATTTTTAGACTCTTCCGAAAATACGAAGTTGATACTTCTGATTAGTCTGCTCTTGTGTTAAACCTGTATATTAGTGAACCGAGAAAATTTTTGTTTCCCAATCGTTCAGCTACTTTGTACTTTATTCGAAATCTACATTCATTCTTACAGTTTTAGTTTTTTTAACGTTGCAACAGGCATTGCCAATCGTTTACAGTATTCTCCTGCATTCGCAATGCCTCGTTATCATAGAACAGACATATGTAACACGCTGTTATAAAAGTAGAGCTATCCATTACGACAGGGTTCCGCAAATATTACTCCACTGGGGTACTAACTTTGCCGTTAAGGAAAGGGGGTTGGAATTGCAGGGAAAGAGATATCGGAGGTGAGAGACAAAAGAACGTCAGGCGAAAAAATTCACTAGGATGAAAATGGGTCTTCAGTTGGTGCTAATTCCAATAACGAGATATTAAATTTGGAAGCTTTCGCCAAAGCAAACCATGCACAGTTTGTAAAAAATATTTTGGAACATCTGAGAACAGCTTACGGTTCCGAATATCTTGAATCTTCTGGAAAATATAACTTAGTGCTAGAAACTCTCAACAAACACCTCTTATACGGCAATACTAGATACACCCTGCTCTCTATGGTAATGACACCGACATGATTACAAATAAAATATTTCAGAAGCCCTGAGGACGATGACAGAATCGGTTTTCAAAATGTCACAGCAATGGAGACAAACCAAGTGGAAGACCCGAGAAGATTTAACTCAACGGTATTCACTAATATTTACCAAATTACTTAGTTTTCACGTGCACCAGTGGAGGAGAGGCACATCGTTTTTAAATTAAATGTATTATGAAAAAGAGTCATCCTCTAAATCATTGAGAATCGATCCAATTTGAAAGCATTATTAACAATTCACCTAAAGCTTGAAGGAATAAATATTTTTTTAAAATATCAACTAAGCTAGGAGTATAAGGAATAGAACGCCTAAAATGCGATAAAGATTTTTTTAGCGAGACATTCAAGATACGAGGTCTGTTCAAAAAGTATCCCGACTTTTGTGTTTTTCTAAAAATTATTTAATTATTCATGAATACCTATTTTGCCCCCTTCAAAGCAATTCCCATTAGATATTATACACTTTTGCCAATGTTTTTCCCAATCCTCGGAGCCCTTCAAAAATAATTTTTTATAAACTTGTTCAGCTCCTACTTCGATGAATTCTTTATCTCGTCAATCGTAGCGTATCGTCGTCCTTTCATGGGCCTCCTCAGTTTTGGGGCCAGATCTGGGGAATACGGTGGCTGTGGCATCATTGGTGTGTTGTTTTTGTCCAAAAATTCGCGCACAAGTAACGATGTGTGTACCGGGGCGTTGTTCATGGTGAAAAAGCCAATTCTGATTCTTCCACAAATCCGGACGTTTGTGGCGGATTGCTCCACGCAAATTGTGTATAACTTGCAGGTAATATTCCTTATTGAGGGTTCTACCCTGTGGCAAGAACTCATTATGCACCACGCCCCTGCAATCGAAGAAAACTGTTAGCAAAACTTTCACATTCGACCGAACTTGGCGCACTTTTTCCGGTCTTAGCTCATGTTGCAATTTCCATTGGTATGATTGAGCTTTAATTTCCATCTCATGACCATAAACCTATGGTTCGCCACCAATTCTGACCCTCTTGAGCAAATTTGGGTCGTCGCGGACAGAGTCCAACACCTCATTAGCAATGTTAATGCGTTGCTGTTTTTGGTGGAAATTGAGCAATTTTGGTACGAATTTTGCGGCGACCTGTGCCATGCCCAAATCATTGGTAAAAATGGAATGGCACGAGCCAATCGTTTTGTTTATGTCCTCAGCAACCTCTCAAACGGTGATTCGACGATTGGCCACTACTATTTTCTTCACTCACAAAGTTTTCGTCTGTTGTTAACGTGCTCGGGCGTCACATCTTCTCGCCCCTCGGAGTACATTTTGTACCACCGATAAACGTTGCTTCGGTCCAAAGTAGCTTCTCTATATGCCACAGTCAACATTCGGAGTGCGTCCGCGGACTTAATTACGTTTTTCACGCCAAAACACATCCAAGCAAAACAGTTGTCAACAATTGACCGAAAATTCAAAATGGTCTAACTTTTCGGCATAAGTGAGAGCCATAAGTACCAACATAACGACACAAAAAATTTGAAAATCAAATAAACGTAACCCGCGAAAATTCAAAATTCGCGATAATTTTTGAACAGACCTCTTATGTTTGTGAATATCCATAAATTGGTTCAACCTTGACCAAGAGACAACATTTTAAAAGGACAATTTGAGTTATTGTGGCATATAGCGACTTCTATGAATAAATATTTTCAAGATAACAGGGGTATATTAAATTAAATAATTAAAATTTTTGCTGTGAAATATAATACTGCCTTAGTATTTTGCAATCATATTTAGGGGGGCATGCAGAACAAGTAATTTGTAAGTACCAAAGTTTCCATTTTCTGCCAAGCAATGGTACAATTCATAGTATGTCTCGGTCTGCTTTTCTCTTAATCTGCACATATTGAAAAACGGCTACAAATTTTAGACTCTCAACATTTTATGCCATTGAGTTACAGAACCTGAAGAATCAAAAGTTGACTGTCAGCCAGTCTTTTATCATTCAATTGAATGAATGTATTTTAGGTAGACAGCAGGACTCAATTTGATCTCGAGCGCAGGCAGTGTAAAATGCAATTTCAATAATGCTTATCAACAACTCAGGTCTCACTTTCATGAGAGAAGGCCAGTTAGTGAATCAAATAGAAGAACAAATTATTAAAAAGCTGTCTTTGAATAGAATTTTCATGATGAAGTATGCGCGGCTGACGCGCAACGTTGAATATGCGTTTTCATCGTCAAATGTCGTTTTCACAAGCCTACAAATAAAATTCAGTGCATCTTATTTTAAATTCATTGACTAGATTCCAAGTTGAAAATGTTATACTTCAGCGTGTGATGGTAAGTTTAAAAACGTGATTGAAAAATTGGTGGAACCTATGTTTTTTGCTTTGGTAGAAAATTATTGGTATTTTTTTTTAAACTGCAACTCTTTTATAAATTTCAGAAAATTTGTGCGCTCTCTGATGACATTGTATTTGTACAAAATTTAAAATTGTGTATTTAAAAATTGAAAATATTTGGTCGAAAAAATAAAATAGTAAAACGGCATTTAGACAAGGGCCGCCACTGGTGTTTTTTCAATGGTAAATAAAATGTAACCACCTTAATTACACTCATTAAGTATGTTAGGTAAAAAATTCCGCGATCCTCAATACAATATTGATTTGCCACCTTGGCCAAATAATTACAATCACATACCACACTCACGGGCAGGCATCATAAGAACGATGGATAAATGTTGTTCAGCAACCCTCGAAAAATGTACTTCCGTTGAAATATAAAATGTGAATTTTTTAATGAACACAGTTCATTACCCATTATTCGCACGTTCAAATGGAAAATAAGATTTAATGACTCTCTTTCCTCTCTCTTCCCTCAACTCGAAAAGGAGGAAAAATTTAGCCTACCAAACCAGTTTTACTTTTACTCACCATTTTTATCGAGTTTTTACAATCTGATGGTAATTATGGAGTAAGAATCGTTCAGTACTGTGTCGAAAGTTAAAATAACACATTAGGAATTCAGTATTCTCCATTTATTGAAAAAGATATTGTTTGATTACTGGTTTTAAGACTTTTTGGCTGATAATGTTATATGGCCTCCATTATTTTCACTAAAATTGATCTCTCTACCACACTTAACAGAACCCATTTCCCAGTAACCTGTGACTTGACTTCGCAGGAGTTGACAATTTGTTATTCTTTATTAGTGACTTGTTTGAAACTCAAGAAGATTAATGGAGGGAAAACTCTATAATTTTGTTCCAGTTGAGTCCCCTCATTAGTTGGTAATTACTTTGGTCAAGAGAGTGGTTTTTAATGAGTTTAGACCAGAGTGCAAATTACCAAGTGTCACTGCATTTGTGCCGTTCTGAAATTTTAGTTATTTGAAGTGTTTTTTAAAACTGGATTTTATTGATTCCTCCGGCTCTGTAATTCACAAAACTCTAATGGTTAAATTAGTATCCGCAATGGCGTCCGAATGGTCAGAAGAGAGACCCTAAGGAAAGCACTCAATGTATGAAGCACCAGTACCGAAGCACTACCAAGGGCGAAATAAGAACCACGGAGGTCTTTCAAACACGAAGAAGGTTCGGAATTAGTGGAGTCGCCGAAATGGGACATTTATTCTAACGAGGCAATTATCAAGCGTGTATATGTCTATTTGAGCATCTTTACATTTTGGGTAACTTCTAGTCCCAACAATGTATCTGAAAATTGCCAGTAAGTCATAGTGGAGGTATAGGATGGCGAAGAAAATAGTTTTGACAAATATTTACTTTTTGAGCTTCCATTAGATCCCATTGCTCTAGTCCACTTCCGCAGAGTCCTTTCAACACAGAACTGTTAAAATTTCAGTCACATAGAAGCGTGATAATTTATATGGAACTAAAAGTATTTATAATATTCCCTCTACCTATGGGTGCATATTACTTTGTTTCGGTTTTCTTCAGAATATCACACTTATTGACGCGATACATTTCCATGGAGGTCCAAATTTGTAAATAATTAATGAACGATAAAACCGATCTATTTTTGGCGAATATGAGTTATGATTTTTCTGACTCTCTTTGCCCTCTCCTTAATAATGCACTTCGAGATGTGTTTTGGATATGCGATGCGTACTTTTTTAAGTGAACACCGTTTCGGTAGAAAAGAAAAGGACAATACTTTCCTCATATTTATTTTTAAATGAAAACTTAAACAATCTACATTTTAACATAATGTTCCCGTTTATTAAGGCACTTATCGTCTAATAAGACCTGAATAAGAATGAATTCTGAATCCCATCCACATAGAATCCTGATGCCTGATTAGCTATCCAACTCACCGCCAATTTTCACGAACGTTTACTCGTCATCAACGTTGCCACCGATCAGCATGCTTCTTTAAGTCCATGAGCAAATGGTAATCACTGGGTACCTAGGTCAGGGTTATACGGAAGGTGAGCAAGTTGTTCTCCACCATTTGACGCGATAATATCCCTTGTGTAGCACACTTAAAGACGACTTTCAAGCATTTACAGATAGAATAACGGCCTTAAAAGAGGAACTACGACCAGGTAATCTGTAAAAAAATTCAGGACAGAGAGACAAAAAAATCCACCTAACGGGCAGTCGAAAGTAGTTTAAGGAGGAAAATAGTAAGATTAGAATATTGGTTCTTTTATATACTATCTTCATCTCTCAAAAACCGTAACTCCATTAAAACGCAAATAAATTACCCAAATGCCTGAGAATTCCGGAAATAAACTACTTCTTAAGAGATTGAAACACACGTGTTCTACGAATAATTGCACTTCATTGTAAGACTAGCTCGTCGATCACTTGCTATCTTATCACAGGTGTTTTAAATACATTTAAAATACAAACGAATTTAGTCTGTGGTTTCCTTTTCACCCGTTGACTTTCAGCGGCAACTTCCGCTCGTAATCACTGTTAACGAATGGCTAATTAAGAAAATATGAGTGATGTTTAGCCCATGCTTTATTCTTAGTTGTGGAAAGGAAACACCCCGATTGAGGGCTGTGGATAATCCCTCTCCCAGGGAACCGACCGAGGCGCCGTACCGGCACGAGCCCACTGCGTCGCCACTCTGCCCTCCAATTACATTACGACTTAGGTGGGGGGGAGGGTGGTTGGGTAATTGGGACGGGTGAGAAAGGAGCAAATGGAGAGATATGGTCGGATGGAAGGGAGGAGTGCGTCGGATAAGATGGGTTAGGAGATCCCATCGTGGGGGCGGGTGATGCTGTGCGCGCGTGTGTGTTGGTTGCGTGGGCGACCATCGAGACTAATTCCACTATTTTTAGCGGGCGAATCGATCCCTTCAAAAAAGACCCGTGACCTTGTTCAAGAATGAAGTTGACAAGAGGGAGGAGTGGCGTGCAGGATGAGGAGAGAGGGTGAGGCGCCTCTCAATGGCATCCAATCGCAGTTGATTAAGAAAGGAAGGACGACTGGGGAGGGGGGAGTGAGGAAGAGAGAGAGAACGGGGGGAGGAAAGAAGAGAGATGGACCGAGACGGCAAAGAGAGAGACGGGAAATGGAGCGAAAATTGTCGAGACTAGGAAAGGCCAATACTTGTAGCCCTCTGTATGTATACTTCTTCGTGTGTGTGTAGTCGGTACTATACTATACGTACGATGCTTTAGTACCAAAGGGCAAGTAATTACGCTGTTTTCACCCACTCCACAAGGTGGCTAATTCCTCCTTCCGAACCATACTAATCAAGCGTTGAAAAAAATACCAGTACCAATTCGTCGCCGAGCGTTTTACAGGTATAACGTCATGAAGTCCTTCTTTTGGTCCAATGTAGGAGTGTTTATATACTTAATCTGCAAAAAAGGAGCAGTTGATTACCGGTTATACAGGATAAAATAGGTCGACCACGAACTTCCGGGTAATTTCCAAATTACCAGGACGAGTTGCGCATCAAAAGTCCCTGAAGCGTTAAATTTATTTATTTATTTTGAAAACTACTAAAAATCAAGTCACAAATGTTGTAAGGGACGTCAATATAAAACTAGTGTCTAAATTAACGGGTGTGGGCATTGATGAAGTTGAAAGAGATACCCCTTTTTAAGAAAAAAACACCTCTATTTCAGTATTAGTAACCGATTCCTCAGCACTCCCTTACGCTCTTTTTCCAAATGGTTTGATACTCGTGGGATTTTGAAATTATTTCAGAGATCAAATGACGAATGATTGTTTCAATTTTTTTTGACGATGCATGAGCAAATTTATCACCCTCCAGAGTGTAATGTCAACACGTTTCGAAGAGTCTATCGCTACTGTTTGGGATTCGCACGCGTTTTACATATGGCACTCGTGCAATTTTCCATCTTTTAAACTTTTATTCATGACCCAGATTTCAATAATGTTACTTAAATAAGTCGCTTTTTTCCCCTGATAATGAGGTGACAACATTGTACCCTGAGGGCGTGAATACACTTTGATTTGTGAAAATTTGCGTGTATACAGGTTACTGTATGACTTCTTTACAATATGCGATACCAAGCCTATCCACCGACACATGGCCTGAAAGAGCATCTCCAAATCCGTATTCATCGAAAACCTCCAAGACATTGTACCTCACAACTACACATACCTATACCCATATTATATCCTCATAAAACACAGTCCAGCCACCTACTCCACATCTTGCCCCGGCTTGCCCAGAAATCAAACCTGGGGCCTCCGGTGGGTACTCCAACTGGACCACAGTGAAACACTCACACACACATATATATTTAATCAACCGTATCTGAGCGATAGTAAATCAAACGACTGACAACGCAGAAGAATTCTTCCCGCCTTAGTAGCCTTGGAGGCTGGAAAGGCGCAGTGTAAGGACTACGCAAGAGCTCTTGCAAGAAACTGCTCTGATTTAGGTTTTTTGATGGGCTTCAATGGAACTATGCCGCAGAAATTCTCCACGCCTTAACTGAAACTGCGCCCATCGGAGATGTCATCAAGACTCGCGCGACGGCCTTTTATGAGGAGCTTGAAGGCAAAAAAGAAGAGTACTTCCGATCGATCGGCGGCTTAAAACCTGTCTCCTAGGAAAGGTACAAACGCCCAAGAGCAGCAACGGGATAGGATGACGACCAACCACCATTTAAAAGGAAAAGGAGTTGATTGGACGCTCCTTCATCGACGGGCTAAGAAGCCGCAAACACAGCAGCTGAATGATTATATCATCGGGCAGCTGCAAGCCAAGCGACAAGGGGGAACGAACGTTTCGGCAAAAAGAAGACGAGGAGGTTTTTTGATGGACACAACTACCAAATAAATATTTGATGGCTCCTCACAAAACACAGTCCAGCCACTTCCTCTACATCTTCTCCCTTCTATCACAGTCTTCAACATCCCACTGCCGATCAATACGTCCTTCATTCATTTTTCCTGCCTCCATAGGATTTCTCCCAACAAATCCTTTTCTACGCCCATCATACCAAGTACGTCCTCATTTGTTTTCTTCTCTGTCCATTTCACCTTCTCCATTCTTCTCCAAACCCACATTTCAAAAGCCTCCAATCTATGTCAACCTCCTGCTTCAATGACCACGTTTCCGCGCCGTACATAGCTATGCTCCATATCATAGTTTTTACAAGTCTTTTCTTAATATCCTTATTCAACGTCCCTGTCATCAACTCCCTCCTCCTTGTAAAAGGCTCTTTGCCTAGCGCAATTCTTCTCCTTACGTCCCTACTGCTCTGACCGTGTTGGTCCAATACGCTACCGAGATACGTAAATTGTTCTACCTGCTCTAGTTTTTGCCCTCCTTTTTTAATACTTAGCTTAGACTTTTTCTTTCTAGAAAATCCCATAACCTTTGTTTTATTAATATTTATTTTCATCCCATACCTGTCGCGCTGTACTTCCAATTCACTAAGCAATGCTTGCAGCCCCTTGGCTGACTGACAAACTAAAGCTTGGTCATCAGCAAACCTAACTGATTTCACGAATTCCCCGCCCACTTTCATCCCTACCTCCAGTTCTTCCCATGCCTCTTTGATCATTTCCTCTGCATACAGGTTGAACAGCAACGGTGATAATGGGCAACCCTGCCTTACACCTCTTCCTAACACTGCCCATCCGGGCTCCCCGTTCCACACTCGCACTTGAGCAGTCTGAGACATGTACAGGTGGCGGATTATCCTCCAGTCCCCCCATATCTATTCCTCTTTTCTCTACCATCTATTCCTATCTTCTCTACATTCTCTCTCTGCTATCCTTTCCTCTTGCGTTGTCAATTTCTCCTTTGGTGAGTGAAACAGTTCCTAACGCCGTTTCTTGGCTAAATAACCGGAGCATTTGGTTGAATGAACCCCCCGCAGATTTCTTGGTAAATTATGTTTCGTCGAAAGCTGATGTAGCAAGAGCATCGGCCCCGCGAGTTCAAAGATCCGGTGCTCAAGTCCCAGTCACGGCAATATTTTTGCACCTATGATCTGCTTGATTCCGCCTTCGCCACCGCTCTTTCGTCTTTTTTAGCTGTTTCTATCACTTTTCCTTGAATCTATTTCCATGTGAATGAGTACATATACATACATGCATATGTACGTTTATATATATATATATATATATATTTATTTATATATATATATTTATTTATTTATTTATTTATATATATATATATATATATATATATATATATACATAATCAAGTATTTAGAAAATTACATATATTTTAATCCCACCGGATTAGTTTTATGTTACTGATTTTAAGAGCTGAATGAAAAGCAGATGAAAGAAATCTTCGGATATATTCTGATGATAACCATATTAACTTTCACCACAGAGATCTTGAATACCTGAGGGTATGGAATTAATGAACTAATGTGGCATCAACAAGACGAAAGGAGTAGATATATTTGAAAATTTGAGGAATGGGATAAAAGATTTTTAGGATATGCTTTCAACTCAAATGGCGGAGAGGAGATGGCTGAGAGAGGAAAGAAAGCCCGAACAAGGAAAGGGAATGGATTGGGAGAAGGTTGAGAAATCCACGTCAAACGTATCTTTTACCAAAGAACTCCTTCCCCCTCAGCACCACCTCCCCATATTCCGCGAACAAATCGAATATATATATCTGCGAGGAATAAAAAAGAAGTTAGCCCCTCTGTCACTTGCCGGAAGATTTACTAATGGATTATAAAGGGAAGATAAAAATGGATATAAATTTATAGAGGGGTCTATATACCTGAAAGGGTAGATGATCTTCCCAAAGTGGTATCTTGACGAAAGACATTGAAGTGCGATAGTACATGAATAATGTAGATAGATGGAGGCATTGATTTGGAAATGACGAAGCGGCTGAAAGCCTAAGGTGTGCGTCAATTATCTTCTAGTCGGGAAGATGTTTGTAACTCAGAAAGTACAGTAACGCTATTAATTCCTGAAGGAGAAATACGAGGGCGGTTGATTCCGGCAAACTCGGCAATTTTGAGACCATTTTTGAATATAGACCGGTGGTTATTTCACTATTCTGACTTTGGGAAGCCCATTACTACCAATTACACGCATGTGAATTACGATAACACTTTAAGAATGACGTGCATACGTAATCCTTAGCTAATGATGGTATTTTGCCAACACAGGATCCACACAATATCAGCTCCATTGTTCACATTCGCATCGCCCTTCACTAAATTTTTCCAATGGCCATAGTAATTCCTTCGACGTCAACACTTTTATGAATTCAAAATGAGATTTGAGGACAAATTTGGAGAAGCTATCAATTCACTTAAATGAGAGCAATCTCCAAGTAACAAAGGAATCAATTTGACTTTAACCATATAAATCCACAGAATTGGTCCTTGGTCCTGGTCAAACTTAAGAGTTGGGTTTCATTTCAAATGAACTACTCATACATGCAAATATTCAGTTTATTTCGATGCATCGTTACTCTCATGACGCTTAATTGGGTCATATAAATTAATTAATGCAATACCCTATCTAATTTGTCTCCATTTAATGGTATGTTCATAAGGGCCATTGCTACCAAATCCCACGCGTAACTAAATGACGTGAAATTCGCATTTCTGCTGTTGAAAATGGTGTCGTTACTATGATATTCCACTAACATCACCGTATCATATTATTTTGCACCGGTTTTTAGGTGCGCTTGAAATCCAGTCGAAGTTTTAACAAAGCAAACAATGCTGCTTCATATGCACATGAATGTTTTCAGGTAATTTGAAAACACTTCTTCATCCCACGGTAGCAAACACCATGGAAGAAATTTGACTGACAACGATACATAAGCAATAATGTAAATAGTGCTACATGATGCCAATAACATGGAGAGGTGGAGGGAAATCAGAGCGATTTCGTAAAGAGAAACCTAAATTTTGAGATCCCATTCAACATAGCAAGGGTGCTCTTGAAATTCTCTAAGCAGAGAGAGAGCCATGTGGAAATTGAAATGCCACTGTAAATTGACCAAGGGATTTCACCCAAAAACTTCGAAGATGGGAGGCAAAGGACACCTCGTAAAACCTTTCCCGTGACCCAACATTAATTACCCTGTTGTCACTTTCTTGGAAGTTCAATTAGCAAAACTATACGGAACTATATAAAAAAAGTAATTAAACGAAATATATTAAAAAACAAAATAAAGCATCCCGTTCCATCTGTACAGCAGTTGAAGTTACCCAACACCATTCGAAGAGTACAATAATTGTAAAGTTGCGTGGGAATGTAAGAATTTTTCCTTTAATTTTGCCTTTGAGCTTTCAGGCAAGTTTTGATTGAATGGTACGCAGTTTTTGACTGAAAAAATTTATGGAGTTCGTTATGATAGTATTCCCTTTATGAAATGTATGGATGACCGGTTCACTCATCTACAAGTACTTGAAAACAAATGGTTGTGGAGATGGATGAGTGTTGCACAACTTTTTGAATTGGACAACCCAAAAGTAAGGATAAACCGAGGATATTTGTGATAGTCTTCAAGATTATATGGAGTTATTTATCAGCCAGTGCATATTATAGAGGCGATGCAACAATATTGAACGGTTAATATCAGATTGAGGATTCTGCGTGAATGACTTGACATTACAATAATTGAAAACAAGGATGCATAATCGCTGTTCAGTGTGCCAATGTACATAATTGAGAGATTGATGCGTGCATAAAGCAGATGTAAGGAATGAAGGTAAAACGCACCTCACCTGCTAATCGCCGATAACACTGGCATTGCTGACTGAGAGCTCGATTTCCACGCGGAGTCGTGGATAGTTCTACTGAGGCAAAAGATTGAGTGACTTCAGTTTAATGCTGAGTTAAAGTAATAAAGCTATCTCTAATATATATTTATAAAATAGGGAAACTTTTAAAACAAATAAAAACGAGCATAGTTGTGTTTGAATAGGAAAACATAAAAGATGACCATACAATAATTTTTAGCGACCAAATAAATCATGAAAGAAATGGATGATTTTTTTATATATTGGCAGGAAATTGGAAGTATACTTGAGCATATTTAAAGGCCTGAATAATTAAAGCAAGTAATAAAACATCATATTAGCATAGTGTTAATATATAGGAGGTGGAATAGGATGGAAAAATGCAGTTCGAACTAAAAACAAATATCTGTTGATCCAATGAAAGAAACTTGGCAGCAATTCCTTCCAAATTTATTGTTTGGAAGTGAACAAAATGTAAAGACCACGATAAGCATACGTCAATTGAGTGTGATTGGTATGGGGAACATGAGAAGAGTTTATTATAAAAATAGGTGTACAAAGTGAATAATAAATGGATTGTGAAAAGCCTGGCTTGGATGCACATTATGAGAGCAGTATGGTACGTCTTTTCTGTCATGTTGAGAAAATTGATGAACATATATAAAAGATAGGAGTAAATAGGACAGATATAAATAGAAAAGTCATGAGTTAATGTGGTTAAAGCGACTCTGAAAATGTGAGGCATCGGGAGTCTCAGGAACAGGGGACCGTGTGTGCAACAATATACTAATGCGGAAGATGAAAGGAGAATGGAATGACAAGACAGCCCTGAAAGTACTGAAGTGATTTTTAAATGGAAGTTAGTTTGCCGAAGTCAATTTTAAATGATACTTTTTTATTTATTTCTTAAATAAATAGTATGAAAAAATGTACGGTTTAATATTAGGTTGCATATTTTTCGTAATCTTCTCTGACCTCGCAATTATCTCTTTAAATCCTATTTGTCTTGGCCATGTTACTATTACGCAGTAATACGCAAATTTTTCTCCCAATTGCTCTGAACTCCAACACTGTTCTTTTTTAATGTCTCTTCTATCAAAAGCAGAAGATCAATGTGTATCCCTTCCTTCTTTTAATATTGCTTGCTCCAGGTTTATTTATAGCCACATTATCTTCAAACAGACTGGGTGCCAGTCTTCTGTCATGGGAAGAGAGTCCTACGTCCAAAAGAATGGAAAAATATTTTTTCCTAGACCCTCATATCACATGATTGCTCCAAACCCATGTATGCAATGAAATCTGTTGACCTCTCTACATTTTTTCCTCAAGTGCCCTCAGGAAAAAGACTAATTAAGAAGGCAAAACAACATTTTCAATTTCAACACGATTCCTGAGACGCCGTTTACTAAAAAATCCTAATTTTAGCATACATTTTTACTCTTTCGGAAGTGAAATATTTATTTTCATCATCGGTGTTTTCACCTGTGAATACTTTCGTAAGAAGCCTTTCTTCGGTGGATTTTCTGATACTTCTCAACATATTCAATAATATTCATCATGGTCTGCATATTAACTTTTATCACCTTTAACCTTACTTGACTCATTATAATTACACTTCTTTCATCATAGTCTTTGAAGTGAAATCCATAAACCTTCCATTTTTACAGAATAATATTTGTTTTACCCGTATTTCCATACATTCTTCATCCACCTCTCCTGCCTAGTCTTGCATTCCAGCTAATATAATTTTCTATTCATATCATCCCTCTTATTACAGGGGTATTTTCCAGAATTACTTTCTTGTCTTTTTTTCTAAAATTAGGTCCTTTTCCGACCAACGATTAATGCCCACGGTGGAGTGATTATTGGTTACGCTACCCACAACCGCATTCCTCAGCTGACCTTTATATTTTAAGGTCTACTCACTACTCTCGACCAATGGATGCTATCACCAGCTTGAAGTATTACCTATCGCTGTTTCAAGTATAACCTCAAGTATTTTTTTTCTGATTCCCGATAAAACCAGATGTGGAAAGTTAAGTTCATTGTAAAGAGTTGAATTTATTCGTTACTCATATCAAGAAAATTACGCTTAAATTTTCAAATTTCTATTTCAAATTAGTGATAAACATTTTACCAAATTGGTCTCCATCGGTTAAGATAGTACACAGGTCAATACAACTGTTGTGACTTCCACGAAATCGAGAAACTATTCACCACTGATGCTCACTGCCCCTTCGTGGATGTGGTTGGTTTTGGAGTAAAGCGGAACATGATTTACACTACACAGGAATGAATTATGGGCTCGCAATAAATAGACTTACGTAGGCGATAGACTGCTCCCGCGATTGGTAATCAATCGAAATATTCACGATCCCTGCACAAAAATTGGCCGACTCCGCTCTTCTTTCGAATGTGTCAGTTGGTCGTCGAGAGCGTCAAACTTCGCGAGTCGGCCCAAGCGGAATAATGAATGTTTTTAATTCATGAAACAAAAACGCTGGGAAAGGGGGGGGGGAGAGAGAGAGAGAGAGAGATTGCGAGGAGAGAGCCATGCGTCATTGAAAATTGAAAAACGACCGCGGATGGGTGTGTCCCAGGGAATGATAAGGGAGGACTTGGGAGGGGAAAATGAATGGATGGAACTTCGCGAGGGTCATTTCGAATGGTGTGACGCACGCGAAAAGCAATCGCTCTCTCTCTCTCTATCTTCTCTTTCTCTTTGCTCTACCATCCCCGACAGAATGTCATGCTACCCAGGAAAAACGAAAGGGAAACGGCTCAAGTGCGGGAAGATGGGAAGTGCAGGATTCGATGGGATGGCCGAGGAGTACAGATTAACGCATTCCTCCAACGATGACCGTTGCCCCGCCTGCCTACGTCCAGATCCAAGCCAAATATACTTCCATCTGTCACGATCCACTCCCAAAACCTTACCCGCCGGGATAGGAACACACACAAAGGACGAACACAGGAGAGGTGGGGAAGGCGGAATCCAGTAGATCACGAATGTATAAATATTTCCTAGACCTGGATTTGAACTCCTGATCTTTCCACTTGCCGGGCGGAGGCTCTTAACCACTTGAGCTATCCAGGAAACATAATTTACACTGAGATCGGCGATGCTTTATGCAACCAAGTGCCCCGATTCTTTGGCCAAGAGATGGCGTAAGGGATCTGTTACACCCATCATTAGAGAAATAGACAAGACACACAGGGGAAAGGATAGTAGTAAAGGAATCATATGTCGCGTGGTTGCTAGACGCGGCATCATTGGTGGGAGCGTATCTAGGACCGAGTTAAATAATAGAGAGATGGTTTGGTATACATCTTTATTTAGCCCTTCTTAACTTACGCAAGGGAGGTCAGGCACCGGGGACTAGGGGCGAACAGTCACTTACGGCGGCTCCAAGAGGGTCGGGACAGCCTTTGATCTTGGTTCGAAACCCCGTCAACGGGAATGGCGATGTGTCGTAGGAGTCTGCGTGCGGCGGCGGATACTCGAGGGCGCTCGGGCCGACGGCAGGCTCCGGGGACAGGCAAGGGGATGGCGGAAGGAGAGCTGGATAAGGCGGAGTATGCGAGGGAGTATCCGGGAGGCGTCTCCAGGGTAGGCAAGGGAGTGTAAGGATGGTCGGGAATGCAACCCGCTGTTCAGAGGAAACGCTCGGAGGAGGTCGGAAGACGACCCGCGCAGAGAGCTGGGAAGGAAGGACAGGAGGACGCTCGGAGGAGGTCGGATGACGACCCGCGCTGAGAGCTGGGAAGGAAGGACAGGAGGACGCTCGGAGGAGGTCGGATGACGACCCGCGCTGAGAGCTGGGAAGGAAGGACAGGGGGACGCTCGGAGGAGGTCGGATGACGACCCGCGCTGAGAGCTGGGAAGGACAGGAGGACGCTCGGAGGAGGTCGGAGGACGACCCGCAGCTCAGAGGCGGTCAGGGGGGGAATGCCACTGTTCCGCGATCACCTTGCCTTATAAGGGGTCGTGGAGGGTCGAAGGTCGCTGCTGACGCGCGCAGGCGACAGCGCGGTCATTGCTCCTTCTAAGGGATGACTAGTGACCAAAGGGGAGGATTTGGCGGTGGGCCTCATCTTATCTGCAGGGATGCAGTCATCCTCAAGGATGACCGTGTCCATGCAGATCCGGGTAGTGGGTTTCCGAGGAACCCCACTACATCACCCTCGCGACAAATTAGACCCGGGGGTGGTTGTATGCGAGCTATTCTCTAGAGTGGTCGCCCACTGCAGTTACACAAATTAAAAAACCGCTGGGTTGCGGTGCCTTCCCCAATAAAAATTACACTTAACCTATAACAATGAATAAAACACACTTTAAAAATAACATGGAGATTGAATTGGTGAAGACATTGAAGCACTATAAAAACTATGCAGAGCAAGGAAAATAAGGCACTCGTAAATATAGTTCTGAGCGTAGCCCATCAATTGTACACAACGTCTGCCGTACGATTGTCAATAGAACAAGTTTTTTTTCTCTTTTTTAACTAAAAACACTTAGGAGTCACTACAGTCGGTGCGCTTTAGCAACATAAGGGACCAATGCACTTTTGGAAGTTTGCATCACACCAGGGTGGGGAACAAGGGGGTGTCACTGTTGTTCACCGTGATGATTGCGATCTCTTCACTGCTGGTATTCACTGCCCGGGGGGCGTTGACTATTTGAATAGGGTACACCATGCTGGGAGGGGGAATCTCAGGTGCCGAATCTTCTGCCACAGTCGCACAGTTTCTTCTGCACTTTTTACACAGTAGGCAACCAGCTAAAGCAGAAACACTTGCAAGAACAACTAGGAGAGGCACTGCTGAATACTGTATGACGCGAATTTTCTCATTTATTGGAGAAAACGTTTTGATACTTTTTGCTATTTCTGACAGGGAAACGGCCGGGACTTCATGCGTGTTTACCTTCTTGATTGACAAGATGGTCTGCACTAGTTCATCAGAAAAATGAATTGTTTGAGTGTCGTTAATAAGGGAGGGAAAATCGAGCTCTGGCAGAGGTGCCATTGACACTTTTATGTCGATCGAGAAAGGACTCATGAAGTCATCTAGAGACGCTTTGAGGGAAATGTAGTCGCTCTCCGCCGAACATCCTAGGGGCACGTTAAGACTCCCGCGGCCCCGTAGTGTAAGACGAGAGTGTGCGTGCGAACACCAAATGGTGAGAATGGTATTATGGCTTAAGGTGTAATACCACTGGCCGGGTTTTTCGCCTTTGATAAAGACTTCGTAATTAGCATTGGTCAGGTGAATGTCACAGTTTGATTTCACCAAGGCACTATCATTAAGATATGCTGCGACGTTGCACGAGCTAGAGAGGTTATTGTGGATGGGAAAGGTGGGGGAACAGGCCTCAATATCCGCCTTTTTACACGCACGCCAGTACTCGCGTTGGAGGGGAACAAATTTTTTCTCCTCGTCGGCCACCGCCAAGTAGGGCGAATCAGACCGCAGAATCACTGCGTGCTTTCCATCTTTACTCATTGAAGGAAAGGGGTGGGCTTCGTAAAGGCGATAAATCGATCCTGGGCGGTACAGCGGTAGGATCACCAGGAGAGTGATACTTTCTCCCCGCCGAATCACGCGCATATCAGCGAACGAGTAGAGAGAGCGGATGTCGCTTCCTTTGTACTGGACGAAGTCCAGGCCACGGGGTAGATTTGAACGGGCCTTGGCCACAATTTGGTATAATAGGTTGGGGGAGAGGATGGAAGGAGATAGGCGATTTAGCTCGGCCAACGTCACGATTTCGTGAACCCTTGACATTTCGTTCGATAGTTCTGTGAGGTGACGAAACACAGCAAGGTAAACAAGATAAATGGAATTAAAAAGGTCCATATTATGCCGATTTTCATTAAGTAAATTAGTTGTGATAAAATTACTTTGATTTATCCTATTCTGCAACAATTCTAAGGATTTAACGGTTTCGGAGAGCATCTTATCGTGCCTTTGTAAGGTGCCAGACGTCTGATTTAGGAGAGTGACTTTAGCGTTCGAACGGTTTATTGAATATTGCGCGACATTGGTTATTTCTGCATGGAGTTTTTTAATTTGATCATTAGTAGCCGTCCCTGCCAGATAATGCAAACCGTATCCCAGGGCGTCAAAAAGTCCTCTATTAGACCGCCCTATATGTTGAAAAATAAGATTTTCGCGCTTCAGCAGTGCCTGTGACAAACTAGAATTTAAATTGGTAAGGTATTGCTGTAAAATATGTGTAGTGGACCAGTAAACTTTCGGCGAGGAATCTAGTAATTTAGAACTTAGTGCATGGAACTCTAGTACTTGGCTTCTCACATCCTTCACTGCTTCTCCCAAACTCTCGGCGTGTAAGTCAATGTTCACCAGCCATTCCCCTTGGGTGAAAACCAGGCGGTGTCTGGGCACAAACAGGATCCCGTCGGCCGGCGAAGTCAGGGTGACTTCAAAGAGGATGCAGGCCAGGCTGCTACGTCCGCAGAGGGGCATGGTGACTGAAATAACATATTTGGTTAGTACAAGGCGGTTGTTGAACAAACCATGGCCGGAGTAGTTAGGGGGAAAAGGGTACGCCGCGGTAACGGGGTTAGGGAAAGCTGCAGCTGGAGATTTGCCTTGCGGACGGCGTTCGCAGTTCTTCGCTCCCGACGGCCACATCGCCGTGGGTTTACTGCTCCAAGGGTACGTATTGAGGGAGCCGGAAGAGTAGTAAGGGGTAGAAGAGCCTGGGAGGGGTGATAGGTTATAACCCCCATTTGTGTTTCCCGGGCAAGGTGATTCAGGAATTTCGGATCGATGTCCTTCCCTGGGGTTGAGGGTGTCCCTGCTGATGGAGTTTCTTCACCCTCTATTTCGCTCGTCCCGTATCGGGCGTTGTCTTCCGATTCAGCGGCCGCCGCGGTCATCCTGAGATGCCTGCGACATTTTATTATGATAAGACCGCGCCCGGGGGTGGGTGGACGCTCGGGAGTCGCTGGAGGGCTCCAATCCAACTCGGCATGTGGCCTCATAAGGATGTCATCATCTTCCAGATCCGAGAGGTCACTTCCGAAGAGGGCCATTAATTTACGCCTTTGCGCAATCGCTGCCGGCTGCTCGACTTCCGGGACTGGCTCGAGAGAGAGGTGGAGTCAAGGTGAAGATGACCTTACAGGGCGAAGTCTTAGGTTATAGTGGTTTGGGAGGAGGGGAGGAGGGGGGTCTTGTTGTGCCGAAGGATTTTCAATGGGTTCGGCTTCTACAAGGGGTTGGGATTTGGGGCTTGACGAGGGTAGTGGGGTGACCGGCGGGAAGATTTCGTTGCCAACAAATGAGGGGAAAGCGTTAGGTTCGGGGTCTGGTGGTAAGGGCAAGAGGTTACGCAGGTGAGCCAGGATGCGCCTTCCGTCACGCAGATTTTGTATATCGACTGTAACGGGACTTCTTACTTTAATGACTTTATAGGGACCAATCCAACGGGAGGCTAATTTCCTCGCTTGTCCTCGGGACAGGGCGTTATTGCGCAAGAGGACAAGTTGTCCTTCGGACAAGGTAGGAAGCGTTAGTCCTGAATTATATTTTCGGTGCTCTGCCTCTGTATTCTGCTTATTGGACTCAATAGCATGTTCGTGATCAAACTGTAATCTAAGTTGTATTTCATACTCATACGGGGGCTGCTCCGCGTAGGAATTCGGGACCGGAGACAAAACAGTATCCCATGGCATGTTCAACTCTCACCCATGCATCAGGTATGCCGGAGTGAACCCAGTCATTCGATGCCGACTATTCCTATACACGAACAATGCGAATTCTCGCTGTTGATCCCAATCGGAGTGATCTTAGGACACATAGTGGGAAATCACAGACGCAAAGGAGTGATGTGCCCGCTCCAAGCGACCGTTTGACGCAGGATTATACGGAGAAGTAAAAATGCTTTGTATTTTTAGTTTCTGACAGACCCTTTTCATCAACTCTGATGTGAAATTCGCACCTCTATCCGTAAGTAAAAATTTAGGAACGCCGTGGCGACAAATAATATTTTCTACGAATATTTCTGCTATTGTTTTGGCCGACTGATCAGGCATTGCGAAGGCTTCAGGATACCTTGTGAAATAATCTTGGCAGGTGAGGATATACCTGTTCCCTCGGGAAGATAGGGGTAACGGGCCGACAATATCTAAAGCTAACTTTTCAATTGGGTAAGTTGCTTCGACGACAGGCTGAAGGGGAATTTTAATGCCGCCAAATTTCCGCTTTTTGCAATCTAAACAGCTTTGAACGTACTGAACAGTGTCGGAGTAGCAGCCCTTCCAGTTGAAGTGTCGCTGTACGATTTCCAGCGTTTTCTCGACACCAAGGTGTCCCGAGAGAGGGTTGGTGTGGCAACGATTTAGAATGAAGTTCCGCATACTCCTGGGCGCACATATAGAGAATTTAGGGTCTAACTCTGTTGGTTGAACCTTGAATAACACGCCTTCCTTATCGTAAAAGTAACTAGGTTCGTGCTGTTTAGCTAACAAATGCAACGGCTCGAGTTCGGGGCAACTCGACTGCTCCTTAGCTATTCTCTCTTTATCCCAAGTGGGTTCGGCCTCTGATTTAAGTGAATTCACCGTGGGAGGAAATCGTGATAGTGCGTCCGCGTGGGCTAGGTTAGCACCAGGTTTATGCGCGACGGTGAAAGTGTAATCGCTCAGTTCCATGATCCATCGTGCGAGTCTAGGTGTCGGTTCCTTAAGGGAAAGGAGCCATTTCAAAGGCTTATGATCGGTGATTAATGTGAATTGTCGTCCGAGGAGATATATTCGAAATTTTTTCACCATCTCTACTACTGCTAGGCATTCAAGCTCTGTAGCCGAGTAAGACGTTTCGGCCTTTCTCAACTGTCGGCTAGCACAAGCAATCGGGTGTTCGCCATCCTCGAACTCTTGGGATAGAATCCCGCCAAGGGCTATCAATGACGCATCTGTCGTGAGGATAAAGATTCTCCCGGAGTCTGGAAATTTAAGCACAGGCTGCGTTATCAAGCAGAGCCTCAAGTCTTCGAAAGCATTCTGTCGTTCCTCGTCCCAAACAAATTCGGATCCCTTTTTCACTAGCCGTGTCAGACTGTTAGACCTCATTGCAAAATTTGGTATGAACCGCCGGTAATAACCTACTAAACCGAGAAAAGATTGCACGGCCTTTACGCCCTCAGGAGTCGGAAAGTTCTTAATAGAAGTTATCTTCTCCTCGTCCGGTTTTATCCCATCGGCCGTAACAAGATGTCCTAAAAATTTAACCTTTTTTTGGAAGAAATGGCATTTTTGCGGTTTCAATTTTAACTTGGTGCTTCTTAGTCGCGAAAAAACTTCGCGAAGTCCTGCTAGGTGTTCTGGAAGAGTCGGATCGTATCGAAGGATATCATCTAAATAACACACACAGCCGAGATGAAGTAATCCGTCTAAAACCGTTGACATTGAGCGCATGAACGTGGAGGGAGCGTTCGCTAAACCAAAAGCCATCCGATTACAGTGAAAATGACCATCTAATGTACTGAACCCCGTATATTCTTTACTATTGTCATCCATTTCTATTTGCCAGTATCCACTGCACAGGTCCATTGTCGAGAAGTATCGCGAACCACCTAGTTCGTCTAGTATCTCTTCTATATTAGGCATGGGGAATACTTCCTTTTTCGTCACGTTATTTAGGGCGCGATAGTCAATGCACGGCCGGTATTGAATAGTCTCGCCGTTCGAGGATTTTTTTCTGACTAATATAATTGGTGCTGCCCAAGGGCTTGTTGATGGCGATATCACTCCTGCCTCTAACATCTCCTTTATCGCCTGATCAAGAAACTTTCTCTGGGAAAAGGGAACGCGATACGGTCGTTTTTTGATTGGTTTGGCGTCGCCAACGTCTATCGTATGTCGGACTGCGTTAGTAGATCCTAAGGAAGCATTTTCTTGTGCAAATATGTCCGAAAATTCAATAATTAAATCTTTTAAGTGTGGCAGTGCTTCCTGTGGCACGTCCTCAAAGTTAAAGAGGGGCAAAATATCCTTTTGCTGCGATACTTCCGGCCACATTTCTCTCTCTTCGTCCGAAACGCTATTGACGACTCAAATTGCACATGCGTCGACCATTTCCACCCTGATTTTAGTATTCTTCTGAACAACTTGCTCATTCCTTTTCTCATTGCAAAATAACACTGGTACCTCTCCGCCGTCGCTCACTCTCGTTAAGACAGGGGCAGTCAGTACATTCCCATGGTCCCATTCTATCAACACTTCCTTACCGGCTAACTCTTTTTTACACGCGAGACCCAAGGTATAAGAGAGCGGGGGGATCCTTACTTTTTCCTTTACGCGCATAAAAACAACCCTCATTTTCTCTTTTCCAGTCTCTTCCTCTCTTTGAGACTCCGTGTCCCTAAACGAGCCTACGTTTTCCACTTTTAGAGGCTGTAAAAGCTTGCCTATACCCTCACTTTCACCGTGGCTGACCCGCAAGAGATCATCGGATTCATCTAGGTTCGGGAGGCCCTTCAAGTTAGGGGATGCATCAGAGATATGCACCAGCGTCTCCGCGTCCTCATCCTTGACAAGTCCGAGCCCATCGCACGCCAGCAAATCGACCTCCTTGCTATTCCTCACGAAGTCATTCAAGTTATGTACCGCAGTATCGAACCGCGTAGGTCTCTCGACCACTTCGTTTGGTGATAGCTCGGGGTCATCAAAAGAGATTAAATCCACTCCGCGACTCTCGCTGCCTTTGGGCTCTAAGGGCAACCTATGGTCTGCTCCAACCGTCATCGTGCTATTTTCCAAGGAGATTTTACTTCCGTATTTTTTCATAAAGTCTAAGCCGAGAATACCCTCGTAGGGCGTATCGCCTAGATTTATTATCAACGTATCATGGGGGTAAATGCGAGTATCCATGCAAAATAGTATGTTACTCTGACCCTTACTGGGCAGGGCGTGACCTGATGCGCTTCTCACTACGTGGTTTTTCGGGGAGATGCCTAATTTGCCAAAGGGAAAGATTTTCTCATGTGTGATCGTGACGGCAGCGCCCGTGTCCACAAGGAATCTACGCTTTTCACCCATAATTTCAACATTAACCGTCATTCCCTTTGCCGGTGTGACAGCTAAGATGTGTTCTTCCCCGACCGAGAGGTCGGGGACCCTCCATTTCCCGAGTCCGTATTCATGTCGCGCCGCCGACAATCAATTGGTCGGTGGCCAACTTCCTTACAAATCCCGCAGCATGACAAGGGGCAGTTACTTGACAGGTGGCCTTCTGTGCCACAATTAAAACATCTTCGAGGCCTAGAGCGACAGTCGCGAGAAATGTGTCCCGTTCGTCCGCATGAAAAGCATTTTTCTGGATTTACTGCGCCCGTTCTTGCATTTGGCCGCCTCGGGCCGATATTTTGATTTGCCTCGCTGAACTGCATACGCGTAGAACTGACATTCTGGGGGTAGTGAACGATTTGCTTGTTCTGCACCGCGTTAACACAGCTACATGGTGTGGAATGATGAGGGAAGCCGCTTTCCTTCATCGTGACCGGGGATTCCATAGGCGAACGCCACGGCTGCGCGAGATTCATTTGCAGGGAGGAAATGAGGGCTGTCCTACTGGAATAATTTCGCACATTCGATTCCTCCTCTAGCGCGAGTTCTTCCGCTTCTAACAGGCTCTTTGGGTCACGAACTAGCACGAAGCGGCCAATTTCTTCCCTTAGCCCCAAAAGAAACTGCGTTAGCATCCTGTTCTCCATCATTACTTTGACCACCTCTGAGGTTGAATCTCTCATAGTTTCTCGCAGTTGGCACCCAATTTTCCTTAGCCTTGTGGAGTAGGCCGTTACCGGCTCGAGGGGGGACTGAACGCAAGCGGACAACATACGCTCTAACGATAGGGGGGAGATACGAGTCGCGAATCTACGACGCAGGCTGCTAGAGAAACACTCGTAGCTCTCTAGAATGTGTGGGTTAGCGAACGCATATTCTGCGGCGGGCCCATGGAGTCGCAGGCGGGCTATAGCAAGGGTCTGAGACTCGTTCCAGGAACTAAGATGACTAGTTATTTTTATGCACTCTAAGAACTGATGAACTGAAACCTCGTCATATCCGCTAAAATTTGGAATAAAATAAATATGGCTCCCCAAAGCATTCGGTTTAGATGCATTCGTCACTTCGGAAGACGTTGACCCTCCCGGGGTAGTACTAAACACAAACGAGTCAAAATCAATTAAATCGGTGGAACGAGGGGGGAGAGAGTGAACGGGAAAAGGCCTCTGCGAAGGGCTACCAGTCCAAGCCATGGTGACCAGAAAAATAAATGGCACAAAAAGATACTGGAATGGGGTTGTAAGAGACGGAGATGATTTCCGTTAAAAATTACAAAAAATGGGAAAGGTGAAAAAAATATACATATATCTAGGCACCCAGCGCGATTTTATCCAACAAAGCATCTTTCCCTAATCTGATAGATTAGCTCAACAACGGGCATTAGTAACTTAAGGCTACTATAACCAAAATATTCTCTTACTTGACTTCAAAGCTATAGCGGCAACCAAAAAATCTATGCAGCACCCCACACCTGACACCAGTATAATGTCGCGTGGTTGCTAGACGCGGCATCATTGGTGGGAGCGTATCTAGGACCGAGTTAAATAATAGAGAGATGGTTTGGTATACATCTTTATTGAGCCCTTCTTAACTTACGCAAGGGAGGTCAGGCACCGGGGACTAGGGGCGAACAGTCACTTACGGCGGCTCCAAGAGGATCGGGACAGCCTTTGATCTTGGTTCGAAACCCCGTCAACGGGAATGGCGATGTGTCGTAGGAGTCTGCGTGCGGCGGCGGATACTCGAGGGCGCTCGGGCCGACGGCAGGCTCCGGGGACAGGCAAGGGGATGGCGGAAGGAGAGCTGGATAAGGCGGAGTATGCGAGGGAGTATCCGGGAGGCGTCTCCAGGGTAGGCAAGGGAGTGTAAGGATGGTCGGGAATGCGACCCGCTGTTCAGAGGAAACGCTCGGAGGAGGTCGGAAGACGACCCGCGCAGAGAGCTGGGAAGGAAGGACAGGAGGACGCTCGGAGGAGGTCGGATGACGACCCGCGCTGAGAGCTGGGAAGGATAGGAGGACGCTCGGAGGAGGTCGGAGGACGACCCGCAGCTCAGAGGCGGTCAGGGGGGGAATGCCACTGTTCCGCGATCACCTTGCCTTATAGGGGGTCGTGGAGGGTCGAAGGTCGCTGCTGACGCGCGCAGGCGACAGCGCGGTCATTGCTCCTTCTAAGGGATGACTAGTCTTCTAAATCAATTCTAGACCACCACTTCTAGCGGGAAATTGTCACCAGTACGGTGGATGGTGTGAGACCTCACTCAATTTGGTTGTGGAAGAGGGGGAGAAACAAACAAAATGAAGGATTTTGGGACACAATATACAGTTGAAATATTTCCAGTAGTTGGTACAGTAAAGAGCGAAAGAATTTAAATCTTTGAAAAATTGATTAAATATATCCAGGGAATAAAATAAATGAAACTGACGAAAAAAAGAAGTCTCGGAATTAATTGATTTAGAAAATGTTATCTTCATCTTCTAATAAAGCATTGTGATTCCTCCTAATCTATTCGTGGCTAACCAGTAGTTACCTTGTTAGGCTTTTCAAAAGGGAGGTTTTAAAGCATATTAAGTTAGTGATTTTTTGTAACTTTCCAAACTAAAAATTAATAACATAAAAAAATAAAGTTGTATTCACTCCGCCACATCCGAGTTTTCCGATACTCTTTTTTATTGATGCGAAATGTTCAGTAATTAATATCACAACTGTAATTACGCAATCACATCAATCCAACCTTTGTTGCAACTACCGTAAAACTCATCTCAAATTGTATTGATCGTGATGTGCATTAGATGCACCCGAAAACCTCACTGATGATGAATTAATAGCGATATATCAAGCACGATTGTTTTTTTTTAAATTTGAGTTGCGTTTTAACAGAATAAGACCTTGGTTACATCCGCTCTCTAAAATTCTCTTGGAATTCGCGATAAAAAGGGTATTTAATCTCGAAGAAGTAAACTCTCGTAGTGCTAACCGCAGATCTCTCATGGGAGCCAACGGTGTTAAATTTAATTCCCTTAGGGTAATGACTGTTACTTTGTGTTCACCTTACTTTGAAATTAATTGTCTGACTTTATTTTAAAAATATTAAGCCATCTTAAAGCGGCGCAATAGGCAGGACAACAGACTCTCCATTAGCGCCCTTCAGCATACGAGTATACCTCGACGGGCGATTTGTTCAGGGAAAATAAAATTAAAATTTTAAGTCACTTAGTTGTTGCTTCTACTTTTGCCACAGTCGAACTAAACATTCAACTTGCAAAGGGTACTTCTGGAGAAACACTGAAGTCAAATCATTGAAGACTTTTAACATATTTACATCACACATTAAGTTATTAATTGAAAATAATATAAATTATGCGAATTAAAAATTTATTATCGATGTTTAATGAATATTTTATAATGGTTATACCGTAAGCACTTATATAAATTTTTTTATCAATATTAATGAATTTACTGCCAATAGCGTTTACATAAGCAACATTTTCAAAAATTAACTGCGAACTCGCATGAAAAAGTTGATTAAATTTAAAACGCCAAAATCGTAACAATACATCCACCGAAGAATGAATTTGTTTTTAAGGGTCCGTTTCCTTTCCTCAAGCAGTGCAGGCACGTTTATTTTAATCATATATTCTTTTACTCAGGTTATTTCATTTACTTTGACAATTTTGTTTGCTATACAAAATGAGGTACCTAATAATTTAAACTTCTAGCTGCGATATCGCGCAGAGGGTAGCTGACTTAATACCCATTCTCTCCACTTACACTTCTCTGAATTTATTTCCGGTGGCGAATCGCATGTGAACATATTCAACTCAATCCCTTTGACGTCATCTACCATTTATACCCAATGTGTCAAATGGGATCAACACTGAACCATGTCCCAACAAAAAGCAAATTGCCCTAGTAGTGATCGAGTTACAGTTTCCAAGCCACGAAAAAAAAAATTTTATTTTCTATTATCACATTCGGTACATTAATGACCATCTGGCTGATATTGCTCTATATATTATTTGAGCGGGCATGAGAAACAATATGAAAACGAATAAATTTTATTCGTACGAGTTTACCGATGAAAATTAGACCAGAAATGCACATTTATTGCAATTGCAGTACATGTGTGTGTGTGTGTGTGTGTATATATATATATATATATATATATATATATATATATATATATATATATATAACGATTATACGGAAAAACTCACACGAGCGGCACAATAATAGGACGGCACAGTAGAACACAAATAGAATAGCAATATTTAAAAGGACACTCACACGGTGAATAGTTCGAGCTTTCGGCCCTGTCAGAGGCCTTCTTCAAGTGAGACACCCTTGAGGAAGAAGGCCTCTGAGGGGGCCGAAAGGTCGAATTATTTACCGTGTGAGTGTCCTTTTAAATATTGCTATTTTATTTGTGTTCTATTGTGCCGTCCCATTATTATACATATATATATATATCAATTTATTTATTTATTGATTTATTTATTTATTGAGAGAGGAGAGACTTTTTCAAGATAAGAGGTCTGTTCAAAAAGTATCACGACTTTTCTGTTTTTTTCAAAAATTATTTATTTATTGATGAATATCTTTTTTGTCCCCTTTAAAGGAATCCCCATTAGATATTATACGCTTGTGCCAACGTTTTTTCCAATCCTCGAAGCACTTTACAAGATCACAAAATAATTTTTTGTGATCTTGTACAGCTCCTCCTTCGATGCAGTCTTTATCTCGTCAATCGTAGCGTAGCGTCGTCGTTTCATATACCTCTACAGTTTCGGAAACAAGAAAAAGTCACAGGGGGCCAGATCTGGGGAATACGGTGGCTGAGGCATCATTATTGTGTTTTTTGGCCTAAAATTTGCGCATAAGTAACGATGTGTGAACAGGGGCGTTGTCATGGTACAAAATACACTTTTTGTTCTTCCAAAAATCCGGGCGTTTGCGGCGGATTGCTTCACGCAAACTGCGTATAACTTGCAGATAATATTCCTTATAGACCCACCTACCCGGTGGCAAGAACTCATTGCACCACGCCCCTGCAATCGAAGAATACTAAAAGCAAAACTTTCAAATTCCGCCGAACTTGGCGCGCTTTTTTCGGTCTTGTCTCGTTCTGCAGCTTCCATAGGGATGATTTAGCTTTAGTTTTCATGTCATAACCATATACCCATGCATAATTTGTCACCAGTTATGACCCTCTGGAGCAAATTTGGGTCGTCGCGGACAGAGTCCAATACCTCAATAGCAATGTTAATGAGTTCCTGTTTATGGTCGAAATGGAGCAATTTTCGTATTCATTACGCGGCGACCCTTGTCATGCCCAAATCATTGGTAAAAATTGAACATTCGGAATGCGTCCGCGCACTTAATTTCGTTTTTCACGTAGATTTTGATACTGAATCCTTGATCCATGTTTTGGAAAAGGCAAAAATTGGAGACAAGCCCAAACACGTCCAAGCAAAACAGCTGTCAACAATTAACTGAACATTCAAAATGGCCGAAGTTTCCGGCATAAGTGATATCAACATAACAAGTACCAACATAACGCCACAAAAAAATAGAAAATCAAATACACGTAACCCGCGAAAGTGCAAAATTCGCGATACTTGTTGAACAGACCTCGTATATAAAAGCAAATATATAAATTTTATGTATATATATATATATATACACGAGGGTCATCCGGAAAGTAGTACCCGTTCGTGCCGCATGAAGTGCTGACGACGCGAGTAGCCGCTGGACGAGGTCAGATAGCTTCAGTGGCTTGTCTGCCTTCTCTGAGCCAAGTTGCGTGACGCTAGCATTGCCTGTGTTGTTTCTGTGATTGTTTACAATGTTTAAAAAAATTGAGAACGCCGCCAGTTGTGAAGTGAGGGCAGTGATTAAATTCCTCAATGCAAGAAACGTTCGCCCATGTGATATTCATCGCCAATTAAAGGAGGTGTATGGAGACAATGTAATGGACGAGTCGTCTGTTCGGCGGTGGTGTCGCAACTTCAACATGGGGAGGGGGAACACACACGACGATGAGCGTTCGGAGAGACCGTCTGTCATTACAGACCAACTGGTGAGCTCAGTTGACGAATTCGTGAGGAACGATCGGCGCGTCACAATTGATGACATCTGTGAGCATTTTCCCAATGTTTCTCGAACAATTGTTCATGAAATTGTTAAACACCATCTGCATTATGCAAAAATTTGTGCAAGATGGGTCCCTCGCGTATCTCAATGAGCTGGCGGCGAAGGACTATGCAGCAGGAATACAGAAACTTGTCACACGTTATGACAAATGCCTTAATTTGCTTGGAGATTATGTTGAGAAGTAGTTTAAAGTATCCTCTTTCAAATAAAATTTTTTATGTTTGTTAATATTTACTTTTGTGTCTTTATTTCACGAACGGGTACTACTTTCCGGATGACCCTCGTGTGTGTGTGTATATATATATATATATATATATATATATATATATATATATATATATATATTATATATATATATATATATATATATATATATATATATATATATAGTAGAAAATGAACAAACTTTTATAGAAAATTAAAGAAATATTCTATTTATCACACAATTGGAAGACTTTCACCGTGGTCTTCGACGCTATTCATTCGCGTGCAACTTAAAAATCTTCCAAAAGCAGCTGCTTCAGATTTTATCGGATACTTCCCTTTTGATGAGATAAAGTTTGTATGAAATCTGGAGGCTAATGGGGTTTTGATAATATTATCGTTCACTAACAATCAGACAGACGGGTTAAGCATGGTCCGTGGCTCCATTTTGTAGAGAAGATTTTCCAACACATGATTAAAAATATCGATTAAAACTTAGTATTAATTAACTCTGTGAGTACATTGTTTCTAGAAATGCGTTCAATTATTGCCATAAAATAGAACGTTTACATTGAATTCCATTTATAAATTATATAAGATTTGGCTTCTATCTAATGAAGTATTTGGTAAAAGCTAACTGCTTTTAACTATCGATTAACGATACCAAGATGCTAGCATCTTCGTTTAGTCATTTTACTTGGATAGGAATATTTTTGTATTGTATTAACAAGATATTCTTAAATATATTCAGAGAATTTTAATCATGAATTTTAAAAATATGTTCGCTGCATTTCGACGAATTAAAACGCGCATAATCTTTAGCCATTGCTATTGGCTTAGTAGATTTGTAATTTTTTACTCTGAAAATGTTATCAATAATATTCCCATTCCAATAAATTATACTGGATAGCGAATAGAAATATATAATGTTAAGCCTCCTATATTTTGAGTTCTGCCGGATGAATTACTGAATTATTTTTACACATAATAGCCTAAAAAGTGAGGATTTGAATAGTCGCGCTTTATAAGTTTCAAAATCATCCGACCGTAACTTTCTGCGTCACAGTAAATTCTTTCAACTATCAATTGTTTTCATGTAGTTTTAAATTCATTCAGTAGGTTTCATTGCGTCTACTGTCATTATTTTCTATTGCTACGAACATTTTTGTACAAAGCTGATAATTCTTTTTATAACTACCCTTGCCTATTGAAGCAAAAGAGTTTTTCCCAACTCACTGAAATAAAATTTTGGGGCGAAAAGCAATGAACCATTTACCCTTGTTTATTTTCTAAAAATATCCCGACATTCGTCAACGGCCAAACCATGATAAGCGGGAATATTTTTTCTTCCAGGTCATTCAGCATTCGAGAGTAAATAAGAAAGAGGTTTTGCGAAAAATGCTAAATCGTGAATTTGATAAAGAAACAATTTAGCATAAAAACCAAGTCTTGTAGAAAAATATTCATCCCCATCTAACTCACTGAGATATACCTAAATCAAACGAAATGATTATAAATAATTTACCTTTAATAGTTACACTTTTGAAACACTTATGACAGGATCGCACCGGACGTGCTGCCTAACCTTGTTTTTTTCTTCCCCATGACTGATCTCCTCAATGTGAGTATGACGCTGAGTTACCCCATTTAAAAATCTGTTAATCCACCATAGCCCTATCCTACACAAAGACACATTCCCGATGCCATTAACTCCCAAATTCATCCTTGTTACGCCGGTTACCCTGACATTTTATGCCGAGTTATAACCCAACCTTGGCTTTCAATAAAAAAAGCATGTTGACAGGAGTTTGAAGAAATTTTAAACCCTCGCAAAGTAGTAGTGTACCTGGTGCCGAAATCTCCATCCCCTTATAACACCTTATATCTCTGATCTATTATCGAAATCCAAAGAGCACATTAAAACCAGAAAAATCTAATGATAATACCATTGTAAAATGATAAAACTGTAAATCCATTGTCATTTTTTATGGACTTAGACAAACTAGGCAAAACGTTTCCAATGAGTTGGTAAATTGGTCCCTCGAAATACAATCTATATTAATACGCCCTTAAATATTTCCGGAAAAATATATTTTAGGTTTATAGAAGCGTAATTCTATCACTGTAAAATATAACAGGCCCAAGAATTCAAACTAATGCATTATCTTCGTTGAATTTTGGGCAAGGATCACTCAACCGAGCCGATAAAGATAGAAGCATTTTAATGACGACATTAAAATGAGGTTAAACATTTTATTTTTGTTAATTTTACCAAACTTTAACGTTTTTAAGTCTCTTCCATGGAAAGCAATGGAAGTTATTTTCATTCAGGAGAAGGACCAGTTAGGCATAATACAGTTTCATTGAAATGAATTTGCCTAATCTGTGTGATAAGGAAATGCAGAATAAACTTCATTTTTGTACATATTAAGTTTTAACAAACAACATTCAGATAGATATGGTACATAAAGCAATGTGACATGTAATTTTACCATTATATTTGGGAAAAAATCAATAATTAATGTTAGGTTACATTTGATACGAATTATTAGTACAGGAACCAATGCTTTGTTTAATGTTTGGAAGATTTATTATTTTTTCTAGAGTTTTATTTGTATTGTGAGTATGATTGTTTTTTAGTTTTATGTCAAGAATGGTATTATTTGTGAACCTGTGTGTGCTCTTGTGTGCTAGTTATTGTTTTTATGCTCATCCACATTGGCTTAGAATTGCAAGTGTTAAGCAAAGCAACAAGGAACAGTTTGTACCAGATTATTTTCATTCAATTCCGGGAACTTACACGCTGAACTCAAATTCTTTCCCAACTGCTTTAAGGTACTTTGCCTAAACAAAGAAAGGGCAAAACCTTTACAATATATTTAATCTATATAAGAAGTTCAGAATTTATTTTATATTTAACTTCATCATGGCGGTAAAATAATAAGTTTTGCCGTAAAACTTTGATAGCATTTCGTTCTAGCATCTGCTCAGCAATGGTTAAGTTTTGTGTCACATGCCCTATTACGAAAGAGAGAACTTTTAAGAAAGGTAACTCTTGCTCGTATTTAGAGTTCCCTTATCTATAGTTTCCTAGATTTACAGTTAAAAAAACGTTGCTTAGTCGAAATCAAAACATTGATCACAATTAAGAAATCATACATTTGGTATTTCAACAGTATCCACCTGTAGAAGTACTTGTATGCAACCCTAATTACAGGCGAGCATTTGCGAGACATTTATGAGTCAGCGGATGCCTGAGTTGCGAACGAATTTATTTTCAATTTAGCCAACCTTCGAGATCCCCTCGTTGCTACAGGTCCTGTCCATTACATAGTTGCTATGGGTTGGCGAACCCGAATTCCTGGACATCCTTCATGAAGTCTAATAGGAAGTGATGGAAAGCGTAACACCCGACGATGCAATCCCTAATGGCTCTCCTCCCTGGATCTTTCTATACAAAAACACATACACATCACAGCCACGTCCAGGCCCGTCAATGAGTGTACGTCTTATGGTTTCCAGAACAGTTTTGCGTGAGCTCCAAACACGGAAATCCACTCAATTTGATATTCCTCGACGACGCGCTCGGCCTTCTATCGGCGTTCGAGAAGCACGACGGAAACAACCCCCGCGCGTAGGCGTCCGCTATCATCAGCTGCGTGGCTTCCTGGGGTCAGAGTATATCATCTAGATTTTCTTTTTCTTGTCTTAACATACTCAGCAGTGCAAATGCGTAGGTACTGCCAACTTCGAGCGACAAGATCTCTTTTAACCGCAGGTAAACAAAACCATCGTTTATTTAGCATGAGTAAGGGAAACGATCAAACTACTAGTTATCAATAGTAAACTGGTAAAGAATGCCATGCCATGAGGATCTCGATAAAATTATTACACCTCAAAACTTATTTCTTTGAGGAAGACAAACGCAAATATTTTCGTCTTTCCTTTTCAGTGCCCTGAACTTCTTCTTTGGCCTTCCTCATATTTGTTGTGCTCATATTAAGTTAATATTTATTAATATATAAATAAACAAATGAAATAATACAACTGAAAATAACGATTAGCATAAACAACGGTAATAGTTTCAAATATACAAATAAATAACCAGCAATATTTAATCTAAATATAGTGATTGGCATGAAGAAAATTTAGTTTATTATTAATAACCACATCCATACACATTGGGTTAGGAAGGAATAGCCAAATTACTTGTTTCAAATTACGCATTTTGCTAGGAGTGGCCGATACTTTTTAAAATATTTATTTTGTATTGTTTTCAGTTTTCTTTTATTGATATTATTGCCCAGGCCTATATAATGAACTCGTATAACGGTGATCGTGGATACATTCTGTTTTAACGTCAATTTTCTCAGTGGGATTATACCAGAATAAGTTTTCGGTTGAGATAGGTGAAGAGCCTCGTTTAAAGAAAATTTAAGACACCTTGGAGGTTTACAAAACGCTACTTTCATGGTGAAAGGCTGACAAAAAAACCGCTCAAACAGTGTGAGAGATAAAATTTAGATACTGGAACTATTGCAATAATAATGAGAATATAGTATGTTTGGAGACCTCGCATTTATGTTTATAATTCATTGCTCAAGCTACAAGAGACACCTTAAGAAATACTGGGAGTATCAAAATCTAACACCACAAGATGGCAACAAGCCAAGTATACCAGCTGGGATCCAAATCATTATCTTATCCTTAATGTTTGAGGTCTCGAGAGGATGGGAATATGATCCTTAAGCCACATGAGGACGACTCAAGGATCTTTTCCTCCCGTCTAAAAAGCGGAATTATATTTCCCAGCAATAACTTGGGTTTTCTACAAACGCTAGTAATCAGCATTCAGCACATAAAATAAATCAACATGTTACATACAAAAATGAGACGTATTGACTACCATCGCTAAAGACGTTATTGAAACGTATTTTAAGTTGCGCAATCAGACTGAACTGCGGATATGGAATATAGTACGGTTATAAGAAAGCTGCAGAGAACTTTATTGTAAACACTTTCTGGTCTCATTTAAAATTCAATCCCTACCTGGTCTTTTGCTCATCTCTTAGCACCACGCAGCCAACTGGAGACTTATTTTTCAGTACTCTTTAGCAACGCATTTAAATTGAAGAGGTCGAGAAAAGATATAATATTGGGAAGTGATCAATACAATTATTTGCGCTCTCATGTTTATTAAACCGATGGCATAAGTTAAAAGATTTGAGAAAGAATTGCCATTTTCCTCATGTTTGCATGATGCTTAAGGCATTCCTGGATTACTATAGTCAAAGAAGCACTTGAACTGATAAGGGAATTGATGAAAAATAGGCAAGATAAAAACTTAAAGAGGGTAAGGTTTTTCCATTCATTCTTTCCAACTGTTTCGATTCCATTTGCCCCCCTAAGCTGTCTCATCTCCCAGAGTTTATTGCGTTTGTTCCTTTCTTCATAAGGTGAAATAACTTTCTGGAGAAATATTTACCACTTTTTAAGGGAAGTTTCCTCCTTTACATTTTAACACTGAATTAAAATGTAGGAAATGTAGAATAAATGGACAAAAGACCATGAGTCAGTCAAGTTCATTTGAGAGGATCTCAATTATATGCTGAACAAAGCATTTATATTAAATAGGATTTTCATAGTAATCATTAGGAAGAAAAAATAGACATAAAATAGTGGGCCTAAAATCCCCATTGTAACATCAATTTCAAGATGTATTGCACGTTTTTCATTAATAATGATTACAAATAAAGTTAAAAGAAACGAGAAATAAGTTCTTGCATTACAGATACCAAATTTTTTAATGGGCGATAGAGAAGAATTCTTTTTCCTCATGAAGAGAGGTGACGTGCATAACAGATACTTACACGTATACGCCAGTAAAACATATAGCACTCCCAATGATTTAGACAAAATCATTATATAATTTTACGTTGATTATTCCCGGTTTGGGCAAAAACCTGAAGATACTAATATAGAAACATAATTTGAAATCTCAATATACGAGATCAGTCCGGAGAGGATCCAGCTATGCAATATTTTGAAAAAAAAAATAGCCTAGCGAGAACAATAAGGTGTTGGTCCCCTTCGAAGTACGTACTCCCCTTGGTATATCATACATACCTCTCTTGGTATCCCAGCGTCTTTGCCAGTTTCCAAAAAAATTCGGAATGGTCATCAGCTGCCTCGTCGTATTCGCTTTAATCTCATCAACGTCAAGAATTTTGTGCTGCATTTGCAGCGGACTTGCTCCAAGCCGCAAACGAAGACAGGTTTTCTAAAAAAACACTCATTACTGGAGATGAGTCATGACTCTGACTCTGAAATAAAAACCCAGTCTTCCCTACAGTCAGTTGGCGAGATGCAACGAATGACGAGAGAATACGACGAGGCAGCCGAGGAACATTCCGAAAGGAACTAAGACCTCATTGTTCTAGATAGGCTATATTTCTCAAAATATGCATGGCTGGATATTTTCCGGACAGATCTCGTATAATTCAAATTCAGCCCCAAGAGCATTAGTGCTTCCAACACATTTCTTTAAGATTTTGAACATTAAAAGCTTGTTAAAGCGTTACGTTATTTAAGTCGAATCACATGCTATTTAGCACAACTTTTTGGAGGATCAAAAGTTTGATTAAAATTTGCTAATTCCACCCGTCATCATACTTCCGATTTCTATGACGTTGCCATCTAAAACAAATGGCATTTTTGATTTTTGACACTTATCTCAAAGAAACTTGCATATTAACAAATAAATTGAAAAGACTAAATATTTCAGAAAAACGTAATTTGCCATTTGTTAAATATGAATTTCGCGTAAGACTCCAAGATCATCAAAACGCGAGTTGATTCCAAGATGGTACATAATGTTTCTCAGTCATTTCTGATGATTTGGAAATTAATCGGACTCGTAATTTTCTATGAATTTCCTAATTTTGTTGCCTTAAAGAGCATTTGTCTACCTTCGGTGCCCTTGTTCAAGAATAACAACAATACAAATCTAGAAGGCGCCTAGCAACTGTGTTTGAAACAACAGAGGCACGGGGGATCCAATGATTTTTATATGTTTCGAGAAAAAAGGCTTCTTTGCGGAGTGAAACTAATCGGAGGAAGGTTGAGTGGACAGAGTTAAAGGAAAAATGCGAAGAAATGAGCAAAGATTCCTTCTCAGCTTTTCTTTCTCTCAGACTCCAAAGATTGTCCTTCTTCCTCTAACTCTTCCTCGCTCAGGTAATTCTTCTCAATAAAAGAGGATATATTTATCAGATCATTACAAAATAAATCCTTGACACTCAAGTACTGATACTGAGATCACTCACAAAATTCAGTCAAAAATAATAAAGAAATAATAACATTTCATTACTTTCAGCATCAGTATGCAGCAAAATATAAGAACATTATTCTTTTAACACATCAAATCTTTAGGTTACCACTCAGTAAGTACTTGAATTGTAAAAAAATTAATTGCTAAAAAATACATACATTTTACATTTATAGAGCTAAAATATATACTAATATAGTAAAAAGGATTATTTGAGAAGGTAATAAGTTATTTTATAGATAATTTGGGTAATACGAAGTAATTAAATTCACAATTATGACATTATAATAAATACATATGTTAAACCCTTTGCCTAGATCCCGAAGAAATCAGCTACCTGTTGAATGGCTGATTGGGAATGATGGAAGCTCGAAAATCAGACCCGAAAAGAATAAATAGTGAAGCGTTACTTCCATGCCGCGATCTATTTCTCATTCTCGTGTTCATAATGAAAAGGGGGCACATTAAAAAGAAAGGCCAAGATTCAACTCAGGGAACTGGAAATCATTTTTGTCCTATTCTTTACCAACCTACAATAAGTGCTATGATCACTCACGCACAGCACAAGACCTTAAGAAGGTATTTATGCCGTGAATCCTGCGGAGTCTTAAACTGAGAGTGCCTAATTACCACGCAGATCTTCTCCACAATCTCCATATTATCCATTTATATATCTAACCTACGAGGGTCATCCGGAAAGTAGTACCCGTTCGTGAAATAAAGACACAAAAGTAAATATTAACAAACATAAAAAATTTTATTTGAAAGAGGATACTTTAAACTACTTCTCAACATAATCTCCAAGCAAATTAAGGCATTTGTCATAACGTGTGACAAGTTTCTGTATTCCTGCTGCATAGTCCTTCGCCGCCAGCTCATTGAGATACGCGAGGGACCCATCTTGCACAAATTTTTGCATAATGCAGATGGTGTTTAACAATTTCATGAACAATTGTCCGAGAAACATTGGGAAAATGCTCACAGATGTCATCAATTGTGACGCGCCGATCGTTCCTCACGAATTCGTCAACTGAGCTCACCAGTTGGTCTGTAATGACAGACGGTCTCTCCGAACGCTCATCGTCGTGTGTGTTCCCCCTCCCCATGTTGAAGTTGCGACACCACCGCCGAACAGACGACTCGTCCATTACATTGTCTCCATACACCTCCTTTAATTGGCGATGAATATCACATGGGCGAACGTTT
Source organism: Hetaerina americana (assembly GCF_022747635.1). Taxonomy (NCBI): domain Eukaryota; kingdom Metazoa; phylum Arthropoda; class Insecta; order Odonata; family Calopterygidae; genus Hetaerina; species Hetaerina americana. The sequence continues at coordinate 51,276,062 of NW_027287095.1, forward strand.
CTTGCATTGAGGAATTTAATCACTGCCCTCACTTCACAACTGGCGGCGTTCTCAATTTTTTTAAACATTGTAAACAATCACAGAAACAACACAGGCAATGCTAGCGTCACGCAACTTGGCTCAGAGAAGACAGACAAGCCACTGAAGCTATCTGACCTCGTCCAGCGGCTACTCGCGTCGTCAGCACTTCATGCGGCACGAACGGGTACTACTTTCCGGATGACCCTCGTAATTATCTAATCATTTTAAGCGCGCATATCTCCATTAATATCCGAGTATGTTACCGAATTGGCAGCGAAAAAAAGTGGACAAGCTAAAAATGTAAAGAAAATGTAATAATCCAGGCTTGCTCCAATAATTTTTATCAATGAAGCAAATTTTGCGGGAACTTTGAAAACAAATTGTGAAACACTCGCTATTTAATAAGAAGATAATTCTATTAGCATTATATGCATGATAATATGCAAGATAGTCAGCAAATATATCTCCTCTGATTCAAAATGCTTCTCAAGGATTCATTTATCAAGGTTTTGCGCAACCATTTTTACTACCCCACACCTTCAAATATTAAATCCTCCGGAATCAAACCTGGACTCTCTGGGTTCAATTCACGGTGACACCTTTCGAAACCCTCAGCTTCAACTAAGTTGTGTGAGTTTTTGGGTACCAGATCTTCCTGGGCAACCACAGGTGGCACGGGGAAAGGAGCTAGCCCCCTAACCGTGTTATGTTACTTTCGCTCGCCGTTGGGTTATTACTTGGTGAGATCTATTCTCACCTTTCGAACAAAACCTCGGGTTTTTTGCAACGGTTTTTCACCGAACTAGGGGTGGTATCACGTTAAAAAAATTTATTGATGATTGATTCTCAATTGATTCTCTATTTGGCTAGCTCCAGCAGAGATGCCTCTGAAAAATATTCAACACCATATACCGTATACTCGTATTTACAACATAGAACCTATGCCTGTTCTCCCTTCCTGTTGCCCCCTCTCTCTCTCTTTTGAATCTTTACCGGATTAGCTGATAATTTTTCTGTCATATTAATAATTAAGGACATGAGGTGTTACCCGCCTTAGTTCACTATTCAGCACTAGGTACTTAATTACTATTCTAGCTTACATTCTTCAATTTATCATTTCATCTTTAATTTATGGTTTTCTTGTCATTTTTCTATTAACTTTTTCTACAGAATCGTTTGCGACTTTGGTTATCAATTATTTGAGATTCATCTTTATTCAGTATTTCATCCGTTTCCCTATCCACCCCTTTTTTGATACATTTTCCTTTCTCCCCGGTTAATACTTCTACCTTTTACTTCCTCATCTGCCTTTCCTGTTTTAACCTCTTGAATTGACGCTGCATTTCATGTGCAGTAACTCATGACATGAGTTCGCATCCGCTCCCGGAAAAATTTGCAAATTGATTGTGCTATTTCTAAATCTGTTTTTAACCATAATATAGTTCAGTCAATATCTTTCTTAAACTCCGGAAATTTTCCATGCATACCTACGCCTATTGCGGCGTAGGTATGCATGCGTTTTAAAGCGCATTAATCGTTTTTGATTAAAACCTGTCTCCTACAGAACGCCCTTCCTTGTTCCTAAATAATAATCCCCAACCTCATTGCCATCTCTCGATTCGCCCAATGTTGGGTTTATGTCCCGCATCACTATCAAATGTTTCCCTCGGGGAACATCTGCAACGATATAGTTACTCTTATTGATTGTATACTCTTTCTATTTATTCCTTTTAAAATTATTTGTTGGCGTATACACCTGAATAACGGCCAAGGTCAACTGATCATCTTTTACTTCTCCTAATTATATTCTAAAGACTCAACAGACACAACTAATTATTCATTCTTTTCCCTGTAGCATATACATTCATGGGCAGATAATAAATAAATAAATGTAAGTTAAATAATTTGATGGTTCACCTTAGTAGCAATCTCATATATGGTAGGAGTATTGCCTCACTTGCAGTTTTGGGAACTTCAATTGGAGTTTTTTTTTACATTTTTGAGCAACTGGATGAATTTTGTCCGTCCATGTTACATTTAATGTTTTGTTAGATACTAACACTCAGTAAATAAAAATTCGTAAACAAGTGATAAAACAGGCGGATATCGGTGGGCGCCTAGGGTGTTGGTGAGAGTTGTTTTAGTGCCCGCGATATTCTCAATCAGAGAATCAAGTAGCTAATAAATCCTATTTAGTTTTAGTGCAGCAAAAGTTAAGCATTTGTTTTGTGGTGGGACACCCCGTTAGCCAGGCTAGCTAACTGCACGAAGGCTCATTCCATGCAAAAGAATGTGAGGCAAAATTACATAATTTCCGGCATAATAGGTAATACGTTGAAAGTTTTTTAGAAATGGCTTAATCTTTTACATTTAAGGAAAATAAGTAATTTTTTCATACATTTTGCGCTATCTTTTTTAGTAAAATAACATTCAATTTCCAAAATTCCACGTATAACAGGTCAAATCGTGATTTTTTTCCAGGACTTCTTCAAAATGTTTCCCATTCCCTGCCTGTAATTAAGAATGCCTGGTCACTCTCTAATAACACTGCGACAGAAAAAGGGACCGTGAAAAAAAATGCGGAATACGGGGGAAAGCAATAAAACAATGTCGGGAACGATAACACGCAGGATGGAGGGAAATTAATAAAAACTCGGATTTTACGGCAAAGACTAAGAAAATCAAGAGAAAGACAAAACTTGTCAGGAGAAAATCAATATTTATTTCAGGGAAGAGAAGAATGAAATACGTTAAGAGAGGACACGATATTCATTACTACATGATAATAATTGATTATATACCTACGTCAAGTTGCAATCAATTATTTCCACGAGAAATGTTTTGATAAATTTTTAAAGTAAACGATTATTAAGTGTACAACTAATAGCCCGAAGCGCCTGCCAAAAAATACTCGCGTTCAATAAAACACAATAGTACTGGTGCATCCCCTACTTCACGAGTCGTTTTCACGAATTAATCGCGAGCACAGGGATCCCAATAACAGTACGCAGAGCGTGGGAATACAAAAACGAAGTTCCATACTAGCATAGTTAATTTTTTTATCCAGAATTAATAGCAATATCTAGAAGGAAAAAAATATTGAACTTGTTTTTTTCGGTTGGATTTCGCTAAACGTTAGACGTCACTTCAGACCAGAGGGAATAAAGCAGGCGCAGAGGGCGATTATAAAGTCGACAATTGAAAAGTCTATGCATCCACTTCTTTGAGTACTTCCCAGCTATGTGTCCCTCATTCCAATTCCCCAGAAATATATCCGTTTTTCATACTCGGACTCATTTTTCTCACATTTTTCTATATTTTTTATACCCCAACTGCTCCGATCACCTTGAAGATGAAGACGACACGTGGAATGATCCCTCTTCTCCTAGATGTTACGCTATATCTGGCCTTCAAACGCCCTTGACCCAATTGAGATGCCCCTATCTCCACCCGTGTGGCAGTTTTGGACGTCTTTTGAGATCGTTCACGAAGAAACCTATCTTTTACTTCCCCCACCATAGGCTGCGAACGTATAAATGCGACCAATTTTTCAGCAAAACTTCTCGTTCTACGTCGAGGTGGTTAACGACCGGGACGATGCATGAAACGTCGAAAAAAAAGGTTGAAAGTAATAACTGACAAGCACGGAGTTTGATACGTCAAAACTTTCTGGGAGCATGAAATGGTTAACGTAGAAGAACTATGACATCAGTTTTGTGACGAAGAAACAGCTTGTTGAAATCAATTTTCAAGGAATGAGTGAGCAGTGAAGTGAATGATATTTTTGAAAATAAATCAACGGAGTTTAAACTCAACTCACTTGCCAGAAACTCAACGGATTTGAGGCTAAACTCATTATCGTAGCAGTAAAAGATAAATTTATGAATTCCCATGATCCTTGTCGTCTCAATTCTCAGTCATATTATTTTCTTGTCTCAGTCATACGGGAAATATGAGGGCAAGCTAAGAAAAAAATAGGATTCAATAGATGAGTACTGAGTAAATTTGATGAAAAGGTCAAAGACAAATGTTATCTGTCGCTGGTTAGGTCTCATTTTCATTATGCTGCAAGTGTATTAAGAAGTTGGATTAATTGCCGAATTTGATCGCGTGCAGCGTAGAGGAGCTACATTTGTAAAACGTTGTTATGGTTAACTTAGTAGCGTATTCAAAATATTGGAGCAGCTAGGCTGGGAATCGCTTGCGGAGCGAAGGTTGAATTACAGATTGACGATTGCATAAATTGGAATGAAGTCTTTTCAGTAGTGTTGTTGAAAATGTATTTTTTTTCACGAGCGATAAGGGATCATAGTAGCATTGTCCAAATGCGGTAGCGTCATATTCGGGTAAGAATTAGTCTGGTGTGTACTTACCCCCTGCCACAGCTTAGCAGGATACATAAATAACAAATATAAAAATAAAAAAATAAAAAAAATATAAAAATCTCAAAAGTCTCCACTCTACACTTATTTTCTTACCACTATGATCAAGTCTCCAAGCTGTTCAAAACTACGGTCTATATTATTTTCTGCTACTATTTTCTTAACTCAAGGTCCCCTTGATCAAATTCCGTCTTTTCGTAAACGCTTCCTCGCCAAACGTGATTCTGTTTATGCTGTTCCTCCCACTCTACCCACCCTCCAAAGCCAGTCCTGAATATCTGAAGTTTTTTCCTATTCAAGTTAATGCGCCTCCCTACATCAAATGCTTGTTTCTTATCTTAGCCTTCTTTTTTCCAGAAAATCGTATAATCTTCATTTCCTTACGATTGGTTCACATTCAATGCCTATACTGCTGATTCTGCACAGAGCTTACTCATTGTAACTCTTTGTAACTCATTGTAACTCTTTGTGACTCATTGTAACTCTTTGGCTGCATATAAAACGCTTGATCAAGCAATAACGCAAATTTGGCTTTGTTCCCCACCTACTTTCACTCCAACGATGAAGTAACATTCACCTATCTTCAAGTTATTACTTTTACTTAAGATTGTAGGAGTGAAAACTATTATAAGTGAGCATAATAATTTTCCTCATCATAGTGAAGGTGGCAAATGCTTTTCTTAATGAAAATTATCTCATCTTCCTCTTCTATCTGCATGATATGCGATGTAATCCTAAATTCAATCTCAATATGACACCTTTAAAATTTAGAAGCATAATTTAATTGGCAGCTGAAAGTAGCGTCATTGAAAACTGGTAACATTATTCAACGGTTAAAGGAAAACATCGGGAGATGTTTTTAAGTAAAATAAAAAGGGAAAGGAGGAACTTGTTAACTTAAGATAGATAAAATTTCCCTCCGCAACTTTCTCTCAAACCCTTTCAAAATAATTGAGAAGGTTGCTTTAACGAGAAGATTCGCGGATGAAGAAGAAATGATGAAGTTGAGACGGCTACATCAAACGATCTGAGGATTTGAAAATACTTGAAAGGCATTGAGAAAAATAATTCATCCAAATACATCTCCTTCGGAAGGTGAATATCATTTGACAAATGAAATCTCGTACGGACTTAATTCGAGTAATGGATTCAGAGTAGCGTCAGTTTATGTAGGTGCATATCTTACGAGTCATCAGTAAACGTATCGTGTTTTGGAGACATTGAGAGATGGTATTTTACATTAAGCTCTCTTGCCCATTAATGTTTAATTCATGAAGTAAATACCTTTCACCCCAGACCTCCAAAAGAAGGCATCAGAACTAACAGTGTATAAAAAAGTTTTCGCTGTAAAATAGAATAACTCTTCACGATTAAAAGAAGTTGATATTAGAATTTTTCTGCATCAACTCTTAGATTTTCCAGGGGAAAATTATCGGGGCATCCTCAAATTTGACTGAAATTGCAGGCTCAAAATTTTTGCTCGTAGTGTATCGACACAGAGTAAATGGTTCACTTTTTAAAATAATCGCTGACTTTTTACCACTGATTCCGTTCAAAATCTGGCATCGGGAAAGCTCGTACACTTGCGGTTAACTCCCAAATCTCTAGCATTTTGCATTCCTCTGCCCGCCATTAAGTTTTCAATAGTTTTCCAGCAAAGCAGTGACACATCCACTTATTAATGAACCCGATCAACAAATATTTTTGGAATCAATCATTACCACTGCCGTATTTACTTTCATTTTTACCGATGAAAAGGTTCGTACGGCTATACTCACATCTTAAATTTTCAATTTGGGTCTCGTAGACCACAGCGCCTTTTCAACTTTGAAATTTGAAGAACTGCTTCATGATTGAGGTTCAAAATTATATCGAATTAATAGATGAATCATCCCATACGAACTGTCTCCATGACGTATTTATGAGGGTCTAAGAACACTTTACCATCAAATGTGTGATTGAGAAGAAGGCGCAGTACAATTTACCTTTATAAATTTCGCAATGGAAGAGCACAATATAATTTTCGCAAAAAAAGATAAAATGCGATATACTTGCGAATAGTTTTCCCGACTATTCAAATTTTACGCTTGAACCAAAACAGCTCCCTCATTCGGTCTAAATTACCCCAGCACAAAATTACGTACCACACTCCACGTTACCTCTTTATGGGGGACATTTCGTGCGAAATTCATGGGCGCGCCCGGTCTTTATTCCTCGAAAACTCTCCGTTCCTACGTCCTCCATTGACGCAAGTGGATTGAGGGGTCAACCCAGGTCAGGGTGGAAGGGGAAAGGGGGAGTATAGGGGAGGGGGGAGATAAAAGAGAGGGGGGGAAAGAGATTGCGTCATAGATATTCGATGCTCCTCCCCCCCAACGCCCTGTGCTCCTCGGCAGAATCGGAATGCTGACACCGCTCTCTTCCCGTTTTCCAAATGTCAATAGTGTCGGAAAAACTCCGCTCGAGTGACCGAATCCAAGTCGTTTGACCCCCGTCACCTACGCCTCTGAGAAAGAGAAAGGGCGTTTCCGCCAATCCACCACCCCCGCGAGCGAATACTCATTAATTAGCCATGAACTCACACCCACTCACGGAAAAGGGGACGAAAAAACAAAAATGTCCGACATTTAAAACGTGCGCGCCTCATCGCAAAGTGAAGGCAACTATGGCCATCGGCACTTTTTGCACCTTATCAGGCGTTTTTTTTTAAACCCAAATCTAGTGGTTGTGCTTTGGGAGAGTTTTATGCTGATTCTGGCCACCCGAGATTAGCTTAAGGATCAGAAGAAAAATTGAGGACGAGATAGGAATATGAAAAAGCTTCTCAAACACCGAGCAAATTTACTTAGGTTATGCAACAGTTTTCGGTGAAATCAGCTTGATTTCGAACATGTTTCCACGTACCGCCCTTAATCATGTTAATGTCATTGTGTTATTAAGTAGTAAATTATTCAGTCTATGTTTTATAATCCATAACGTATGAGGCTTTGTTCAAACAACTTATAAATTATTACGCACACTAAGGGTAAAAAAAATACAAAATGCAATATTGTTCAGCTAGATAATAGTATCTACGTATTCATTGATTACTTATGCATGCGAACAACTTTTTTATTACTCCTCATTTATTATTATGCGCATAAAATGCTCTTATAAAAAAATTGAACGATCACGGTTTAGATACTCACTAAATGCTCTTACCGGCACAAATTTTGGTAAAACTTCCAGCCTATTTAAACTTTTAAATTATGGCACCCTTTCTAAATAAAATGTTTTTCAATCATAAACATATTGGCACTACTTTGGATATTTCTCTGGTATTTTCTTTTTTAGTCAAATCACTTCGAATGACAATACATTCAAGTGGAAAAACATGTTGCATAGATGTAACAAGGTGCAATTAAGAAAATTAAATTCTTCTACTACATCAGTGTTTTTCTTATGATATGAAATATACCAAACAATTAGCTATTTCATTTGTTTGTCTGCAGAACTATGAAATCATCAAAATATAATTCTTTGCTTAAATTAACAGTCAAATAAAAGCATTCCTCAACGTCACATCCTTTAAGCTGATCAAATCATATACACAAACTGAAGTTTTAAAGTTTTGTACAAGAAATTCGTCAAGTTACTGGATAAATAAAATGTCCATTATTGATTTGAATACAAATTTCATATCCATGAATTGGGCGCAATGCAATTTAAATGTTAACAGGGATGGAAGCCAGGTTGCATTAAAAAGTGGATGGCACATAACATCCACGGCATAGTGTTAATACTTATGAATTTGAACCGAGAATCTCAATAAAACAGAGGGGTGAATTTAAGTAACAAAATCGGTTTAGGAGTCGGGTTAGTATATATATATATAAATACATATATATATATATATCATATATAAAATATATATATATAATATATATATATAATATATAAAAAAAATATATATATAAAATATATATATATATATGTTATATATATAATATATATATATATTATATATAAAATATATATATATAACCATAAACATACAGTTGCATTATATATATATATATATATACATACATAAATAACCATAAACACAGTAATCAACCCGAAGGTCGGTTTGGTAGGTGATGGTAGAGTTCACCCAGTACTAAGCCCTATGCGGCGTGTGAATATTCACACATCAGGGTATGGGTGCCAGTTCCTTTCCTTGTGCCGGTTATGGTTTCCCAGGAAGACCTGGTATCCTAAAAAATCACATAGCTTGGGTGGAGCTGCAGGTGCCCAGAGTGCCTTTCCTGGTAATCGAACCCGGGACCGTCCGGTCAGCAGTCCAACGCTCTACCCCCTGGACTACCGCGACCCAATTATATATATATATATATATATATATATATATATATATATATATATATAATTATCTTGTTAAAGAAGGTTTTCTTTATTTCATCGAGCATCACGCTGGCAAAATCGAGAATTGTTCAGTTGCATTAATGAAATCAATACCAAACTAAAAATTAAACATACACGTAACTAAGGGGCCGACCCAGGCCAAAGCTTGAAATTCCATTCAATCCATAATTTAAAATTTTACTATGGATTTTATGAATGAAAAAGTGACTTTTTTTTATAAACGAAGAGGTAACTAGTTTTATTGCTCTACATATCAATCTAGGTCCAGGTTAAACCTCCATATGTTTCATTGAATACTCTAGAACATACAAGGTGAATTCTTGACCTATATTTGATACCTTCCTCTGCGATATGCCATGAAGGACCTGAAATCCAAAGTCAATCGCCCCGCAGCATGATTTAACCTCAACTCATCCTGAAATGCCTGCTGTCAGACTTATTTCAATAATAATCGCACAAAAACTGAAAGCGCCATCTTAATATGCCATTAGTTAAGCCCAGGGTTTTCAAAGAATATTCAGAAAGTGAAAAAATACTTAACGCGTACATATCAGACATTTTCTTGAACCCTCCTTTTGAATTTAAAATTTCATACTCAGATATACCTCGCCATGTCTATGATTAAGTCTCAAAGACTATTTTTGGTAGGGACATCCTAAAAAAATGTACGTAGTTAGTTCGCAGGTGTGGGCATTAATCGTGGCAAACTGGAAGGTACTCTCATCATAGTTTCCAAATTTAAGGTATCAAGAAGTAGTAGTCTAACAGATGGACAATTCTCTTTTTTCTATTATTGGTTATCAGACGGCCATCAGTATATAAAGTGATCAGGATTTGCAATAATTTTGAAGAACGGAAAATTTCGGTGCCGGAAAATATAAGGCCTTTTCTCTAAAATGAACTTCTAATCATTTCTTATTATTTGTACCGAAGTCGTAAATTGTTGTCATGTACACCTATACCATATCTTGCGAGCGAGAAATTAAGGGTTTTGAGGGATCAAAATTGATTATTACAGTATGAAAACCTAAATTATTAGGATCAGATTTTGGAAGGTGGATATAAGGTTTTTGACTGCAAATGGCTTATCTTGTGGCAAACGCCATTTGAGGAAGGGAAGGAAAATTAGATGAATATATCAGTGCTGAAGTAGATTTCTCTTACTTTTTTGGCTGGTTATAATCTTCCAATACAACGCGAGGCCTTTTATTGAGACAATTTATTTGAGGAAATCAGTGCACTTGAGAGAATATTCATATGCACGTATGACCTGATATTTGTGCATGAAAGGCTGATGCTCCAACGTCCATGGTAAAACGTTCCCACCAGTGTCTTGCGGAAGGTTACGTATGAGATATAGATAAGAGCACTCCGACTTTCTTCAATTCAGTCTCACTCTCTCCCTCCATTCCCGGAGACACACCCACCCTTGTTTCTTAAGTAATCCAGTAATATTTAGTGCCTTCTCGTGATAAACATTAACATCCTTTTTCAATACACCTTAAGGAACACCCTTTCTGATCCCAAAGGCACCAGCATGAAATATTGTCTCAATCACGAGGAAGAACTTAAGTATTTCACTTTTCCACCCTGTAATTAATAGTCTTACCGTGCAGCAGGATGGGTTTGGCAGTTTTTGCAATGGTAGAAATTGAGGAAAAATATAACTTTATGTTCTCTAAATTGTATCGGCGTGAAATTATTACATTCCTAAGAAACCTAAGTAATCCTTGCATGATATCTAAATAAAATGAACAACTCATTCAACGAGGGTAAGGGTACGGCCATATTGAGTTTATGCGTGCACATATTCTTGCATTTTTAGCAATTTACAATGCGTTATCGCATGTAAATAAGAAATTGTATACACTTAATCACAATGCCCTACTCCCTATTATCATTACCTCTATGCTTTCAAAAGTCATTATATAATAATACATTTACTTTGGTTAGCGTATGGATTATTTGAATTACGCGTATCAACTCCTCTTTATTCCTTGAAAATTAACATAATAGCAAGAATAAATAATTAAAACTATACCAATCAAGTCTAACGGTATTCGGAAAAATATTTCCTTCGGTGAAAAACATCATTCCAATGTTAAGTTAATGACAATACTGCGCTATGCGTACCATTTGGAGAGAAAAGAATATCACATAATGAATTAATTTTTGAATAAACGAAATAAATAACGAAATTAATTTACAACAATTATTGCAATTTGGATTTTGCTGTGATAACTCTGCATTCAACATTTACAGTGCCGGAACACGTTTTTTCTAGAGTAAAATATGTTAACTGTTAGGGTGGCCGCTTTCTGACGCCAATATATGGATACGTTAATTTTGAATATCGTTAAACGATGAAATCTAAAACAAAAATAATTTCGTACATTTCCAATGTGTACTGATTTTGGCCGATTTTCATACGTAAAGGCATCAATTTTGTACCGTAAATGCGAAACTATGCTGACGAATCTGTTAACGCCTTATAAGTAATGAAAAGGAGCACCGTTTAATGGGTACAAATTTGACATTGAGCAGTGCTCTGCGGATATTGAATAAGTTTACTTCGTTTGGCTAATTAAGAGTCTGAGCAGTATGGTTCTTTCATACCGCCTGAAGATGACTCAGTTGCTCTGGTGAATCGAAACCAAAACCCTTCATTTCTCGGGCGACGAAAACTAATCCGGCTCATCCTTCGAAGAGAACGTTACCACCGCGAGTCACAATTAGCTGACTTGGAGCTCAGAGAGGCGAGTAAAATAAATATCGCAGTTTGCGGAGACTTTATGAGAGAGAAGGCTTTAGATAAATGGGCTTTCGGATCCGGAGCTGCCATGCCATCGAGATGAGGCGAAAGAAAAGGAAAATGAGATAACAAAAGCCCAGTATGGATTACTCTCCAAGAGTGCTCGGTGCCCATATTGCCGTATACCCTTCCACTCTCGTGCACACTTTCTTGCGTCTCATTGTTTCCGTCCAATTGACCGCCAAGTATCCAACAATATAACAAAGTTTAAAGTTCTAATTCTTTTTAACCACCGATTTGCCAGTGCTTCACGACCTAATGAACCTACGTAAAAGTGACCAGCATTTCACTTACTTCGGTGTATACATGATTCCGATTTGAATACAAATGCAGTCCAATGGAAAGATGTATACACCTTGCATGCCTACAAACCTAAACGGTTCGGAAACACAGTAGTGCAAGTACATACCTACGTGTTCTATTAAACATCGACCAGGAACAGCAAGGTTTATTGCGGATTTTTTTATTCATTTATATTATCACGGATTACCATGGGTCCTTGTTAAAGATGTTTTTAGCCGCGGCCCAAACGATACGTAATGTCCCTTAACACATGACCAGGAATAAAACTTGTAGCTGATCTTTGAAATAATACTTTACTTTTATAAAGAAACGCAAACATCTCTACCTTTGAAATTCCTAAATACAATGTCATTAAAGCATATTATGTATGTAATGTCTATGAGGTAAAAATGATGCAAGTGTAGCCGCAATTGTTGCCGGGAAATATGACAGAGAATCTTGATGTAATTAGAAATACTATGTTGGATTTACGTGTGGATAACGCCAGTTATATACAGCCTACGCAATGGTAAAGGTGGGTTGATGAGAACTGCAAATCCTGAATAGATGGTTCATATCCTTTTGGAATTATGTTCCCTCCGTGGTCAACCAGGCCAATCGGCCCTCTTGGGCCCTACACTTTTGATTACTCCGGGCGGCCACCTTGGCGCTCGCGAGTAGAATTGGGGTACCTCCACCGAAGCGAGGTCAGTCGGCAGGGGGCAATATTTTATGTAGCTTGACTCCAAAAAGTATTAGCTGTAACACTTCATAGAGTGTAATATTCCACTGGAATATTTTATGCTCTTCTTCGAGCACAGCAGTTTTTATCTTTACCCTTTGAGTCAGCTGTTCAACGAGCGTTTCCCTTGTAACACCTATCCGACACCGCCCTTTTTTCTGGATTACTGTTGCCGATGTTTAGTTTAAAAAACGCCAATGTCTCTAATTTTTAGTCTCGTAATTCTGCGTCTAATAAGTGAAGGTCATCTCGATTATTCGGTAAAAAATCGGTATAATTGCGAAACTGTGTAAATAAATTTATTTTCCTCTTATTTTCATTCTTCCGATGATTATTTCTTGTACCACTCATATTCTTCTTTCAAGTACACACTGAATTTGTTGGTTTAAATTTGCACCCCTTGCCTGATTTTACCTCTGTTGCTCTTTAATATTGTATTGGAGTTGTTTTAACTTGTTTTTCTGCCATCCATTTTCAGGCTTTATAGTAAGGGAAACATCTTGTTTCACTCGGTGTTTATCAACACCTACTCCATGTGACATAATTTTATGCTGATTAGTCTTATTTTTCTAACATCAACTTTAGCAGAGTATTTCCCCCTCATTCCTCCGTTCTTTCTGAACTAAAGGTAGTTTTCCTACATTTTTTCTCAGATATTTCATACTCCCTTTATCTGATTATTCATGCCAATATTGGGGACTGATATGACATCAGTTACGGAATTTTGTGCTTCTCACATCTCCCGACGCTCTTTTAGTTCACCATCGCAATCATTGGCTCTTCTCGTCATCCACCGAAAATATTTTACATAAGTAGTAAGTTCTATATTCATAACAGAATACTTCAGTTGTTTTAGCTTTCAAATCATTCAGCTTTTTTTGGAACCTCTCAATTATATCCCCGTCAATTTTCTCACATGAGGTAATTTATCATTCGTGTTCATGAGCTATGTTTTCTCAGCTCTCCCTGCTCAGTCGAACTCCCTTCTCAATATACTTGGGGATATAGAATCTCTCCCCTTTCATTATATCGTATTCCAACAACTTTCGGTGCAGAGGCAAGTTTTTTTAAGTGGGTTAATTAGTATATACTAAGATAATTACTAGTAATTCTAATTTTTATTTCTCCCGAACCTTTTCCAACTGGGACACACTAGCCAATTCCACAATTTATTTTCGTAATGCCTGGGAATATTCGTACGATTAGTGGCTTGAAGACCAATTCCAATCAAAACAAGCAAACCATCTAAAATTGAATTAAGGTGGATTGAAGGTTATAGCGTAGGTATTAATGAAAGATATAAATTACATGTGGTGCTAAAGGGTGGACGTGCTGTTATTTTACAGGGTATTGATGAAAGAGAAATGGAGGTGTCAGGAAAGATACTAAAAATAAATTCAAACTCGTCAACCGATCAAAGCCATCACTTCATCTTTTCCTTGGCCTGTTACTTTTTTCTATTATGCCGTTCGGTGCCAATTCCCACCTTCATTATGCAATGATCTCTCCACCCATTCTCTTTAGAAAGCTAAGCCAACTTATCTGAGCCATAAAAATCGGAATTATTCCTATTGCTTCTCTATGCTATCGTGCCTCGTGTTATTTCTTATTGTACTTCTACTATTGTAATCAGTCCGCCGACTTTCCTCTCAGCTTCTTTTATTCAGCTTCTATCCTTCGTTCGTGTTTCTGTTCCATATGTTAAAGTTGGGATGAAATTGCTTCCAAACATAACTTTCTTAGTTTCGAGAGGTATGAGTGCATCTTTAAGTAGTGGGAATAGTAATTAACTAACTCTTGGCTTATATTGATTGAATTGAGCTCTTACAGCTAGCAGTATTGAATAAATGAAATTACTCCAATAACCGTGAACAGTTTTTAGTAGTAGTAATAATGTAGCAGACTAAGCCTTTTGGCTTAGTCTACTAAACTATTACTACTTTATTACTACTACACTATTTGCCACATTATTTTGCCATTCATTTCATGTTGTTCATTCATTTTCCTAAATTTTGTCCCCGTACCACGGTCTCCTCTTCTTTCCCCCAACTAAGATCTTTTATCGTCTCAATTTTCACTCTCTTCATTCTTAAACCCACTTCCGTCAGCTCCCATTTTATATCGCCATTGCCTTCCCTTGCCCTCCATTTTTATCCCCTCGTGCTGCAATACATCGTCAACGTTCACTTTTGATAACACCAGTAAACATTTCTTCCGGTACTTTGCTTTCATTTTCTTTAAAACATTTAAAAACTTCCTCCAGACATGCAATAAAGAGCAATGAGGTATGGCACTACGCCATTAAACACCGAAATGAAAAAACAACTTTTCCTTTCCCTATCCAGTACTACAGTACTCAAATTACACTCACGAGGCTCAGTAGTTCTCACCTCAGTTTCCCACTTATCTTCTATTTCATGAGGGCACGAAAAGTGAAAAATCAAATCATACTCGAAGTGAATTAAAAGTACACGCATCCCGATCTGTATGGCGTTAATATCAATAGTAAGATCAGCATCCGGCGTCTCGAAACGCCATTGTTTGTGACATCGACGAGTGGGAGAGAAGCTGGCCAAGGGTGTGCGCCAGGGACGGAGGTGGGGGGGAGAGCGTGGGATTGACAAACAATGGAAAGAGCCTAGGGGTTAGTGGTTGCCGTGGTGAGAAAGAGGGGGGGGGGCTCAGGAAATGGGGTACAGGAGATTGGGTCGGAAAGCGACACACGATGGGGGGAGGGAAGGGGTGTGGAGGGAGGGAGATAGAGAGAATGAGTTGACATGGAAAGGAGTCGGCGATTGCAAGGAAGTGGAAGAGGGGGATGAGGAGGAAGAGGCGGAGATGGGAAACGAACTATTAAAGAGCTCTGTCACTCGGGCGAGATTACTGCGACAAAGACTAGTCTCGTCCCCTCCGCTGGAAGAGGGAGGCGTAGTTAAGATGGGAGAAAGAGTTAAGGGAACCAGAGTTTGAATGGAGGCGAGCAGTCGACGAGAGAGGCAGATGAACGAAGGCAAAGTTGACAGGGTGTAGCGATAAGCATGGCTATGGGAATTTACCTCCCGGGTTCTTTCCCACTCATATCTTCCTCATTTTATCGGAACGTTTTCGAAGCGGTCGCATCAAATCCCTCGCTTAGCGGACGACTTTGCACGAAAAGTGTAATAAAATTGTTATCTATGCTTGCAATTTGATATACATTTACGGTGCTTGAGGGAGACAAACAAATATTAATTAAACTAATAAAACCATGTCACTAGGCTTAATAGGTGTGCAGTAAACCTATTAAAACGCATGACACATCACAGTGCTCAACAAACAAACTTTTACAAAAGTGAGGCTAGCTTAACATAATTGATTCAGGGTCACTTAATTCGGAAGATAAAAATAAAATGTGTAGCTTAGCTAAAATATCCGAGGCTTAACCATGTTCACAAAATAGGGTTTCTCTCCTAAATATATGGTCCCCTCTTGAATAGTTGACAGATCTACAACAACGCGCTATTCTCCGCGTCGCACGGTATTATCAAATGATAAACTATTTTTGATGAATTTACTTTAATCGTATTTTCAGCAAAATTTTCCCCTGATGTGGTTTTTATTCAATGATGATGAAGTCTTCTACGAAACTGGTCGTATAGCTGATGTATTCCGAAGTGCTTTCATGAGAATTGCGTGCCTTTATGAAGTCCATCAATGACTACGTCTTCTCTGGACAATAACAGCAATTATTTAAAATTCCGATTAAATTAGTTTTCCAACACACCTTACTACTTAGGGCACTCGACCTCAGCAGTGATGAAATATGGAACTTCTAATTTAATTTTTCTGATGCATAGTATCTAAGCATTCCTTATAAGCCAGGGGTTTAATTTATAGCGGAAGGAAGAGTTTAATAGGAACTCATTCCTTAGAGTTTTGATGGAAGAGTTCAGACATATGATTGCATTAGTTTATTATTTATCCCATTAGATTAATTGCGCACAAAGTAAAGGTAGCAATAGTTGTCAACGATAAAAAAGTGTAAAAGGGGGAAAAATGTAGAAGAACGTCCGTTATTGCTTTAGAAATGGGATAACACTTAATGTGGGATTTTATAGTAATTATGAGTTTGGGGGCAGAAACGAACATTAAATGTATGCAGCATTTTTTTTTTCTTGGCTGATATCATGAAGGTGTTCGGAAGAGTCATATCGTATTGGGAAAAATCAATGGGCATATTTATAAATTTAGGAGTGATCTAGTGATCAGATTGAATAGACATGGATATCGGACTGACAAAGAGGGTCGTCAGTAATAGGGAGAGAATAATGACAAGGTTGTTCCTTTTCACCGGGGAATATATCACGTATACGCAAACAAAATGGAAGTAAATAAGAATTTAAGTAGGGCAGGGGCTAATAAGATTATATAAGACTTTCGAAAATCAAATCGAGGAATTGCTAAAATTTCTGACCTATTACAAAATAACTATGGGATGTAAGTATTCCATGAAAATAAATCGAGAAAAAAGAATATTATCTTCTTAAAATACACTTACTCTCAAGATGAATGAAAATAAAAAAAAGCCAAAAGCGCACAAATTAGGGTAGAGGGTTGAACACTTCACCTATTTTAGAAGTATTTTAGACGAAAACCGGCATCATGATGAAACTGTTAGGAGAACAACCGCGCAGGTTAAAAAATATTGACAAAGAAGGATGGATGATAGGCACCTTAGCAAAGGTTAGTAAATACTTAAACTTGGACTGTGGTGTTTTATATTTCCGAAAAGAGGTGGTTGAAGGGAGATAAGCGTGGATTGGAAACGTATAAGATAATATGAAAGAAAATAAATCAAATAATATAGAAAAATACAATATAACGGAACAATTGCTGAGCATGGTAGGGGAAAAGAGAAAGCTGTTAGGAGAAATTCGGAAAAGTGAGAAAAGGGTATGCTGGAGATATTTCAAGGCAACGGGATATTGATGAATGTAAAGGAGGGAAAAATATTGGTTAAGAGGAATACAGGGAAGAAAGAATACGCATTTTGAACGGCTGGAATAGTGGTGTAAAATACAAAATAAAAAGTGGTTTGATGCATTAAAAATTTTTTCTGGTATTTAGTGAATTTTTAAGCAGGGTTTTTTGTCCTTAGTTCCTAAGGACTTTGATATTTTGCAGTATCTGTACTGTGTCTTTGAAAATATACCTCAGGACGATAGATACAAATATTTAATACGATAACTGCATATAATGCCAGTATCCCATCTCGTTTAGCCCCGTCATTCCCATGAATCCCATCTCGTCTAGTCCCAAAATTGAGAACGGTATCACAGATACATAATTATTTTAATAAGTTAACCTAATTGAATCCCATAAATTTTATTTTTAATAATTAATTGATTTATTCTCATTACTGCGTCATCCGGGGTGTAAAACATGATCCAGCGTCAGTTCTTTAAACATCATTTGAATGGAATACTTTGGATAATAACAATCAATATGCGTTGAATTTTGGTTTCAAATACTCTATTCCTTCTCTTAATAATCGTGCATGTGAGTGAAATATCTATCCAAGTAGCAAAAGGAGTGAAAAATTAGGTAAACGAGATCAGGAGTCTATACAACTACAGATTTTCACGAATTTCATGAACGATCAACAAAGGCAAGCCTTAGAAATGGATTAAAGGTACATCTTTTTTGTCAACGAGCAAACATCGTCCTCCCTTGTCCACGAGAACGTTAAGCTACACTACAGCAATCTTTCAGCGGAGGGAGATGGAATCACTGACGCGCAATCGCGAAACCCGCCTTTAATGCCTCGGCGAGGACAGCGATAGGGCGTGTTGCTCGGGGCAATAGCACAGACACGGTAAGCAGTGTTCTCCCTCCAAACCCAATCCAAAATTGTATTTTAAAGGGAGTCGTTAGATGGCGGATCTCACAACTGCCGCACGAGGACCCTGCCTCCAAGTGGAAAGGGATGCGATGCTCGAATTCCCATGATGCGGGTATGCCCAATCCCCTTTTTTCCATTAAGGTTGTATCGTGACTGCCCGAGTCGATGAGTCGCATTTGCTCACGTATTAATGACGAGGGATGAAAAATGATTTAGCATTCATTCATGCGTAGTGAGAAAAAGGATATGTAATTATATATTTTTTTCAAGCACTTTGAGGTTAATATCAATTTTTCAACATGCTCTAGCAATTATTTTGTTCTAGTTCTGCCAATTTTGGAAACTGAAATTTCGGCTATATTTTCCCAAAGATTACTTACTTTTATTTAAGAAATACATATTTTCACGTTCACTGCATGGTAATATATTGAAGTATATTTGTTGATGACGCTGTATTACTGCGCGGGGAATATCTCTCGGGGAATTTATCAGCAGGTAATCTCAAGTGAATACCAATGAAACCCTGGGTACCGTCAGGTATTTTGTACTCAATGTCTGCTAATCAAATTAAGCCTGACTTATTAATAATTTCGATTCCTAGAAAAAGTGAAATATGATATGGGCATATGGATATGAAAATATGGATATGAAATATGGATATGAAACATGAAATAACATATGGGGGGGTTCTTAAGTTTGGTTCTGTTGTTTATCGTAAATTTTGCGAGGGGGGAGAGAGAATGTAATTCTGATGGTGTTGGGCTCTTTTTTATGTTATCTGTCTTTCATAAACCTCCTACGCCGCGCGAATGTTTAAAATTTATTTGGAATAAACCAAAACATAATCGCCATTTCTTAAAATCTCATTATCCATGTTATTTCCGACTAAGGTGCATATCAGTCAGTAACTAAGCCATGATGACAAAATTATAACTTGGGTTGAAAATGAACTAAAATTTGAAATGCACCTTTCATACTGTAGGTACATATATACATGTTGGTGCATGACGCTATTTTACATTATGCACGCATTAATAGCTTGGGGCTTAAGATAAGGGTGCCCAGAGCTGGCACAAAAATCAAAGACTGCCCCTCCGAACATTAGCCTATATAGCTCTACCCACTGAACTGCCACCCTTTCGATTGAATACGGTGGCTTTTACCGGTGGCTACAGTGGCATAAATACTATATTCATTCTGCAAACTTTATGCAATGTACTCGTATCCTTAAAAAGTACTTTTGAATGGGTAATAAAATCTCGCTCTCGCCCACTCATTATCGCCAATTACACCTTATATTCTTGTCACGCATTAATTATTTTCGTAATATTTATTTTCACCATATTAGGTGATCTTTTTTTTAAATGCATATAATTCCTCAAGTAACAATTTCCCAAAGGTTCAAAAAACCATGCTGGGCTTGAAGACTTGATATAACTCCTAGGAAGTCACTGGTCTGATTTACTTTTTCATTAAAATTTCCTACAATTCGCTAAATAAATAAAGGTAAAGCTAACCAGTACATTCCTTTGAAGTTTATGCCACTTAAAAGGTTTGACCCCTAAGAACTTGTGATGAGTACGTCTTCCGTGTTATTTATTTCTGTCTCTATGTTAATTGATGCTTTATTTTATCCCGAGATTCATTAAATTTGTAAAGTTTGATTGTAAACCCTATTTGTTAACCCCAACAGAAATAGTGTTAAAAACGCGAAAGAATACTCATCAATTGCTCGTTATTATAGGGCATATTGTCATGTCACCGGCAAATAGTGATGCTTCCAGCTTTCTTGGAAACTTCTATCGTCGATAAAAAAAAGAAGAGTAGAAATCTATAGCATTTTTGTCAGCACATCAGTATGCATATCTCTGAAGCTATTTTCATAAATGACTACTTTTCGTCGTTTTAGAGATAAGAATGTCCTAATTCAGCTGGTCATTTGCTTGCTCAAATGATACGATAATAAAGATTGAAATCTTAGTATGGGGATCCTTCTTGGTTTTTTCTCTCAAACTATTTTATCTACAAGATTACCACCTCTTTTCATCTGATTTTTATCGTTATGATTTCTAAATGGATTAAAATATCCAATCGTGGTTCATTTTCTTTGCATTTTCCCAATTCCAGGTTGATTTCGGATTACTACATTCTTAATATTTGGAAGGAAAGAGGCATTGCTAACAACGCTATGCTATAAGATTTAAAAAAAATATGAAGGTCAATTTTATTACTAATGAAGGACAGTAATTATCTGTCTCTTTCTTATTACTCCAAAAGATGCGAATTACATAAGCTAATTTTCAAATGCTGGGTAGTGAAATATGCGAAGGCGCGTGTCAAGGAGTCTTAGGTCACCAGCTGTAAGGATAATTTTTGATTCATTTGTCTTAAATTGTTTTCTCCTGTAACGGTCTCGAATTATGCGAAGGAAAATTGATTCCTTAAAAAATTTGGTTCTGGAGTCAGTTTCCCTCATATTCTTGCAAATCTTATGTGATGCGTTAATAGGAATATTCCTTCCGTGTCAGCTTTCAATTAGAGCGATTAGTACTACTCTAAAACTTTAAGCTTACCTGGCACGATCGTGTAGGGGGAAAACAACTACTTTTATTTTGTAGGTTTATGGAATATCTACGCTTTGTAAGACAGTTGCACATTCAGCGATTATTTACAGGTGTTTCTTGCAGGTATGGGACTTTATTTTTTTATATTTGCCATACATCTTTTGGTCTTATTTTAATATCATTCATTCACTTATACGATATTTGGGGAGTTTCTCTTTGGTTAAGGGAATCGGGATGGTGCGGTGACTAACGTGCTGGCTTATACCGAGAGGGCCCGGGTTCGAGAGAGGTAAAGTTTTCAGTGGTATCCTGATCCCTACTTGAGGTGCTTTGTGTAGGGCACTTTGAGTGAGTACACCGTCCGTCGGATGGGACGTTAAACGGTGGACTCCTTGGCGCCTTTCGTTTAGAGTAGGCTAATGTCGCCGCTAATTTTCTCTCCACCCTTCCTTTTCCATCCATCCCTAATACCGCAAATGACCTGAGCTGTCGGTCGCCTCTCCCTAAAAACTACTACTACTCTTTGGTGAAATAATATTCTTAGAGTTGAAGCTTTTCCAAACCAGTTTAAGATACTGAATTTATGTACCCCGTCTGCTACAATTTCACCACTCAAGAGTAGACTTTCCTTGCATTTCTCTTACGTGTGGCACTGATGATGTTAGGTTTCCTCTAAATCAGGGCAAAGTATCTTTTTTATGAATCCAGATGGTTTCCCGCATATATTTTTTTATTTTTCGGCACTATTTGAGTTTCTTATTTGTGGTAGATAATTTTGATTTTCATAATTATGAACACCGGAAGCGTAATATTTTATACAAACTAATTTTCACGTGCATATTTGGCTCTTTAATGTGGTATTTATTCAGGCTCGTGAAACAGACTTCTCTAACTCATCACGTAAGAGGTAAAATCGGGTAGTTTCTATGCAGGTGTTTATATTTTGAGCGCTTGAAATAGACTTTTCTAAGTCTGCCCAAGTGAGTTTAAAATAAATTTTGTGAAAAACGTAAAGTTTATGATTTTCTTTAAACTTATCATGAGTTTGGTTTTCACTTTATGATGAAACTTTAATGTTGCTAATTCCCTCACCTATTCCTGCTCGGTACGATTATTTTTGAAATTTTGTTTACTAACATGCCCAGTATCTCGCTAACTACACTGCAATAAATATAAAGCTGTTTTGACACTTCAAGAAGTGTGAAACATCTATATTGGGAGATCAGGCGTCAATTCAACATATTATTACTTATTTAGAGCTGAACATATTTAAGTTATTCTACACGGTTTGTATTTAATTTTCGTTAGATCCGTGGTCGCTATGACAAAATTGTGATTCAACTGCAATGAGGAACATTCAAAGTCACATTGAGGGTGAAGGATTCGGTGTTTTACCACAAAACGCCGCGATTGAGGTCTTCATTGGTGATTGCCCTAGTATTCAGCCGACTATGCTTTGATGGTTGACTGCCATTGCCCTAAGAGCGTTTTAATCGGTCGGATTGGCGCAGTTTACTCATTTAACTTACTCGGGGCACAAAGATTGGTGTAAGGAAATTGATGGTCACGTGACAGGGTTGCTACATAATCCTAAAAAAAGGAATAGAAATTTTACACGGCAAGTATTTGTTACTACTAAATGTTTTTTTTTGTGGAAAATAAACGGCTCAGGTTACGAAATCTGTCTGACTCACGTTTGTTTTGTATTCATTTCGAAACACGTATATAACTCGTACAATCTTTCTTTCGCTTACTAGTATACTGCGAGTGAGTGTAAACTTTTCTGACTGAAGCAGGCAGCTAAAAAAACATTGCCAACCTCTGGAGCTGCTTCAACTGACTCGCTTCCCAAACGAAGAGATTAGAATTTTTCCTCATCCATTGTCTGAGGGAGACAATGGGAAGGGGACAAAACGAGAGCGCAGTTTGCAAATGGAAAGCAAAGATATGTATGAGAGCGTCGCCATGGTAACGGGGCTGAGAAAAAGGTGCCACGATAAATGAGATGACGAAGGAGGGACGACGTTGTTGGATTCAAAAGGGTAAATGAGGAATGCTATGGAAGAGGGTGAAATGGATATACCCTTGTTCGTGAAGAAGCATAAAAATATTAAAGGAGGAAATTTATCATCAAACACGAATTTATTTTCTTAAATCATAGAACTCATCCAATAATAAGCTAAGCCGTCTTGATAACACATCCAAGGTGTAAAATGTTCACCCATGAAGATTTTTCTACCTATTCTTCTGAAATCCTCCGCAAAACTTGTTTATAGACCTCAACAAACGGTTTACATTACAAATTGTGCGTGTACGATACACTAAATGAATGAATAAAAATAATTCCAACTTAAGTAAACATCATAGGGCTTATTTGTGCGTATTTATTTACGTGTTTCCAAGCTGGAACTTTCTAAATGAAAATAATTCCGGCGAGTTTGGGAAATTTCTGTAAATAGCTAAATGGCAATTTACGCGAGGGTACAAAAACGAATTGACCTTTGCAAAAACAATGTATTTTCCTGTGCACTATTTCCAACGATACATGACCGGTTCCAATGAATATAAACATTGTTTTGTGAAAATACGTGATCGGATGTCCAAATTTAATTACTTTTCGTTTTATAGAAATTAATTAAAGTGAACATCCTCGGGTTATGTGAAAGTGAAGTGGTGAACAGTTCTTACACAACTGTTTTCAGTAATTCCTTTGACATTACTTAAAGATCCGCCAATAAGTACTCCAACCTCATTAAACAGCAACCAACCTTTCCCATAGTTATACATTCTGCACATTTCTCTCACAGTCTAACCACTCTCCATCCCCGTAATCATGCATTTTTCTCATTACTCTTAAGTTTCCGTCAAAATTTTGACCAGCCATTACAATATTTTTCAAAACTGCTGGTATTCTTTGCAATTTGATTTGAGATGGAAAAATATCAGTTTAAAAATGTATATATTTACCTTCTTACGTTTAAATTAAAATTGTCGCCAAAGAGGAAGGTCCCTCTATTAACGTGAATTATGTGGGAAGTCACTATCGGCATGCAGAGTATTTAGCGGCAAAGAATTACTTATGCTTAATAGATTGAATAGTTATAGTAAGTTTTAATTCCTAAAATTAACTACTAAAAGTAACTAATAATGAATATCAAACGTTACCAAAAATGACCCAAGCGGATTAGATGTAAAAATTTTCTGGCACTTCTATAAGCTCTCTTAACATTTGTATGATAACGGAATCAATGTAGAACAGGTGGCACTCTTCCAACCCTCACTTAACGACAAATCTGAATCCAAAATATGAATCCAAAACTGAATTCATATATTCACCTCAACCCAGTGCTAATGAATTATTACCAAGCTTTGCTTTCTCCTGAGAGAATATGTCATATTTTCCCCATGTGCCTGTCACACCTTTCATTTATTTCCAGTGATTCCATTAAACGACCGAATATCATTTAATATTACCAGCCAGTAATGGTATATTTTATTCCTAGGAGATAATAATATTAATATCCATATACATCCCAGGTATAATATTTATTGCAAAAAAAAAGATGACGGTATTCTGAGACTGCTTAAATGATAACTGAAATTACAGTTGGCGACTGACGATGTGCAAATAATCACCTGCTGCTGGTCGATGGAAAACACTGGTTGCATTCTTCATCGATAGAGTCAACTGTATCACCAATTTGAGGAGAATTAGATGAAAGGAATATTTGATGTACTGGCCCACCAAAATTAACGCCCAGGTTCCGTATCCCGGACTTTTCCGGGGGATTTCGATCCACAGACCAACGTTACCGCGTGAAAAAAAATTTCATGGGAGAACTTTGAGGACACATTCATGGTATTCTACATTTTAAATGTACTCTTATCTTTCAACGGTCCCTAACGACTATTTGTATCAAGATTAAACGAGAACTTGCCATTTTTTTTCCTCGCATTATCTCTTTCTTAATTTCTTGAAAATTTTGCCTACCTTCACGCGGCCTAAATATCTACTCTCCGTACCCAGTCTAGCCAACTTCCTCCCTTCTATCACAACATCCTACTACCTTTCAATATTTCTTCCATTTTTCTGAAATTTTAATTTCTCTGCCTTTTTGGGATTTCTCCCATCAACTTCCTTCCTTCGCTCTTTCTTTATGTACTTTATTTATTTATAACTATTAAAAACTTTTAAAATTTCAGCATCGTGCTTTCTCTCTGTCCAACTTTTTTCTCCATTCTCCTCTACATCCACCTCTCAAAAACCTACAGCCTAAAGGCTGGCCGTATATTTCATTTGAACTATGAGCAAGTGGGGGTGATGCATGGGTCGCGGGAAAGTAGAGCACACCGCCATCTTATTCCGAGGAGATAATAATTGAAACCAATTAGGTTGGCTGGGACTTATTAAGAGTAGATCTATTGCTGATACCAAGTTCCTTTCCACGCTATCTGAATCCCTACCGGTGACCCACCCCTCTTGGCGAAAAATACGTGTTGCCACTCACCATCTCTTCACAATACGACTGCTGTGTCGCCCGTAGATGAGGGCGCAGAGCTCGGGGAGTAGATCTTTCCGGAGAAGGCCCTGAGGTGCACCGCGAACAACCCAGTGGCTATGGATGAGTGATCGTTAAAGTCAAATAGAAAGAGGGAAGAGAAAACTCGCGGAAAGGGACCATAATATACCATCATCGCTGATTGGACGGACGGAAATGGGCAAAACGACGACGTTTACGACGAGGGACGGCGTACATTGCTTCATGGGGCAACGTATGACCTCTAGCCCGGGAGTACACCTTCCGACATTATTACAGGTCAATGTTGATTAATAAACAGCAAATATACTGCCCAGGGAATTCTGTCTCTTTTGGTGATGATCGAGCTTACGCGGACTGTGAATAGAAACGTCCGCTTGGCCATTGAAAAAAAAACATCCGAGGTCGTCAGAATTGTAACTTCCAAAAATTTTTCTTTTTTTTTATTCCTGAAACCTATCCCTAGCAATCAGCCCTAATTCATGGATTGATGATGCTATTCTTGGGAATCAAATTAAAACGCGAGCGAAATTGCAGTCCTTGAAAACAGTTGATAATGGACGGGGATAACGTGAGCGTTGCAAATACTCCTCAGCTTTTCCCGCCGTGTAAAAATTGTATTTTTTTGGATCATACTAAATGGCAATAAATCCGAATTCCAGAGGAAAGTAATAAATTGATTGACGTAATATTTAATAACTAAACCATAGGGACGGGTGACTGAAACAGTTTATTTTTATAAGAATTATATACAGGTATATACATGAAGGTACGTAATTTTTTAATTTTATCCGGAAAATTGAAATTCGCTCAAATAACTACCTTCGACATTTCATTTTACTAGCTACTAAAAATTGAGCTATTCTAAGAAATTATGAGCAAATAAACTTTGTGAAGCGAAAAATCAGACTCAGGAGGGTGGTGGAAGTCGTGTTTAGGTACTTACAAAAACAAGTTCACGGCACGTGCAGCACTAAACGAGGATAAATACCAAGGCATTCCAAATGGCAGGCTAAAAATTGCAGAGCAGTCACGAAGGACTAATAGGTGTTTGTGAGGTAATTTTTCAATGACAACTTAATGTACAGAAGGTTTCGTAACATTTCGCGACGACGTGAGACCTGAGTAATGCGTGAGAAAACCGCTCACACATCAAGTAACCATGTGCAAAAATGAAGATATTTTGCCCTCTTATTTCACGTGTGAATTGCATTCATCCATCATGGAGTGAATAACATAAATAAAGGGTGCTCATTTCTCAAATGGTGGTTTTGGGGACGGAATAACGTCGGTTCACCCTTCCAAGAGAGGGAGGGGCATGCAGATAGCCGGGATAAAGCAGTAAAACCATTCCGGTTGCCTCCTGAAATAATCAAGGTCGAGTTAAACATGTTCTTAGTGAAATTACTTGCTTGTTTTGTTGTTTCACTGTGTTATTTTCAGATAATGGGAAATGCTAGTCCAGGGTTAGAGCGTTGAACTTTTGTCCGGAGGGCCTGGATTCAATTCCCGGGCACTGCTCAGACATTACAAAAAATATTTGCCTCTATCACATTCACAAGTTGTTTCATGCACGCTTGTTCCGAGACTTTAACTATTTCTTTTCTTTGATTACAGTCACCCATAACTTTCTCGATCTCCCGCTTCCATTCAAACCACTTACATCTACATCGATTCAATAGCCCACAAGTCACCGAAAGGGCGGGCATTGAGGGCGTTAGAGCTCCTATCATACAAGACGGGCGGAAATATTCGTTCATACATGCATCTGAATATATATTATCTGATATAAAAAAAACACTTGAACATATTCTTGCACATATTCTAATGTACATCATGCATTAGTAGTTAGTCTTTATGCTGTAATATTCGAGCTCTTGGCTTCGATTTCGTTATGAATGCGTATCATGCAAAGGAAGAGCGAGTACTTGAATGTCTATGACGGTGTCTATCTCTATTATTTTATCTCAGTGGTCCTAACTACGAATATGATTGGGCGCTTAAATAACGCAATTGCCTATGCCGCAAGAAAAATTAGGTGTCCTGTGCCTTTCAAAGTCTCAGTCTGGTCTCCTTTCCTCGTGAATCAAGAGGATTTAAACCTAATCCCTATGACAGACCCGTCACGCTAAGTCCCTTCTTAGAAGTTTTTACCAAAAATAACGAATTTTCTCTGAACCTTATCTAATACCTTAATTAGAGTTTTCTGCCATTGATCCCTGATACTTGCCACATATTTCAAATGAAACCAAACCAAAACGTAATTGCGCCCGGTTACCAAAGCCTAGTTAAAGTTCTTTCAGTAATTTGTTTGGTGATTCTTTCTTCATTACACTAAGTGAGGAATTTAGAATGAGAGCATTATGAAAAAATTTAAGTTGGATGCACTAACAATAGAAAAGTATGAAAAGTGATATTCGTTGGATGTGTCATGTTGAGAAAATGGAGGGCAGTCGAATCGTCAAACAGACATTCGAGGAAAGAGTGAATGGTTTGAAATGGGTAGATTGAGCAAGTAATGTTTGAATTGACTGAATATTCACACATTAATATTATCTAGCAAAGCTGCAGCAAGGGTGTGTTGTAGGGAGTTCAATTTCACCAGTCACTCGAGCCATTATTTATTTATGCGTCATGAATTGTTTCCCGCCGATGTGGCTCGAATCGTGCGAGAGAACGATATTCGCAAGCATCAGAATTTATTTGCTGGAACTGCTTCAATAATAAGGTTAACCACACCTCGCATGTATACGATGTTAATGATAACTGTATAAGATAAGACCTTAAAGATATTCGGTTTCTTCGAAATAAAATAGCATTTAAGCCACAAAGTGTGGATATGATGTAGGAGAAAATAGCACGCAAGAATAAGGAAGAAATTACTGAACATGAGTAAGCTTTCTAGAAAATTCTTAAGTATAAGGCTTTTACACTTGGCCCGAAGGGCCTCCGAAGGAGGAAGGCGCGAAGGGAAAATAAGGTATATTTCCTTTTCATGTTTTTGGACCAGTTTCATCAAATTCTGCAAAAAAATTGATTTTGATTATCTGCTTGCTTAGATGATCCGATTTCTGCGATCTTTTCTGGTTAGCAGATCACAATTCTTTTCTTTAATGTTAAACTTGTACAATGCTTAACCATATACTAGTAAACCATATCAAAGCACCTGGGTTGAAATTTTTCCAGGATATGGACGTCATCTTTAATATGAAAAAATAAGAGAATTGAAAACTTAGATAGTACTAAGACTTTTCCTTTCGTAAAAATGTTGATTTAGTATTCCTTAAATGTCTGCAAAACGCAAAGAAATCCAGGATGGTGGCACTTCAATGATTACGAGTTCAAGCCAAAAATGGTCAAGAATTTATTGGGAAATGCATTAATTTTTCCTTTAAAGTGAAAATAATTTACGCAAAAAAATTTACTGGAACGTATTACATGATTTTTCTTCTGAATACTGAGAGGTGGGTCTCTGAGCTAAACGTTTTCCGATAAACTGTGAGCGTAATGCATGACGGATAACTACCATATAATTCTACCAATTTATGCCTCTTGCCGCACACAACAGAACTGGCAGCTCTTTTCTGGCGTCTCTTGTAAGTCTTTAGCGACTCTTTACTGCGGAGAGCATACTCGTAAATTTAATGGAACACTAGAACGAATTGGACTGTACATGTACTTTGACTGGTTTCCTTGAAGGTGCAAGAGGTCCCACTTGGTCGTTTGCCGCTACTTATACACCATCTCGTCCTGGTCGCAGCCCTACGGGACCCGAATATACGTGAAAAAGAACCAGTCGAATTCTTTCCACGTCACTTCGAACACGGTCATTCACCCAGAGGTCAAATATAAATTGTGAAAATCAAAGGCGTGCTTCCTCGTCCCTAGGTCTAGTCGGAAAAAATATGCAAGTTTTACCTTACAACCACAGGGTAAGTACGTTGCATTAAAAATACAACCTGATGAATTTTTAACTCACTAAAATTGTTCCCATACCTCCTATGATTTTTACAAAACTTTCCATAGGTGCATCCTCGAGGCGGACATTTCTTTCATGGTGCATGCTGTATTATATTTGAGAGCTAGAAGAAAATGAATGCGCATGCATACGCACAGAAAAACAAACGCACCTCTACCTACTTAAATTTACGCGGATTGCTCAATACACAGGGTACGTACAATAAGAACCGGGACTGGTTCCAAAAATCAAAATTTTTTGCAGTTATCATTACAATTACTTAATAATCTTCAAAGCACATTCCTCCTACATCGATGCACTTAGATCGGCGCGGCTGCCACTCGTGAAAATCCCGCTGGAAGTCGGTTTCCAGAATACTGTTGAGGGCCTTTGTCGTCGCCGCTTGAACCGCCTCGATGGAGTCGAACCGATATCCTTTGAGCTCCCTTTTTATTCGCGGAAACAAGAAAAATTCAGGTGGAGCAAGGTTGGGGCTCTAGGGGGGGGTGAGGCGACGTTGCCACGCCGAATTTTGTCAGCAGCTGCCGCACAACAATCGCACCGTGGCACGGCCCGTTGTCATGGTGAAGTTTTTAATTCTTCGCAATGGCTGGTCGCACGCGCGTTTCGCAATTCAGCAGGCGTGTCAGTACTTGTTCGTAAAATTCAGCATTTACGTTCGTTCTAGTAGGCACAAACTCCTTGTGAAAAATGCCTCGTTGGTCGAAAAAAACAATCAGCATGGTTATGATTTTGGATTCTGACATCCGAGTTTTTTTCGGACGCGGGGACCCCTGCGTGTGCCATTCTGAACTTTGACGTTTTGTTACCGGGTCGAACTGGAACACCCACGTTTCATCACCGGTAATAACGTTGCCGAGAAAATCTTCATCTTCCTGGACGCAGTTCAAAATTTCTTGCGAAATTTCCAACCGCGACAGTTTTTGTTACTCGCTCAAGACTTTCGTCTCCAGCTTCGCGCACACTTTCCCCATCGCAATATACTCTGTTACAATGGTGTTGGACGGTTCCGACTGAAAGGCCGGTCTCCTCACTGATAAGGGCGATGGTTAAACTCCTGTGAGAGTCCAAAACATTTTTCGCTTTGGCCACCTGAACATGGGTTCGAGCGGTCGTCGGGCGTCCGACGCGGTGCTCGTCTTCGACAAGCTCCCGGCCTTCCTTAAACATTTTGAGCTACTCAAAAACTCTTGTGCGGCTTAAGGCATCATCCTCATAAGCCTATTTAATGAGTTTAAGTGTCTCTGACGCGGATTTCATGAGTTTTACGCAAAACTTCACAGCGTAGCGTTGCTCGACGGTGCGCTCCATGGTGGCGCGACGACACCACAAACGATCACGTGTCACAAAATTCCACCTCCTGTCTCAACGTATGCCCGATGGCGACTGAGCTAAAGTGCGCCTGGGTGGTAGGGGACCCCTCTACCGAGCCGGCCGGTCGGACCCCCATCCACCGCTCCGTTGAGGCTACAGCGAACCAGTCACAATACTTATTGTACGGACCCTGTAGTGTGATTACAGATGTTTGCATAGTTTATTAAGCAAAATTTAAGAATAAGTAATATTGACAGCTTAAGGGTAATGTATTTGGCACTAGTATCATTGATTTGACTCCAGTGTGACACTTAGATAGATTGAAACGTGTTCATTCCGCTTTGTGCAACGCTCAGTGAACCGCATGTCAATACAATAGCATTTAGCCGTGAGAACGTATTATGACACCGGCCAAGAAGAAGAAAGTTCAGAGGTCAATACTAGGTAAAAATGTTTTAACATACCAGGACTTCCTGTTAGTTGTACCCGAATTTTTCTATGGAAAAACGAATCCCTGAATCTTTTCGGTGCCTATGAAAATGGCATAAACTAACTAAGGGGTATATTTAGTTTCTAATCGTCTCACGCTTTGTGCCTTTTCATAACATTTATTCGCGAATCAGTCAGATTTACTTAATATTTATTCACTTCATCCTCGAATACATATTTTCTGAAATGATGCTCAAATACTCGCAGCATTCAAGGTCTGTCCCAAAAATAAGTGGAATTAATCTGAGGAAAAATACTTGTTGCAAATCACAGTACAAATTGCTAAAATTCTTCATAAGACCACCCTTATGTATCGACGCATCATTGCTTCCTGTAAGGCATCAATAGGGCCCTCGTTCGGGCACCTCATTATGGCCTCTTTGACATAATCCAGTTGCCTAAAATTGTACTCAAAGGGGTTATACGTGTGTCGTACTCAAAGACCCATGTCTCGACACCAGTAACCACCTATTTTAAAAATGCGGCTCACTTTCACCGTAGTCCTAGAGGTCCAAGGCAAGAATATCACACAAGCAATCTTCTGACAGCACTGGGGTTCTGGGGACCAGCTTGGCACACCATTCTCATGGCTAAATCACCTGTAAGAATGCAATGCACTGTGGTTTTCTGAATATTGCAGTCTTTTGCGAACATTCTGACACTTGAAGGTCAACCAGAATTGAGTATGCGTCTTACTTTTGCGGTTTTCGTGACACTGTGTTTTTGATGGCTGTCTAGGACATTCCTCACTGTCATCCTTCTCGTTCTCCTCCCAGAACATTCTGCGTAAACAGAAAACTATCACTTGGGACATTTCTCCATCTCCATAAGCATCCTTAACTATGGTCATGGTCTCCGAACCTAATTTTTCAAGCTTAATGCACAATTATATCGAATATTATTTCTCCATGGGAATTGACATCGTGAAACTACTGAAATGAAACTACATAGGTATTGACTTGTCTTATTCTGTTTACGATTTGCCCCATCTTGCTTGAAAAATGTATTAAACTTCAAGAATCCGGAAAATTTGCTTTGTTGCGGTAATTTAGGACGCATATTTAGGTCATGTTGAATGTCGTCGCCATAGAACCTCCATTGGTGCCATATCTATTCTTCCAGGGAGGGTGTTCGGTTTCATTGAGAAAAAGAAGCCGGGCCAATCTACGCCACCCCGTAAGAAAAAATATTTCTAAAACAGTATGTGTTTAAGTTTTGTAAACTGTAACTGCGAATTGAATCGTGTGCAACCCTTCATTTCGCCTTGCAGATACTGAAAGGATAATTTTAAATATGCGTCTGTAATGCATTTAATATAATGATTACTATAAAATATCATCGTGATTTATTAAATCATATCTTTAACATTCGTCATGAAAAAATATGGAAAGGGTAATATGCTGATCATAAGAGATGTTTTAGTGAGTGCATTATCGTAGAGTATCTGCTATTTATTCTAGGTCCGTATTCACCAGTAGTTTGCGGGTAACTTAAAAAGTATTTCACAATCTGTCTCGGAATTTATCTGGTTATTGCATTATCCGGGATTATTCGAATGCGGCGTTCGGTTTAACTGTAAATGCCATAAATATATGTAAAGAGTATTTAACGGGTGTATTTGTTCATATGGTTCTAGAAAGCAGTTATGAGCAGTTAAATATCGTACCCATTGTTTTTCAGATAAGAGAATGTCGTAAATTCAATTTATTTTCATTCAACTCCCTGAAATAGAGGCTTTAACGCAGTTTAACGTGTGGCACATTATCAAAAGCGTTGATAAGAGCCCGTTTCCTTTTCTGTTTACTTTTTCAGATTTCAGGATACCGTGAATAACCGTGGTCCCAGCTTTCTCTTAAGTGACTTATTTTTGTACTAAATGCAGTGGCGGTCAAAATATATTAGGCCCTGAACGATATCGATCCATTACGAATTATCTGCTCTAAGATTCACGAGACAGAGGTTATTGGAAATTGTCGGAAGTTAACAGAAGTTTGTTCATTTCCACTGTTTGCGACATGGGTGACGCCTTCTATTTTCCAATCAAGAGATATTGCACTTTTGGAAAGACTTCTGCTTAAGATGTCTTTGAGGAACGATGCTACGTTGTATCTTTGATAACTATCGAAGAGATATGTATTTGTGACACATATGTATTTGTATGACATATGTATTTATGTGTACATATGAATGTAACAATAAGTTTAATGCCTAATATAATATGTATACGACGATGGGCTAAATGGAAGAAAGAACCATTAGCTCTCAATTTCACCCAAATGAAGACCTCTATCTATCTATCTATAAGAGATCTTCTCCAAAATGACGTATTCGTTTGCTTTAATGCAAGGGAGTTATTGAATTATGCCTTTACACGATGATAATCTGCCAATTATTCCTGAATGAGATACAAGGGACACTTGGTTTTCTTTTGGCGACAGTACTTACTTTTGGAAAAAATCTTTAAATCATACATTTCTTGTGTTCCCTACGTGAGAAACCTATCATCGTGGTCCTTGAGATATTCCACGGTTAATACGTTTACCCATCCCTTACGTAGACCCAAAAATTCACACGGTAATGTTCGAGGCACACATTTTTCTTCATAATATTACTTATGTAGATTTCATGATTTTTCTTGTTTCAACGCCATCAATTTATCTCGATTTTCTTATAATACTCCTCTTTTTCTCATAGAAAATGTTTCTACATAAATTCAAAGGTCAGACTGATTGCATGGAACTTGAAAGGTTAACAAAGTAGGTCAAGGGATAACAGAGAGGAAGATGAACCAATTAATAGAGCAGCATCCCCGATATCATCACCGATGGAAACCAATCATGAAGACTAGTAATAAATCAATATTTTCCTGATTAATTCCAAATTACATTCCCTCACCCCTGTACAGAACTGGTCCAATAACATATACATTCAATTCTATTTCACAAAAGTTGCTTTGAACATAAATTATAATAAAGGTACCTTTCCTAAATTAACAAATAATAATTTTAGTGCGAAAAATTCAAAGGCTAATTTTTAGAACGATATAATAGCAGACGGAGCGGGAATTCATTCATTCCAGCGGATTGCCGTTGGAATATGGAGACTACCGTAAAAATATTTTTTTCCGTTCATCTGCCTGTTCCACGGCTTCCTTTATTCTACGAGTCGCATATATTGCGCTTAAATTCAACCAAGGAAGAAGAAATAGTGGGAGAGATGTGTTTTATCATTCAGGAAGAAACTGTCCAGCTAGTCTCTCTTCCTTCTCAGCAGGGGTTCTTTTCAGATTCTAGGTCTTTCGCCACGGAGGAGTACGATTCTCGGTCGACAGTAGAACCTACATCCTATGAGAATTACATGACTAGTTGATGGGCAGAGTGATTTAACACGACATTCCTGGCATACGTCAAAGCGATGGCAAAGGGCAAGCACAGAGAGAGACACGAGAGTAAAGCCCATTCTGATTTTTATTATATATAAATGTCATGCATCTAGAAATTTATATCCTATCAAGGATTAGGTTCTGAGCTTATTCTGGCATGAAACGCTTTGGGAATCCTATCTTTTCCTAGGTCTTCCTTTTAAGTCTTTCTTCTTCATTTGTTCAACATGACCCTTCCCTTTCATTTTTTTGGCTGTCTTCTCACTAATAATGTCTTTCTTGTATTTCAATCTTTTTCTTAATGTCCATATTTCTTTGTCTGGCACAGCTCGTGACTGATCCAAGAAATGTCACTTCTTCCATCTGAACCCGGTTCTCGTCCTTCCTTAACTATATTCACTATAAAGGAGTCGGAACTGCAATATTTTAGAATTTTAAAATTGAAGATAAAAGATATGATTCAGAAATACAGAAATATATTTTGAAACAGACCACGTACATATCAACCCACTGAATACCCTTGAGTTTCAATGAGAAATCGTCATTCCAAATTATGGATAGACTTGGCTGAGCCCAGCAATGACATCATTCAAGAGGCATAAGGGCATTAGGAAGTTCAAAAATATCCGTATTTTTTAAGATGAAGAACATTTTCACCTGCTGAATGCTGAGCCGAATGACCTCAACCAAAGAATGAGGTCGTTCGGGTGCTATAAGAATATTTATTGATCTTGAAGTAAATGTCCTAAAGGCAATGATTTGCAATCTATGATTAGCAGAAAAATTCGAAAGAAAACCATACGACCAGCAGAGTCGCCTAAATATTTTTTCTAGAACAAAGTTTAAATCAATTATGAGAGAGTGAAATTATTAGCCTCATATATTAGGCATTATAGTGTCAGTAAAATGGAAACATTAGTGCATCAGTACTTGCCATCAATAAAAAATGTATATTAGATCTCAGTTAATCAATTTACTGGCACTGCACCATAAGCTTTACTACTCTATTTCACAGGGAAGAGGAATTAAGCGAACTGATAAAGGAAAATGTTGACCGAAAAGAAGACTTTTGAATATATATATATATATATATATATATATATATATATATATATATATATACACACACACACATTTCTGAGAATAAAATTTTGACATATGTAGTGTTGAAAATATTCGGAAATATCAATAGTGTAAATAAATAAAGGTTTCTTGATTGTAATAGATTCATCTTAGTTAACGACGAAGGATGGTGGTGAAGGGAGCGTATGAGGTAACTATTTGAGTGAATATTTTAGGTAATTAATAACTATTGAATTTTACGAGTGAAAGATCGCGCTGAAACACTCTATAATCCAACTTTGATGTACACAAAATTTAACTGGCCCAATGGAAAATAGTACCTGAAGAGAATACCTCAAGCTCTTTCCTATAGTCTTAAAAAAAGCGTTGAATCGCTAGTGATTTACGGGATGCTCGGAAAACATTTCGTCCAACGTCTCACCTCAGGGATATCCTGAAACTTTAGCATGGCGAGGCTGCAAGCGAGGAGCTTGTTTGATTCTAACTATCCCCACGGGGTAATTGGAAGGTGCTGAAGTTTTCTACCAGAGGGTCAGAGAAGCGGTAAGCGCGGGAGGGTTGAAACGGGGGTGAGGCCACGAGGTTGTCAACTCACTCTGAAACCCACAGCTCAAACAAGGACTGTGCGATGTCGGACTTCGGACAACTCCATGCGATGTCTAAATTTTACTCTTGCCTAAACTTTTAATAAAATAGCAAAATGTTACCATGCATGAAGTCTTGATCCTTCGTCCTGATAATACCATATGTATATGTGCCTTTTTGCTTCGTTTTTAACTTTTCAATAGTAGCTAAAGACCCCTCCATGAGGAATGCCCTCCTACCTCCCCCTCTCATTCCCAGCGTTTATACACTGGATTTCCCACCCTCCCTCTTTTTCAGCTTAGCCTCCCACAGTTGATAACACACGTTCCGTCTCCTCAAAGGCCCTATTTGAGTCCCACCACTCACGAAAATTTACCTGATTAAACCGCCACGCAATGAAACCAAAATCGTGAGTTTTGAATAAATATGTAGGTAAAATAATCAAGTAGCTATTTTTATTCCATTTTGAAACAGTTCCATAGTCTTAACTTGGGACGCAAGTATAACAGATAAATTGCACCTGCAATGTAGCCTCATGAAAATTGGTCTTTATTCGAGTATTTATCAAGTACGAGTAGCTCGTGCTCGACTATAAACGTTAGACAGACAGATTTTATTGCTATGATAGCAAGGAAATGTGTATTTATTTAAATACCCCAAGTATCATTCTGAAACGAAAACAAAACTTAGCTTAGGAAATCACAAAATGAATAGGCTGAGAATTTGAGAAACAATGTTGCTGATAAATTACGCCTTTCTCCATTAAGGTAATATAATATTTCCATTTAACTTAGTGATATAAAACAAACATTTACTAAATGATAGTATTCAATTTATTGAGGCCAAAATTGCGAGAAAATAAGTGCGTGGGTCGTTTTCACAGCATATCTATCCTTAAAAATGCCATCCCAACCTACAGCTCCAATTAAATACTTGTAATAAAAAGGTGTAAGATATTGACGCAAGCACCTTTTCTATGAACTCATCATTGAAAATTTCTTTTCAAATCAAGATTCGATATCAAAAATTGAATAATACAGGTATCAATGTTTCATTGCAAGACAGTGCTTACTTGTGAAACATATATACTCGTAGAGATTCATCTAATTTTCTAGATAGCAGTGTTGCAGGACCAAATGCTGGGGACTAAAGAAAACCGCAGCAGTTATCATAAAGCTTGGTTTGACAGTGAGGGTAACACTAGTCTTGTGAACCTGAAAATTGAAGATTCCCGAGGGGACATTTCTTATGCATTTTTGGGTACATGCTGAAAGTTGTAATAATAAAACGATTAAAATACATCTGACACGTGGAATGGTTATTTAAATTTCTACCTTTCGGCAAAATTTTTTATTTCTATTTCCGCGTTCATTCTAATGCAATTATTTGGCAGGGAGATTCTAAGAAAAATCCGCCACAGGATACAAAAAATCAAAAATATATGAGCGTTAAAAGCTGTTGGTGATTGTCTGTATTCTTGGATAAAGCTCTGAATAATTTGTTTTCGGAGAGAAAAATTCATGTAACTTCTGAATTTTTATTATGACTGTCAGCGTATTTGCTGACTTTCGATTGGTGTTTTGAAGGTGATATAATAAATAAGGAGAAAGGAAAATCCAATATATCATAAGTAAAGTGCAAATTTCAAAGGTATGAATCATGACCAAAATTCTCAGCCCTGAGTTCTAAAAAGGTTCATGGGCGAAAATAAACTGCAAAATACAAAATATAACGTTATGTACGGCTTAGGTCTTGTCCAAACAGTACACCTCGCTTCGCAGAAGATAAAAAATTTTCATTCTGTTTCGTCTACCATGATCTTACTCTTCTACCTCCACACCCCTTCCAATATTTCACCCCAGATAGATGTGAGTGGGAAACGGACAGGGATGGAAGAAAGGAAGGGAGAAGGAAAGAAGAGACGCGTCACTCAAACACTGGCACCCGAATTTAGTGCTTCCAAGCCAGAGGAAGAAAGGAGAAAGTCAAATCATACGAAGGGGCACTAGGGTTTACGACACTGGAATAAAAACATGTCGCCTCGCGTCATTTCCCTATTTCTTCCTCCCTACGCGTCCCCACCCATATCCCTAACCCCGATCTACAGAAAGGGTAATTCCGACGCGCCTGGTTATTTTAGAATATTTGCTTAACTACCGAGCCACTGAAGTTTCCGGTAATCCCAAATAGTGCACGACACTTGCGCTCACGCACGCAGTAGTTAACATTAAAACGGAATCTGATGTAGACTCCAGGGGTGAAACATGGAAATGTAGAAGAATTATAAATGGAGAATAAAAGCAGTGAGTGGAGAAGGATGGAACATTATTTTTTCATAACAGAACCACAGCAGCAATTAACAATGTTGCTTTAGCCATTGCACGATTGCATTTCTAAATGAACTTACAGCTACGGGAATGTTTTCATAATCGTCTGGTCAGATACGCCACATATATGCTTCGATTTACGCAGTAATTGGTGGAGGCTACTCCAAATGGCCTAGAGTAGGGTATTCCCCATTGCTTTTATAATACCCGCAATAGAAAAGATTTTCCGGTTGTCCAAAGTTAAGAATTGATTAGGTTTCCATCAAAGCGAATCAGGGACAAATGAATTCTGGAGGAGGATTATGTTTAATTGGATCAAAACAAATTATACTGCATAACTAAAGCTGTTAACTTTTATTAGTGGCCGATTCGAAGAATGCCATCATCAATGGATTCTATATTGATGGTGAATTTTAGACGGAGCCTATCGAATATTATTTAATACGCATTGCGGGAAATTTCTTTTGTTAGCCCTATATTAATTTCTAATTTAGTTCTCCTTATGCATGTACCTTCTACGAGTACCTGCCTTTATGCCATCTAAAGTGACTGTCCTCTTCCTTCCTCTACTTAGCTCACATAGCATTCTCTCATCTTTCGCGGTCTTTTTCAACTTCTTACCATTCAGTCTCTCCTCCACCCTATTTTTCTTCCTTCTTCGTATTTCACTTATTGCATTTGCAGCAGCAAGTTAAACAACATTAAATATTGTCCATGTGTTATTGCCAAATAAAGAATGGACTGTGCGCTGAATTTCATTTAGCTCAATGTTATCTTGATTTGCTCATATTTTTGTCGTAAATCGTACCCATAAATGGTGTTTTTATGGGGAGTTACCATCAATTCAGTTTATACTTGAGGTCTTATTATATATACTTATCTTAAGTGCAGGGTTTTAAACATCTTACAATAAAGGTGTGGGTTTAGAGCCGTTTCCCTTTTTTTGATCTATGAAAGGT
Source organism: Hetaerina americana (assembly GCF_022747635.1). Lineage (NCBI taxonomy): Eukaryota > Metazoa > Arthropoda > Insecta > Odonata > Calopterygidae > Hetaerina > Hetaerina americana. Next base: position 51,315,803 of record NW_027287095.1, read on the forward strand.
CCTCTACTCAGTTTTTAGGGCATATTCGTAGAACGTAATAATTGCGATTTAATTAGGTGACACAAATCATGAAATAACACAGTATGCGAGGAAACCACAATCAAAAGTTTACCAAAATACGGTTAATGAAAATAACTGAGGTGAGAAAACACTGGGCAACTATCACGTACGGTTTGCTAGTTTCACGTGGAGAATACAATTGGTATTTTGCAGGATTGAAGGAAAAGAGGATTAATAAGGGGATTCCGCGAGTAACGTTTCCAGGCCAGCTCCTGCTATAAAGCTAGCTGATGCCCACTTTTAAAACCCTCTCGCGACTGCCCGTACATGTCCCTTGAAGATTAAGCGGAAAGCTCTTGGAGGTTCCGCATTGTCGTGAAACTTTGTTTCTCGATTCCTGTGCAATTGCAATAGAGTTTTTATTTTTTTTTAATTCTTTCAAATTAATTAGCATTCACTGGGAAATAGGCTCAGAAAAATTGGGCAATTTTTTACGGGAAAAATTTTCAATTATCAAAATTTTATTTAATACTGCAAATTGCACCTTGCATGAATAAGCACAAAATGTTCGTTTTCTTTAAGTAGCATACACCCATACAAATTTTAAAAATATCATCAAATTTTTTCCGCCCAAAGTTATTTAAACACAGGAATAACTACAAAGTTCACTTATGAATATTTAGTTCATTTTTAAACATCTCTTAAGAAATTTCAGTAATTATCAGCATAATTTCACAGAGAGAGAAGGATGAATCTAGCTGAATAACCGAGGAGGCAATTTATTACAGAATATAGTTTTATGTTTTATCACAACCTATATTTTGATGCAATATAAGATCATGATCAGGATAATAATGCAATATGTTACATTAGACGTTTGCATCACAGCAAGTAAAAATGATGTTACCAAGAGAAAATTATGTCTTTAATATTGCATTAAATTTAAAAATTCTCATTCATAATGTTACTTGTTAACGCCGTATTTCACCCTCAGTATCGATATTTAAATATTTTTAGATATTAGACGTCGTTGGGGATATCTAAGGCAAATATTGTATCAAAATATTATTTTAAAAATTTAAGTCAACGTCTTGTTACACCCATCACTAGGTCTGTAATGGAACGGTTTTCCGATATGGGAGGATATTAGTATTGTTTTGATAGGCTTAATGCATAAAAACACCAATGTTGTATCAAACCTAAGCCCTCATACTTATGAGCGCATGGAGACCGAGTCCTTTTAGCTCCAACTGTAGTTTCTCACTCGGGCAAATTATACACTACATCTGAGCTAATGGTGCTCCCATATATCTCCTGGATTATAGATCCAGAGCCATTCATTTAACATCCAAACGATTTGGTTGGTACAGTACATTAAAGGGTACTACGTTGAAACTTAATAACTCCATTAAAATTATAAAACTCTATTTTACAAATGAGGAAGTGCTTGGTATGGTGACGAGAGGGGATTATTGGGAGACATCATTAGGAGACAGGAAAATTGGATGAAGGGTATATTGATCGGAAGTTGAAGACTGTGATAGAGGGGAGAATGCAAGGCAAACGAGGAAAGGGCAGGAATAGGATAGGAATGTTGGATGGGTTGAAAGGAGGAAAGAAGTTCTTTGTGATGATGAGGGACTTTTAGACTAGGCCGTTGGGTTGTGTTTTGTTTAGGGGAAACAAAATATTTATTTGGTGGCTGTGTCCATCCAAAGCCTACTTTGACCAGTGGATTACTTAAAAATAAACTGAAGTTTTCTTGAAATAAAATAAAATGAATCTCCAACTTTCAATATTTTTAATTATTTTGGTGACCCATTTGAAAATTGAAAAGCACATGAATTACGAATAAAATGATTCCAAGAGCAGAATAATGAAAAATCCTAAAATATTACTATGACCTTTTCATGTTTCAGAAATTATAATTCCATGAACATGTGAATGTGAATTACCAAATGAAAAAATAACAATTCCAGATAAGCGAACATCCAGTTTAGCTTAATTACATGGAATAATGTTAGCTAGTTCTGTTATCTGTGATAACACCGGATACATTGCGAACAATTTCATTACTCAGAATTAAGGAAAATCATCTTGATGTACAATGAATCCATCTTGATATTCGTTAGGACACAACATAAACAATGAAGGCCATGTTTAATGAAATGCTGTTTTATTTTTCTTATTAGTTAATAACTGAGCTATGGAAACTTTTTTTGACATTTGGCAATCCTACAACAACTACCTGCTTGTAGTTTCTTGATTGCATCACCATTGTTGGTCAGATACGCAGACTTCGGTGGTCAGGAGGACCGGGAGCATCTCAGGAATCTCCATTGTGATAAAATAAAAATATAGGAGAAACTTTATATTTCGGCAATGAAACAAAGGTGCTGTGAAGAGCTAGTGAAGTGAGAGCATCAAAATAACCGTTTATTAAGTAGTGGATGAGCATTCCATCGTGGAGGGTGTCCACCACTTTTCTGCGGTTTCAATCCCTATCTTTATTGATGCAGATGCCAACAGGATATAAAATATTTCACAGCTTGCGAGATCGAAAACCGATAAATTATTATCGTCATGAATATGGAACTCAGTTGTTTTTCCAAGTTAAACCCAGTAACGAGGAATACGGGAAACATCGCCAACGCAATTGTTTTGCCGAATTTCAATGCGCAAAAAATCAATATTACTCTCAATTTCCAAACATAATGAAACACAAAACGGGAAGATGGAAAATATAGGCTGGTATTAAGCAGAATCGATTTTTGAGTTATTGGTTTCCTTTGTTATTCATTTCATTTAGACCTCATTTCGATAGAATTGCGGACGGGATCCGCTTTAATCCCATTTATCAGATCATTTCTGCTTCTCTCCCGTAGACTTCACGCCCTAGTACGTCGCTGCCAATCAACGTTCAGCGTTGGCTTAAAACGTTCAACTTTTTTTTTAAACAAATAGTATTTTCATTCATGAAGCTTTGTTGTGCCACGAAACGTGTTCTCTGAGCCGCTTGAATCATCATCATATCGCTCTACTTTACTTCCAGGCATTTCATCAACGGAAATATAATTTCTGTCGTCCCAGTTCGTGCACAATTAATATGTTTAATCGATAACGCTGGACTTCCACGAACGAGTAATTAGACGGCTCGAAATAATTAAACAATTATTCTTGACGATACGGTTGATCAGCCAACGAAAACCGGCATTTCCTTTAGATTCAGTGACTTATTTTTCTGGTTTTATTCACCCGGGATACCCAAATCAGAAAAATGAGACTTTTGTATCAACAACTCGATTTAGTAAAAAAATAAGTTTTAAAATACACCATTTATATTTAATTTAATGCTTCAATAGATTCTGTTAACGAAGCAAGGTGAAATTGAAAATTTTAAATAGTTTCAATTTCAACGGCAAGTGTTCATCAAGATTAAAACATGATATGACTGTAGAGTTTTAGTGACCTCTCGGAGAACGACATGTATTTATCATCAAACTTTGATACTTAAATCACACAACTGCAATTGACTTAAACAAATAGGAATCAAATCGAAAAGAAATAAATGGTTTTCACTGGGAAAATAATAGCATAAAATACTTAAGCTCATTCTAAATATATCTGAAAATACAATTAATATTAATTTGATAGAAAGAACGTTCATTAATTCATCTTTTGAAAAAATTCAAGTAGATAAGTGCTTATATTTAGCCAGTGTTCGGCATTTATTTTAGTCAGTTCGGCTAAATTTTGGCACTAGACCAATCTCTCAAGTTCTTTGAGTATTCCCAGATGAAACTCAAACTGTGTAATTTCTTGAGTGACATTTTACCAGTCACCATAGGAAAAGGAAATAGACTCAGTGCACTGAAAGTGTGATTCTCACAGGTCATAGAGCCCAGTAAGAGGTCACCTGGACCCTCATCTAACAAAACATAAACCTTTTGGCTAAATGAGTTTGGATAAAAATGTAGGAATGGCACATGAAACATGAGAACAACAGTTCCACCTCTCCCGCGAAACGGCTTTACTGTTGTTTCCACGTCCAGTATCTGGTCTCCTCACGTGTGACCTCGTTTTTGCAGAATGTATCGGCCTCACACGAGAAGAAAAGAAGCACTAAGTAACACTACTTTTCCGAGAAGGAGTAAAAAGGATGGTGATGGCGAAGGGCGAGTCATAAAGCGGTGAGCGTTGAGCTTCCGGTAAGGTGTCCGCGGGGATGACTCAAAGGTTAAGGCCAAAGGGGTTAGAATGAGAAGACGTTATCACTATCAGGATAACAGGGAGGACCAGAGCAGAGGGAGGAGAATTTTCAAAAATCCCTCCGGTGGATTTTGACGCGAAGGGATAACGGAAAATGATAGAATTTGGCGGCAAGTTAAGTCAACTGCTCATAAAAGTAACATTAGATGGAGGTGACTTTTTCTTTTTTATAATACGAACAGGGAATATGCCATACGGCACATCTAGATATATACGAATATTATCTGTTGGTATGAAAATAACCACGCACAAATATGTTTTCAATGATATTTCTAGTTGTCCTAGCACGCATTAAAAATGATATTTTACTGTTTGCAGGAGCATTCTAGGGCACGCACACCGCTGTTCAACTATTCGCTCCGTTTCAGTTCTATATAGGGTCCTTCATGCACTGGTTAGGCGAGAGAAATTTGAAAGCATAACTAAGGTATGCAGCTACATGTAGCGCTAACATCTACGCAGGCACACAGCTTGATGCCCGAGCTGATGAATACTATATTGTACTGGAGTTGAAATGCTTTCGAGCTAAACACGAGTGCGGACCGAAATACCGCAGACAGATTACCGTTAAACGAATTCCTCAATAAATGAACCCGAGTGGAGATATAGGCAACGGTCACCAAACTCATTCGAGTCTGTTTATACCCATCTTCTTAAACCTTAAGGTAATCTGTGTATTGCACCGAGCACACATTATAAATATTAATTTACTGTGTATTGTTCGAGAAGGAGAGGTAGTCCAGGGTCGGTCGATTCGGTTCAATTTCCTGAGACGCCTTGGCACTACTTCATTTAAAACCTAACCAGTGATATTTCATAATTACCGGCAAACCGATCGGTGGCACAAGGAAATGAACTTGTTCCCCCACGCATATTATGAATTTTACACCCATTTAAAGTTTAGTTCGTGCAAAAGTAAATTCTGCGTAAGCGTGTCCTAAATTCCAATATGCTTATTACAATATGCCTGAGTTTCTTAGCTACGTTCTACCTTTGCCTAAAATAAACCAACCTTCAACGTTTGGTCAAGGTGGTGAAAATGATGCCGAAGAGCGTATCTTTTCGGACTATATACGTTATAGCCACATCGTCATTAATGTGATTCTTTCCATAGAGTAAGATTAATGTACGTCAACATAAGGGGTAATAGTTGAAACATTCTACGTATATTTATAAAATTTTTGACACAGTAATTTTGACTGTTTTGTAGATACAGACTTAGTCAAATATACACGCTTCCGAGACATGAAAAAGTGCATCTTCTTTCATTATTTTTTTATAAATCTGAAGGGGTCGAAAATAATTTCCTACTTCCTAACAAAAAGGGAAACGTAAAAACCAGAAAATGACGTTTGAAGGAGTCACTAAAGAGAATTCAATATTTGTAAATTAAGCAAACATACTTATTAATTAGTAACATACGATCGTATTAATGCAACAATTTCAGAGTGTAAAAATCATTCGCCTTGACTGGGATCTTGTTGCGGCATCTCCCGCAGTTTCTTTGGAATTTGTCAAAGTAACATAGTAATTAGAATAAATAAATTCATAAATTTCCAAAATTTCCTTATGATTAGGAAGAAGAATTTTTCCATAAGCTAACTGCGTTCATATTTAAGATTATTATATCTTCCCAAATAAATTTTCCGGAGAGTTTCGACGTCCCCAATATTTTTCAAGTCGGTAACTAAATATCCTAAAAGCAGATCATCGATTGAATAACTTAACTGAATTTTAAACAGGCACTGAGAGAGTTTAACATTCTGGTGTGATCTGACCTTGTCATAATTTAATGAATTTCGGGCCGTTAATTTTGTAAGCAGCCTCACTTCCGCTGACATCATCCATTTTCAATGGCATATTAATTTTTGAGTGATGTTACCAAGGATTTGCAATTAACATCCTCCCATTATGTAAGCCAGACGAAATTTCCGACAACACCAATCTGTGATATCATTTTATAATTTTTGGATAGAAATTATTCCAAGGAAAACGTCCAAAATTTCATACTCCCTCTTCCCGGTGATTCCTTTTGCTCTGTAAACAATATGTAAACTTTATATTTAGCATTAATTGCTATGAGAAAGCAAAATTTCACTTCGCATACCATCCATTTTATTTTCACGCGCGATCTATTTAATTTCCACATGAATGAGTAATGACAAAAAATTATTGCATAATTTGTCCAAAAGACCGAAGTTTTTGTGCCATATTTCAGCGAAAAATTTCTCCACACATTTTTCGCGAAAATATGACAAGTTGACTTGGGCATTCAAATTAATTTACTGCTAGCTACCTAAGCTCCTACAAGATAAAATATCTCATAAATTTATATACAGGAATGCTGCTAAAATAGTTTTGTTCGTGCTTGTATTTCTCTAAAGCTAAACGCATAGAAATCCGTATAAAGCAAAGTACGCATTATTTCTGAATAAATTTATTTGAATACGTAACTAGATCTCAAATCCCATTGGTTTAATAAAAAAAATTACAGAGAATATTTTAATGGGCGGAGTTGTTTCCAACTTCATCCATTCATAAATGACCTTCCGTCCACCCGTTCGTCTGTTGACCACACTCGTCAAATTTCTCCACGAACTCTCGGAAAGGTATAAAAAAGTTATTCACATCAATTTTCACTTCCGCAAAACTAACGATCAGATACCAAAAAAATGCAAATGAGAACAACTGATCGGATACCGGATCGGCTTACAAATTACATTTACAGCGAAAAAAAGAAGCTTCACTCTCACCGTCGCTGATGTTACTGAAACCTAAACGGGACGACAAGGATGAAGAAACTGCTAGGTTTCGAGGAAGTTAGTTCGGAGGAGCTATCGAAATCATTATTAGCGAAAATTATCACGAGGTTTTCATCAACTAGCTGATCGAGCTGCGGAGGTGTTGTTTGTTGGACACGTTAGCGATTAAAAGTAATGGCGAATTTTTCCTACCTTCATTCATTTTTTACAGTAATATATCCAACAGAGAAAATAAGTCCGTAGAAAGCACCGATGGGAATGAAATAGCTGAGAAACGCACTTGAAAATACAGTACGGCCGAAGATTACATAATTTCGATGCAATGTAGGGAAATATATCCTCCCATTGGATGCATAGTAAGACGACGATATAATAGCAGACACGGAGATTTACGACATTTGTTAGATTTTTATACATTATAACGCATATTCGTTGTATTTGAACGAGAATTAATTCAACTGAAACTTTGAAGGCCGTGCAGCTACATACGATAAATACTAGTACTAAAGTAAATTAATACTAAAAATGAATCACGAGTCCTATTCGTACTTCATTTTTAGTGACATACGTGAAAGGAATCCACGACTGTCGCTATGGATAAATATTCGTTCAACTGCATGACCCAGAAGTAGAGAATAAACCCGCTATTGTAATTCTACCGCTATACGATTTGTTAAATTCTTGAACACTTAAAAAATACGTTAACACTGTAAATCTGCTAGGTTCATACGTGTACCTCCATTTTTTTGCAAATATTCAATTTACCATTCTGATCTATATGGTAGATTAGAACGTGAACGTACTCAGTGGATAGCGGATGATAAAACGGCCGTTAAAAATGGGAATCGGATTTTATCGTAACTAGAGATATTCTCTTCCCGTATTCAAGCAAAGTTCCAATAATTTCTCCTAATAAATTTTACAAAATCCATCTTCTCTGAAAAGTACATTTCATCCTGAAAATAATATAGAAATTCGTAAAATTTACTCAGATTAAAAAAAGACTATGCAATTTTTTATATAACTCGTTTTAGTGAGCCATTTTAATCAGATTAGCGACTACCTCTAGTCACAGGAATAAGTACATCTTAATTAAAGAAATGAATCCGTTCGAATAATTCTTTCACATATCGTAATAATGCCCCATGGGAATGCTGCCATAAGAGGATTTATACAATATTCACTCCATAGTACTTTAGAGCAATCTTCCAGTAAGTTTTTACCCGAGTACGAATATAATGAAACTACAAAATTGAACGAAGAAATCTAAACGTTTCAAGCTACACATTTCTATGCATAAAATTCAAAAATATCAGGTACGAGTACTATAATGCACGCGTGAAACTTCGAATATCGCAACCATTGTTTCATGAAATAAGTAAATTATTCTTTTATCACTCTTCGCGCAAAACACTTTGTCATTCCACCCTATTAACTGAGATTAAAAGCTACTTTAGAATATAAACCGTCCTCATCCCAATGTCTTTTTGAGTACTTTTCCACTAATCTCGAAAACGATGTTATTAGAAGTCGTAATTTTGAAATGTCCTGAAGTTAATTTATTATTAATTTAATGGAAATGTTACAGTGACTAAATAAAATTAAAACTGGCCAATTCTTTTATCATGATATGCTGAAAAATGGGTTGAAAACATAATCTGAAATATGGAAATATAAAAATTTCATTCTTTAAAAAAAATAACTGAAAATATTTCGCTGTAATTAATTGTGATGACGGTTCTCTTAATGACTGTTTAGTTAAAAAACAATTCAATTATTTTATTATCAATTTTTTTTCCAACATCAACATCAAAAGATAACATATAGCGATAACTTATTTAATTTCAGGTCTGTTACTTATAAATTGGTTTAACGACTGAAAAGAAAAAAAAATCCTGGTCAGTAAAATTTTACAGTGAATTTCAATGGTCTGCTAATTTCAGCTTAAATATTTAACAACATCTGTTTCAATTATTGTCTTCTCATTCACTGTGATTCATAATTGTCTATCTCATACATAAATTAGCGATGAATTATGATCTATATCGTGGAAGATAAGAATTGGCGAAAATATTATTTTCATAGCAATAAAAATAAAAATATTTTCTAAATCGCATTTGTTTGAATCGTTGAAGGATAACATAGGAATATATGGTGTTTCTGAAGATTTTTACTTAATTCTTTTAACAATAAATTAAATTTCGACGGTTTTTACTCCAACTGCTATCCGGAAACTATAAACACGTAATATTAGGCTAAAAATATTCTTGAATACATGCAAGTACAAATACACGCAAATATATGCACAATACACACATGAGTATTGCAACAGCATGAACCAAACTTGTAGGCTGGTGCAGTAAATTAACTTGTCACAAATGAAGTAATTCAATCACTTTGGAATTGAGTCGTTTACGATACTTTGAAATTATTGATTTTCCATGTCAACAAGAGGTATAAATAGTAACCAAGCAATTCGATATGGATCATAATCGAATTTATAACCATTTTCCCACAAAGATTCTATAAATAGATGCGTAACTTATTGACGTAAAATTCTATTATCGTTCATGAATAGGTGCCAACGTATTTTTCTGAGACATTTTGTAATTTAAACACAAACTGGACAGAATTCCTAACTTTAACTTCAAACAATAACCTTATACGAATAATCATAGATAAATTATAGGCATCAACCTAGTGCTTTACCCATTAAAAATCGATTGATTCTAACGAATGTACAAAATTACCTCTCAATTTATGTTTATGATTATTAAATGAAATCGTATTTTAAGTCGATTGGTCAATGCTTTGCTCAACTAAATTATTTATGAGCGGTAAAATATAGGCCATAAATCAAAAAAATTGAATATGCATTTTGAAACCATTAACACGACACGGAAATGGGATTGAAGTGCCGTTTCATAAAATTATGAAATTGGAAAAGGCCGTCGGGTGAATTAAAAACGGTCACCACTGATAATAACACCATTTGAAATGCATTTCTCGTTAGCATTAATGGATAAACCTCTAAATTCACTCACCCAAGGGAGGAGATAAAAATTAATGTTTATCAAGAAAGAAAGGAGACTGGCAGAGAGATTTTGATTCATCAAACTGAAGTATAATTAATAGAGAGACATTTAAAAAATCGAAACTTCTTTAGGTTATTATCTCTTTCGCATATTAACTATTTGGGCGTTTGATAATAGCCACGATAATAACAGTGGAATGAACGACAGTCATAATACTAACCATGTATCTCAACTGCGATGAGTAACTATATCCGCTTCAATTCAATTGTAGCGACATACTGGTATTCAAGGAAATCAGAGAAAGAAGAGATCGCAAAAGCGTTTTATAAACCGTGTTTGGTACTACGTGTGCTTTTGATAAATATAGCAGTTCTTAGATAAATTCATCTCGCGGTTCACCTCGACAACTCTCTTTTATGGCCTGATTCGGTGTCGTAGATGGCTGGGAGGAGCTAAAATGGCTGAGAAATGACAAGAAGACTCGCTATGCATTTCAAACCGGTATCTTCTTGCTTCTCTCGGAATATTTTTTGCTTTTCCTTCATATGCGAACTCTAATTTATTTCAATTGTTACTTTACAATATTTATATATTTTCAAATGCTCTTGTACATCAGCACATTTAAAAAGTTGCTATGTAATTCAAAGAAGATTTCGATGGTTTCTGATGCTAGATCCTTTTAGAGATTTTCAAATATAAAAATTCAATTTTCAAGGTTATGCGCTACCATTTTTACTACTAGGTTTTTCTGATGTCTTCCGACTGAAACTATTAAATTTACATGCGAAAATATATTTTCATCGTTTTTCCCTGTCGCATAGACGTTCTTGGGTCTGGATAGAAGAAACAAGGTATTCCGTCTTGAGGAATTCACCTTATTATTGAGAAAAATATAGCATAATTGAAAATCACTCGCATACATAACTTCCGTTTGGATACAAATTAATAGAAAGAGATTTATTAAGAGGTATTTGGAGGCATAAATGAACATTACAACATTGAAATATGGAGGTAACGATAAAGTGAACGAATTTAATGAATTTCGCCAAAAATTTCTAAAAGCTAGGAGGCGTATTAATCAGGAGTGAATTCAGCCATTTCCAATAGCCATAGATCATCACTTTTCTACACAAAGAATAGCTACTTCTAAATGAGAAGAATATTTTAATAAGGGAAGAGTAATAATTAATTCATAATACAGAGCAATTCATGCAAAAGCATCATTAATCAAAATAATAATGAAAGCAGATGGCAACACTTGACAAAATGTATTGTTCTGGCTCATCTCAGGACTGAATAGGAAAGCATCACTTGAAATTAATCGATGTTACATAGGAGCTCGGTATTCTTTAATTAATGACCGAAATCTGGTCGAGTTCAAATTTGCTAATTGGTGAGCTTTATGAGCTTCACAAAACAATGATAAATGAGGATAAAATCCACGGTGAAGAATTATTACAACAAAACATGTCAATTTAAAATAGCTGCTGAATAATGAATTTATGCGAAAACAGAAATGAGTTCTCGTGCTGCAAAAAATCTGGCAAACAAGCTTTTCCAATGTATCCGTGAGAAATATTTCCTAATTGTCATTTTAATTAGTATTAATTCTCTTAAATTTCATTTCAAATCTCCTTCAATCCCCTTCCGCCTTTAAGTGAGGCGAATTTAATCTCCTTCTCTTTACTCTGATTTCATTATACGAAATTAGAACTTCATCAGTTGAATAAAATATTTGAGCTATGATTTGAGTAAACCATCTTGTGATATACGAAACAATTTAACTATACTGGTCTGACTTTTTAATGCCTGATTGGCCAAACGACACATTGTGTTTTTCTTATAAATAGGGAACTACAATATGGTCCATGAGATCTTTAACCCCATATTTATTAATCTATTTTAAGTAATTAATGACAATGGTCTAAGAAGAATAGTTTGGATTAAAACCTTTTCCGACAAGGTCTACGCGCAACCGCAAATATGCCACCATTGTAAATGTCCAAAATATTAATCAATATAGCGCAGTCATGATGCTTAAAAGCACAATTGATTTTTAAAAATTAGAGGATTCTTTTAGACAATTCAGAATATCGTGATTTTTGTAATTTTCCAAAAGCTACATGAAAGACTTCAGACCTATTTGGAAATGTGATATCTGAATAAAAACTATTGTACCCTCTTCCAGGAATCATCTCTCTCTCTCTCTATCTATGCTTTAGCTTTCCTCAATAAAGAAATATAATCCCTTTCTCATTTTCCCTGTCCCTTCATATTTAACTGCCAATTTCCTTAAAACCCTGTCACACATTTTTAAGAAATATTTAAGGGTTCGCTTAGAACAAATTTTGTGCAGAATAAGTTGATAAAGTGATTCAAATGCTGAATTCAGTGTTATTTGTTCGGTAAGGTCAATGGAAGAATGCAATGACTTATTCCTGTTGGTGATGATAATTGAATGGTAGACGGAACGCAATTACCATGGTAAATTCGACAGAACTTACCATTATAATTTCAATGGTAAGTTCGACGTGGTGAATTAGGCCAGGAATTTCCAAACTCTATCCCTTAACACCACTCTTCAGAAAGTTAGGCACGGCAGAGATGACGAAATGGTTTAGTAGGCTCGAGATCGAGGCTTCAATTTTTCATTTTTTAAGAACAATAACGTATCCAACCAATGCTTAGCAGTGCACATCTCCCTTGCGAGTATATCTCTTGTACGCTTTCTTTATTGATGCCGACTCCATGAATTTCAAAACACATGCGTTAGAAGGTTGTATTTAGCAATGAATACTTGGATCCACGACTGATTTCAGAGGCACCCTTCACCACCAAACTCCTTGACACACGCGTATTCTCCCTTACGTCTCCTCTCCATTCCCAACGTCTCCTCCCACCCCCGCATTGAGTTCCCTTGCGTCCATCCTTGTGTATTTGGGCCCGAGAGCCCTCGGTTTCCTGGGAAAAGAGAGAGATAGACCCCCCAGTACCTTCGCCTCGCCCTTCCTTTTGACCCTCCGCATTTCTCTCCCACCTCCTCCATCTTCCGCGGTCTTTCCTCAGCCTTCCGCCGGAGGGGGTTTCTCCCAAATGGCGCTCGCCCCGTTTACCTTACCCTCCTCCTCTTTCACCCCGCCCACCTTTCTCTGGGCAAACAGTCCGAAAAGCTAACCTTAAACCTTTCCTCGGCCCATTTCCTCTCTCTCTCTCTCTTCCCATCCTCCCGCACACCCCGTTAAGAGAATCCCAGGCATTAGGAGTCGCCATGGAAAAAGAGCGAGTCCTCTCCACACACATCCAACCCCTCTCTACCCCACCGACCGTGCGCCACTTTCGGACGACCTTTTTTTTAAATACGTCACGTTTGAGGGGACCTTCTGGTCCACGTCCAATGGACCGCGAATGAGGAAGGGTAAAAAAAAGGGCTGGGGTGCCTGCTGGAGATAGAAGTTTAGTTTCTGAGAGCTTCAGCAAAAATCCGGGAGTGATAAAAATCAAGCTTCATGTCACGTGTTACCCGCCTGCATGGAGATGTTTACGTGGAGAAAGTGGGATCGAATTGGTGCCGTGAGTACTCCACTGGGTTCGCTAACCGATGGTCGGATCCTTGACCAGGAATGTAGGGAGCGTGGAAGGATTTCTCACAAGCATTGCAGCACCTTCTTGGAATACTCGATTCGTTCAGAACCAGCACTCAACAAGTACCTGTCCTGAACCGACCTACGAGTATTATCAGTTATAAGGCATTTAGCTTTACAAAACTACTTCCATCTACGTCTAGAGAATACCCCGCAAGGGGTATGTGTAGAATTTTATTTATTTTCTACTCTATAACAATGCTATCCCCTGAGAATTGGTCCCCATTAGATAGTGTACACATATGCCAACGCTTTTTCCAATCCTCGAAGCTCTTCTTGAAACTCAATCTTGGGTATAGCTATTAGCTCTCTCACCGTTGCGTTTTGAACCTCGTCTATGCTTAGAAAACGACGGTCCTTTAAGGTTCTCTTGGTTTTTGGGAGCAGAAAAATGTCACAAGGGGTCATATCTGGCGAATATGGAGACAGATATCATCACAGAGCTGCTTTTGGCCAAACATTCACTAACAAGCAGTGGGGTGAACCGAAGAAACGTTATCCATGTGCAAAAGTCATTGCTTGTTTCGACACAAATATGGCCGTTATTTTTATGTCGCTTCCCGCAAACGGCGTTGAACTTGTAAGTAGTACTCTTTATTGATCGTTTGACCTTTTGACAAAGGCTCAGGGTGCATGCACTATGACGTTAACTATGCACTCTGCCAAATTACAAAATTCCCATTCCTTTTTTAACAAATCTCTTACATCATGCAATAATTACTGTATTTGATCGATTCATCAAAGTATTAAATTCAAGTTAATTTAACTTTTTTCGGTCCTGTGTTTCTGTTTTGTTATGGTTACGTAACGTGCAATGGGTTGAATGAGTACTTAAATCAGTCTATGACCTTGTCTTTCTCTATAATTTTATCCCAGGGGTCGAATGTAGCAATGCCATTTGGTGCCAAAGTAATTCCCTCATTGTCGCAAGAAAACTCAGGTATTATTTGCCCTCCTAAATGTCTAAGTCCTGCATTCTCCCTTCTAAAATCACAAGTCTTCCCACCTAATTCCTGCAGCATTGCCGTGAGGCTTAAACGCTTCTCGGCGGATTTTAGTGAAAAACCTAGCGGATTTCCTATGAATGTTATCTAATTCCTTTGTCAACATTTTCTCCCATGGATCCCAGATCCTTACCGAATACTCTGTGACCTATCTAAGGCGAAGTAACACTCTTACTTTTTCATTATATTTTCCTACAATCCTTCTTATGAAACGGAGCTTTTTAAAGGCTGAGACGCATATTCTTCTAATGGTTGTACTCCATGAAGGGTTTGATGTTGGCGTAACACCCAAGTATTTGACCTGTTCCGAAATTCTTAACTCGATCCCATTTATTACATAACCTATGTTACTTATGAACGCTCCCACACGATCCCATCTAACTTAAGATCTACTCTGCTCGTGCATGGTTACTTTTGCTTTAAAATGAATTATTGGCTGCTGAAAATTAATTTCTTCAAGGGAACACAGTGAAACTCCATGTGTCCTATTTAGAGCATTTTCGTTCCGGTGAACTTCTCTGTATGTTGTCTCCAACCGTATCCTTCTGAGCAACCACAAACATTAAAACCAGTTCATCCACGGTATCCCATTGATCATTCGATACCACCTGAAAGGTATCTAGAGGGTTTACATTAAGTCCCCCACCCTCATTTCATTGAATAGACGAACAGCAACAATTCTTAAACTGCAATCGTCAAAATTCTTTGCACGGAGTCATGTATCGCCAAAGACTCAAATATTTGCGAGAAATCACGATCTCTTCATTTGAGTAGCCAGAATTTTGGTAGGAATTATAATTGTTTAATAACAGAATAGTTGAGTTATGTAATGGTAATGCTTGTCCATTAAAACGCAGTCCTCTCCCAACGAGGTACGGTACTGATTCACGGTAAAAACCATGATAGGTAAATGCAATGTTCGGAAGGTTTCTAGCCATATCGAGGAAGCACCAAGCTATTGGAAATTCAAAGCCAGATATCTTTGGTTTGACTTTGAAAAATCCTAACTTTCCATCAAAGTCCAATTTTTCGCCGTATAATTGTACGAAAGACAGTTTTTATACATTCAGCGGAAGCAAACCTTGATTTTATGGAATTATCCCCGAAAATTTTCGTTTGTATGCAATGGGCCATGAGGTGATAACTGAAAACTTTCTGGGTTTTTACGAGCCTAAGGTGTGTATCTAAATCAAAAGAGTATTAAAAAAATGAGACTTTAACCTAGATGCAAATAATTTCCATTTGTTCCCATATCTCAAAATTTCTTGAAGTTGATGCCGTTAAAAAAACTCTCTTATGAGTGCTGCCAGCACCAGCAGTTAAAGAAAATGTGATTCCGAACCAACTATTATCAATTTGTACTATGTATGTATGGATCGATTTCCAAGATGGTCCCCGGAAAATTGTAGTAAAACATTTTCGTTAAACTTTAAAACCCTAATACATGTTGAGAGAAACACGTAGCTGATGTTTGAGGTCGAGATTTTATGAGATTTCACACCGATTGGAAATATTTCAAATGTATATATACTTTTTAAATGATTCCAATATATTCTTAAAGCAAAATGGACCGTTCACAACTTAAAAATCACCATTATTGACCTCCTTCAACCCCTCTCCCCAATGGCACTCTGTCCACACATCATTCTTTTCAATTAAGTGATCAGATCGCGGTGGTGGTAACAGTCTAGAGCTGCAAAGTCAGACTCTGGGTTTTGGATGTGGTGAATATCCAAACAAAAGGTTTCTATTAAATGGGTGCGGCGTGGAGGGTGTGTCACGGGCAGTGATCCATTTATTAAGTGGAACGCTGAACTGTGGGCCATCCGTTAAGATTAGGCTAACGCCAACGCCCTTTTAAAATCCATTCCTCTTCCTTGCCGTGTAACACTACCTTGTCTCCGACAAACCCTTGCTGAAAAGTCCCAATGAGCTCAGCGGTAAGTTACCTCCAAAATAACTTAAGTCCTTTAAATATGTCACGATTGAAAATTTCCTCCATAATTATAAGCAAACATAGTTTTTTTAAATAAGACTTCGTCACACAGAAACGACCCATTCTTCCTCTTCTACCTCTGGGAAAATATCGTATATGCAATTGATGTCACAATGGCATTTATAACACTCGTGAAGAGTTCGAGCACATCTTGATGATGGGATTCAATTATTTACTGTAAATACTTGTTGCTGTAAATTTTACAGTGGGTGATTTGATTACCTATTCTGCTATTCTTTGGTCAATTCTAACCCATATTGGTTAATTTTTGTTTTCAATCCCAGGACCGATAAACCCAAAATAATTTACCAGCATATACGATCAAAATGATACATAATTAATCTATAAAAACCCATTTCCATTTTCGGTGTTTTCGTTTGTTGCATTTCTGAAAAGTTTATTTTTGGAAACAAATTATGCACATATTTCTGTATCTTGGTGGATTCAATTTCGAGTTTACCAGAGGAAATTATAAAATGGTTTCAATTCTGAGCATTTTCATTCTTTCGCCCTGGACGTCATAAATCATCCGTAGCCCGGTGACAAATATTCGAATTTTAATTCAATCATTCAGAAGGGAAGAGACGTGGTCCATTTGACAACTTCAACCCTCATTGTAATTCTGTAAATCGCCTCTTCAAAATCATGCAATTTACTCAGGCGTCACTTCCGAAGGTTGCACGAGCGTAACATTAGCTTTGTCCCACCTCCGAGTGGATCTGATTAATATTGCGCTCAAGCAAGGCGGTTGAATGTGTTCCCGCTATTTCCAATGCATAGACTAGGAAAACAGCACTCAAACACTCAAAAATCCCAAACTGTCGCTCATATGTAAAGCAGAAAATATTATTTAGCACCCTGTGCGTTTTCTAAAAAAATTGCAGGAGCAACCTAAAGACCAGGCCGAAGATTCTCTTTTCGAAAATAGGCACGGGAGAAAATGACGTCAGAGCCTAAAAAATGGAATATGGATAAAATAATCACCTCAAAATAACTCCACATGACGTTACGTCCATTAGAAACCGTTTCTCTCCGAAAATTTAAAGTAATACGCATACATAAAATGATAACCGATGACACAAAAGCTATAACACCGGGGTCGTCGGTAAAGGTTCATTGCATGTGGAACACGTTCCCATAAAGCCAAAGAGGATTTTGATGGAACTCAATATCCGACCAGAAAAAAATTCAAAAAAAAAAATGGAAACCACTAAAACTCACCCTCGGCTTAATAGAAAACTTTATCTGTCCTTGGAAGTCGTAGACCAGTAATGAAGGTATTGAAATGCTGCCGAGGCTTCGTGGAAGGAAAATCATGTAGATCCCTAGAGTATTTCCTCATCTTCGACTGTATTGCAACCGGAAAGAATTCTTGGCAGTAGTTTTCCAGCTAACATTTGCATCAATACCTTAAGGACGTACTTTAAATTGCTCTTTTCACTTTGGATATTATATTCCATAATTTGAGTAGGCAACCGATCAAATGTTTATATCATCGCAAATGATAACAAAATATAATCCTTAATATCACGAACATTTTAGAATAAAACCTGTCCGTTAGTAATGATAAAAGAAGATTCTAGCAATTTCATCTGTATCACAGAAGCGAATAAATTAAATTGATTTAAACCATGGAAAAGAATTCAATTTAAAACCAGAGGAAATTTATATGAACTAAGTTAATTCAAAATAGGTATTAAGAAGCAAGCAAACCACACGCTCTGGAGGTCCTCAGAGAAATCTGTACCACAAACGTTGGAACCATTACGGCGAGGTTGGTAATTAATTCCACTTCCATTAATTCCCTTCAGAACAGGGAATATTTACATCTTCACGGGGATTTAGGAGCAGGAATTAAGTCAGATAGGGGTCGTGGATAATGGTGGGTGGAGTTGTTTGTTTTTGGCAGCCGCCATAGGGCAGGGAGACGTGGGAAGATCGTGGAAAATACATTAAAAACAGAGGCGAATAGCTTGGGGCGCTTCAGAGCGGAAGAGAAAGCGTGCATTCATTACATATGAAACCGTAGTGAAGATGTCATGCATAAAGAATAAAAAGGAATATGCCATTTCACATGCAATATCCAAGTGTACCAAAATTCTCATGCACATAATTAATTACATTCTCCATATTTATGGCATCTATTTTTCTAGGAATTAAACTTAAGAAGTTAGAGATAATAAATTATTATTCAATGAGAACATATCAAATTACCGTAATAAATGTCACATCTATGGACGAAGGACATTGTTACTCTAATATTCCGCAAATATTATCAGTGCCATGAAAAATACGTTTAATAACCCAATTAAAAAACTGACGTGGCCAGTATATTGCTTTCTCCGAACTTACTATACATACTTTAAAATTAGCTTCAATTGTCAGTGAATAAAAATTAATAGAAATGTTTATCATTACTGTGACGCATCATAATGAATTAATGAAGACAAGTGCAATGAATTAAAAACATTCCCAAATTGCTCTGAGCATAGTAACTATACATGTATTATCCACTTAACAACTTTCTATTTACATAATGATGACGGCGAAAATAACTGAATTTTTGGCAACATTATACCAATGTAATACAATATATATCCTTTCACTCAACATCCTGAATGATCTATTCTGTGACTCAGCGCTCAATTCCATGATAAATAATTACTGCACTTTTATACTGCCTGAAAATGGTGTAATCGACATTAACTTGCTTTGCATTTTAAAATTTCCTTATTAATAAGAGACTGTACTTCATTTTTCACGTTTTCGTCCAGTATTATTTCTTTGCATATCCTCTGGGTTGCGCGTTTTTGCACGTAGCTCAAGATGAATTGAAAGGGCATCGGAAAAACAGATGTGACGAAAAATTGCCTCAACATAAATTTAATTTTCTACAAAGCTCTAATCAGCAATCACCACTTTATTTGAGGTTAAATGGGGTAAGATGAGTTTTTAGCAAATCCAAAATAAATTATTTAAAAAATTAGTCCATGCCATTTTTTAGCTTAATTTAATATTACATTTGGAAGTTTAAACGGATATAATGGATAGGAAGATAAAATCTGTAAATTTTCAACTCTATTGGGTGTTTTACCGAAATATAATGTTCTTGGAATTTGAATTAACATGTTTCGTGTCTGGTGAAGATGGCCTGAAGTATCAGTTTTGGAGCAATCACCTTCACAAAAGTTTCAATCCACCTAAAACATAAATGCAAGCACACACACAGATGGGCATACAATATTGGAAAAATGACCAAAAGCCTGTATGAATTTCCTTCTAAATATCCTCAGGGGTTTTTGCACAAATAAATTACATGTCCTCAGAAGTAGGACGTAAATAACGCAAGAAACAATAAATGTAAATAAATATAAATAATGAATCGATATAAACCTCATATACAGAATCATCGAAACGTGAAAAATAGCTCCGTTTTAATTTTCAAGCGTTGCTGAATATATGCACTCATTCTGTTGCATAAAGTGTCATCCGAAACAACATTGCATATAGGTACCACCAATTTTTGAATAAAACCCGGTTAAATGGGGATAAAAAAAACTATTAACCGGTTCCAAATGCTTGCCATATTTTGTTGTTAAATTTGAAAATTCCTTTCAAAAGGATTCAGTTGAATTAGATGCGTAATTAAAAATCGGAACAAGCATCAGCAGGATATTTTTTGTTTTCTTCCTGACAACAATTTTAAAAATGCCATGCTAAAAATTAAAACGACCCTGCCAGGATTCGAACCTGGAATCTTCCGATCCGTAGTCAGACGCATTATCCATTGCGCCACAGCACCGATGTCCATAAAAAGATAATCTGTATACTTTGCTAAATTATATGTCATCTATACTACATTATGAACAAACGTTCGTTATGGACCGCCCAAAACCTGCTTTTGAGTAAGCAGAATAGCAGTAATGAAATGCCAAAAAGAACGAAACTATTTGAAAACAAGGTTGAAAAAATGTTTTACAATGCTCAAATTCTCCATTATATGACTCTACTACCTCCCGATCTGGCATTTAATTTTACCATGCCCTCCTCTAATCACTAAGTCCAACTATTTTTTTAGATACCAAAATGCTGAGGGAACCTGAAGGATCTCAGAGTCAGCATACGGCATCGAACTCGGAACCCTCGATCAGTAGCCTAATGCTCCACCCACAGCACTACCATACCACCGGTAAGAGCATGTACCTATTGTGTATTGTATTGGGGCACGGGGAGACTCTAGCGATGGAAAGCATTCATAGGTGAAAGAATAGTGTGCAATATTGCTAGATAGTTCACTTACAACTTCAAAACTGTGCAAAGTGAAATCACCAGCAATCTATCGTCTCCATCTATATTTACACAAATGACCACTTTCAAAACGATATAAAAAATATCAATTAAAAATCTGCATACAACTACCACACGTCATACTTCAGGTAACATTACCATCTATATGTAAAAAATGTATAAAATGAATACCTTCTCATAGTTTTTACTCTATACCACGCTTATTAATATTTCTGCTCATTTTATTATATATGCCAATATATTATATATGCCGATATTATAAGAGAAACTCTTTCACCTCAAGTAGCCAAGGAATATACAAACCACGACCGATTTCATTTGGCATAATTTCTCTTGTCTGATCTCTTATCAGACAAGGGAAATTCCGAAATAACGATAGCGGCACAACGCACTTACTTTAGAAACATCATACCTAGTAACACTTTGGTAAACCATTCACTGGAAAACGTAAACGATGGTGACATCATTCTAGCGATCATAAAGAGTTAAAACAAGTGACCTTGACCTATACAAAAAATACATAAAATATGTTCAGATAACATTTCACCACACAGAATAAAAAAAAGTGTCAACTGGTAAATGATTAAGTACCGCAATTGTTCGCCCGCATACATTTCCCAAAGCCCAAAAACAATATAATTCTCTGATGTGCTCCCTATCTCACCCCCCCCCCCCCCAACTAGCAGTTATTCGGCAGTTCAGTGCACCAACAGAACGTAAAGTACATAATTGAAGATATGCTTCCCTACTTCCGATTCTGCATCGCCGCAGATATGGGGAATCTATCATTAAGTACACAGACAACGCCGCAGGGGTCGCACAAATCTCAAAGTTCACCCCATAATGGATTTCCGCGGTTTGCGACAGCGAGCGAAAACCGACGCTTGCCGTCAGGCAATTGTTCAACTCTTGCGGAAATACACACTGCACGTCTCCCCGCCGTCTTTTGTTTATTCCGTCGTTCCTGCAAACATTCTAATGGATTATATGCTGGTGATACACGCAGCCTTCTTCCTTACCCACAATCCCCGCCCCGCCATACCGATACTCCACCCCCTTTGGTGAGACACCCAGTCGCCAACCAATGTTCCTCTTCGTCTCCCATCCCAAATCCGCAAAGATCTTTTCCAGCCCCAAAGTTGGATATTAGTAGAGAGGTATTTTCACCCGTGAGAGTTCGGAACTCCCATACTTTAAATATTGCATTTATTACCCCATTTGAACCGTTTACACACCAAGAGCTTTTTGCCTTCAACTTTTCCTGAGATATTATTTAATTAGCTTTCGTACATCTAACACAATGACCTGAGAAAATTTCATCCACCAGTAATAAATACCTTAAAAACAAACTATATATATGAAATCATGGAGGGCATATTCTTCTCAGATGAAAATGATAGGGTAAGATCTAAAACAACAGAAATTACAAATCCGAGCAAGCCCGGTTGGCACCGCATTAGCATATCGGAGCTAGGTCTTCATCACGTTCACACTAGGTCTTCAAAAAGTTCTCACTGGGAAGAAACACGCTTTTAGCTGAAGCATTGGTAAGAATTAACAAACCCTAATCATGCCCATATCCAGCACCTATGTTCTTTTGTTAACCTAGTGGCTATAAATAAAGTAGATCACGTAATTCCTTACACCCAACAATTTTGTTCCATTATTCCGCCAAGGGTGTTTTGACTAATGGAAATACCGACGCCTTTCCAGAAATGTAATCCTGCTCCTTCGATGGTTACTGTAAGTTTTGAATGACCAACAACAGGACTCAATATTCTTCCAAGAACTCGTAAGTGCATAGCTCTTAGAGTTATTTTCTCGAAATTAACGGTCTCAAATTTACGACCCACTCAAATACCTCAATCCCACCCTTTCTAGCCTATTGATATATTTCTTTCAGACTTTTATCAGTTCACAAAAAAATATTTAAAGTTAACACAATTCTGCCTGTCCCAAGGAACCACGGATATATTGGTTTCCAGCAAAGTGAAAATTTATAAAATGCCTACGAACGGCATTGATTATTCATTTTCGATGTCTTCACTAATCTGTTATTTTAACCATACGTATATGATAAAGATAGACAGTAACTAGGAATGCAGAGTTAGGAGTATTTTCTAAGAACAACCTTTGGTTAATAAGAATGCTGGTAACACACCACCATTCACAAGAGTGCATTTATATGTTAATTTTAATATATCATATGAGTACATCAGGAAATTTGAATAAAAATGATTATTCACCCATCAAATATTTATTCTTGGTTACTGAAGAGTCCTTATTTATGGCATGCGTAACTTACAGAAGAGGAATTACCATGAAAAACACTAATTTTGACGTAAACCTGGATTAAGACTGGGAAAAATAACTTATATGTCGAATAAATATTCAGGTGAAGAATTAAGAGGAGAGGTCTTGACAGAAACCAATCAAAGGATGGTTTAACGGGAAATCAAAAGGTTGGAAAATCGTTTTCGTGGAACAGTGAGTAAGCAAAGCTGAATTTGTCAATATTACGGTAGGCAATTGCGATGTATATTTAATCTGAACGTGATAAATGTAATGAATTTTGTCGTAAAAAACCAACACTGCCACAGCTAAGGGCGTTGGAATAAAAACCGTTAAACGAGAGAAGAGTGAAAACTTCCAACGAGGAAGCGAGAAAACCTTCGGCTGTTTCATGTGTGACGTCTCCAGATCCCATAGAAGCTCACGACTTCCCCCTCCAATTCTATCAGAAAAGGAGCAGAGGGTCTTCTGATACAACGCTCTCCATTAGCCCGGCCAATGGACACACACCCACACACAGGATGATTTCCCGAGGGTCCAAAGGAAACCAGTTCTGATTGAGAAATAGAATATAAGAAAAGAGGCGAAGAATGGTGGGACAAAAATAGCAGCTTTTCCTTATTTCTCCGAAGCTTTGGGAACATATCGACTCCTTGGAGCCGAGGGGACATGCTACTACCTTCGGCTCTGAACCTCGACGGCAATTACCGAGGGAAAATAGCAAAATAGGCAGGGGGAGGACGTGCAGGGTAGATGGGTCGATTGACTTTTTGGGAGGCAATGCGCAATTTGCAACAAGGGAAGCACAAAACACTTGAAAACGTTAACTTTTATTTGCCAATGGATATATTGATGACGACGATAAATGGATTAAGTGGCTTATTAAAGGATCTCTCTCAGAGGATCCGAATAGAAGTAGATTCGATTTCCTCACTCACATAACTGACAGATTCCGCCAATGAATCATCTTTGTAAAAGATTTCAAAGAAAATTTATAGAAGGCGTGCATAAAAACTTAACAGTTTCTCCGTGAAATCACCCCTGGTGTCAGTTAAAACGAGGAAAAGGAAAACTGATTGGCAGAAATAATATTTACCCAATGCCAACATCTGTACCAAAGAAAAAGAGGATACCTAGACAATTAATATTCAATTTAACCATCAGTATTATAAACTAGTTTTGAATTTTCAGTATTGATGCGATTTAACCATTCTCCCCAGGCATGAAACGTATCCTAGTAAAGAAAAATTACTGGAAATAAAGATATTTAGTATTCCAATTTTCTTTTGGTTCGGTAGGGTAGCAAGGTGCATCTTGAAAATTAAGTATTAAAGCTTTAAATCTTGAAGCGTGAAGCCATCAGTAGTTTTTATGCATAGTCCCACATCCAGTTTGGTTAGGTACTTGCCCTCTTTAGTCACTCAAACATTAAGGCATTTTACATGCAATTCAGCATTCTCTTTTGAACCTGAGTTTTCAATATTCTTCTGAATACTTCAAAATGATGGTATGCTCTTGTGTACCTACATAGCTTTCACAGTAGGGACGATATTAGTATAATTTTATCACGTTACTTTATCGTAATTAAAAAATTCATTCATGGCTTCCATGGTCCGTTTGGATTATTTCAGTCGTTTTATCTTTAAAACCGGATACGAGTTCAAAACATTAATATTGACTTTAGATTATATCAGAATATTGAAGGGATCGTAGGTTGATCTCCATCCGAGTAAGACAGTTATATTTAGGAGGAGACGGTGCAGTTATATTTTAAGTTATAATGCAATTATTACAAGCCAGGCATTTTGGGAACATTTGACATCTCCTGCCCATCCTCTAATGGACCTGTTGTCAACCGGCGAGTAACTTTTCGCCACACCTTACTAAAAAAAGTGTAGCCGAAGATGGCTTATCTAGTAATATCTTATAAACTATAATTCTGGTTCTCCCATTTTCATATATTTAAATATTACGATATGGTAGCCTCCGGTTTCAATTAGTTTTTGGATGGACTTAGATGATTCTACATAACTTAGCCTCGCCAAAAAAGATACAATCTGGCACCCCACATCACAATAAAACCTTCCAATCCGCATTCACTCTACCCCACCTCATTCCGTTCAAAATGCTCATTCTTTTCCAGAAGCTCTTTGCTTGCCTAACGTTCTCCCCTCAATCCATC
The DNA here is from genome assembly GCF_022747635.1 of Hetaerina americana. Classification (NCBI taxonomy): domain Eukaryota; kingdom Metazoa; phylum Arthropoda; class Insecta; order Odonata; family Calopterygidae; genus Hetaerina; species Hetaerina americana. The sequence goes on from NW_027287095.1 coordinate 51,341,292, forward strand.
TTCAAAATTCTATCACCAATCAGAATGCTCTAAAGTCATATTCCCTGCCTCCTTCCTATGTCTTCTTTTATGAAATTATGCATGGAGAATTTGACGTTAAGGTTTTATGCCCTCAGATAACCGCCTAGAATCTTGGCAGGTTTACTGCTATCAAAGAGATAACCAAACGTTTGAAAGCAGAGAAATGATGGCGGTGGATGCTGTGAGGTGGAAAGACGAAATTAAAATACGCCTATCGACTGTTTCGACTGTTCAGTTATTGGACGAAGTCATTCAGGGACGTTTTCGTTGCGAAATAACAGGAATAAAATAAACGGGGATTAAAAAAAACTCGGCCTGCGTCCGTCCGTTCCGGGATGGCCATTGTACATCACCACCGTGTTGAATGTGATCGCTTCGTGGGGAAGAGGATTCCATTCACTCACAATCTTGCACCAAACGAGTAAGCAGTTTTTTTTCAGAGGAGTTCAAAGCTAAAAACACTGCCTCTATGCAAAAGGACAATGGACCATCGCCAAAACTTGGCAACATGGCCATGTAGCTTGGAAACAGGAAATGAAGTCCGTCCTTTTCCCTCTCGCATCTGGTTCATTCGTTCGTGAAAAATGAAAGCGTTAGCCTTTTGAAACACCATGAGCAGCACGGACCGTGCCTCTAATACCTTCGATGCGTGATAAAAGAACAGATATGGCAGGGATAAACTCGTCTCTATTATTCTCACTGAATTGCTTTTGACCAGTGACAACTCTGAAGTTGCCTGCAGAGTCACGTTCAAAACACTCCCTCCCTTTTCCCTCTCTTTCGTTCATTATTTTCCGCCCCGCCTATCCCGTCGATTTGATTCAATTTTCTTCGAATAGAACTGCATATCAATTTATCTATATTAATATCCTAACTTTGCCTTCAACACAACTCCCAAACATACCGCTTACGATCAATAATGCGTGGGTCGGAGTTGTTTTGTTTGGAGAAGATGAACTAAAGAATGTTAGTCGCTGGGAAATCGACTTGGTCAAACAGAATTATTAATTAAAGCAAATTGAATTCATAGCGATATCATAGGTAAGGTGACTTTAATTAGTACCATGAATCTTGTTTCCGGAGCCAACCATTGTAGAAAAAATTGGTTGGGAATCACAGGAGAACGAGATATACGCAGTAAGATTTTGGACCTGCTGATCATGGATTGAATTGCCTTCTTTTTTAAGAAAGAATTAATTACTCCAATCGAATAAATCTTTGCGAATGCATTCAATTTTTAAGTTTTGAAAGTCTCGGAAAGGGAAGTGAATGAGGAGATAAGTAATATTAACGTATGGAATTCTCAAGATCGCAATCTAATTGAGAATGTATAGGAATTTTGGCAGGGATTAACTTTACTAATATCGTTGACGCTAAAAGGATAGAGGTGTGGTTATTCTCCCAACGATGACGTTCTTCCTCGAGCATTAAGTCAAGAAATTAAACAAAAAAATGCACCGATTATATGGCCACCGGTTGTACAAAATTGAGGTACGCTTATACGATAATCATCGGCAATATGACTCAAGCAAAAACCAATTAAAACTTTGGAAAGCCATTTTAGGTAATAACTACAGTAATAAATCTAAAGGTTTTTTTGGCGGGAGACAGTAAAACACAACCCTGACTATTGTGGCGTCTAACGTTTACACGTTCAGGGACCAGCTCCTTTCCCTATGCCCTCTGTTCGGCCTCCCATTGAATACAGCGATGGAAACTTGCACCGCTAGGATTGAAGGTAGAAATTTAATAAAATGTATGTCACATAAGAAATTCATGCCTCTCGATTTCTTAGAAATCATTGCTAACACATCCACGTCCTTTCAATTACATGTATACTGTATCTATACAATGAAAATTATGCATCACGAATCACTTCAGTATTACTCAGTTAATTCTAATGAAATCTGGAAAACTAATTATCCTAATTTAAATTACGGAATTTTCGTTCTTCTGGTTTCCAACCGGATCCAGATTGGATTTGACAGTTTCTTTCCACCCTCACACTTGCTCCCGCATCTGGGCCCGCACTCACAAACTAACACTCACATATAAACAAACATAATAGATTAGGCGATACAAATGGGTACACGGAAGAACACCAAAATATGTATTTCCACTGAAATACCGAAGTTGACTGTTTTCATGAACACAACACTTTACCCCATACTATGCGCCGTTGATGTACTAAAAATTACATTTTCTATTATGATAATTCAGCACTCAATATAACTTAATCACTATTTGCCACCGTTTTGATCAATTAAATTTTTTTAAAGTCTCTCAAAAATTAACGGTGTAATATACGGTGTACAACGGACGTAATCATAAATTGCCTCCACCGTATCCAGGATTTCAATTAAGTCGTTTTGTACCGTTTGGGCAGCTTTGGGATGATGAGTGCACCTCTAGGCAATGTAACGCACTCAGTAGTAGTAGTATTTAGGAGAGGCGACCCTACTGCTGAGGTCATTTGCGAAAGGCACTTATTTATAATGAATGATGAAAGGAAACATTTCGGAGAGATTTAGGGTCTTCCATTCAGAAAACAATTTATTAACTTTTACAGGATGTTGGTATCAAACATATAATTAGCCCATATTTGTAAATGAGATCTAACGAAGATTGCAATGTATAGCATAGCAATTAATTCAATGACTTTTGATTTTTCTTATATAAAACAAGCAGGGAACATATAACATGATTCTAGAACCCAGATCAGGTTTTGTATCGATAACTGAATCCAAAAACAACCAACTTTATACATCACCTTATTGTATGTGGCCCATGCAACAGGAAATGAAAACTGGGGATCCATTGCGAATCTGCGTGTCGCACGCATTTAAACCCTTAAATATTCCCTTTATCCCCCCAGGCGATAGATAGAAAAATATTAAATCACCCCTTTTCCCACGCTACAGAATTTAACGGAATCCTATTCGTGGCGTTACCATAGCCCACTGCAATCAGATCGCAAGGTCTGCAACCGAGAATTACCTTTAGCGTTTGGGTTGAGAGATGTCGTAAGAAATTAAATAAATTTAAAGAAAAAATAAAATGTCGGCATGAAGGATAGGACGATATATTACAGTTTTCGTCTGAAATAAGAGACCTCGAAGGGAGAAATAAAATCAATTCAAAATGAGTCCCGCGAGCGTGGATAAGAAACTAATTGATTGTGGTTAGAATGCAAACTAACTTAACTGAAGATAAATCCCTTCTCTCATCAAATAGAACTAACTATTCAAAAAGCAGCATTACTCTAAATGGAACGAGGAACAACGAGATATCAGATAGATAGATAGATAGATAGAGGTCTTTATTTGGGCGAAATTGAGACCTAATGGTCCCTTCTTCCATTTAACCCATCGTCGTATACATATTATATTAGGCATTTATCTTATAGTTACATTCATGTGTACACATAAATACATATAGACAGACATAAATTCATTTAGCACAGATTTGCACATCGAAAAGAAAAAAAGTATATTTATATACACACGGACATAGATATATGCGTATACGTACAAATACACACACACACACATACATACATATATGCATATACATATTAAACACAATAGCAGAGAGGAACAAGAGCACAGCCAAAACGAGCTTCGAGCAACATAATAAGATGCCTTTCATTCAGTAAACTGCTTTCTAATTTCCAAACGCATGGAGATTAGTTCTCCATAGTTGTGAGAAGTAATACGCTGAGGGCACAGAAACAATATAATAGAAGCGAAAAAATATTAATGCTGCGAGAAAACATGTTCCGTTAGATGTGAAAGTTGATTATTCCACCAGGGGCTGCGAACGACATGGTGCATAAAACGTGCAGATTTTTACCGTTCCCGTAAATACATAGACAGAATCACTTAACAATTTGGAGGATTCCGAAATATTTCCGTTCAAATTTACATATGGGGAAAAAATTACCACACTTCCGCGTTATCAGGTTTTGGTTTTCACAAAACTTCGCGGTTTCCAGCACATGCTGCCGTTACTCTCGGAAACGGCTATGGCTCAAGTGGGAGCCATCAAACTCCATGGCCGTAATCCATACCATCTACATTGAAATGGAAAGTGCTCGTACATCTCCGTCAGTGCAATATCAGCTCAATACATCTGAAGTTAAACCAAGCGCAGACTGAGCGACAACGATACCACTGACACCAAAATACATGGATACAATCCGATTTAAAGATTTAAAGTTGGTCCGATCAGAAACGACACTCACAGGCACCTTATATGTGATTGAATACGAATATATAAACGGATGTTATAGAGCTATCATTAAACTCAAGCAAAATACCGGAGACCGGATCTCCATCGCGCGTGTGAGGGGAGAGATGAGGGGATATGGATCATCCCTCGTAGAATCTCATCCTCCCGTAACCTAATGAAGACAAGAGATCATGGTGACGTCCCTACTTCACTTGCAGGTCCTCATTTGGGGAACGACACCGGCATAAGCGTAATACCGTACTTCCTATCTAATTTATATATTTTTTCTTGAGTCCACTTGAGCCTAAATAAATTTACATGAGGACATAAGAAGAGAAGAATAATTTCTGCGAAGAAACATTTGGCAGTGATTTGAGAAATGCACTGCCGTCTTCCAGACGATTGCCGTTTCAAATCTTCGAAAAATGTCTGGAAAAGAAATCCTCGTATTGAGTCTCTAAACATGTCGGCATGTGAGGTAAACACATGGAAAATTTTAAGGGATTTGTTTAATTAGCGATAATAAGCGTTGAAACTAGAATGGACTTTATGTTTGTATAAAACTAATGAGTACAGGAAATTTTGCACACTTATTTTCAAATTTCCTCAAATAAAATTTTATAAAAATTGTTTTATTTCAGGTGATCGTTGTCGTCAAGTGCAAACTAAATCCCTGGGCTCACAAAATATCCCAAATCAAATGAATTTCAGGATTTAATAAAGGTATTTATAAAAATATAGAGATTTATTACTACTCTGAAAAAGTACTTCTCATTTCCAAATGCTTGTTTGGTACAAAAGTTCTGGTATGGCTCGAAGCTCTTTTACAACGGCTTCTGTTTTTTTTAATTAGACTTAATGTTTCCTAATTTATATAACTGAGTTAATGAACAGGAATTAATACTACAAAAAATAAAGTGAAAACCTGAAATATTCCAGTTCAATGAATTTCATTATATGTTCTTGCTTAATTAATCAGTTTTTACCCAGATATAAAACAAAATTAATTGGTTAATAATGTTTAATAAAAAATTTTAATTCATCCCACATATTTGCGAGGGTAATTTTATTTTTTTCTCTTTACGTAAGTCGATGCCATCAAATTAACAACGAGTTCGCCGTATTCAACAGTTCATCTTTATAAAGCTCTTCTCTAAACGCCTAAGAGAACTGATGGCGATAATTAGTTGAGCAAGCAAGTAATTCTCACTAATGAAAGGACGAATTTTAGACGATTAATTTGTTTAGAAATTGATAAAACACTACTAAGGAGATAAAAATAAACCTGATACATTTTTCAAACAAACAAAGGGACTATAGAATATCCACTTGTGCAATAAAAATATTTTTGAACTCAAGAGGAAACTGTTTTGTTAAAATTGAAACTCGACGTCTAAGCTCTAGGAAAATGGAATCTTAAACCTTGAATCTACCGAGAACGTACAAAAGAAAACATTTTTCCACGACGCAGCCACTTTGATCGCCATTCATCTACCGATAGAAATGATAACAGCAAAGAGGAGTAAGACAAATTAATAATCCTCTATAAAAATATTTTTTCCAGTACCAACTACTCTGATATATTTAAGTGAAAGGCGTCTAAAGAATCCCGATGTCTTTCTAATGCTCAAGAGCAATAAGCCAATGATATTATACGCGTTTATTTGAAAGAAATAATAAAACAACTCTTACAACAGTTTTTGCCTACTCTTTAACAAAACAGATATAAAAGCATCCTTTAAACCAATTTCAATGTACTTACCCCCACAAAGAGGCCAAGAAACAACGTCGTATTAAGTAATAAATTCTTTTTCATGATGAACAGAAGGGAATGTTGAAACCTTTTAGATTAAATGGGTTCAAATAGACTTAGAGCAATCAAAGATAATGAATATCGTGTCTATGAATGTGTAAAATGAGAATGCGACATCTACTCTCAGTTATAAATGAAATTATAAAATTATATACGCTTAAGTAATATACAATTATGTCGGTCCGAAGCCTCAAGCATCAACCTCTTCGCCTTCACGTTGTGGAGTATTTTATAGACAAAGAACAATCGTTCATTTTTGTATTCATGTAATGCTTTCTGTGAGGCATGACACATGGAGTAAATGTGTACGGATCAAATACGATCAATACGATCGTATTTGATCAGTATATTTTCCTTTTTTAATCTCGTAAATTAATGAAATGTGCGATATTAAATATACAGTTGATCCGTATGTTTTAATCCACCTATGCGAGTACAATGAATGTGATAAATCCCCAGGGAGTGTGAGCTGCTAATACGCAAATAACTGTTTATGCGCAAATTTAAACACATTTTTTGTGTTAATTTGCACCATTTCGTGTCTATGTTAATTGATATACTACCATTATAGCTGCAGACACTTGACTGGCCCCATCCAAAATACATGCAATATAATGACAACATAGCTGATGCAGAATCAAATTAAAAGGTACAAGTTATGTCAGAGAAGGGCCAAAGAGTACTTTTTATTTGATTTCAAATCCTCGCTGAATACGATAAATGATAGGTGAATAGTGTGCAGAATAGTAGAGGGTCTTCACTTTTCCAAGGGGGCATTGGTAGGTCCTTTACTTTTCCAGGTACGTGCGTATATAACACCTCATCGCTTAAGGGCTGTTAAATAATTAGAGCAAATATAACCCGAAATGCTTAACTCTATTCAATAAAATGTTACTAAAAGTAACTTTCTTCAATTACTGCCGTGAAGCAAATCTTCAATTAAAATGAGAATGTATTCACTGATAACTTGATCATCAAAATTACCGCATCGAACCACTCCATGATATTAAAAAACATCTTGAAGTTAAAAGAGTGAGATAGCGATGGAAATACTCCCCCACTTTGAGAATCCGGAATAAATCCGGCACAAATAAATAAATGTACGTATGATGCCGCACGCTGTTGTTTTGATTAATTAATAACGAAAATGATTTATGAATTGATAATATAGACATTATTGTGAAAAACTCAAATTAAAATTTGTCTATTGCTTTCCCCAGCAAGTTGTTCTTTATCCGACCCTTATCTTGGATCCCCGCCTCTTCCAAAGACCAGATCGGCATCCCTTCTCTGCTTCACACCCATCCCTCCCCCAACTTCCCTCTTCCACCCCCCCCAGTCCTTTCCCCATCGGCTGTCATCAGCCCTATTCTTTTTCCTTCGGGGAGCTCATTAGTGAGAGAATTAAGGCTGAGGGTTTCCTCCGTAGGCGAGTAGCCCGGCTAAATCCCACCTCTGCTACTCAACCCTTCGTGAACTTCCCGCAGAGACGAATTATTCCTCCGTTCAAATATTTCCTCCTACGGTACGAGTACCCCTTGTATTCCGAGAAGGAAAAGGTAACCGTTTCGGGGAGTCAGTCCATCGATATTGGGCCCGGCAATAAAAGGCCCCTCGAATCGATGGTGAGATCATTATATAGTTACAGGGATACACTACCCTATCTTAATATATGGAATATGGAAAAAATACGAAGAGGAGAGGAACACAAAGGAATTAGCAATATCTAAAGAAAGAAAGTTGTGGTGTAAAAAGGGAGAAATGGAGAATGGAGAAAAGATTGGCGGCAGCACATCTGCAGCCTTCTTTCATCAATAACTTCATGGTAGCCTAACAGCCACGTCTAAGATCTGTGGCAGAAAGTGATTGAATACCAGTCATAAGATATAAAAAAATTAACTTATTCTTAATTTTTAGTTGCAATAAATCTGTGAATAATGCAAATAATACAGAGAGTGATTACTACAGGTATGTACGTACATTACCCTATTTAAATGAGATTTCCTTCTCTACGCATAAGAGAGGAGCTGTTAGTAAAAAGAGGAACACTAACTAAAGCCATGTAGATGAGATGAAGACAACATAAATGCTAAGTTACTTAGAATTAAAAAGAAAAAATACTTTTCCCCACTAGCGAAGTCGGATATGGTTATCCTGATTCCTTATTTTTGTGGGAAAAATGACAGCTTAAATATCTCGGTTTTACATTCTATCTCCCTAATTTTACTGACATGATTTTATCTACCGTAGTAGGATGAGACTAACGACACATCGCTTAAGAGACCTGCTTTCAATATTTGTGCACGAGATTTACTCCATAATTTAACCTACTCAACGTGACTGATTCCCAACCTAGTTCCTATAACAATTTAGATACCCAAGTAAGTTTATTATACCAACACTATAAATCTAGCCACTTTACGCGGCATGGGATCCAAATCAATCCGACTTCATGAGGACCCCATATATAAGCAGCATATTCTAATGAGATCTCACTGGCGAAAGATAGCAATTATATTTAACCTTCTCGTCACATTTCTCCAATACTCTTCCAATCACTCCTATTTTTTGTTAGCATGACCACATATTCCCCTTATATACTCCACCCTGGCGAGGTCGTGAGTAAGGTTAACACCTAAATATTTAGTCGAGTCTACACTTTCTATTTCGGTTTTTTAAATGCAGTAGGCCTTCGGGAGAGAACTACTTCTATTCTAAAAGTTCTTCACTGCACACTTTTGAAAGTTTAATTCTAACAGTCACAAGTCACACCACCGATTTTGATCTTTAAACGCCACCTTATCCTTAGAACTGAGAATATCTCTGTAAATCACGGCCATAGTAGAAGAGAGCCTGTTTGAATAGTGTGGAAGATGGAAAAGGAGGACAGGCATCATGCTAAGCATGACTGGAAGGTTTGAAACTATGAGTTGAGTGAGAGTAGAGCATTTTCAAATAGTGATTATATTGTTCCGATCAATTTCGATCATCCTTGTTGAGACTGTTCAAAGTGTTTCTCAACACAGCAGACAAACATTTAAAACAGCAGGAAAAAAATAGACGATCCACCAATTTTACGTCCAAGTATTTTTTTATGGGAGACAGAGTAAGTGATGTGCGACTGGAATCGTAAGTGACTCCTTTTTACCCAACCGATGAAGCGACAAAAAAAATTTATAAACAAAATCTGCCGCAAATTTTTAGAAGGAAATCTAATTAAAATATACAGGATGGTCAGCTGCAGTGCTTAAATCGTTAGACAAATCGATGAAGAGGTCGACTCCACTTGCGCCCTTGATCAGAGCGCGTTCAAGAAAACTTAAGACCAATGTAAGGTCTGATCAAAGAGCCAATTTTATGTCTTGGTGATGAAATAATCAGTGGATGCTACCCTCATTTCCTATTTCACATAAAAACTTGTTAGCATAAGCGTAGAAATAATAATGTGGGAGGTTTAATGCATATTAACATACTTTTGATGAACTAAGTGCTGTTCATGCACCTTTCCTCAATTTAAAAGGGTGGCGCAATATACATGTAAATGAACGCATGCAATGTCACCACCACTTAGGTCCTAAAAATCCTAGAATTTGGCGTGCGTAATACCCAAAGAGTCGATTTACAAAACTAAATTATGAAAATTTGTCAAACAAGAATGCAGGAACCTAAGAATAAAGTTAACAACGAACTTGGTAAATCATGTCATTATATAGCGATTACGGGGCATGAAAGGCAATGTAAGCATATGATAAGTTATGAATTGCATGTAAATTACAAGTACACTACATGTTTAAAACCATGCTATCAAAACGTTCATGGTGCCATAAATTGCGCTGCTATAAATTCTATAATGCTACAGATTAGATTTTTGAATAATACTGGCCAGTAAACTCAGGGTCTCGCTTATTTGCGTCGCCATTAAAAGAGAGCTATTTATTTTCTAGTCTTGTGGCACAAGTTTCATCTAATGTTTTCTATGTTTTGATAGCAAAATCCTCTTGGAAAAAGGATCGTGGTATAGGCTCCTCATAAAAATAATCTTTGAAGCGTCCTTTAAAATACGGATAAAATTCCAATGGCTCATAAAACTCAGAGTGTAGTTGAATGCGGGTCTGAATGTAATGAAAATTTTCAGAATGAAACGAAAAGAGGAAAAGGAATGTGTGCAAAATCCTTTCCCTTGCCATTGAAATCGCGATGTATGTACCCTCATCCTGGAAAAGGATTAATCCGGGAGTTCCTTTTTTCCACTTCCAATCCGCTGTGGATCGCGAACAAGGAGTGAGACGTGAAACATCCGACTCGAACAATGGATGCCCGCCTATCGATTCCTTTCTTACACACACGGGCTCGCTCCCTTCGGGATCACATTAGGCCCCCTGTGACCGTGTCACCGCGATCCTCACTCTTGAACTCCACGTCAGCACTCTCAGATCTCGGAGAGTACGCCCTCCATCCGTCCACGGTTCCGTCCGTAGCGAAAATTGTTACTGGTACAGTGCTTTTACGGGAAAGCGGCATTGCTCAAGAAGGAGCATTCTCTATCGCGCTTCAATCGATTATGTCCACTGTATTTGAGGAGGCTTTCCTTCATTTGAGGACAAAAAAAATAGTTATTAGGAGTTCCAAATTAGACAACAGACTATTACGGACAATAGGATTGCACACAAGCACACACTAGCCTATTCAGGTGTGCTTTCGTGGACAGATGAATTCCTATGATTGTTCGTAGTTTCGGAATTCCCCTTAATACAGTACTCACGATAGAATTCCAAAAAAGAGAATCATAATAGTTCCTAATAAATAGTTTCATTCAATTTCAATGCTACGAGTAAATAATGAAATAGTTCATTAAGCTAACTTAGTTCCCCTGTGATTTTTTTTAATTAGAACATTTCTAATGGAAAAGTTTAATCGCAAGTTTCCTCCTCTTTTCTTGTTCATTATATTATTGTTTGATAATATCATGAGATAATTTTTCTCTAAAGAATCCGAATTATGTGAAAAAGATTCTCGTTTAAACAATTTAGATTGCTATTAAAATTTATTTAAGGACGCCAGATCCAGAGAAATTTAAAGAAGCATATATTCCATGCAAAAGTATTCAATCCTTTGAATCTGAATAATGCCTTTTCACTTGAAGCTATGCAACAATTTCAGAGTGTAAAAATCATTCGCCTTGACTGGGATTCGAACCCAGATCCCTCAATATCCTGCTTTAGCCAGTTAAGCTATCGCTAAAATTTCAGAGTTTAATAGGTAAGCACTCGACCGGATATTGAGGGATCTGGGTTCGAATCCCAGCGAAGGATTTTTACACTCTGAAATTTTTGCATTGAAAAGCACATTAGCGGATTTCTCCGTAAAAAGTTACTGTTGCGGCATCTCCCGCAGTTTCTTTGGAAACTTGAAACTATATTTTTTCCAATGATTTATGGAATGGCATGTCCTAGTTCCTGGAAGGTAGTTATCCTCTCAAAATTCCCCCTGTTCTCGACTTCTCCATTTTTTGACGTCCTACCCTAAAAGGGACATTGTTATATGATGGAATTTCCGTAAGCTTTCCGCAAAAGAAATCAGCCAGCCATCTTATTTCAATACTTCTATATTATTTTCCGTTAGATTAAGCTACCCAGTGCGGAGATTAAGATATGAAGCTGTTTAAGTACAAGAGAAAGTTAATCAACAGTTATTTTTCTGAGAGTTAGAATCATTGCAAATCGGTCTCTCAGATCAAAATACATTGCTTAAATCATTACGGTGACTACATAGTGGGTGGCATCTGAAAGATATTAACTGCTTAAAATATAAATATTCTACCCTGATATTCAGTGTGGACAGATAGGTGGACGTAATCCAAACTTTTCATCAGTGCAGTTGTGAAAGACACCAGTTCAAATGGCGGATAACGCATTATATATACTAACACGAGGGCGATTCGAAAAGTAAGGTCCCCTATTTTTTTCATAAAAATCAAATTTTTTCTTAATTTTGCGTACATCGTTGGAAAGGTTTTTTTTTAGCTCTTTTTCTACATAGTCGCCTTGATGATCAATCACTTTTTGCATCCTTGTAAGCAGCTTTTTAATACCGGCGTCGTACCTTTCTCCCGCTGCGTCGCGAAGCCACTGACGACTGCTTCTCCACTATAAATTCATCGCCATTTAGTGGAAGTGTACGGTGAGAAGTGTATGGACATCAAAAACGTGCGCAAGTGGTGCAGGGAGTTTTTTGATGGCCGGGAAATCGTCCACGATGAGCAGTGGTCGGGGCGGCCGAGTTTGCCGGAATCAACAGTGGCTTCAATTGACGAGATGGTGCGCAATAACCGGAGAATTACCCTTCATGAGATAAACGAAGGCCTTGATGAAGAGAGTGGCTACTTTGTGCAGAATATTGTGTCGGAGGTCCTCGGTCACAACAAGGTGTCTCACCAAAGTAGTGTGTTTGCATCATGACAATGCACGTCCACATGCGTCACATCAAACGACCACCGTACTCCATGAATTCGGCTGGGATATCATCGACCACCCTCCTTACAGCCCGGACGATGCTCCAGCGACTACTGCTTGTTTCCCTTTCTCAAAAAACACCTTGGAGGACAGAAATGCAAGTCAGACAAGAAAGTTCAAGTAGCATTCGTCAGTTGGCTTCGTGACGCGGCGGGAGAAAGGTAAGACGCCGGTATTAAAAAGCTGGTTACAATTATGTAAAAATTGATCTATCGTCAAGGCAACTATGTAGAAAAATGCTAAATGCTCAGCCTTTCCCACGATGCACACAAAGTTGAGAATAAATTTGATTTTCCATGAAAAAAAGATGGGAGACCTTACTTTTCGAATCGCCCACGTATGTGTATATATATATATATATATATATATATATATATATATATATATATATATATATATATATATATATATATATATATATATATATATATATATAAATAATTATATATTATATATATTTATCTATTTATTTATACATAACGCGGATATATAGTCATATATGTAAGAACATGTATGTATGTAATATGATGTTATCTCAATGATGCATTTAAAACTCAATATGTATATAAAAACGGTATTGAAATTGTAATTCAACTGATTTGGTGGGACCCAGACCATAAAAATCTCCAGCGTAGTATTTAATCTAATCAGCACTTTAGTTATACTAGTATGTTCCTCTAAACGAGTCACTGAACCACCCTTGGAAAATCCAAGTAACCGAAAAGAGAGAGTAACACCTTTCAGAGCCACTTGGTGAAATGAAAATGACGTAGGGCAGACTCGGTATGCCCCTTAATGCAAATCCTGAGGTTTTTGCCTCAGTTTTTCCCTGTTTTTTTCCAACAAACTTTCAAACTTAAACCTTCCTCGTAGTAATAAAATCGTCGGGTTTTCCCATTCTTTACACAAGGGAATTAAAGTAAATTCCACCCTTTCTTTTTTAACTGCAAGTGCCTCTTTTCCGTCTCCTTTTCCCATTCACATGAACTCACCCGCACACTTATCCTCCCAGGAGAACCATCTTTATTCCCTTCTCCTCGTCCTCGGTCGCTTCATAACTGCTCTCCGTCCCTGCCTCATCCTCCACTTTTTCTTACCCCGGACTGCCTTATTTCTTTCCTCGGGAATCTCAAACTCCCACAGCCAGAATTCTGCGGAACATCTCTTTTCTCCCCTATCCTCCTCCGTCGTTTAGTGGAAAACTTTCCCACCCCAGCAGAGAACCCAGTTTCCTTTCTGTCCATTTCCCTTTCGCCCTCTAAAAGTAAGACGTGCAGTCCGACAGTCGCCAGAGGGGGCCAGCCTCTTTTTTTTATTCCGCGACATATTTTGGTTTTCCGAGGCAGGGGTACAACCTTAACTAGTTTATCATCCCTGCGCGGGGAGAACCCTGAAGAGGAGTATGTAATGGAATTCAGCGGCAGCAGGATCCATTAGAATACACTCAGTTCCACCTACCCGGGTCGGCCCCTGGCGTGTTTACGAGAAAACATGCATCTCGACTTCATCATATTAATCTTTAAAGATTTGTCCCTCTACTTTTGTATGTCCAATTTTCAAAGGTAACCTAATTTATGGCATCTTTTAGTACGAAATGACTATATCCGTTTAATAGCAGAACAATTCTGACTCCATTATCACCAATTCTGAAAAAATATGGCGTTCTTGCTTTGCCACGTCCAAAAAAAAATGCGGCCCTATCATTTTGCCTTAGACCTGAATTCGACACCGATAAGGATGCTGTATTTCACGTTGAAACGTTTTCAAGAAATTCGGTGCTTACGGACATTTAATAATCGATACATAGAAGAATTTCAATTCGTATCTGGCACACCAACGCAATAGATTGGACAAATTTCAATTAAAAATCAGAATTGATGCTATATTTCCCAAGAATAATTAGAGAAGTACCCTAACAACTTCAATTGGGAAGAAGGATACACACTACTCCATTCTGGAAAAAAATCAAAATTTCTAAATAATTACAACTTAAACCTACAAACTCGTAACTTCCAGCAACACATTAAATACAATATCTGAACGAAAAGGCGAAAATTACTTCTAACCTAAAGACGTCGACAGCAGAGAAACCATGTTGATCTAAAATATACGAGGGTCATCCGGAAAGTAGTACCCGTTCGTGAAATAAAGACACAAAAGTAAATATTAACAAACATAAAAAATTTTATTTGAAAGAGGATACTTTAAACTACTTCTCAACATAATCTCCAAGCAAATTAAGGCATTTGTCATAACGTGTGACAAGTTTCTGTATTCCTGCTGCATAGTCCTTCGCCGCCAGCTCATTGAGATACGCGAGGGACCCATCTTGCACAAATTTTTGCATAATGCAGATGGTGTTTAACAATTTCATGAACAATTGTTCGAGAAACATTGGGAAAATGCTCACAGATGTCATCAATTGTGACGCGCCGATCGTTCCTCACGAATTCGTCAACTGAGCTCACCAGTTGGTCTGTAATGACAGACGGTCTCTCCGAACGCTCATCGTCGTGTGTGTTCCCCCTCCTCATGTTGAAGTTGCGACACCACCGCCGAACAGACGACTCGTCCATTACATTGTCTCCATACACCTCCTTTAATTGGCGATGAATATCACATGGGCGAACGTTTCTTGCATTGAGGAATTTAATCACTGCCCTCACTTCACAACTGGCGGCGTTCTCAATTTTTTTAAACATTGTAAACAATCACAGAAACAACACAGGCAATGCTAGCGTCACGCAACTTGGCTCAGAGAAGGCAGACAAGCCACTGAAGCTATCTGACCTCGTCCAGCGGCTACTCGCGTCGTCAGCACTTCATGCGGCACGAACGGGTACTACTTTCCGGATGACCCTCGTACTTATGAGGCATCACCCGAAACACTAAATTTCCCTGTAGAATTGCATGCAGTTCTAAAGCAGGATTATGAATATACCTGAGGTCTCCCTGTTTCAATATCGGCAAACTTCAAATGCATTTTCGTCAGCTCCTTTTTCGCAGGTAAAACAGTGGTCTGGAGGAAAACCTTGTGCAGACGGACATGCCTCCAACAAAGCCTGAGGTCACAATGGAGTCCGAAGCGGAATTACTACAGTGGAGTCCACTCTATGGAAAATCTCCTCGAAAGAGTAATATAAAGAAGACACAAATCGGAAATTAATTTTATTCCCGAGAAGTTAAAAGTCCCTTACATCTGAATGTTTTGCAAATAGCTCATGCAAAACAAGTGTGCGTTAATCATTACTATCGCTTATCAAGTTACTTTCCGTCGCTAAACTCCATTTTTAATCATGAAAACACTGTAATTTGACACTAATTAGCCCCCGAATGTGGCCTATTGAAGTGTTAAATATTGATTTGACAATTCTTCAATTATTTGAATAACGACATTTATAGTCCTGTGAGGAGGAAGAATATAACATTAAATCGATCATGAAATTCACTTTGTTTGAAATATTCGTCAACCTTTGACTTTTCAATAATTCCATAGCTATTCCCGTCATTTATATTTGTTCAGCGTCATAAATTGATGATGATCGGATAGTTTATTGATGAACCATGCGCATGAGAAGAATATGATACACCTTCGTGTAGCACGTGAACCATTTTTCTCTTAATCCCTCAGCTCTGTAATCCTCGGAATATGCATTCACTCCAATAGCTGCAACTTAGATGTCTCAGTCCCCGGCGAAGGCACAAATAACTTATTGATCCTCGAGAGGTCAGGTAAAATGTCAGCATTTAAAATTAAGAGTGAACATCTTCGTGTGGATACTAACTCCCTCCGTACCGTGGCGAATGAAGTTCAAATTGGTATCTAGGGGTCGATTATTCTGAAGTTGGAAAACAGTCCTACTATAGTTAGAGCATTATTTCATCGATATATTTTTGATTGTGCGCTATCAGTACAGTATTCACCGACTGGTCGGTGGGTCGTGTAACAATATAATAGTTTGACTCTCGCATATTATATCCGTGTCACATTGTTTGTTCTAGGGGTCTATCAAGCCGGCAGTCCAGCATTTCACAAACTGGGTGACTGTTACTTAGCTGGTAAAACAAGCCTGAAAACGTATCAATTAAAGCTATAACATTTTATTCATTGTCTCTACCATCGAAATTTGCGATATCTCTTCCTTCCCTCTCAGTAACTATAATATCATTAATGCAAAAACTATCCTTAATTATCTTTTTGTGATTATTAAGTTCTCCACCATTATTTGATGTCGGAGGTAATTATTTAACGGCAATATGGATTCAGGAAGAAAACAAGGTAAAGTCAGACATACCGGTTTTCCAGCCTTGCTCAAAATGATACGAATTGTAAGAAATGAACCTCAACCGACTGCCGCAAAAGCATTAACATTATCTGCGTTTAAATTTGAGGAAATAATAGATTCTCAGGTGTACCAAGTTTATAAGAAGACTTGCAAGCGTCAAATAATTCCTAGCTGTACCCGATATCCCGAAAAATATCCCCGGCAGGATTATAGACTTTTTGAATGGTAACGTACAAAGGTAATAGATGGTGTTAGCTCTGATGCAGAATAAGTTACCCCAGGGAAGTGTTATCGAACCCCTTTTATTTCTTCTATACGTTAACAACATTACCTCCGAGGTTAATAGGTATATGCGGATATTTAGCGACAGTTGTCTATAAAGATATCCGAAGTCCTGAGAATAAAGTAGCCTTAGTAGACAGTCTTAATGCAATTAACAAGGTTGGTGTCCCATATGGCAATTTGAATTAAGCTTTAAAGTTTGCGGTGATGAATTTTTGGGAGAGAAATAGTTCCAATTCGAACGCCTACTGCATAAAAAATTCCGTAATTGAAAGTGGTCTCGATTACTTACCTGGGAGTTACCCTTACTCACAACCTCTCCTGAGTGAAACATGCAACGTGGAATATGTGGATTAGTTAGCAATAAATTAGCGTTTCTTAGAAGAGTACGAGGAAATATTCGGGAAAGGATTAAAAAGTAGTGTTATCTTTCCCGAGTTTAGGGCTCAATGAAATATGCTGCTGGTACATGGGATTCTCATGAAGATGTATTGATTGCCGAATTAGATCGTGTGTAGTGTAGAGGAACTATAGTTGTTTAATGTTGTTACGACAAACTAATCAGCGGATCTAGAACATTAGCGGAACTAGGTTGGGAGTTACTCCCGGTGCAAAGGTTAAACTGTAGGTCAAATATCTCGCTCAAAATGGAGGCAGGTCTCTTTAGCGATGATGTATAAAATATATTATTAGCCCCAACGTACTTCAGTTGTAGTGATCATGACAACAAGATTAAATAAAATCTAGAATGGAGATATGTATTGAAAATGTCATTTTTCTCGCAAACGATGAGAGATAAGAATACCTGTAATACTATCCTACCTCGCTAGGGGGGAATTGTAGATTTCTTTTTTTCCCTTCTAAGTAGACTAGTGCGTTGTCTTCATCTCATCTAGCTTTAGTTATTGCTCCTATTTTTATTAACAGCTCCTCTCGTATGCGTAGAGAAGTATAATTCATTTACAAGGGTGGTCCCATAAGTCCACGGCCTGACCTAGAGGTGGCGGTAGTTGTTTAAAAAATATCACTATATTAGTAATTTCGCAATCTATAAAGCATATGTTTCAAATTTGAAGACGCTAAGTTGTTTAGCATTTGTTTGGCAGCCATCAATGGTGAAGGTTTTCAGTGTATTTGTGAAAATGGAGGAAATTGGCCATCGTTATGTGATACAATACTTTTATTTTGAAGGCCTCAGCCAAATCAATATAAAATCTGAACTGGTTTCTACTCTGGGTGAGTCTGCTCCTTCGTTTACAACAGTAAAATATTGGGTAGCAGAGTTTAAACGACGCCGTACGAGCTGTCAAGACGAGCATCCCATTGGTCGACCAAATGAAGTGACGACTCCAGAAACGGTGAAGAAAATCCACAAAGTGATACTGGATAATCGTCGACTGAAATTGCGCGATCTAGCAGACTTAGTAGGCATTTCAAAAGTGCGGTACATCGCATATAACTGAAAATTTGGATATAAGAAAGCTGTATGTAAGATGAGCTCACACTTGAGCAAAACCAGTGTCGTGAAGATGTTTCAATTGAGTGTTTAGCGAAGTTTCTCAGAAACAAAGCAGAATAATTTTTGCGCCGTTTGCTAACCATGGATGAAACATGGGTACATTACTTTACACCCGAGGCAAAATAACAATCAAAAAAATTGATTCAAAACGGAGAACCGGCTCTAAAGAAGCCGAAGACCGTTTCATCTGCAGGCAAGGTCATGGCGTCGGATTTTTAAAATGCGCGTGGGATAATTTTCATTGTCTATCTTGAAAAAGGAAAAACTATCAACGGCGAGTATTATGCGAACTTATTGTAACGTTTGAGCGCAGAAATCAAACAAAAGCGGCCACATTTGGCGAAGAATAAAGTGTTTTTTCATCAAAAAAATGCACCAGCTCACAAATCCATTATTGAAATGGCCAAAATTCATGAATTAAAGTTTGAATTGCTACCTCATGCACCCTATTCGCCAGATTTAGCCCCCTATGATTATTTCCTACCCGCTAACATGAAAAAATGGCTCGGTGGTCAAACTGAAATACAAATATTAACGCCCAATCTACAGATTACCTTTCTGTATGGCACCGCTTATAAAAATTTCTGAAACAGTAATGTGACAATTTTTCCTTTCATTGGGATATAAAACCTGTGAAGTTACACAGATAAAATAATAATTGCGCTGCGCTTCAGCTCCGACATATGGCAAAGGCAGGTAATACGTTAAGTGCTCTTCTCCGGAGGGACGAGCCGACAATGATCCTTAACAGAACATGATCCTTTTAAGAGCATAACCTTTCACGATTACGACCGATCGTTAAGCCTAGGAGTCGAATTCTGTAATTGGGGCCAGTATCTCACAGCGTCAAGTTCGGAGCTCATCTTCCGGAGTTCTTCCCTTTAAGTCCCCTCTCCACCATCCTACCCCCTCTCTCTCCCTCTCCTCTTCAACTCCCTCTCACGAGAGGAGTCTCTGTTATGACCTACCTCCCAGCCTCTCCCCGCCCCTTCGCTCATTACCCTTCCTCGCAAACAAACACGCAGAATAAGTTGCCTGCTCTTTCAACGTCTTCTCTTCCCAGGGCCTCTCTAAAAACATGAGAAAAAATTCAACAGTTCAACGCAGCCCACCTCAAACAACCACGTCTCGGATATCCTTACGATGATGACTCGTGAAAGGCGGTTCCCAACATTATCTCAGTGGCTACCATAATGCCCTCATTTTAAAGTGAATCGGATCCTTCCTTTGTTGCCGAGAGGAATGAAGCGAGACAAAAGCCCAAGGTTATGGGTGATATTTAGGGAAAATTAGTAGTCGTAGTTCTTTAAATGTTGGCCTTATTCTTGTCCTCTATGGAAAGTCTCTCCTTCATGGTGGAATGTTAGGCCAGTTGAAAGCGGTTGTCTACTAATCGAAAGGCCCCACGATTGAATCCAGAGTATACCATTGGATACCTCAAAGTAAAATCCAAGCGCTGAGAATGTTCTGAATATCAGAACTACATGCCAAACTGAAATTGGTACAGGTAAAAGACCTAGATCCCAGGTCTGTAGCTGTCACACACCACAGAGCGTCGGGCGAAATAAATTCTACCCCGACTAATTAAATTACAATTTTGATTAAAGTTGATCGATTACCAAGAATACTTGGAGTTTCCCACCTTTATTATGGCAGTAGGCATCCTTATTTCAATTTTAATCATTTTCATTGTGAAAATAATTATTTCCTCTAGTATTTCCTAGCTCATTCCCAGAACGACATTATCAACTTATCACCGTAATTGCGAATAATTTTGTGATTTCCCTTCGATAGTAAAAAACGGTGACCATTATTCCAGCTTCACAGAATTAATTATGGGAAAGAGTGCGACGATATAGGCAATTTTTAATTCAAACATCTTAGTTGGGCCTAATGGTCTAGATAAGTACTAACTCTCATCTAATTTCAGTGTTTTCACTCGACTAGAAGTGGATTAAAAGAACTTCTTTCGTTAACCAGAAAAAAGAAACGTGCTCAATGTGCTCTCTGCGTTAACGCTGCAAAGTAATCAAGAATACCGTTTATTCCAACAAATGCGCTAAATTTACATGAATTTAGAGAAAGTTAAAAAGCGCAGCCTTACTTGGCCTGGAATATTTGCAAAACTTTTAAATAAAACGAAAACTACGTGTAATAAAAGACGTCCACGGTACAGGGAAAAACAGAAATGAGAAATACCAGTCGCATATTTTCGGTAGTTTTGAGAAAGACCTCCGGGCAGACTTGTAAAAGGCAACTTGCACGAGATAATAAATTGAAGCTGTTAAATAAGTTAATTATTGCATGCCACTTTTATGAGGCTATCATTACGCAGCCGTTGTGTAACCAATTTTCTCATTCATTGTACTAATTAGATATTTAATACTGACTATTTTAGAAATCGTTCTATGAAAAATTTTTAATACATAAATTGCATGTTTGTATTCATCTTACATTTCCACACAATGCTGAGTTCACATTCCCACGCTCTCAGGTGAATTCACTTTATATTTTTATAGAAATTTAGAACATGTGTACGGCATGCTCATAGAAGTTTGAAGAAAATTTATCAAGTTCGTATACTTAACGATTTGCTTTGTGAGAAACTTCTAAGCAGATTTCCGGTTTGTATGGCTACAGAAATCCTTAATTGTACCCATCCATACGCAATGATTGTCATAATAATGGCCTATCACAAAAGACAAGTATTGACGTTTCAAGCGTGCACCGTTTGTGTGTACTTTTGATGATATGAGAGGGATAATTTTTTTCTAATTTACATAAACTCAATCCTCCTAATCAATCCTATATTATGACAGTGCATTGCTTACATTGGATTTGCGTATGCAATGAATTCCATACGGTCATTATGAATAAGAGAAAGAATATCCAAATGCCAGTAAACCAACGAAGCCGAAGTATTAAATTCTAATATTTCCGCACTTCCTTTTGTATCATTTTCGAGAAAACAAATCTTGGTCAAACGTTGAATACGAGGCATTCACATCTGCAGAGTATTCAGAATTATATCCCTCTAAATAGCCGTTCTTTTACATGCTAGTTCAGCAAAGGTTGGGTCCATGGGAATTTTTGAAGAGACATAATTATCATCTTAATTGTTTCTTAATGAAGGTTCTTGGTGCCTCTTCACCAATTCTTTTTTTCCTCCTCTTTCCCATATGCAATCAATTCCCTTTCTCCATTCAAATAATTGTTCACTATCCTTTTTCTTTCTCTCTTCTTTGGCTTCGAATACACTCTTATCTATGCATTCCATTTTCATTACATGTCCCATCTACTCTTGTCAAGTCTTATGTTGCATTCGGCAGTTTTCTTGTCCTATAATTTTCTAAGCCGGTAAGTATTTCATACTTTAATTTTCCAATTGAAATTCTTCACACTATATACTTTCACAGTATCTTATATGGTATACTGTACTTTCACAGTATTAACTATCATCTATGATCATAGGTCATCTTCTAGTTTGGTATCCCCTTTCTCCATGGACAAAAGCATCACTATGAGCATTTTGTGAGAAAAGAGTATGAATCACTTTGAAATAGATTAGCAAAAGCAAAAACCAAGGATTGCTGTCCGCAACCTCCTTTTCGGAGCCAATCGATTGGCACAATTAAATTCGCCCCTACTCATGTTCTTAATTAAAAGTAACCACGACTGGCAGAGAAAGAGAGAGAGAGAGGTTGCACTATGAAAAAAACTCAAAGAAGAATGATGTTTATTGAAATTGAAACACGGGATTTTAATCATATTGCAAATCGATTCAATGGGCCACCACAACATATTTTCCTATGGTATGTTTACTCCTTACCTTGCAAAAATGTTTAATTTGGCGAAATATGCACATTCTAGATATTCAAGCTTAACCGTAATTACTTTGAGGCTACCGCAGGATAAGAGTCTATTTTCACTGTAATCAAGATGTGCCCCAGTCTTGTTCGCAATTTCCGCTACAAAGGGATTAGAATCAAGCTTGATGCACACCGTCATGCTATAACTACCGGTGGAGAGGAATGTCACGTGATTGTAAGATGAGGGATTACGTAATTCTTTTACCACTGTGGGGCTCACCTTTGATTAGGGCGAAGCGGCCATCATTATTTTCTATTAAATTTAGTGAATCGGTATGATGTAATAAAACACCTGACGTAGTATTTTTCGCATTACGATTCAGTACCTGGAAGACCAAAATTTTCTATTTACAAAGGGACCAACCGCTTAGTGCCCACGATAAAATTTTAAATCCTTTTGTTCACAGAAAGCGAAATAAATAGTTAAAGTTGTCTAGATTAATAATGGAAGACGAGTTGGAGATAATTTGAGAGCCAAAATCGAGGCAAAGATAATTTATCACTTTCGTTAGAATCCGTTAAAGTTTTGGAAAATACTCAACTTTACTAAATTTTACTTCGGTAAAATTATTACCCAAATATGTATGAACTGAAATATATGAATACCCGTTTAATTTTATTCTACTATTATCGCCAACTTCTCATTCTATCTATCTAAATGGTTCTCTGCAAGCCACCGCTTGGGTGTGTACGTAAAAGGGGGCGATTAAACACCAGGCTTTCGACAAAATGTTTGCCATACTTCTAAGCACAGTAGCACAATCATGACTCTATGTATTTGTTTAATAACAGCAATATTTGACGATTCTCAAAATCATTACCAACAACCTCCTTTATGATGATTTTAAAAAATTCGAGACCTAAGGAAAACGCTTTCTCACCTCGGCAGACGATAGATTACCCCAAAGCATTCAATCTTAGGGCCCGAAGAATGTTTGCTCATTCATACTATTTAGTCTTTACTATTTCTCTCTTTAGCAATAATTCTCATTGCAGTAGCCCAAAAACATTCATCTATTTAGATATTAAACAAAAGCGGCAAGTTATGGGTCTTTTACAGAATAATGTGTTATGCCCCTCTTCAATTTATTTTCCAAAAGTAAGCAACAAAATAAACCGCTTTCTCGCACCAGAAAATAGAATATTAATCTCCTATCATCAAAATCCATACGCCTGTTTTTAAGATAAAATTAAAAAGAAGTACTTCCTTTTTATCTTTGGATAATTTTGTGTTTCATACATTTATTTTTAATTTTGCTAGTTTAAAACGATTTTTTTATAGTTTTTATATTCTGAGGTTACCTGAAATAAAAATACTACCTTTTCAGAAAATATGTAAAAAATAAACTGCATATACAACCAGGTAATCCTAGGTACCATAATGGAAAGAACTGAAACATCAGTGCAAGAAATGTAGGAAATATAATGTGGACTATGTTAAGCATGGATTTACAGAATCACTAACAAACAAGCACTTGCCCGTGTGCCTTATACAAGGGCAAAGGGTGTTTTCAAATGAGGGGATGAAAACTTTAAGACTAATTGACCATTTGAGTAAGACGTCCCGACAAAGCAGAAAATACAAACAAGATTGTAAAATTGTCCTACACTGCCAAGTGTGTAGAGTAATACTTCAAAACATATCACTGACGGTTATTGTGCATCATATAATATTTCGCTGTTGATAGGCAGGTCTGGAATACAACGCAATTGGTGAAGAACTTATCTTGCCAATAATTATTAAAGTCCTTAATGCTGTTCCACTTAAGTTATCACATTAAAGTATAAAGAGTATTACTCTGAGTAACTCTTCAATGAAACTCCGCATGGCTGAAATGACTGAATGTGGAAGATATGTCGTACAGCATACGAAGGGCGATGGAATTCGCATCACAGCTGGGTTGGTCAACTTTTCCAGGTAATGAATATTTGGTTCTAAATTCCAGGATGAATGTATTTTTTTACTCTTTTACATGAATTTATCCTTATTTAAGCTTTACCAAATGTGAATATTTATCTCGGGAGGTGTTTGCCACGACATTAGAAACAGATACTTAAGTGGAGTCAATATTTCGTAACGTTGGACAGGTCTTCAGGGACAAGAAAATTCAACTAGCTAATAAGAATTAAGCAAGTATGTTAGCAAGCATTTAGCATATGTTCATTTGAGAGAGTGCCGGACGGAGCTCCATCATCATGGCCGTCACCGTGGGTGCATTGCACACTTTACGATATACATGTATGTACCACATGTCTTTGCTATTCATTTCGATATTCACAGCTTATCTGGCGGCTAAAAATGTGAATGATCATTACACACTGCTATCACTGCAGTTACGAAATCAAAGCTCTTTAATCATTGACTGCTTCGGGATTTGTCTGATGAGAATGATGAACATTTCAAGCGTTTGTTACTACATGAGGAAGTTCGTTGCCTATTAAAAGGCAACTACTTAAGGTGCCTTTATAACCTTTTGACACTCTCGTGGAGTTTTTGGATGAGAAAGATGCTTTTCTGGTGAATAACTTAAAGAGATTAGGAGGGATATTGTGTTTTCAACCGAATTATTTGCAAATTTCGGTGAAATAAATTTTCAGTCACATGTTAATGACACAATCTTTACTACTGCAAAATCTAGGTCTATTCTATTTCCAAGTTGATTTTATTCAAACACAAGGTAGGCCGCCTCGAGCTAAATTGATTTTCCTCCCCGCATGAGCTAGAGGAGAAAGCTGCTCTATGTGATGATGATATGATAGTCTTTCCTGACCATTTTTCCATGTTCCATAGAAATAATAAAATGATTTGATGAAAAAAATACTTTTTTTAAACATTAATCGAACGATTCAAGAATCTTTTTGATGGAAAGTTCAGAATTTGAGTTAGGTTAATTTTTAGATATTGAGGTAGTGGGGGTGCTAGAGGAATAATTAACAGAGTTAAAAAATGATACTGAATTGAAATTGAAGTTCAAGATAAATTACCAAGACTTTTGGCTGCAGAAGCAAGTTTCTGATCGCTATCCTCCACAATGGACGGTGGTTAAAAAACTTGAATTTCCAACTTACTACTTAGTGGAACGTGATATGAATGCAGCCATTCAACTATTTTATAAGAAAATACGATTTCAAGTTTGTGAACGCTCTTAATTAAGATCCTTGCTAAGTGACTTCAAACCGGATGTTACCAAACTGATGACGTCATCATGCCCATCCATTGCATTAAAATTTCATTTGATGAGAATATGCTATTAAATTTAGTATAAAATTTTTTAATTGACTTCTAAATCTTGAAAAACGACATATAATCAACTTTCACTCCGTTAGTAAACGAATTTAAATTAGTAAAACATTATTAAAAGTTAATTAGGTAACTAATTTAAATTAAATGTTTATCAGTGACTCACTTTCACAATTTCCACGTCCATTGTACCATGATATAGTGTTGTTTAATATAACTGAAAAAATGGCATCTAAACTTAAAAAATTGATTTATATTTTGTTCTGATAAGTAATTTTTATATTCTCACACCTTTTATTTGTCCTCATCTATTTTCTCATGCGTAAACATGTCGTGGGATGTACAAATTATCTACCTACTGAATTCGAAATCAGCATTAGAATAGTCGTTTTTTTAAATGTTATAATTATAATGTTCCTCATTTAGTTTACAATTCCTATTTTCATTGTAAATTTTGTTAATGGATTTGGGGGTCGTTGAATATAGGTTTATTGATTAATTGCTCGACATAGTTTCGGAAACACTACCGTAGGCTAAAGGAACACGTTCTAGGTTTCGGTGGAGCCATCCTGGTGAACAATTAGACGCATTTTGCAAAATGTCTACATCTGCATCAATACCCTGCGAGCCACCAAAAAGGTGTGTGGCACCACCACCAGGGTGCAGCACCAGGAGGAAAGGGTAAAGGATGAGGGGGTTACGGTTTTTAAGGTTTTAGGGTCTAAGAAATGTTAACTAAATAGCTCTCTCAGGGAAAAAGTGTGAATGTATTCTTTCTCCCGTACTAACCCTATTTCACTTGCTAAAACCAAACACATCAAATTTGAGCAACCATCCATCAATCCAAAAGAAAAAATAAAAATCTTACTCTAATTAACTAATCCACATTGAAAAATATCCAGATGACACACACAAGCCTGTCCGATCCGAGAATACGAGAGATTCACCGGGAGAAATCCATTGTTTTGATTATTGCTTAGTTTTTGGTGTGTAATGATGAATCCAGGTTTCATCAACAGTGATAACTCAACGCAAAAACACCTTCGGATCTCGCTAAAATTACTGCAAACACTGCTTCGAAGTTGACAGCCGGATCAGCTTGTTTTCCAACGTGAGCAATTGCGGCACCCATCGGCCCGACAATTTTTTTTCATCGCCAACTTATCATGTAAAATATTAATTACCGTTACGGTCAACACACCCATGGCCTCTGCTACTTCGAGCCCTTTCGATCGTCGATCAGCGAGAATCATGGCGTGGACGTTTTGAATTGATTTCCTCGGTAACCACGTCTGCCGGGCGTCCTGGTCGCTCCTTATCAAAAACAGATGTTCGCCCACGTTTAAAATCGTTGAACCAATATCTAACTGTGGTCATAGATGGCAAAGTGTCCCCATAAACAGCATCCAACTTTGCTTTTATCTCCTCGCATCTCTTCCCATCCAAAAACAAAAAGCGAATTACCGAACGATACAGCTATTTTTCTATCTAAGCGAAAACCACGAAACACGTCGTACTCGAAAGGCTACCAAATCCAACCTAACATTTAAATCAGTCTGAAATTTGTTTCGCCGTCGCTTGATAGATGGCAGCACACGATGATAACATAAACTTCCCTCAGGAACGCCCTTTGTTGTCAAACACGGGTACTTATTGAACCACCCTCGTAGAATAGCGAGATGACTAGCTCTCAACATGGTTTTAACGATTGATCGTATCCTATTGACTCCAAATTTCGATGCTCCCGCTGTCATTTTCAGTCAGATCCCATTCCGTTTTCATAGAGTCTATCAGGAGTAACATCCCTGTTCAAGAATAACTTACTACTACTTTCAACAAAATCCGCTTTCCAATTGACTTACCAAAAATTCCACACGTTATTATGATTATTTTTGTTTTCGTCCACTGACAACTGAGAAAGTGAAGTCCGCAACTCCACTATTCGGATTGCTTCGTAGTAGTAGTAGTTTTGAGGGGAGGCGACCGACAGCTGAGGTCATTTGCGCCATAGGGGATGGATAGGAAAGGATGAAGGGTGGAGAGAAACCCGGCGTCGGCATTAGCCTACTCTTAACGAAAGGCGCCAAGGGGTCCGCAGCTTAACGTCCCATCCGACGGACGGCGTACTCACTCAAAGTGCCCTCCACAAAGCACCTCAAGCAGGGATCGAGATACCTCTGAAAAATATTCAACACCGCCGGGATTTGAACCCGGGCCCTCTGGGTGGGAAGCCAGTACTTTAGCCCCCGCACCATCTCGATCCCCGGATTGCTTCGTTTATCACTCGGAACGATCTGAATAAGTTCCCTTCGTTTAACAAATCGGACCCGACAAGATCGATTTGAGATCGTGTGGTCAGCATATTGATATTTTTTTTCTCCGAACTGTCAAGGATTACATATTATCGCACTCCTCTTGTACACCTAACATATCCACATACGAACGTCTAAATACACTTCTCCTTAGTGTAATCACGTTCAAATTTTTCGTCACACTTGCAAATAGCGAGTGCATATGTAAAAGGAATCGTTCAATACGCAAATATACAAGGCCTTTCCCAAAAGTAGTGACTTATTTTTACCTAGATAGAAGGACGGGCGGGAGGCGGTTTCTCTGTCTGGGTTCGAGGGAAGGGTGTCTCAGGAAAGTCTACATATCGCTAGGAGTTGGGTCGCAGCCTCAGCGGAGTGCGTTTGCCAAATCTCTATAACGTGACATCGTTACGCTCCGTCATGAACCGGTTATTGGAACAGCGCTTCGCCATCAACTTTTGCGTGAAACTGCGAAAAACTGGGAAAGAGGCTAATAACATCCTCAAGGTAGCTTATTGTGATAACGCCATGAGTATATCGAGTGTTTTTGAGTGGCACAAGTGGTTTAGAGAGGGTAGAGAAGATGTTGAAGACGCCAAACGTTCAGGACGCCATTCGAAAAGTGACGAAAATCGTGCAAGAGTGAAGGTTTTGTTTGAATAAGATTGCAGATTAAGTGTTCGCAAGGTTTTTGATGAACTTGGCATCCCTAAAAGTTACGTACATCAACTTGTGACCGAAAGCATGGCCATGAGAGGTGTGAGCGAAGTTGGTGCCCCGAGGGCTCTTGGACGAACAAAAGGGAACGCGGATCTGCATTGAACTTCTCGACTATGAGAGTGAGGATCCAAATTTTTTACACAATTCGCCACCAGACTGCTCCGTCTTCCCCCACCTGAAATTCGGGCTGAAAGGACGTCATCACAGCTCAGTGGAAGCGTTACAACAGGCCGTGACGAGGAGGCTTGGCAGCATTTGAGGTGCCGCCTTCCAGAAGGCGTACGAGGCGCGTAAAACCCGCTGGTAGCGGTCTGTGGACGCACAAGGGTGCTACTTGGAAGACTATTGAGTGAATGCACGTATCAATTCCGGCAATAAATATTTTTTATTGACTCAGTCCTACTACTTTTTGGACTGACCTTATACGCTACTTTCTGAAGCGATTGAAATTGGTTAATTAATTTAAAAAGACTTCAATCGCTTCAGATGGTTAGCACAGATTGTAGTTCTGGTGTCACTATGCACGACTTATAACTTACACTCACAATCCCTCTAATATCACTTCGAAACAAAATCGTATGCTGACGCTTCATATTCTGAATAATCCGGATTCAATTTTATGGCGACCTCAGAACGCCGTCCAGACTATTCTCGAAGAGGCAATAAGAGAAAGGGGTCAAGAGTCGTAAAGCTATTGAATACACGAACCGCCTATAACTTTTTAACGCATTCCGTAGAAATATTTGTGCTGCGAAAGAAGTCTAACAACCCATTCCATGACGTAATATATTTTAATCTAGGACCATCCATCCCTGAGGAAACATAATCTACAATGTGATAAGAAAATTGAAATCGTAAGAGACCTGAGGAGGGATTGTACGTATAAGCATCAATACTTCAACAAGAATGTTAGGCGGTATCACTGGCGACGTTGAAATACTTGGCTGTTCAAAATCTTTGATCCTGAGCTTCGATTAATGCAACAAAGATCTTCATTATTAGGCTTTCTCAAATTGTAATTCTAACACAAAGTTAGTTTCGTCGTAGCCCATAATGCTTAATTACATGAGTCACAGGAAAAAAATGCCAAAAAATTCACGAATTGTGTGTTCCTGGAATCACTTTCATTGTCACCGTTAAGAAAATGTCTGCAGCCAACGTTTCAGTGGTAGTAGTTTTGAGGGGAGTCGACCGACAGCTAAGGTCATTTGCGCCATAGGGGAAGGACAGGAAAGGATGAAGTGTGGAGAGAAACCCGGCGTCGGCATTAGCCTACTCTTTACGAAAGGCGCCAAGGGGTCCGCGGCTTAACGTCCCATCCGACGGACGGCGTACTCACTCAAAGTGCCCTCCACAAAGCACCTCAAGTAGGGATCGAGATACCTCTGAAAAATATTCAACACCGCCGGGATTTGAACCCGCGCCCTCAGGGTGGGAAGCCAGTACGTTAGCCCCCGCACCATCTCGATCCCCGCCAACGTTTCATTTAGTAAAAGATTACTCACTCTCTTGTAGCATACGAGGAGAGAAAATAAATGAGTTTTGATGTGTATATTACAGAAATATAATGTTATATATTTTTTCCTTGTGAAGCGGCAATCTTCAGATTTTCTAAAACCGAGCCAAATGAAGAATACTTTTTGATAGAATACTTTTTGGAATTTTATGCCTGCCTGAGGCATCGCGATACATCAGAGAGGTTAAAACATATGCTGTGAAAAAAAAATAAGAATATAGCACGCACCCTCGAACGCGCGATCTATCTTCACCATTTCCGAATTTACGTCACGATCTTCCAGAACGGCTGGGATGTGCTAACACTCCACAGAAGCCGACAGCTTGAAATGAAATACATATACCAGAGACACCGTCTTGCGATTGCATATCCCCTCGCAGTCCAGTTTCGTGTTTTTTTCCGCGACTCTGCAATCGATTTCCTCTCAAAAATACACACGAAGAAAAGAAATAAACGATCCAGTCAAGCAAGCGGCTGTCGTTGACCTGTGTCATCGATTCTGCGACTTGACATATGGGGGTGCGGTACCAGCAGGGTTAGGGATGCTCTCGCATTTGCATGTGTCGTTCGTAAGCGACTGGCTGCCCGCGTGAACCTAGGTCGGCGAATAGCGTCACACACTGTTGAGCGACTCCGTTTGGATGATGATCGTTCCCGAAGAAACTTGAAGAGCAAAAAATAATTTCATGCGAAAACCTTCTCACATGTTGGATATTCCAAAAATCGTAAATAATTTTGTTCGGTGCGCAGTGTCAACATCTTTATCAGTGTTAGCACACCATTAACATTTTTGCAGTGCCAGATGCTCGAAAACCTTTTTCATTGATTCCTCCTTAACCACGAATTGTTTCATTAGCCTCCTTCAAACCGGCCGAAAAGTGGGCTTACATGGAGTCTAGCCTATCGGAAAAAAGATCCCTCAGACTACTTAGGTAGATCAGACCACAAAGATAAAATAAGGGAGATAGTTCAAGTATAGTTAGATACAATACTCATTCTTTCCCCGAACAATCAGAAATCATAATATTAAGACACCGAAGTCACTTTAGAAATATTAAAGACATTGAATTTACAAGTCGGAACAATATTAAATATTGCAAAGATGTTAGGTATACTTGTAGGTGCATGTGTACGTTGGTTGATAGTTTGAGTGTTTGCATGTGTGTGAGGTGCAAGTGTTCTTGCATGAATGTATGCCATGTTTTTGTTTGTGGATGTGTGAATTTGTAGCTCTTACATGCGGTTTTTTTTCTTTTCTTTCTAAATTACGGGTGGTGTCCTAACACCCCCTGCCACACGCCCTTGCGGCGGCTTGCGCGGTATTGAATAGATGTAGATGTAGCCTCGAATCATTCACCATGCTTCAGTCATTCAATCAAGACAAAATAAATATTAAAAATACAAACACAATGCTTTATTAAATGTTGACTTCAAAAATCGTGAGTAATTTGCACTTACTTTCCGTTAATGCATAATACTAAAGTCATGTCTGCGATTACTAGATATTAGTATTGCATTTGATAGAAGGATACAATTTACTCATTACTCCATATTATACTGAATAGATTTCTCGTGGAAAGATACACAAGCCACAAGATATTTCATTACTGGGAATCGTAAAAAAAGATCTTTTCCAAATCCTAAGTTCTAAATATAATCCTCCGGATTGGAGTGCGTACTCTTGTAATTCAAAATCGTGCGCTGTCAGTCCGCTGGCGGAAAAGACAACTTCAATTTATTCCACTAAATTACAAAAAACAATTGTGTCCTGTTAACACAGTTTCTTCCATTCATTTAACATTCTCGTAAAAATTTAATATTATTTAAAAATTATAATTTTCTTCGGTATGTACCTGAATACTTTTTCTTCTAATTTAATATATACCATTTGAAATCATTTTCACATTACGATGCCCACTGCCAGAACAATTGTTAAGTGTTTTGGAAAACTAATTCATGGCCAAAGTACAAAATATTACTAATTAACCATTCTCTAGATTTCCACCTGATGAGATGATGACTGGCTTTTCATCATCTCACTCAGTGTGAATTCATAGAGAACCTCATTAGAAGTATTTTCTAGGAAAAAGCATCACTTTTCATTCATCTAAATAGATATTTGTTTTTTTCTGACCTGCGTCCACTGGCAGATAAATAATAATCGAATGTTAATTGATCAAGGGATACGCTGAGCTGTAAACTTGTAGGAGGCGACTTGAAAGGTCGACTCAACATGTTCAAGTATGTTTAGACTTTACGTGTATCATAAACATTATAAGTTCCTTATCGACAACAAAATGGTTAGATACGTGAATGGAGTATCCGTAACTGTCACCTCAATCGGTTGCATTATTTCGATCAAATCAAATTGAGCCGTAAAATATTTTTTTTTAAACGAGCTTTTTATTCCTGGTTTTTCCGATTATAGATTGAGTGTATAATTTTCCAAATTATCAATGTCTCATTGCACCCATGCAGCTCGTTTGAAATAGTTTCATTGCTGCTAACACACACTACGTTTTTGATAATTTTGACCTCAAAGACATGATTCCCCTCCAAGTTGAGCCAATCTGGCATTGGATTCGACAAAGACTACCAGTTGAAAAACCACGGCTGGTCATAGTGGCCGCTTGAAATATACTTTGAGCCCAACGCAATAATCAAAACGTTCACAAATATTTGCTGTCTTAACCGAGATCTTGCTGCTTAAGCCATTCATACAATATCATTTTCCAAGAACCTGTTTCATGAGACTAGACATTTCACTCAGATGTTTTTACTCCTCCTTGGTGGTTTAGGGGCTATTCAAACGAAATCTCATTCGCGCATCTGCGACGATCTAAATTCGAGGAGAATCCGTTAAATCCTCCATTCCGAGGAAATACCTCGTGGAAGAGCCCGCACAAGCCTATCTACCCACTTCTTCGCCGTCGTATTGTGTAACCGCCCAGGCGATTTAGCATTTTTATCGGGGTTGAGCGGAGCCGGGGGTGAGGGAGGAGGAATCAGGAGGGATAAAAGGCGAGAAGATTAACACGGTGGGCACGATTGCATCCGCTGCTAAAGCTGCAGAGTACGTGACTTTTCCGCGGGTACCAGGTGGTGCCAACTCGTTCTCGGAAGGTCGGTGCAAGGAATCGCGCGATTCACTTCCAGGAGGGAAGTCCTCGAGAAGCTCAGCGCAACCGCACATGAGAGAAGCCTTTTGCCCTATGCTCACAGTCAATAAAACGAGGTGCTAACGCTCTCAATGCTTCCAGGGTGGATATTCGCGTATTCAAAAACGACGTCCTTTGTGACTCTCCCTCGGGATGGAAAAGCGGTGAGATGAAAATGGAGGGAAGGTTCATTTACGAATGGAAAAGGAAGCACTTGAACCACTCATCTTTAATTCATTATTTCAACCAGGATAAGGGGAAAACTTGGAGACTATTATCAAAACGTGTGAGTGTGCAATATCGAGCGTCGCTGAATTATGAGAAATCTGAACGATTTTTCCAGAGAAGATGATTGTGGCTGCCTCATTTGTCATAAGTTTTTTTACAAATTGGTTAATACTTTTGCGCGGGCCTCCATTTTTCCCCATTCAATTCTTATATTCTATGCTTAAAATGCTCATTTAGTTTTTTAGATCAACTTCGGATTCGTCACTTGGTCTCCCTCGCGCGAACTTTCCTTTCAATTTGGTGCGGTGGCTAATGTACTTCCTCTCCACTGTAAAAGCTCGGGTTTGAATCCCAAAAACAGAACACATTTTAGAGGAATGCCAACCTCTACTTGTGGGTGATATACTCGTATGGAGAGCACTTCAGGTGGATTACGCCGGGTATCAGGAGTTGCAAACTCGTCCACGGTAGGTGAGCTGGGTTGATGCAAGGATCGCGTAATTCACTACTTCCAGGAGGGAAGTGAATTCTACCCCCATTATCTGAACTTCCTATCTGTACCAAATGACCCATCTATTCCTAATGGTGCAAATGACCTCACCTTTCGGTCACCTCTCCTCATGGCTACTAATAATACTAATCTTTAGTGTCTCGAAGCGTGTTCAACCCTTCCAGATCTTTCACGTATGATACCCCACGTGGCATCTTTTACTCTTTATGCATTTTTTTACTTGTTCCACATTATATTTCTTTATTTTATTTTAATGATCCGCCGCAAGCATCAGTTTTCAAAGGTTGGTTCCTATTTCACTCTCGTCGTCTTTTCCATCGAGTGACGCGCCCCACATGAATGTTTTCACGCACTACGTCTTTGTTTGTAACCCTATCGCCATTGAGTATAAAGATTATTATTTCAACAGGTATCCTCAAAATCCTACAAAACTACTTTGCGATATCCCATGATGATCAATATATAAAAGCATATCTGCCTGAGGAAATCATTCTTATTAGCAATAACGAAAATCAAACGTATTGTTCCACGTTTATTTCCCCGGCCGTAGTTTCTAAGTTTTAGCGATTTTAAGGGTAATAAATTAATTAAAATGATTAAATGTTGCAGAAAAATGAAAAGATTTGTTTTCCTTATACCACGAAGGCGTTGCATAAAGTGACACCTGGAAGAGTTACTAGAAGAATTTATATCGTCAGAAAATACTCGAATATTTCATCGATTTAAAATATCTTTCGCAGAAACCGCAATGATTAATTTTTTCATCCGTGAATTATGGAAAAGATTTTCATGAGAAATTCGTTGTAAATAGATGAACTCCGTGAAAATGACAACCCTCGAGTTACCAGCTCACAAAGATCAGAACAGCTAATACTTGGCGCAACAACGGATAAATGACTGCGTGAAATAAATTTTGAATTTTGACAACGGAAGCTATATGAAATTGGCTGAACGTTGGCCTCTGCAATGCTATTTTATCAAAAAAAAGAAAAACTTCCAGGTTGAAATTATGCAATTAATGATTCTATTAAAACCAGTAGTGAGATCAGGAAATTGACTAATTCATGGACGCTCGTTTAAAAGCAAATTATTTGAAAATTATTCTAGTCAATAAGCGCAAGGATGTTTAGATGGGGCATTCGTTTGTTTTTCATGTGTGCGTTACAATAAAGTGTAAAAAATACGTACACACAAAACAAAAAAAATGATAATTCATTTCAACAGGATTAATTAACTAGTCGCCTCGGATATCTTCTGAAGCACGGAAAATTTTTTCGTGTGATGATACATTTCAAATCTACTTTTTATAAACAGTAAACGTAATAATCTTCAATTTTCATTTTGGGTTAGTCTCATCCTGTTTTGATGAGATGTTCGATGCTCGTGAATTGTCAAAGAAAATATTAAAATCACATTATAATCACGTGCAGTTTACAAATTAATCAAATAATCCTCTTCTACTATGGTAAAATATACATGAAGATAAATAAATTTTGCAAACAAAATAATAATGAGAAATAAACGCGTTTCTATTCTGATTCGATGCAAAAAAATCCCTAAATTTCGTACTATAACCAATTGATGCTTCGCCATACAAAACTATGCTGGTCCTTTTTGCTCTCAATTTTCCTCTTTAACCCTTTCACCCCAAAAAGCAGCTTTTCTTTCACCGCCTTTGCTCGCTCATTTCATCTCTTCTCTCATAATCCGATCCCAGATGACGCACTTTTAC
This sequence comes from Hetaerina americana, assembly GCF_022747635.1. NCBI lineage: Eukaryota > Metazoa > Arthropoda > Insecta > Odonata > Calopterygidae > Hetaerina > Hetaerina americana. The sequence goes on from NW_027287095.1 coordinate 51,377,242, forward strand.
CTTTAACCTAAGCCCTTCCACGGATGACTTGACCCCTAGCACACGAAAGTGTTCCCGCTACCCACCCCCCTTTTTACAACCTTCCATAAAACAGGATTCTCTGCTCTCGACGGTATTACACAGTTTTTTTCAACTTGCGAAAAAATGGATGGCGAGTAAAGAGAGTATCCGACCACCTGTGCTGCTTCCGAAGAAGTGAAGAGAGAAGGGGTGGGGGGGTTGGGACTGCGCTCAAAGGGGGAAGAGGGTTGGTGAGTGAGGAAGAGGTGGTACGGTCTTCCTTCCTTGACGAGAGTGATAGATCTAGCTCTACTGATGGACAGAGAGCAGCCCCGGCAAATTGCAGGTCAGGAGGTCCCATCGGTGGGCTCGTTTACGGTCAGAGGACAGACAGGCTTGGGATTTTAAGCCAGAAAACACGCCGACGGGAGGGGTCGATGGAAGATCGATATACATACGCACAAACACACGCACTATATGTATTTTCACCGGCCACCCACCCCCCAACCCAGTGCCCTCCAGCACCGGGCCCCCGCTCCGCTCCTTGCCGCGTCCCGCCCCTTACACCCCCCTGCTCCAAACCCTATCCCCACGCCGCACCCATCCCTCTCTATATTCCCGAAACATTCAAACGATCCTCTGACGCAAGAATCGTACCCCGGAGTCGTGGCGCTTAAGTCTGGAAGATACCAAGTCAGCAACCTACGGATCCCTGAGCAATACACAGTCCTTTGGAGAATGTTATAAAAGAACCATACCCACTTTAGAAATTAGGTTCTCCCATGAAACATTTAAGAAACGTCCAAAGAAAGCAAGCGGCTATTTTACCGCTCACCCTAAAATGTTAGGTGCAGGCAAATGAAAACCGAACACCCGCCAAAGCACACAGTTCGTGCGAAAGGTGGCAGCACTTTGTTACGGTTCGATACTGCCACCGCTATGGCAGTAGAACTGCATAGTGAAAACCACAGGCACACGCTGTTGCTGGGTTATGTGTTTCTTGGTGCGCGCACTGGTCTAGTGTGTTCGTCCATTAGGTTTTCATTTGACTGCTACTCATACGACCAAGGCCGTGTGAACATGGTTAATCGCTAAAGAAAATGATCAACAAAGGCTCGGAAGAACGCGAGGCTTAATGCAGCACTATATTTTAAGTTCATAACAAACATTAAATTTTATTTGAATACGTAATATGAAAATGAACTAGCTCAACATTTTAGTGTTTATTCATTAAGAATAAATAGGACATATGATCGTAAGCCTTAGAAGGTGGAAGAACATTTCCGCTGCAACCTCATGGAATGCAAGCACCTTCAGCTTGACAAAAACTTCTAAAATGCGTAATTATTCAATCAACAATGTACGAGTACTTTCTCATTTTTAATTTGTAAGATCTTTAAAAAGCTAGCTGATGTGACACTGAGATACCGACAAATACATACTTGTATATGGGAGTCTTGAGAACGCAGAGTACTCGGTATTTTTGGAAGCAGGACACGAATAATTACGAACAGATACGAATAAATATTATGATATGTAATTATAATGAATTTAACTGAAATGGGCACTCATACAGAACAAATTGAATAAGTAATAAAAATTGATACAAGTATAGCATATAAAGCCGTCAGATCCAGAAGAAGTGCCATTACCCATAAATGTAATGGGAAGAACAGTTATTTTATTCATTTTCCAGCATTAGCACCAATATAATGGCTTATATCAATAAATGTGACAATTTCATAGAATTTTCAATAAATTTAAGTTTTATTCACTTGAATCATTTATCTATTAATATTATTTACTCATTGAAACTTCACATAAAATAATTGAATTTCAACTAAATTTGGTCAATAACTCTCAATTTGGTTCCGAAATGGACGCAATCTTGGTCCAATTAAAGATTATTATATCAAGGTTCTAAGAAAACAAAGAGGTTTTTTCAACACGCAACACATTTGAGAAACAACTATGTTTATTTGTAACCATGTTAATGCTTCATCCAGCAAAATTTGTAAACAGGTTACCTCTAAGATCTGGTGCTTTCCCGGCATATTTGCTTGATGACGTTTTCTCGGGTCTATCCCTGACCCGGTGGAACACACGAGAAAACTTGATCAAGTTACTTCTCTAGCTTCATGAAAATTCCTCCAGCCAATTTTAAGTTTATCAAATTAAGTTTTGATATAAAAAACATCACCAAACTTTGAAAGTTAGACGCCATAAATTCACTTGCGTTAATGTAGAGATAAAACAATGGAGACTTAAAGAAAATACAAAACCGGCGATTTTGCCAGAAATTTTAAGCCTACTACTTGTCGCAAAAGTCTCTTGACAATGCGTTCTAAGATACAGTAGGAGTAACAAGGAAGCTGAATACCGTATGCAAAGACATTTTTGCACTTCAATTTGTTTTGAAAGTTCTTCTGTAATTTATCACTAATCGCACAACCGTTTGGTCCGCGTGACGAGGCGCGATTATTTAATGGAGATAGAATGTTTAAAAATAAACCCCTTCATGAACAACTTGAGGATTCGTTCATTCGCATCTCCGAATTATTTGAAAACATAAAGATGGTCGATGCTTTGATAGCTCATTATTAAAGCTTTGCCACGATTTGTTTACTGCCAATCTGCCTGCGAGTACGGAAAAAATAAATAAATATCATTGGGGCCTGGGTCTGAAAACTGTATCCATTTTTAGTGAAACCGCCGTGGAGACGAAAGAGAGTAGAAAAAAGCGCGCCGTTTGAATTACAGACGCGGCATTCACATTATTTTAAAAAAAGATAAATCATTTCATGACGTCTTCAAGTATTAATTTAATTTTTATTTCTCCCCATACATTTTTGATTGATCTAGTTTTCTGCAATTAATCTAATTTTTCAATGTCAACATTTTTGTGCTAATGAATGATAATGATACCACGTGCACTTTTCAAAATGCCCCGGTCATTTGCATCGTCCTTTCTGCTTTATTTTCTCTTCCTTAAAATTTAATGCACGGCATGTACATACGAACAGAATATTCATCACAATTCCTTGCACGAGGTAATCTTTCATTATCCAGAGAATACGCTGCCACCTGATACGCGCAAAGCAACGTCATAGGGCTAATGCATTTTCCCTGTAACCATTACTTCCGCTGAAATTTAAAGCCAAACAAGTTCGCGAGCCTTATCCAGTTTAAATTTCAAGGTTCTACATTTTTATATCGCGGGCTCCACAGTTAACTAACTCCTTCAAGTCCACAGTAAACTAACTCCTTCAAGTAGCAATTTTCCCGCGCATTCAACGTCAGCAATAGTGGGGCAGATGTTATCTTGTGTTTTAATGCCGTGAATGAAGCGGCCGCTTGCACGGAAAAGGGAGGATGAACCATTTCTTGAGATAGATAGATACGCCCGCTCATGGCTCTGGGTTCCGAAACGGGAAGTTTGTTCTCACTGCTTGTTTTAAACACTTTGAGATCAAATGGGTGCTCTTGTGAGAGGGAGCAACGCGCCAACTTACATGAAGACTTTCGTAATGACCCTTATCAAGGCACTCGCGACGTAGTGCTCGAGACCATGAAGTTTGCCATTTAATCCCACCGAAGTCCCTTCAGAAATTCTCAACGGATCCAGGAATTCTCAACCAACAAAACGGCTAAGCCTCTGGGATTTTGGCTACATTTCGTGGGAGCATGAGAACAAAAGCGAGGAAGTTGAAGCAAACAAAATAGTAGCACTGGGAGTGAGAAAATATTTTTTCCTAACACCTACCTCACGAACAAGGAAAGTAAGTGTATTTAGACACTCTCATTTATTATTCCAATGAAAATTAGTACAAATAGGAACATATTTACGATAGAATTAAAATTCCTTTTTCTGATGGCCACGCAGTTATTTGTGTCCCATTTTAAAATGGCGATCAGGCCGCGTGACGTGGAAGAACTTGATGGTAAAAGATAATTAGCCTGAAAGTTTAGAAATGAAGAGAGAGGGAAGAGAACAAAGATTAGATTATATGGGTCATGGAATACTAAATAGTAAGACAGGAAAATCGATGCGAAAAATCAAGGCAGAGTAGACAGAATACAATCCGAAAATTCATCAAAGGATGTACGAACATGAGAAATTGTAAGGAAGGGTTTCTATGGGGAAGACTTTTGACTACAAAACTTGACATGTCAGTATTTATGGCATTGATATGCAAAACTGGCCAATGGTCATCAACGTAATTTATGATACATATGACGCATATATTGTCATTATGTTTAAATATTGGCATGGTTCAAACCAAGTGGAGCTGTTATCGCTTTATAAACTGGCAACCTTGTTTATATACCTCGTGTATCTTAGTAAACGCCATCTTTACCCGATCACCGCAGCATAAATTGATGCTTAATTTATTGGGACCACCTGTAGGCAGAAAAATTAGTATAGTGCAAGTTCACAAAGCAACAGCTATCAAAATAACAAATGAGCATCATTAGCTCTGTGAAGTTAATACATTAACAAACTGCGCTGACAAGTAAATATTTACTGATTGCACTGTTTCCCAGAATAATATTCGAAATTATTTCTGCTTATTAATAAATTCAAGACTTTATTTATCGTACACATTATACCAGATGAAATAAAAAATCTTATTAAAAATATTTTTCATAAGAAGTCATATTTTAAAGTTGATATTTCATCCAGATATCTTTTCATACGTCAACATTGCTTAGCACTTGCATTGCATTTCTTTAAGCGTCTTAAAACTTAATTACTAAATTCAAGCTGCTACAATGAAGAAAATCGTTTAAGCATATACTGAAATAACTTTTTATTTAATTGTAATGAGTATTTAGCGGCAGGTGGTAATGAAGCGTAGGCCGGTTAGCGACAACAGTTGTTTATTGTAGGTATATGAGGTACAATGTGATGCCGCAGGCACTCTGTCAATAGAACCGTACTCTAGCGCGTACGTAGAAGGGACTGCCTAGGCTGCCCGCTCCGGCGTTCACTCCACCCCCATTGAGACCTCTGGTGGGTGGTTACAAAACTACGCCAACAAGTGAGGCATCCGTCGCGCAACTACGCCAACAAGTGAGGCATCCGTCGCGCGCTCGTCTGCCACCACATCACCCCCCTAGCAGTCATTTACCCTGAGGGTAAATGAAAAGACGTTAAAACATACATTCGAAGAAAAAAAAAGGAAATGCATACATCAATGAACAAAAAAAAATATGTGAAGGAAATGACAATATTAGCAAAAGTATGAAGTCATGGCGATAATCTAGGCATCGAAATCCTTGAGGTGGTGGGGAAACCGAACTCTTCGTCCAGCTTTCGTGGTGTACTCTGTGGAAAAGGGAACAGGGATCTGCTGCTGCTGTTCTGCTGCTTCACTTCCTTCTGGGCAATGATGTCCCGCAGTTTGTGGTTCATCACCGGTGGGCATATATGCTGGTTTCAACCGGTTCAGAGAAATCACGGCGTTCCTCCCCCTTATGTTGACCACGAAATCCTTCGGCAGCCGGCTGACTACCGCAAATGGACCCTCATAAGGAGGCTGAAGTGAGCCCCGGACCGCGTCATTCCGCACGAACACATGAGATGTCGTCCGCAGATCTTTGAAGACAAAAACGGGATGGTCCCCATGGCGGGAACCTGGCTGGGGCGTGATTCGTCTCATGTGGTCCCGGTGATGTGGCGGCAGACGAGCGCGCGACGGATGCCTCACTTGTTGGCGTAGTTGCGCGACGGATGCCTCACTTGTTGGCGTAGTTTTGTAACCACCCACCAGAGGTCTCAATGGGGGTGGAGTGAACGCCGGAGCGGGCAGCCTAGGCAGTCCCTTCTACGTACGCGCTAGAGTACGGTTCTATTGACAGAGTGCCTGCGGCATCACATTGTACCTCATACAATAAACAACTGTTGTCGCTAACCGGCCTACGCTTCATTACCACCTGCCGCTAAAGTGGTGACCCCGAACGCGAATTTCTTTTCACGTTTTCTTTTTCTCCTCAAACTTTAGCGGCAGGTGGTAATGAAGCGTAGGCCGGTTAGCGACAACAGTTGTTTATTGTATGAGGTACAATGTGATGCCGCAGGCACTCTGTCAATAGAACCGTACTCTAGCGCGTACGTAGAAGGGACTGCCTAGGCTGCCCGCTCCGGCGTTCACTCCACCCCCATTGAGACCTCTGGTGGGTGGTTACAAAACTACGCCAACAAGTGAGGCATCCGTCGCGCGCTCGTCTGCCGCCACAAGTATATACTTTTAAAATTGTACGTACCTATATGAATCGAATATATCTACTATTTAACCGGGTAACTGACTCGCATATTGATCGAAGAACCTAACTCACTTATCAGGCTATTTTTTATTTATTTATATACCCTGCAAGCCACCACTATGGTATGTGGCAGGGGGTGAATCCACAACAGAATAATTTTACCCGAACATGACCTGAGCGCGGTCGAACAATGTTATTATGATCCCCTATCGTTCGTGGAAAAATGGCCTTTCAAATCTATCTGTTCCACACTTAATCTCTGTAATTTTAATAACATGATCTCTCCTACCGTAGTACGATGGGGTTAATAGGTAATACATTTTCAACATTACTGCTAAAGAGACCTCGTTCCAATTTATACCTGAGCTTCAATCTGTAACTTAGCCTTCGCTCCGTGGGTGATTCCCAGCCTAGCTGCTCTAGTATTTTCGATACGCTACGCTGAGTTTATCAAGACAATGTTTTACAAATCTAGCTCCTCTATGCTGCACACGTTCCAATTCGTAGTCAGTCATCCATCTGATTGAGGTCATTGTTGAATGTAATATTGAATCAATCACATTAGAATAGGATGATTTTAAATCATTAAAAAATGAAATATAAACCATCTCTCTAAATAGAAGGGCTAGTTAAAAAATTAAATACAAGAGTATAAAGAAAAACAGAATAAACATTTCACTAATTTCGGCTGTGTTTCGAACGATTGGGGATAATGATAGGAAGGAGGAAAGGAAGCCAATTACATCGGCAAAGAAGAAAAAGGAGGAGAATATTGATCAGGTTGACTCTTTATTAGTCTAGACAAATAAAGAATAAGCGAAGAGTTTGCTTTTGAGAGTAGCACGACCCCAAAGTCTTGTTTTTAAGAAAGCAGTATCATCATAGATCGAATACTTTTGAAATTTGGTATGGAGAATAATGGAGAATAAGAGAATATAGTAGGACGAAAAATGAAGTTTTGATTATATGACCGTTGAATTCAAAAAAGCTTCATTATCATTAAATAATGAGATATGAATATATGAATCCACCCGGTTGAGAAACTGCAAGAATCGATAACACACTTCCAAAATTTGCATCAAGCCAAAATAGAACCCGATTTAAGATTACGCTCAAAAACGTGAGTCGTGCTCCCCAATAAGTGCTGTGAATTTTTAATACGTAAATTGTAGAATTTTACCACAATTAAGATGGAATTTCAGTTAGAAGGCTTCCACGGTCAATCCAAAATTATGAAAATATTCTCATGAAAAGAGAAAAAACGACAATTATTGATCACCAGAACTTTTTCCTTCTTACCTATTCGAGTGCCTCCACTCACGTCGCGATTGAATGAACGATTTCATCGTAACACCTCTCGTCTTTCAGTCATTCAACGTTAATCCAGCTTCAGACTTTCAATAGCCTGTAATATTATTTTGAAATGCCTCCTCGACTTTGATCCAGTTCATTCGCCTCCCATATCTGCCCCACTCTTCCCTCATAATAATATTTTTCTCTGCTCCGCCTTGCCCTGAACTCAGTCTTTGACTTGTTCATTTCCTTGAATCTTTTTTATTTAAAATGAAACTTATTGATGCATGTAATGCTGTTTTGTTTGTAATGTGTTACCTTTGTTAGTCATTTTTCTTTTCCTATTTGTCAAAGTATTTTGGCCTTGTACTACTTTTGGACTAAGTACATAAATAAGCTTTAGATAAGTTAAATTTTCCCCCATCTGTCAAGGTATACCTTGAGAGACTAGCCAATATAGTTATAATCAGATGTGGTATATGTATACCCCAGACGCCACGGCGCGCCTTTTCCTCTTCGTGCAGACGGGTCAAAGAGTCCACCATGCCGATCGAATTTCGTGGACATTTACTTATTATGGACTACTAGATAAATAAGAACAAGTTATATCTTCTCCCTCAGAATTTTCATTGCATGGGATAGAAGAAGCTCGACGGAGATAATTCCAGAATACCTCACGGAATGAAGCGGCAGCGGTTCACGAATATGCATCGAAGATAGGGATATATAAATAACGAACAATGGGTGAAAGTGTTCACTAAGGGTGCGTGGCGTTCTTTTGATCAGAAACATGAGCCATTGGAAAGGCAGGCCACATAAGAAGGAGACCTCCTGCGGAAAAAACGAAGTTATACGAAAGAGTAGCAGGACAAAAGGGTTAGGGCAAAACAGCACCATGAGGGAAAGACAGATTGGGCACACCTTGAGACATTGTGGATATTTTAGTAACGGAATAGAAGGGCCCCAAGAGATAGAACGACCGAGCTATGCAAACCAAGAAGAAGGAGATAAAATGCAAAGGAGAAATCAGGGCTGAGAGAGTTAACATTAGCAAGGGAAGAATGGAGGGCTGCAAGAATTTCTATCTTCGGATAGAAATAATAATAACGATGCCATATCCAAGTTTCGCTTCCGTATAATAAGGCCGGGAGGAAAATACTTGTATTCACTGCTACCTTTGTGTTTTAGACAACCATTTCACTTTTATTGTACTCCATGTACTACCGAAACTTTTCTTCCAGCATTTCCATACCTTTATATCTCTTCACGTATTCAATAGTATTTCACAAACATCCAGGGAAAATTAGAATAAGTCATTTGTACAGTTATTTCACGGCATTATTAATTCCATTCCCCTTGTTGAATTCAAATGCTCTTTGTTTTTTATCTGCTAGGGATAAATTTTAAATGTTCTAGAAGTGAACATTTACGGTCAAACAACATTAAAATGCAATTTCACCTTGACCGAATGCAATGTTTTATGTGAGAATGAAAGTTTGACTATTAAGAGAGACTAGCAGAAGTAGTCCACATTAACACGACCGAGAATTTGTAAGTGGTAACATTTAGTTTCATATTGTTCCATCTAAGTTCTGCTACAATTTCTCGTTCTTTCACTAGCGGTAGGCTACGCCGTGTATAACAGCATAATAAACTCTTTTCTATCGGCTATAATTTCAACTAATTAATCCCACTTCAGTTTAAATAATGAGCCTATAAATCGCACAAATGTACTTAATGACCTATGACCTTCATGACCTCTGTCTACAGCGGTAAGCTATCATTATTACTGAGTGAATACATGAAAACGAACAGCTGAACACAACAAATATTAAATGTGTGAACAAGAAGAAGCCATTATTATTAAATTTCAAAGAATAAAACACTCATTTGGTTTCCAAGAAAAGAGATCGGACCAGCGATTTATACACTGACAATTAGAAAAACATGCAAAATATCAAAGCAGTCGAAAAACCTATTAGATCCAAGCCACTTACGAACGTGGGGGATTCGCAAAGAGAAAATAATCTTATCTATCTCTGACTGCAACATTTTTTTTCATTTTCGAATTCCATTACTAATTGAAAAAAACGTACATAAACCCTTACATTTCAAACAAACCTCTCCTCGAGTTTTGAACTAAGGTTTGGTATTAAATATAATAGTCCCATAATAAAATTCAAATAAAAGTGACAATAAGGTTGACCCGAAACAGGGTTGAGATTTCACGCGCAATCCTCCCGAAGATTCACAATTCTTGGCCCCCACTGAAGCCGACGGCATCAATGACAAATAAACCGATTCTCAATCCTTTCCGGATGGTTCTGTAAACAACATCCAGCTCCAAGTAATTGTTAGTACACGTGAGGAAAACAAATATTGCTTTGTGTGGCAATTGAATTCTCGAAAATCTCGGTCGCTTTCTTTCCGTTTGATTTGAACATGAAAAACGCTAAGAAACGACAAGCTAAAAATAATGCGAGTGAGAAACCACCACTATTTCCCACAGATATCTGACGCATCGTGTTATTTCCAATACAATTGCTCCACATAGTCCAAACTAGTCGGCTTTCCTTTGAAATGTTAATCATATTGAAAGGATACTCACAGTTGAGCAAGGCATCCCAGCAACTCCCTTCACGATAGTATCTCCCATGCTCCTCTTCATGGAAAGCAAATGAAAAAAAAATAGGATACTCGTACAATATCCAACGGCACATCCTCCTACAGCAGCGCAAATATAAAACTGTTCTCACCACCTGTGAAAATAAAACGTAAATAACTATTAACGTCACTAATTTAATTCAAATAGTTGATTAATTAACTTAAAGAAAACATTTTCCTTAAATATTGAATTCATTATTCTATGAGTAACGAAACGGCAAAATAATTTAACTAGTGAATGTTTTTATATATCATGGCAGAATGTTTGTGTAAGACGATGGGATAGGTGAAAATGTCAAAAGGCGTGCGAATGACGACAGGAAGGTCATGGATACCTGCGCAAAGTATATACTGGTAATACTATTAATACTTTTTTAACCAAAGGCAGCAAAAATGGCAGATCATAACAGCACATTCCTTCCAACATTGTCGTATTGAAGCGAAACTTGGCTACCTTAAAATGATCGTAAATGTCGACTAAATGAAGCGTTTATGGGATGGTTGGGGATATGTTTTGATAAAAAGGAGAGATAATAACATTAGAAATGAGTGAGCCCTGAAAGAATGTGGATAGGATATCAAAGGGCCCAGTATTAAGAAAGTGTACCACGATAATTTGGTTATGATAGAGAGAAAGAATAATCGGAGAATCATAAAACAGTTTGATTGAGAGGAGTAAATAATATAAGAGGACGGGTTTGATCCAGTAAGGGGGATCGAGTAGGTGCACTACTCGTGATTTTTTAATGGAATCCCAATCTCTATTTGGAGTATCACGGGGAGAGCACTTCACTTGTAGTACGCCGTCTGTCAGATGGGGCGTTAACAATGACCCCTTTCGTATTTCGTCAATATTAGGCTAATATCGACGCTGGGTTTCTCTCCACTCTTTCCCTTATAACCCTTCTCTATTAAAATTTCCCACCTCTCCCTAATGGCTTAAAATGACGGCAGCTGTCGGTCACCATCCGCAATAACTATTACAAGTAATAGCAAAAAAAACCGAATCACCCGAATGCTTTCAATTGTAAAGTGAAATAAAATGGTTTACGAAAACATACATTATTGCGTGATGTATGTGAGCATTTATGTGCGCAATTACCCTTGTGCTTGAGCATAGGAGCAAATGTTAATCCATGCACATGCGTAAACTCATATTTGTACATGGATGGGCTGGTGCCATAATACTACCTCGCCAAAAGCCCTCGAGGCGGCTTATGGGACAATGTGTTGATAACTGCTACTGCTAAACCGAGAAACCGGGGGTGTATCTACCTCGGATAACCGTCTACCTCAAAGGGGAACGGTGTCGCGCACCAAAAAATACGATATTTTCAATTGGTGAGGCCAACTTCATCTAAGAAGCCTTAAATTCATTCTGCACCCCTACAGTCCAAACACTTGTAAAGCTCCGGTAAAAAATTTTTCCGCTCCTTTTTCCAATTCCGAATCCCATGTTTCAACTAACATCCTTTATCAAATATCACCTGGCATGGAAAAAGTCGCTTTTTCACAACAGAGAAAAGCGATAAAGAAAAGCAACTCCATTCTTGCCGTTAATATATATTTATTTGTTTTTCACCTCAGAACATTGCTACCATTATACTATTAAAATATTTATGGAAGACAATATTTTACTGGGAAATTCTCTTTCTGTATATAATGCTCCTTCATTATTAATAATGAATCTTATACAAAATTAAAGTTCTAATTAAAATCAAAACAAGGACCTAAAAACAATCTTGGAGTATAACAGGATGCCTCGGTAGCTTAACTAGCTAAAGCACTCTGCCGGATATCGAGGGATCCTGGTTTGAATCCCGGTCAAAGTGGATAAATTTTACACTCTGAAATTGTTGCTTTGTTGAGATCTAATTATTGAATAGGATTTTGTTCACAATTATGATGATTTAGAGGGAGCAAGTCCATGTGGTTTAGTTCATATAGACGTATTAAGCTTTTTGCCTCATTTGCAATAATGCCTTGATTTATGTGATAAGTAAATGAGTGATATTAAGCCATGAGACGGTAACCTCTCTCCTAGAGGATGGATGGTCAAGTTAAGATACGTCACTTACAATAAGTGTTACTAGGTCATAAAACTGCAACTAACCTTCCAAGATTATAAAAATATTGGTTTACTTTGAATCAGGAGTGTTAAGCTGTCATGATAAAACATCCATGCATAACATAATAAAAACACCATGATAGAGTTTTGATTATTTGATGTAGTTTTCAACACAAGATGTTGTATTAAGTATTGCTGCTTCCAAAATCTAGTTTTCTCTCAGTAAGACTGTGTTTTTCTTTGATTTTTATCTCTTTGCTTCTTTAGAGAAACCCTGACCCTATGTCAATCTCCTTAGAAAATTAGATAAATAATTCCTGTCAAATTCCTGTGCCATCATGACAAACCTCCTCCACCTTTGATTTTTCTCCACCTGACCACTGTCTTTCATTATGAAATTTGATCCAAGGAATCTAATAAATGCATAAATTTCCCATCAGTGGGAATTATTTACACCCCTTTGGCTTTAATTAACTAAATCATAAATTAAACTGCATTTTTGCTTCGGAATTCTTAGTTTTATAAATTGTTACGATGAATTATTACCTGTGTTGCAAGCAGATTTTAAGTGTCACTAATATTTCTAAGCTGTTTACTATCTGAATTTATAAGGTCCAATACAAAAATGCTATCATAGACATTAGCGAAAGGATTTATGAGGTCAACTGACATTCATGCTCGTAAATCAAAAATAAGAATGGCGGTTTCCACTAAAACATGTGGAAATTATTCAATAGGCAATTGAAACCTTGAACTTTGCCACTAAATCCTGTCTGAATTCATATACTCTTGTGTTTATGCTCCTGAAAAATTTTCAACCATTCCAGAAAGAGTAAATACCTATGGACTGAATTCAACTTTCTTCCTAGGTTACCACAGAGTATGTGATGCTAATGAGTCCAATTTTCTATTAATGTTATTGTTTTGTCAATGGACCTCTGAAAAGAAAGGCATTTTCAGCAATCGAATTAATTCAAATTCATTAACTTCAAGTGGATAATTATAAATACACAAATTGGCAGCGATAAATAATCATCAAAAACTACAGGTATTAAATGAGAAAAGGAACTGGATTAACCATAGTATATTTTTAATGGGCATTCAAACAACTTTAATTCAATTAAGAATAAATAAGGGTTCGAATTCAATCAAACACAATAAGTGTTTCCTATTGTAATTCTTCAAAAAGTAGCTACATATATTATTATATAAAAACTAATGTTGAAATTACCACATTTCCAAATTAGTAGATAGTAGACTTTTCTTTCTTTCTGTCAAACAGCATACATTATCGATTTACTATGCTCATATTTTTTTGCTCTGGGAGAATTAATATGTATACTCCCGTTATTAATATCAGGTTATCAATGTCCATGCCAAGTAAAAAAAATCTATCCGCTCAACTACATCTCCATGAAAAACTCACCGAACAATCTGCATGCAAGACAAAAGACCAGGATAAGCAAAGCCTGCATAATTAATGCATGTGACCTTCATCATCATCAGTATTACATCCTAGGATTGGTTTACTGCAGCACACATGTTTCCATTCTAGTGTATTTGAATGCAAGGAAAGGCTGCACATTCTAAGGAGAATAATGCGGTGGTTTCCCCTTCCCTTCCACATTCCAGTACTGCGAGCGATACCGTGAACTTCACTCTCGCCCACAGCTGTGGTAGCTGATGCTGGGTTGACCAAATCAGTCTGCGCCACCTGTGCCTAATTGGGAAACTGTTGCCTTTTACCATGGGTTAAGGGCAGCTTTATAGTAGGAGTCTATTTTTCTTGTTGTCTCATACCGAAATACCATTATAGTGTTTTTTCTGTACATGATCTCATGAACAATATTTCTAGCTACTGCTCATGAATCCTGATCGTCATTGTTATTGAACCCACTTTTTAGTCAAGAAGTCAAGAGATGCAAAGTACAAAGTCGGTAATTTTTTTCCCTGACTGTAGAGTTAATGTTTCACTACCATATAATATACCGAATTTAGAATTCAAAGTTTCATCAGTGAAATGCATTAATATCTTTCCCAAATTATAGTTTTATGAGAAAAAACATGTAGGTTAAATTTTATGGAAAAATTATTCCATAAATGAGCAGCCAATACCCATTAACTTCTTATTCTGGGCTTTCCCACTAATGCAACATGGGACTAAAGTTATTGAACTAAATATGTCTAGATAACAAAGGAATCATGTTTGCTTTTTTTAAGTAATGGCTAATTCACTCTTTCCTAAACAAAATATTGGAGTAAAAGAAGACCTTGGAGTCCAGCAAATAGAGGGCTGGGCTAGTAACTCCAGATTGCATTCTAGGTGAGGTCTCTGGGCACCCTCATCTTCACCCAGGATGTGTGATTTTTATCATACAAATTCGTCTTGGAAAACCAAAGAAAGCACAAATAAAGGAGCTGGCATCCCTACTTAATGCGTGAGTTTCACATGCCATTGACTGAGCTCCTTCCTCACCCATAACATCAACCTTCAGGTTAATTGGGGGATCGAGATGGTGCGGGTGCTAACGTACTGGCTTCCCACCCTGAGGGTGCGGGTTCAAATCCTGGTGGTGTTTAATATTTTTCAGAGGTATCTTGATCCCTACTTGAGGTGCTTTGTGTACTTTGAGTTAGTACGCCGTCCGTCGGATGGGACGTTAAGCTGCCGACCCCTTGGCGCCTTTCGTAAAGAGTAGGCTAATGCCGACACCGGGTTTCTCTCCACCCTTCATCCTTTCCTGTCCATCCCCTATGGGGCAAATGACCTCAGCTGTCGGTCACCTCCCCTAAAAACTACTACTACTTCAGGTTAATTACCGTGGTTGTAAGGTACAATTGATTAAATGATGTAGGCCTAGAGAGCACTGACAAATATTATTCATAATTTGTAACTTTAAAACACAAAATTGAATATAACAAAAAAATCAAATTAACTGCAGTGTAGTGAGGTTAAACTTGAGTTGTTTCACTAACAGCTTTTGCTAGTTAGCTACATGCATTTTTCCACAACTCCCACAATTGGTCAACTGACAAAAATACTGCAGTTCCATAGACAAAGGATATTAGGACACCTTCTTCAGGCATCATAGAATTATAATATGTGGCCCAGGTTCTAATCCATAAATATTTATATTTGCCAATGGCGTTTCAAATAAAAATTAAACTGTCACAAAAGTAGCTAATTAGTTAAATGTTGGCATTAATAGCAAACAAAAAGATTAGGTTGCATATATCCACAGTCATTGACGGAACTACATAGTTGAGATTGAGTCTTCGATGTTTAGATGCATGGAAGTGGATTTATGAAAATGATCGAAATCATATCCAATCGGCATAAGGAAGTCCCACCGCTTTAACCATATCTAAATTGAGTTATATTCTTAGCAGTAAGAATGTAAATGTACAATATATATTAGGGGGAATTTATTGCATTAAAAGTTAACCCACTGTCTTTTTACCTACATGCTGCAACTGACTAAACGTTAACGCTACCATAAATTGTATCATGACTAATAAGTTTACCAGCATGCTACTTTTCAAGAACTAAGTTTCCTTTCAAAACCAATCTGAATCAAACAAGTATGTGAACAGTATTTTTGCATTTGATGATGCTATAAATAACAGTTTCTGTCATGACTTGGTGAGAATCCTTCATGATAAAAGAAAATACTTTGCTTTTCCACATAAAAAGTTTAATTTTATGACCTACGTTGTGTTACAGCATAACGTCTTCACCTGAACGTTTTACAAAATAACCACAGTTATCAACCCATTGGTTGGTTTGATAGGTGAGGGTGAACGTAATGGGTCCTTATCAGGGAGAAACCTTATTAGTCATAGAATCTCACCCTCAGTGACAATAAATGGAAGACTTACAGTCTATATTTGCTAGTATCCATTTAAAAGGCAGAAAATAATTACCTGCATGGATCATTTTAGAAATGCTGATACCTTGCTCCCTAAAAATTAATAGATTTTCTGAAAAACAAAGGAATCTAACATATTAGGACAGCACTCTTAGTAATCTTACCAGTAATTGACACATTGTGATACATGAACAGTGAGCAAAAGCTGGTCTTAAAAGGTCAACAGATAGATTTAGGCACCAGATTATCAAAATATTTGTTTGAATATTTTACCCCAAATTCAGGTAAAGATATATCACAGCTGAATTTTTATCGGAAAAGACCTTAAAACTGCATGAGATATGATTAGGCTACACAATGCTCAAGTTATGATGAATGTTAACCATCATTATCCAAATTTTACATTAGGTGACAGAGTATGATTTCAAAAGAGTAGCTTTAGTGTTCAAGGGAATTGGTTAGCAGATAGTGAGCAAGATTTTTGGACAAGAAAATTATGAGATAAAACAGAATGGCAGTATATTTCATCACCAACTGCCAATCAATTGAGGAGTAAAGTATAATAAATATGTACCAAGAATATAACCCATGATCTTCAATGAATGAACCCTCCAGATCACCATCGATCCTCCAAACTTGAAATCTCAAGTAGGAAAGGGCCAACTGCCAACTTTGATATTTTTAAATTAACAATCCAACTGAATAATGAAATTTTCTTCCATCACACAATGTGGCATTACCTCTTTTAAATGCATCATACTAAAATCTGTCTCAAGTTTAGCTTTTGATTGCATAAAGCATCAGCTACGAACGCAATCTCATTGAACTGAATGCAAACTAATAATTGGGTGAGTACTCACAATTCAATGGTCAGATTAATAAAAACTTAAATTAACACGATTCCTAGATCCAAAGACTAACAATTTTAAAATTTGAAATCAAGCGTATACATTTTATCAGCTAACAATTTGAAAGTCGGTACTCATTTCTATACCTATAATTGTCATGGACTAGATTCACAACAAATATTTTCCCAAATTATGGTGACTCATGTGTTCAAATCACTGAACGTTTGGTAAGTCAAAACAATTATCGAAATGAATCGAAGTTTTCGTTTTGAGCTCATAAATTAATTTTAAAAAGCAAATGCAACAAACTACTCACCATAAAATCGTTGTTGTTAAGCTTTCAAATCCTGCGCTGCTTATTAAACAAAAAAGAACTGTAAATCCAACAAATGTTGTGTGTGACGTTGTGATTGCGCGGCAACGACAATTTGACAGTTGACACAATTTGTATTAAATGTTATTCGTAATATTGTATTAAAATATTTTCCTTGTTTAAGTTAAATGATCATGTTAATTTCTTCATATGCTTCATGGTATGATCTAATACAGTTTTGCATCGGTATAGGAACGTGAAAGATGTGCCTATATTGTGAAAAGTATGTTAATACGTTCAAAATTTACGATCATTACAAGAAATCCTTTTTAAATAATATTTAGGGAATGACCTATGCTGAATAACAACCCAATTTACCTGTATTTAAATGACGAATTAAAATTGTCATTTCTGTAGAGTGATCTGCTGCGTTAAGTGGTTTTGTACAGTTCGTGGTTCCCAGTTCGACTTTATGAACAGAAATCAATAACAAGTCACAAAATGCAGCTATTTCTATAGCTATAGAATGGCAATACTCCTCTATGCTACTACTGTACCGTTCAGTAGCCCTTCTTAGTTAATCTTCTCCCGTAGTAGTGATTGTTATCATGGATGTTTTAAAATTGAAATGTCAGAGAACAAATGACTAGTGTGCATTACAATAATAAAATATACTCGAATTGCAAAAATAATGCTTGCTAAAACAAAAAAAACTCGCCTGAGTCTTACAAACGATTCTATGCAAATTATAACGCATTTCAAATAGCTTTAGCTAGGCAACAATACATTTTGGCAAAATAACAAAATTTGTTCCTTGTGCACAGTATTAAAAATGAACTTAGATGGAGAAAAGACGGAAAAAGGGGGTTACTGTTGGAACCCCAGATCTTCTTCCAGACGATGGGACAGATCCATGCACAGATGTCCTTACAAATGTGAAACCTAGTATGCCCAGTACACAAGATTCAGTGAAGCCATTGACGTCTTTCATCCAACTATCTCCCAATCTAGTCTGCAAAATGGAAAATGTTTCCAATTTATCTGCACAGAATGAAATTCAGGAAAGGACGTTGGAGGTGAGAAGATGTATAGTACATGGATGCGACCGAGGATCAATCATAATGACCAATCCTGAATCGTGTATATTATCTCGGCCGATCTCGGGAAGTTATACCTGTCCATTGCCTCTGGCGGATAAACTTAGTGATAACACCCGTGGCTTCCACAAATCCAAAGAACTCAATGACGGAAAAATAGGCACTGCGTGTCAGGAATCGGTCCTTGAAAGCGGGAGAAGACGAACTGAACAGCCACCTGAATGTAATTCCTCGGGAAGAAGCTCATTCAACACTTCGATAGGACCGGCGGCAACTAGCTCAAACGAAGGTTGCAAAACCGTTGTGCGTGAATGTTTTAAGGTTCCACCTAATTCTCAACTAAAGGAAACAACACCGCCAATTTCCCCACGGGACGATTGTTTGCACCCTTCTATAACAGCCAAGGTTCATCCTGAATCATCTGAACCTTCACACAACCATGGTTGCCCGGTTCAGTATCCACCAGCTGGGATAAATAACACGTATGCTTCGCCTAGTGATAATTAAGCTAGTTTTTCAATTGCATTTTTTTTTGTTTCCCAAGGACAGAGTTTTACCAATCAATTGAATAAATATGTAAATGCACCGGTCACTCCTATCTAAGAAAATATTCCATTCAGTAACTATGGAAAAACCAGGGAGTGAAACAATACAAATAAAAGCCAGTAAAACGTTTTTAAATCAATCATTACCGTCCTTGTTAAAAATAAGCTTAGTGAAATAATGGAGTCCTGGAGAATTGATAGCAAGGAATCTTACTTCAAGGACTCACTGGGATTTCTTTTCTTTAGTAAAATGTTCATGAGTCCTGGTGATCATCTAGCAGTGCCTAGGATTCTGTGTGAATCCCAGTGAATGTTACTTTGGACACTCAATCCAAATGTCTAATTTAGAGCAAAACCAATAATAATCTGAAAAAAGGCTATTACCTAATATAGAAATTCATGTTGTCACTATTACAAGTTTCTTGTAATACTTGTAGATTAAATGGATCAAAGACAGGTGAATTCACTGTCTCCGTGAAGTTTCAATTAGTGGCATTTTAACGGTCAAATACAAGCAAAATACATACAATGAAACCTTATATTGGAATATTCTGAATTTACAATTTTCCTGCAATTTATAAATTATATCACATCCTATAAAATTTCCTTTATTTTCCAATGTATGTTTTTAAACAATGTTATTTTACATTTTCCTACTTTTTGCATCACTCTGTGCTGATTTAAAAAATTTGACATTTTACAACAAAAATTCAACATTCCAAAACAGACCCCTGTTTTTTGACCCTGTTTCATACATAGACTTGACAAAGTCAAGGAGAGCAGTAATCTGAATGTTTTCAGGGAGAATATGAATTCCCAATTTTTGGCATATCAGAGAAATAATCCTTTGCTGTAAACTGGACACTTGACTTGGTGTTAAGGATATCTGATATGAATGAGAAACTTTGTAACACAAGTAAATTAAGAATATCCAGGCAGACAAGATGAAAGAAAATGACTACCATCAATGGTATTTACGTCAGAAGTTCATATTTTAAACCAATCAACATTGTATCATATGTAACACAAGCCTCTTTTTCACAAATTTTGGAAATTAATCCTAATGTTACTTTTTTGAAAACGAATTCCAGTGTCCTTTTTGACTTAAGCAGGTTATGAGTTCAAAAGCTTATACAAGGATTATATAAGCTATTAAAGGTTTAAAAGCGTGTAAATCCCATCCAAGGCGAATGATTTTTACATCCTAAAATTGTTGCATTGAAACTTATGCAAGGGAATACAAAAGGGACACTTAGTATATTTTTTTAGTTTGAGATAGCCTGAAAATAAATTGACATTATTCTCATCGTAAATGGTCAAGCATATTCTAACTTATAAACTACAGTGCCACAGCATGTACCAATTTTTATTTCTTAATATTTTGAAATTTGAAGGCAAGACGGCATTTGAAGGAAAGCGTGATTTTGTAGGGAAAGTAATGAATTAGGATGTTACTCTAATCTGTCCCAAAACAAGCAATTTCCAACATTTAACCTTTCAACAAAGATTATTCCATCTCCATCTTGGAAGCCCTTCCAGTATCTGCCACTTCCATAAAAGAGAGAACTTAGGAATTGATACATAACTGGGTCCTGCAGGTGTTTGAGGTATCTAGGTTAAACTTTGCCCACCAAGGACCAAATACCATACTTTTTATCCCTGGAAAACCCATTCTTCAACCCCTTGCACACACTATACCACCACAGAACTGTAGCAGAGTTGCATAAAACTATTTCATCCTCCCTGTTCCAAATCCAACTGTGTATTCTCTCAAGATAAATATGGTAATATCTCACAAAAATATTATACCGAACTGTGAGTAACCTTTTATTGGTGTTTGATTCCTATGAAGTTTCCAACTCTGCATCCCAAATAGGAACTAACCTCATCCCCTACATGTTTCAACAGGAAACTTATTCACATGGTGCATTTCAAAAGTAATGTAATTGAATTTCCTGTGCCGCTCCTATTGGTTGGAGTGGGATCATAGCACTTGGGAGTAGGTGGGGGGGATGCTAAGCTTTGCCGCAAAACCACTCTGTGCTTTCCAAGCTGTGGATGCGGCAAGACATCAGCTATTGTTAACCTCTACGTGCCGACCATGTCACTAAAGACCAATGGAAATTTCACGGGAACTCTTGCAACGCATTGAAAATGAACCAGATTATTTGGATGTCATCAATGGCGATGAAACCTGGGTTTTTTAAAATGACCCAGAAACAAAATGCCAGTATGCCATTTAATCAGGGTAGTGGTGCCTTATTCAGCCAGAATGTTGCTTCTGGTTTCCATTATATACATTCCTTGTGAAGCCCCAAGACTGCCATTTTCTTCAGGGACTTACTGAGACACCTAACCCTCCCCACAAATCATAGGTTTTCTTTGAGGAGACTCATTGTGATTCTATGGGAGTGCCCAGGATTTTCAGTATCCCTTTGCAAGTCTCAAAGACTATGATTTTCATAGGGGTAATTTAGGAACTAAGTTTTCAAATGCCTACCCATCTTCAACAACCATGAGTGATGGAAAGGATGCAAACACAAACAAGGAGCAATATTCTGGCTAAAAAGGCACCTCTACCCAGATTAAATGGCATGAATAAGTTTCCAGTCACTTATGCTAGAGCATGTAGGGAATGAATTAAGTTCCTCCTTGGGTTGAAGATTTGTAAACATTCAGCATAGAAACTCCATAAAAATCAAGCACTATAGTAGGTACTAACAAATTTTTGTTTATCTAATGGGTGATTTCAACCAAATTACATTAAAATAAACCAATTTTCAAATAGTATATTGCACTATTTAAAAGATCAAAATTAAATTGTAGTAGTTTCTAGGGGAGGCGACTGACAGCAAATTCCTTGGCTATAATTTACGGAATTGGATTCTCAAGAAAAGAAATACCCATGCAGCTCCTACTGCACTAAATATTAGTATACTAGTGGGTAATCTTTGTGACTAAAATTCTACTTTTCCACGATATGTCTTAGAATACCGAGCTCCCATAAATTAGGATAATTTGTTCCCTTGACATTTCTGTGTAAAAATAAAATGAAGCTCGTATTAGTCTAATTTTGACCAAAATATATTTTTTCATTAAAAGTCTAAGTGAGAGGTAAAAGTCAATTCCAACCTTCAAAAAGGCCAAATATTAGCTTATTTAAATTTTATTTTATCACTGCATCTCAACTCACCCAGATGAGACACCACAGCCTAAGCTCATACACCAGGAAGGTATAAATTTAACAGTACTGTGAAATTAGTTTCAAATAAAATGAAATTCATTCCATTCCGTATGAACAGCATGTGAATTAGCCTTAAAATGATCAAATACTGTTATAGCTCACATTCCCATTCAGAAAGAAAAGCTTTCTCAATATTGCCCCACCAAGTTTGATATTTCTGAAGGCCAACTCTTATTTGCTTCAATCATGTCGCCATCGCATGAATACCATCCACAACATATTTCATGACGCCTGGCGAATCTTTATGCCATAGCATTAAATCAGAATAAATCCAGAAGCAACAATACTAAAAACCCAACATTATATACCAAAATGCAGAGAAATTTGATTTTACCATAGACAAGCAGTTCCCCTGGGTAATTTAGTGTTCCCATTTAAATAAATAACTGAAAATTTAGACTGTCAGAATTATAAACAATAAAGACCCTTCAAACAGAGGTCATCTTCATCACTGCAAAGTGACAATTACAAATAAAATCGTATTGTAACAAAAGAATACTATTCAATGCCATAAAAGAAATTTGAATTGACTATGCATTTAAAGGAGCCATTGAAAATTTATAGCAGGGCATTTGCTCTGAAATTAAAGAACATGCATTCTTAATAAACCAGGGAGACCAAATAAATTATGAGGAAAAAATACATGATTTACAGATTGTAGCGCATTAGTTATTCTGCTGGGCCATAAAAGTAAGAGATACTATGTACCGGAATAAATAAAAGGGAACATGTATAAAATGATTCATGGCAAATCACATTGTGCATTTTGTATTTACAACAATAACAATGCAGATATGAATTTGGTAGGGCACTAAAAATCATGGTTTATTCTGAAGATTGTATATACTACCACTCCAATGTATATATATTGATCACAATGATGATCTGAACAAATGAGATATTTTTCCTTTTCAATAAGATTAGACTCTATTTTTTAGTTTAGTATTTTAAGCACAAGCCATGCATTATGATATGAGAGATTGGCATTTTAATTCCATGAATTCAGGATTTTGCACCTGACCAAAAATACTAGCGAATGATATGGCTAGAAAATGATGCAAAAGTATTACCAACAATTATATCACAATGCCTTATTTAATAATATATTAATCCGGCCGCAAACCGATTCAGGTGTAATGTGGTGGAACCATTCCATAATAACAGACAAAAACTTATGTAATTTTCCACTTAATAAAGATTTATTTTGGACTAGTTTTGATGCAATTTATTTGTTTGAAAATGATTTAGTACAGCAAAACTAGTCACAAATAAATCTTTATTAGGAGGAAAATTGCAAGAGTTTTTGTCTCTGTTATTATAACTTATCCAAGATCAACTCCCAGCACAGTTCAAGTCACATTTATATTTACCCAACAGATTTTTCCAAAATGGGCAGCATAAAAACTCAAAACCAAGGAATTCAGCAGCATTTAAACTTGAGTCAATATGGTATTAACCCCTGAAATTGGAGACTACAGGAATCATCATGAAATAACATTTAAAGTCATTATCACCTCATATAAGTCTTATCTTGCTTTTTAAACTTTTGAGTGAAGTTTCCTTCATCATGTCTTTCATTCAACCCAGTTCTATGTGAACTGGATTGAATGAAACATGTGATGAAGAAAGATGAAAGATGTCACCACTTTTTCCTAGGAATAATATCTTGCTATTATAGCTGGGAAGTGTTTCACTACCAACAGAGGTGGAAGCAAGTTGATGTGCAAATGGGACTGCAACTTTTCTGAAGTTATATGGGAATTTAATTTAGTTCTTAGTAGCAGTACCTAAAATAATAGTCAAAAGGCAGGTAAATAAATCTCATTGTCTACTTTTTCTAATTATGAAAGCAAGAGGGGAGTAGCTTTGGCACAAATGGTACCACAAAAAGATAATGATCAAATTCAAGCTGTCCCTCAATTTGCCAAGAAGGAATGAGCTGGAATACATGGTACATAGATAACAGTACGAGATCAAGGAGTTTTAAACAATTTTCTATAATTAAACAATTTGAAATGTATAAAATCAATAGCATTTATATTGTTAACTTCACAATTTCATTCAATTTGTCTACATAATTGGAATAAAGAATAGGGAGAAAAAATATGGAGGAAACTCAACACAGAGCAGCTTGATATTAAGTCCAAGTAGATGCATTTTGGCATACAACATCATCAGTCATTGCAAAACCTCTTAAATATTGATTGATTTTTAGAAGGTGGGTATTAATTCATCAGTACTAATGTATTTTAAGAATAAAGGGGAAAAATTAGGAAGATAAAATTGGAACTACCTGAACCAAACCAACAACCATGTCCCTTACATTTCTCAAGTTGATGTGGATGTTCAAATCTCGCAACAACTTTGACACTTTTTTTTTCATAAGTGAAAAAAAATATTAGGATCAAAGTATTCTGATCCCAGTTCTCTTAACTTCATTTCACCACCAACATGTTTTCTTGGTTACCACTTTTTACTAATGCACAGCACAAGCATTAACACTTTCAACTGCTCATACGACCAGGGTCATTCACCACCCAAAGCCAATGCGCATGAAAACCAAACATTTTAGTACATAATTAAATAACCATACATTGAAATATGGCAACAAGTGATTACTCACTTCACTGTACAAATACCTAAAATATCTAACTGTACAAATATGATGAGAAACCTTTTGAACCCACAAAGATTACACAAACAAGAATAATGAAATTCATAATGACTACACTGCAATTAAATTATTGTTGCATCATTTACGTAAATTATCATGCAGATTCAATCATTTAGGATATTCAATATTGCATCCATATTACAAAGTTTCCCTTTTGCTTGATTGCTCATTAGTTACAACTTGCATTTTACAGTAACTATGGGCATAAATTCTATTGCCACTTTTCTGATGCTTAGAACTTCAGCTGAATAACAATTTTAAAGCTAACAAAACTGTAAAAACAAATTAGTTCACATGGTAACCTGGAGTACTACCACAAAGTAAAGAAGTTCCTAAAAATTCAAAAATTAATATGATTACTGCACATACCATGTCTATCTGTTTTCCCTTAACTTGCTATTACAGAGCTAAAGGTGGATCTGATGAGTAGTTTGCCCTTGACAATTCATAAGTGGGTTAGAATTCACCATGAAAAAATCATTTCACAGAAGTAAGATTCAAAACCTAATAACCCAACTGCCAATCAGAACTCCATTACCCACCACACCAAGCAATTTTAATTAGACGAATTTTCTTAGCTAGGGCAACTTAAAGATCACACTACTCATCAATATACAAACCACTGTGAACACCTTTAACAACAAATCACTGAGAGGTATTATGTAGTTGGCAATAATACATAACTTTAAAATTCATGACAAAAACTACTGATGCAGTAGCTCATGAAATTAATTGGGAATTAATTAAAATTAGTAAAAAAAACACCAACTTATGTGCAATAAGCCATATTTTTTGGCCCTCAATTCAAAAAAATTACTACAACTAAAAAGTACTGATGAATACCTAAAAATATTTGAGTCAGAAATTATTTCAATAGCTTTATTAAAACATAACTCGATGAAAGAGAATTTTCACCATAACATTCTCTATTGCAAGTCAATAGAAACAATACGCAGACATGTTTCCTGGGTTGGATGATGAAAAGAAGAATTTAGACAGCATGATAAATGGTTCATAAGTAGGCACTGTAAAATGTATACAGAAAAGTTGATGCAATGAAATTTACAATTAGCACTACAGGCTTCATTTTGGCACCAAAGGTGCTTCAATTCTTCTGAAAACTGCTAAAAATTTATCACCATGGTTCCTTGTAACTTTCTTTCCTTCTTCTGAACTCTCATACAGATAAGACACAACTGGGTCACATTCCTTTAAAAAAAAGAAGAACATTTTATGAAACAGGGATGAATGTACAGATTAAACAACAATAATTTCTACACACAGTAAAACCAAAATATTAAACAACCAACACTTCAACAACTTATCATGTGTGTATAATTGTAGAATAAAGCCTATTAGAAAATTAACTTAGGTTAAATCCCAAATGCCACATTTAATGATAGATTTGAAATAAAAATATCATAGCTTGGTATAAGTTCATCATCATCATTGGACATTCAATCGTAAGATTGGTTGACTGCAGCCCTCCATCCTATCCTACCTGATAGTAATTGGTTTACTTCATGGTATTTTTTGACATCCTTGGTAAAAGTTACTGATCTCAATTAGATAAGGCTGTAATCAGAAATGAAGTGAATTTGTACACCAAATTTCCCAGACCATAAGCAGTACTTTTTTTACTTCAAAATGTGGCCTAAAATCAACCTGCATCAAATGGGCCAGGAGTATACAGAGCATACAGGTACAACTTCGACCGAAAGGCACAAGCTGCAACGCCGTAATATACTTACCATCAAGTATTTTTTTCCCCACATCAGGCATAGAAATTGTTTGCCTTGATTACAAATTCTGATAATATCACTGTTTTGTGTCATTAGTAAGGAACAGTTTTAATATTATTTGAAAAGACTTCCTAAAATAATTCGCAAATAAATCACACATTTAGACAATGTAGTAAGTTTAGCTCCATCCCACATGTGGTGCAGCCATGAAACTTAATATACATTGGGCTAACAAGGATGTCGTCCCTCTGCTACTACATGGATTATATCTCTCACGTCTACAGGCAGGGTCTAAAGGCATTCAACCTTAAGTAGTGTGTGTCGTAAAGGCATAGAAAATGGTTGCTTTTAATTCCAATTTTGATAACATCAAAATAATAACAGAAACTAAGCAACGCATAAAAACTTAAAATGATAATAACCTCATGAGATCTTAAGAGAGAAAACTCTCATCCAGTATTGCTTTTAAACTTCCTTCAAAACACAGAAATAAGGCAGGTGAAAGGTGTTTCGGCCCACCTCCAACTGAAAATTAATGTTCACATCTCATAAATGGTCAGAGCTTCCATTGAAACTGCCGGTTGAATATGAAAGAAAGGTAATAAGGCACCAACCTATGAAGTCATACCGATGTGAAGAATGAAACGGCTGTCAATATCTATAAGGACCTTCCAGAATCCACCTACCAGGGAGCCTTCGAGTTGTGAAAAATCCCTTGACAAGTGTCGACACTCAAGGGATGAACTTGGAAGAATTTTTAGGCATTGAGGCAATATCTGAAATAAATCTATTTTTCCGAAACTTTTCCCTATACTTTTTATTCCAAATTTTTATGTATAGCATCAAAATATTTAATCTTTTTCTGTTTGATCCACGTATATTTTGGCTAAAATGGCAAAAATGTTTCCGGAACATTTACTGAATTTTTTTATGGTACTTGGCCGATTCCCAAAACACAATTTCATGCACAATTGGTAAATAGAAGGGGGCACCAGAATACAACTATGGCTTTAGAGGACACACATGCTAGTTGCATCCCCCCATCAGAATCCAATAATATAATATCTCTTCGATTCAACATTCTCCCACAATTCCAATTTTTTCAGGAACTTTGACTAAGAAAATATGTCATGTGAGCATATCAAACAAGAAAACAATACTGAAAGTACAAAATTGGTAATTATGATGTTGCAAATTTAAAAAACTCTTCAAGATTTTGCTGAAGAACTGCAGTAATACCAAAGTAATTCGTAAAGAATAATGTATGGTACATGAATGCACTTTACCATTCAAAAGGTTAAACCTTTTCCATGAACTTTCACAAACCTAGGTATAAATATGCAACTTTTACAAACTAGGTAATGTTCTTCTGTGGGTAAAACTAATCTAAGAGGCTCATGTTTCATTGCTATTATCCCTCTTCTAAATATTCAAATAACTGCATATGATTTAATCATTAGGGGCCGATTTCTCAAAGCTACACATATTTTCATGTCCTCCTTATATCCATACACTGCTGAGTCTGCTGGTTGCAATAAGTTTAACCTGATAGCAACCAAAGCCTAGTGATATTTTAAGTAGCAGATCTTCCTGGGAAACAACAAGAGGCAGAGAGAAGGTCCCTCCTTTCCCTACCCACATACAGGGTTGTACCCAAAAGTGGTAGGACTGATTTTCTCTGGCGCGAACAGAGCGGTGGAGGGGTCTGCCTGGCAGGGTAAGGTGGAGAGGGCTCTTAGCAACAGACCGACACCAACCTCAGTCGCCTGCGGGCTGTCGTTGAGTGAGGACACCGTTTCTAGTGAAGCAAGTTTTTTGTCCGCGTCGAGAAAAAAAATGAATCTGAATTTAGAGCAACGTTATTCCGTGAAGTTTTGTGCGAAACTCGGGAAGACTGCATCTGAAACCCTCGATATGATCAAGCAGGCTTATGGGGACACTGCCTTAAGCCGTTCCACAGTATTTGAGTGGCACAAGTTGTTTAAAGAGGGTAGGGAGCTCGTTGAAGACAACCATCGCTCCGGACGGCCGTCGACGGCAACAACCGACACGAATGTGGACTGAGTGAGGACACTGCTGAACATAGACCGATGCTTAACCAGTGAAGAAATTGCAGACCAGTTGGGTCTGTCTGCATCCAACGTCCATCGCATTATTTCACAGGATTTGGCCATGCGCAAGGTGTGCGCCAACATGGTGCCGAAAATCGTGCCATGGCGTGCTCGTGGTCAGACAGCTCCTGGCCAAATACAGCGTTGCCACGTTGCCGCACCCACCTTATTCTCCCGATCTGGCACCACCGGACTTCTTCATTTTCCCCCTAATGAAAAGACAGCTCAAGGGTTGACGTTTTGATTCGATAAAGGCCGTTCAAGAGGCTTCGACGAGGGTAATCAACGGCATCCCCAAAGAAAATTTCCAGCGGGCGTACGGGGAATGGGAGCAATGTTATACTAAGTGTGTAGCAGCTCAAGGAGCATACTTTGAAGATTATTAAGTCGATGTAAGTATATCGTCAATAAAATTCTTGTAAAAAAATCAGTCCTACCACTTTTGGGTGCGACCCTGTACATATGTGTACTGTGCATCTCCATTGGTGTAGTTTTTGGTCAGCCCTACACTGACCTATCAAACATACCTTTGGATTGATTACTATGGCTATATGTAGTGGTATGTGTACAAAAAATTTAATAGCCACACTCATTTCAATACCAAACAACATGAGGGAATGGATAATTCTAACTAATCAGAAAATTGCAGACTATGGAGAATATCACCTTAAAATTACAAAAATAAAAATATCTATACACAACTACTAATGTGTTTATTTAAGAATCAAATATTCTCACCAGGTCTTCTTGAGAGCACTTCTCAAAGAGTGGGTGATTTGTGACATGATGAACCATCCAATCATGAAGATCTTTGACATCAGTAACTGTATATACAAGCCCCTGAAAAATTGAGTAGCAAAACATAAGTCACATGGAAATCAAATCCTTGAAAATTATTACATGTGGTCACTAATTACCATCGAAGAAGTTTAACTTGGTTACCTTAGAAAATGAATCATATTCATTTTTCCAAATTCAAAATTTTCTTTAACAGGAATACGAGGGGTAATAATATACTTCTTGTCCCATATCATCTCATGGAAATCTCTAAAAAATCTCTTTATGTTACAGCATGACATCTGTGGAACTCTCTCCCAGATGACAAAAAACTCTCCAGCCACAACAACATTTAAGAGAGCACTTCACAGGTTCATTTTCCTCAGATACTAAATTTAACCAGCACACCTTCCCTCATTTCAATCAGCTGCTATACAGATTAGAGTTTCTACTTTTTCTTTTGTCATCTCAAGCAGTAGGATTTTGCATCATTATTTTTAGTTTATGTTATGTTTCTTATTATTCTTCATGTGCTGTTAATGTAATTAATTTCATTTCAATTTCAGTAACTTAAAATATATACCATGTGATAAAATAATTGTTCCTATATACATGTATTCTTTCCTATAATTGATAGGGTTTTCGCAGATTTTACATCCCCTCTTCTATTCATGGGCGTTTTCCTGCGTGGGTTTTTACTAGATGCGCAATGCCACGCTCTCCCTAGGTTTTCCCACAAACCTCATTCTTTACTGAATACTTTCCCTATTTTATTGTTCCCCTCCTTCGCTGTTAATTACTTTGAGTATGTCTTTATGTGTATACTTAATTTATATATGTATGTATATAATTTTTGATGCAATAAATCTGTGCATAATGTATGTCTATCTATATATATGCATGTAATTATAAATTTTATGGCTAATATAATATGCATACGACGATGGGTTGAATAAAAGAAGGTACCATTTGTTCTCAAATTCACCCAAATAAAGAACTCCATCTATCTTCCCGAAAGTTTCTAAGAAGAGTCATTAGGCCAATGTTTATAAAAATAACACAAAATTCTCTGAATAAATCATCAAATATGTCTAAGTTCAAAGCAACTACAGCTTAATATTGATAAGTTTTTCCATTCCTGAGTATTTTGGAGCAAAAATGAACTGATTCCTCAAGAGTCAAGAGTAATGAACAAGAATATAGCAACCTTGTATTAAAATAATTAACCCATACATCGGATACTACTTTTGAATATTATGAACTCAAGCATAAAATTATCCACAGCAGGATGTGCAGAGATCTTGAAATTAGTGTGATTATTTTCAAATTTAACATGATTTAAAAAAATTATTCTTCTTTTTAAGTCACTATGATTTTTATTTCCATATAGTGCGGGCCATTTACTTTTTTTTGACTATTTCATGCCAACAGCATGTATTATTGAAAATTTGCTTATTAAATAGCAGGAACTAGTCAAAATATTATCCTTCCAACAATAAAATGAACTCAATCATTTTAAATTCAGAAATGAAAACAGAAAAAAAGACAATTCATACTAACACAGTGCAAAGTAACACAAATCATGTATTCTGGAATATAAAGTTTTTAGCGAGAGAAATGTGAAGATAATGAACTAGACATTTACTAGGTAGTTTTTCTCAAAAGATTACCAAAATAATGCAAAGAATGAACCGACAGAAATTAGGCACAATTTTTCAAGTTAATAAGACAACAAATGTATTAGGATTCCGGAGGAAAAAAATTAATAGCTTCATATTCTATCCATCGTTATGGAAAAATATGAATGAATTCACAAGCATGCATGAATTTGCAAACTGTACGAAACAATCCCAAAAGTAGCTATTTGGTTGCACATGGTATGTACACTCTTCCAGGCAGTGCTACAAATTTCAAAGGAAAAATACAAACACAAACTGAACAGAAAATACAAGTACCACACCAGAATCTACATAAACCTTGAACATTATCAAAATATATGATGCCTACCGAGGAGCTAAAAAAATTGACATCATTATCATGATTAGAAGTGTGTGAATCCTATGAAAATGCTCACTGGAAACTCAGATAAAGGCCACAATTGGATGCATTATTCTTGGTGGATGGGTGATTGAGCAAGTGGTGGTCCAGTGCCTAAGGTTGAGAAGGCACTTGAGCACCAGTCTTGAGTGACAGACTGTCACTCAGCATTATATTTGGAAGCCCATGTCCACTCTTTGTACTTTACTGGAAATGAGAATCGCAAGCTATTAAGAGAAACAATCCTTAAAGACTAAACATAGTGAAAATTCTCAGCAGGTGAAAGGTCAAATTTTTGTGTAATTCCTTTAAGAATAATATACTACAATCTAACTTAAACAATATACTAATATCAAACAATCAATGTTGAAATTAAAATATTTTGACATCACACTAGTATACTTAATTGCTTATTTAATTGATAAAAATTATCAAGAACCAAGTCAAGTACCAGACATCTGAGAGCAGTTGTAGAGCATAAAGAATGTAATCATGGATCAAACTGAGTACATAGTATGGAAGATAAGACGTTTTTCTGGCTAATCTTCTTAATGAAAGTCTCTTTGAGTTTCACACTCTTTATGTAAATAAAAGTTTCTGGTGTCGCTTGGTGGAAATTCTTCATATTGATCTTAGAATTAAACCACTTGGCTTTTCCTCATAAAAAACTTTTATTTACGACCTAGGTTTCGTTATGTTATAACATCATCAGGTCTGTTGATGCTGTTATACCATAACAAAACCTAGGTCGTAAATAAAAGTTTTTTGTGAGGAAAAACGAAGTGTTTTAACTTTTAAGTTCACTCTCTTTGTATGTATTCCTCCAACATTTTTATGCGTAACTCATCAGTCATCTTCACAGTTCTAGGAATTCAAATGCCTTTCCATGCGAGTTTACTGGCCATATAAAATGTCCAGGTGTCTGCTGACTTGTCGACTGTCATGTATTCCCATCAGTCAGGTCCTGTTTTGCCATCTATTCCCTCTAATTCTAACGAAAAGATCCCAAGTTTTGATAATGTTATCGCCAGTGTCTCCGAACATATTTTTGTGAAGCAGGTGGATCTGGATTGCTCATTTTTACATTCCTATCATAGTATTCGGCCTGAAATTGGCAAAGGAGTATTGTTTTTTCCCCTGAATCATGTGATTTTCTTCCAAGCTGAGCTTGCCTACTGCCGTTGATAGAGTTAATACAGTTGACCCAGTTGAAGGTGACTGCACTGTTCTTTTATTCTCATCTTGATTGTTCAGCTGCCATTTTTCTGTCCCACCAATGTAGAATTCACGACATAAACAGGTCATACTAGGTTTGTACAAAAAGTATGGATGACAATGTGTGTGAAGGGCTGAATTCAGACCATTGGTTAGGTGTGCGCATGATTGCAAATCGTACTGGCATTGATAAGATGACAGTGCACACCATTTTCTCTGGAAATTAGGTGATGCAAAAGATCTGTGCTTAACTCATCCCAATGTCTGGTGTTTGCTATAGCCATTCTGAATGAAGAAAGGTCTCCAACAAAACATTGAATGAAGGCAAGGAGAACCCGACCCAATGTGAAACCTGAGAGACTTTCACCCTTCTGAAGCTAACTCGGGAATAAAATACCTTCAATGCACCAGGTCAGCACAATTCACTGGCCATGTATCAGTTTTTGTGAAAATAAAAAGGAATAGAATACTGCATTTGAATAACTCATCCTTTGATGGCTTGGACTACCCAAATTTTGTAAATTTAGCTGCCAATCCACACAGCAACAAGCGGGATTTACATGAATGCCTAAGTACCTAGAGAGGGTTTTTTATTAGATAGGTATTGACTAATCATAACCATTCAAAGTCATCACTACATTACACAGACTATCCACCGAAATGAATCAAATATCTACATAAGATATGCTGGGAAAAGAAATCCATAAAAACTTAACCTGCATGGACTCTTGTTGGCTACACAGGTAGAGTATAACAAGTGAACAAAATGGGTGTCAAACTAACACCAGATCTAATGCAGGGAAAGCCAGTTAGAAAAAATTGATGGGACTGCACTGAAGAAACTAAGCTTCATCAAACAAATAGGGGGAAAGAAAAAGAGAGAGGGAGAAAGAAACATTTCTGGTGATGTCCTATTTCATGCAGGTCAAATCTATTTCAACTAGATGCATGGGGCCCCGTGCAGAAAGATTTCATTTACGAATTAGACAAAATACCTAAGAAAGCTGCCAGTCAAGAAAGTCATGGAAGAACTGAAAATCCTAGGGTTGAGAGCTATTAAGCTATGTACAAATTGGATGAACTACTACACATGGTAGTAAAGATAGGTATAGGTTTTTATAGACCTACAAAGACATTTTTTTCTAATAATTGATACATCATTTAAAGCTTAAACTTTCCTCTATTTTTCTACATAATCACCATTTTGGCTAATGCATTTTTGTTAGCCCTACGGCAGTTTTGGTATGCCCATGTCATACCAGTTTGCAACCATGCTGTTGAGGAAGCATTGAACCTCATCTTTCACCATGACATCATCACTGAAGCACCTTCTGACCATAAGTTTTTTCAACTTATGAATCAAGTGGCAGTCACTGGGTGCCAAGTCCAGACTATAGGGTGGGTGCATGATGATATACCATCCCAACAAGAGAACAACGATTTGACAGGCAACAGAGGGAGAGCATTGTAACAGAGAAGGCTTATGCCCTTGCTCAATATTCCTCTTCTCCATTCTGAATCACCCATCTTAGGTGTTTAAGGGTCTCACAATTCCTGTCAGAGTTTATTGTGTTCCCAGGAGCCATGAAGTCAACGAACAAACCCTGCCTCAATCCCAAAACACATTTGCCATGATTATTGAATTTTCATGGTTTGGGCAAAGAGGAACGCCACACTTACTTGATTCCTGTTTGGTCTCAGGTGTGAAGACAAAGAGAAACATCCAGATTTTATCATTCAAGACAAACGATTATGATGAGGTGAATGCCAAGTTCCAATGCTTCCTCAACAACATGGCGGGTGAGTAGGTATGACAAAGGCACACAAAACTGCTCCAGCATCTAAAAAAATCTGCTGACCGAAATGGCAATCATGTAGAAAAATAGAACAATGTTTAAAAAAAAAGGGATCTGGGTTCGAATCCCAGTCAAGGCGAATGATTTTTTACACTCTGAAATTGTTGCATTGACAATGTTTAAACTTTATTATGATGTTTATTTATTGAAAATAAACATTTCTTTCTATTTCTTAACAGATTAGAGACCTTACGTTTGGAATTACCCTTGTAAATATAAATTGCATCAATCAAAATATTACTTCGCTACAGAGGGTATAATTTTGCAGGATATAATTCTGCACTACAGTGGAGAGTGAGACTTCAACAACATGCTGAGGGCTGAACAGACTGACATTAGGAATTCATTTTTACTAACATTTAATATTTCACAATTCACCACCACAAAAGAGAAAACTATATCCTGTGACAATTTCTACTTTAAAAAATAAAATAATATCAAATGTCAATACACAACCCTGCAACATGTACCAGTGTTGACTTGCAGAGTTAAATGTAGATGCAGATGTTACATAGACAACAAACATCCAGAATTACAATATAAGAATAGAACACGATCTCTTCAGATTGATTGCTCCCTTATTACTTTTCGGACGGTCAAAATTTTCAAAAAATTAGACTAGCAACTCATACATTGAAGATTATACTAAGAATATCATAAAAGAGAAGGAAATGTAGCAGTACCTGAGGGTGATGAAAATATATAAGATAGGTCAAATGAGCAAGAAAATTATTAATATTACTTGAACACATTCGGTGAAAAAAGGGCTACTAGTTCAATGAAAGGTGTTAGAAATTACGGAGGACAGCCAATCAAAAATTATAAGAATTAACCAAAGGAAGACATCAGTAGACAGAAATGTGATGCATTTAACAGAATGGTATCGAAGGGAATGAATTTCGGCTTCGCATCTCACTTCATTTGGTATAAAAAAAGGACACGTTTCAGCAGCAAACCATATATCTAATCAATAATCAATGAGGATGATGAACAAAATTCATATCTGTGAGTGTTTGATTTTTCCTGGGTGCATAGTACCCTAAAAATACTTATCATAAGAAAAATTCCAGACAAATTGAATTCAAATATTAAATTTTCATGCTCCTTCCTCACATGACATCAATTATATACACAAGCCAAGGCAAGGAAAACAAACAAAAAATTTAATCTGTAAGACCAAACTTCAGTATCAAATTTCAAACTACCATTAATACCAAAGTAACGTACAAATAAAACTATTTTGGAAAATTAAATAACAAATAAATCTGAGAAAGGATTAAAATTTTAAGCAGTATGTAACTCAGTGTTTAAAATCACTCACTCCAACAGCTAAACAGTAAGCATACTCTGCCAGCAGCTGTGAATTTATGATTCTCCATTTGTGCTTCGCTTTTTTAAAGTGAGGATCTGGATATAGGAAGAACATCTTCTTAAGCTACAAGGAAAAATACACAAATTAAAATTTAAAAAGAATGATTAAAGAATCAATGTTCTGACCAATATGATGCACTAGTTTACATAGCATTGATTAATCCTTAGTCTGCACACACAATTTCACAAAATAAGAATTCCTCCAATTAATACAGAAGAGCAATAAAAGATGGGCAATAGACCAAAAAGAGTATTCGGTAAAATAAGTTTTCTCCAATATCATAAACATTAATAATCCATTCTCAACAGTACCATCAAAACCTGACGTTCATTCTACAGCCAGAGGTATTAGCTTCAACTCAACAAGTGCTATGTATCCACCATACCAGTATTTTAAAAACAATTTCGCCAGATTTTCTTAGTCTCAAGCCAAACATTTAGAGACATAGTTCAACCCTTGCGCACGAATGCAACCATTGCTCAAGAGCTAGAAAAATATCCAAAATAATTAAGAATGGAAAGAAAGATATTCTCAATTCTTACAGCATTAAGTCTGTAATTTTCAATAATGACATATTACGAGAAAGTGAAATCTCTTCGTACATTAACAAAAAATGCATCATAAGGAACACAAAATGCAATGAGCAAGAGGTTTTCTACATGTATTTCTCTTATTCTATTACACTTTTCATTTATGGAGAACTTGCTCTTACCTGTCCCTTGAAAAAGAAATTAGGTAAATATTTCATTGCATTGGACCTTATACATGCAATATTATCGTAAGATCCTGGTTTATTGGCACGCATGGCATTAATACGGGTTATGACATAATCTGAAACCTACAAGGAAAAGTATTAAAGTCATTATAACAAATCGGGGGAGGCAACATTTCGTAGCAATAGAAGCGAATTATTTAATAAGCATACTCCTTTCATCAAAAGGAAAATTAAATTACCTTAACACGAATTTCCATTCCGAGCATTAAGGTATCAGGGAATTTCTCAGATAATGTTACTGAAAAATAACATTATGAACATATAAATCATTATATATCTCTAACTTCATCTTCCATAAAAAAATTAACACCAAAACAAATATTGAGAGCTTACTTAAGAGACCACCATAGCCACAACCTATATCAGCAAATTCAACAGTTTTTGTTTTATTGAGAATAGCGTGAGGATCTTCACGTGAGTAATACTTTGGATAAAGCTTAGACCAATCCATTTCCCTAGGAGACGGTGGACTACAAAAAAGAATAACTGTTCGTCAAATGAAGTATCACAGACAATAAAAACAACATAATCAGCACTTTATATTATCACGAATATTCATGCCATAGATGGTACATCACTTTTGGAGTATAACTTACTAGTCAAAACAGTGGTCGGCAATTGGGTTAGAATGGGCGCGTTGCCTAAAATACTTCTTTTGAGGATGACCGGTCATGATTCATCACCTTGAATCCCTTTCGAAAAACAGCACTAGTACACTTTAATCTGGTTAGATGAAATTATCTGAGAAAAAAATGTAACAAGGACTTACTCATTGTTATTCACTCTTCAACGACCACTCTGGTGGAATTTCGTTTTATGTCCCATTTAATAAAAGGCACTCAACAGTTGTCAGGAGTAATTACTAGCCTACTACCTGTACAATACTTTCTCTCTTTTACAGGTTTCTTTGTCGTTGAGATAATTTTTACCCCACCATGCCCAAAGATTGAATTTAACCTTTACCTTAATTGGCTGATATGAGCAATTCACTGTCAGATAATCATCTCATGAAACAACATTCTCCAAGCCGTGTCACGATATACTCCAACTGACAACTTTCTTTCTTGAACATCTCTTAACTCCCGTACTACAGACCACGTTTAAATGACTTTGGACGCACACACCATCTAGTGGGCATATAAGTAAATCCTTGATAATAAATGACATTCTCCATCCGTTGAACGTAGATCCAATTCAGCTGGTAGGTCAAAATAAGGAGGTAATTTTATCTAATGTCGCATTAAGATGCTCTTTATTGTATAAATTTAATGTGATTTTTCGTTTTTAGCATATCATCGGTAAATTGACGTAAATATTTTTCACCAGAAAGTTATAAATATCTTTTGGTGAGGGAAAATGTTGTGTTATATTTCATTATAGTATTGCCCAAATCATTTTTCAGTACTTGTCAGTGTTAAATTGATTATTTTCAGTGGCATTATATGAAATATAACATCTTATATTTCATATTTATTTAAATTTTTCGCTCAAACGATTGCATTACATTTTACAATTGTAGATAATGGGTGGTGGACATCATGGCCATGGTGGCAAACCCTATGAGATTCCAGATTATAGGATATATAAGGTAGAAGACGCACCAGAGTTACTTGAAATTCAAGAAGCCCTGAAAAGGCGAGGGTTGAAGGACCCCTGGCTTAGGTATGTTTGTTGCCAAGACAGCGTAGTTCTAGAATAAAATCAAAATTTTCACTATATTTTCTCAAAACATTGTGTACACCGTACGTATTATGCCCCACTATGGTTTTTGCACCTTCATTTGTATTATTTGGTGTTTTTCAAATAATCCCATCCAACTAACCGGTTTTGAACTTCCAAGTGGAAGTAGAAACTACAATAAGTATAACAATGATTTTTTGGGTGTTTTATTAGGGGCCCAAGTTCAAACTTGATCCTTAGTTTTTGTGACATCATTGCCTCTCTAATCTTCTATTGGTTTTCAATGGATAATTTAATTTTGTTTGATTATTGTATAATAGTTTGAAAGACTCAATCTATACGGTGACAGTTATGTCAATTTCAAATAAACTTTCATTCCCTAATCTTCGTTCTTGGTAAATATCCATATGTACTTGGTATATCGTTACATATAATCAATACACCATGTTGTGTTTTACTTTGCCTTTTAAAATATCGATTCTTTTCTTTCCATGTTTAGGAATGAGGTGTGGCGATATAATGTGAAGGAGTTCGGGACACAAGGCTCAAGAGTGCGTTCTTTCTTATTCCGTGGTTTTAAATGGGGATTTGGTGCCTTTGTTGTAACTATCCTTGCTGAAAAGTTGATAGAAAAAGCAATGCCTTCGTCTCATGGCCATGGACATCACTAATCTCTAGTAGTTGTAAATGAAGTCTGTAATTACTATTGAAAATTTGCTTGTAGATAATAGTTTGTTAAATAAATTTTAAGATGCGTTTGATGTGTCATTTGGGTTTTAAATGTTGCGTTTGTGCTACTGTATGTACTAAGAGCCAACTTATTGGAGATGAATCTCCAGTAATGCATTCAACAATTCATGCAATATAAGGGCCTAAGAATCCATATGATTAAGTGGAGTAATTGCCGTCTAGATTATCATTTTGAGTGTTATATTGATCAATTTTATGATGCTATTCATCGGTGTCAATCTTAGTGTTTCTGAAATTATTTTGAATATATCTTTTATCACATGAGGTCATTGAGATAATGTCAATGAAATCACCTTGAGTGTTATCTCATGATGCTCAGAACAAAGACTGATTTTCAATCACTAATCATGTGAAGTTACTGCAGTATGTGCATCTAGCAAAAGTAGGTACATTACTAATTGAATTATTATACTTCTGGATTGAAACTATGATTGCAAGAGGAACCAGTTGCAAGGGAAGGTAAAACTCCAAAGAAAAACATTTTTACTCACTGTCATTGTTCGTGGTACTGTTTTTTGAAGGAGTGTATCTATATATGGAACATGTTTTGTAGTACATTTGTGTTTGGCACAATATATTCACATCTCCTGAGCAAACCAACCTGTGCACCTAAATAACAAAATATTAATCTTACATATGATTTGCGAAATGGCATGGTCAGAATGCATT
Source organism: Hetaerina americana (assembly GCF_022747635.1). Taxonomy (NCBI): domain Eukaryota; kingdom Metazoa; phylum Arthropoda; class Insecta; order Odonata; family Calopterygidae; genus Hetaerina; species Hetaerina americana. The sequence continues at coordinate 51,417,108 of NW_027287095.1, forward strand.
CATACCATGAGGAGGCTATTTGTTGGTCAATTATTTCAACCTTACACTTTGATCTATCCTAAATGTGTTTGGCCGTAATACTGAGGACTAATGTACAGTGAAAGATCAAGAAAATGTCCTTTTGAACCTAGTCCTCACTAATTTCAGTCAGATAAACTAAAAATCCTTCTCAATTGTTGTTGATAAGTAGTCATGCTTTGAATTAGTTCATTGCTAGATTTACACCACTGATGTCAAACAACACACTGAACATTGAAATATCTGCAAAATTCATGAAAATCCCCAGAATTTGTGTTGAGTTTGAAAAAAGTGTGATGGTATCCATCATTGGTTTGATTACCTTATCAGAGCATCATGTTAGTATTTGGATATACTCTGGAAAGTGAAGATCACTGCCAGTTTTGATAATGGTCATAAGTCTAAGATGCTTTTATTAATTTTTTTAATGGTTCCGATTGGGAATATCATGTTTTACCCTTTATTTCGAGGTGCCGGCTAATTAAAGGGATTACTCTGGAAACTGAAGCCTGTTATTTAATGCTCCAGAGTATCTTATCTCAGCATACATGTCCCCCAGCAGGACATGAACCTACCACCCTCATGCATCTCACTTGGCAAGTGTATTGATTATGGAATTGGATGTGTTGGTCCCCGTAAATGTGTATCAGTGCCCCATGATATCATCATGGTGCAATTTAGCTTTACTTTTAGCTATGCATTTTGAAATGTCATTAAGGCCATTTAATTATGCCATGTAACTCCTCTGGCCTCATTTTTTGTCATCCACTTTTCTCAATTATATATGTCCTAATGCCATCATCAGCTTATTAACCTGATAAACTTAAAGAAATTTTATTTAAATTTAAAATGAATCAAAAGCTTTGTTAATTCCTCATTAAAAAACTTACAAACCAGGTTTCATTTCCATGGAACATCAACATGTTAGCTACAGGAAATTATCCACAAGTGCATGTTCTCCATTTTTAGAGTGGAGAAGTGTACCGGAGGGGGCTTTTTGGGATGTGATGGGAAGGAAGGTGGTCGGTTACCAAGTTGTTGGGGAAACTACAGCGAGGGAATTTGGTTGTTTTCTAAGTTTTTGTTGGGGAAAGTGTGGTGAAGCATTTGGAAATGGATTAAGTAATGCCATGATTTCAAGGCATGGGGGGAGGGTTGCCTATTAGGGGTAAGAGGGGAGAAGTAGGGTTTGAGTCACCAGGGCTTGTGTGAGGTACGAGAAAGGGGGGTGGGGGGATGGTGTGCGGTTTTTGGGGTAGGTACACGAATATCGGGAGGTTAAGGAGGAGTGAATTGGAACTGTTCATTTACAGCATTACATTAATGTAAGGCTAGACACTGTAATATTTCAAATTGTTCGGGGACGTCCAATCTGGATTCCTTCTTTTCTAGGTAGGGTAATACTGCTGGAGTGATCTTCCTCAGTCAAACATTTTGCGAACAGGAATGTCATGTTTTTGTTTTCAATGGCTAATACACACTGGGAATCTTTGTTGCACGAGCCGTTTCTGGGATTCATTTCTAGCATCGGGGATGCTCCACAGCAATGAATCTTCCATCTTATGTCATGCATTTTAGTATTTTTTTAATCCCATCCGAAATGGGATTTTTAACACAATGTCATGCAACATTGAGTCAGTGTGTATGACAATCTTAAATGAGGTGAACCTTTCTTATCATTTTCACACTCTCCTGATTTTTTTCGCTTTTCTGTTGATAGCAGTTATAATGTGAACAACATATCCCACTCGACAGTTAATTGAGAAGTGGAAAGTGGGGACATCCTACCAGAGAGTCCGATTTTTCTACCACCTAAGCACAAAAGAGTATGCAACACTCCTGATGATATCAGTGTTGAGGCTTTGCAATGCATGAAATCTTTGACTGGCCCAGTTGCAAAAAGGGATAGTCATTCAATTTTTGCAGATTTCATAAGTTACGAAATGCCAACAAACCTCAGTATGAAGTTAATTTGGCAAAACAGAATATAACTCAGATTATTTATAATTTACGAAACAGTTCATACGCTGAAAATTCACTTTCATTGCCCACTACCCCTTCTCACTCCACCGCTCCCTACTCTGATGGTCCTTCACCGAGTGGGAGTGAAAGCACACTAGACTACGGTATGCATTCATTGTCCTCCTACATGAAGAATTACATGCCAATGTAAACTTAGTTTTAAATCGCCTATTTTTACATTTCTAAAAATTAATATTTCTTTTTTATGTAAATTGAGAATGAAATAATTACAAAGAAAAAATAATTTAACCTTATTTTATCACAAATTGAGCAATAATTAAACATGTACCTATTCCATGCAATAAAAAAAACTTACCTCTATGCATGCCCTCAACGCAATGGTGATGGCTGCGCAGACTTCAGGAAAAAACTCGGATATTATCTGTTTAGAAATTTTGAAAGTATACATGAGGCTTGTATATGAGTCTCCACTTTCGAGGAAACAGAGAGTGACTGGAAGCCAGTTGGTAGCAGAAACTGCCACCCTAAAATTGGTCTCCTTTTTCAAAATACGTGGTCCGACCATTTCCAGAAGACATTCGAAAATGAATGGACTCATACGAACAAAATTTCTCAGTCCCATTTCATCCGCCGATCTAAGATTGTCAAGAAGATTGTGCCCATGCGTATTCCGATCCTTGAATAAACCATGCATCCACAAATACAGTGGCTTCCTGTTAGCCTTTGTTTTACTCCGTTGAGTGATGCACTCCTACAATCCCTGAAAGCACAACCTCATTCGACATTTGTATGGTTGTAAATTCTGTGATGTTTTCTTTTTAGTTGTTAGTTCTCTTTTTAAGTTAAATTATGAATGGAAGATGGTTAGCAACCCATGTAATTTTGAGCATAAGGCTGCCACTTTTTCCTAGGAAATGATGCCTTGAAATGCTGTGGATGATTTGGTCAGTTTTTGTGTTTTCTAAAGATAGAAAACTAGTTTTTGGTTTGCATTGGAAATGGCTATGTGAATTCATTACTTATGGCCACCAATAGGATGTTAAGAAAAGGCTTGTGAAAACTTTGATATGGAGCGTAGCTGTCTACGGCGCTGAAGCGTGGTCACTGAAGCAGGATGATAGAAGTAGATTGGATGCTTTTGAAGTGTTGGTATGAAGGTGAAATGGACTGAGGAAAAAACAAATGAGGAAGTGCTACGTATGATTGGCGAGGAGAGGGGTTTGTTGGGAGAAATCCTGAGGAAGGAAAAATGGATGAAGGACGTGTTGGTTGGCAGTAAGATGTTGAAGACTCTAACAGAGGGGAGAATGTTAGGCAAACGAGGAAAGGGCAGGGACAGGATGGTGATGTTGGACGGAATGAAGTACTAGGAGATGAAGAAAGGACTTGATATAGAGTAGGATGCTGGATTGTGTTTTGTTAGGAGCCAGGAAATATTTATTTGACAGTTGTGTCCATCCAAAACCTACCTTAACTGGTAGATTACTTAAAAAAAACATTATTTTGTTTTTTAGGTACAGTTAAATCCACATAGTAAAGCACATGAATACTTAAGTGTTTTTAAAAAATTGGGAGAAAGTTTTTCTTTGTTATAAACTTATTCTGGCAGAGTGCTGACTGCATTAGAGGAAATTTTATTTTTTATTAACTCATGACATAAAACAAATATATTTCAAATTTGAGGTGGCTCTAATTTCAGATTTATTAAATTGTTTGCTTTTATTTTCGAAAAAATTACATACTCAATGGTATCCATTGTAATGAGAAAATAAGGTGCCCATGAAAGTCCACAAAAGTGATACAGGGTCCACCCACTGAACTGGGCAGTATTGATTGAATGCACTGAAGCTTTTTTACTGATGATTACTGTAAAGTCAGTCCAGGGGTCAGCAAGCTTTGCAGGAAAAATGTCACGAAACAAAATGAATCTGTATTCTATCCTCACGAGGAAAATTATTGAAAATTTTAAATAGGTATGATTGACAGCTTGTTATATTATTATAAAGTAATCTACCGGTCAAGGTAGGTTTTTGGAAGGACACAGCTATTAAATAAAACATTGTGTAATTCCCAAGAAAACACAAAATCCAGCATCCCACTCTATACTTGGTCCCTCTTTATCTCTGAGTACTTTCTTCCTCCCTTCATCCCATCCAACATCCCTATCCTGTTCATTCCCTTTCCTCGTTTGCCCAACATTCTCCCCTCTATTACAGTATTCAACATCCCACTGCTGGTCAATACCCCCTTCATCCACTTTTCCTGCCTCCATAGGATTTCTCCCAACCAACCCCTCTCTTCGCCCATCATACTAAGTACTTCCTCATTTGTTTTCTTCTCTGTCCATTTCACCTCCTCCATTCTTCTCCACACCCACATTTCAAAAGCCTCCAGTCTAAGTCTATCATCCTGCTTCAATGACCACGTATCCGTGCCGTACATAGCTAAGCTCCATATCAAAGTTTTTACGAGTCTCCTCTCACTCAACGTCCTTCTCATCAACTCCCTCCTCCTTGACAGCTTGTTCTTACCAAAATTCAGCCATCATCAGTTTGCATTTTTTCTGCTCCACTTTTATTTCCTACGCACAATTTGGTATCCTCATGAGTCAGTGGCAGGTTATAAAGAGGATTGATCCTTGCCTTTTTGGATTCTGATAATAGTAGAAAATTCCCATGTTCTCAGAATATTGAGTTCAGCCTGTGTAATCTAGTGAAAAAGTTGTGGCAAAATTATGAACTCATGAGAGTTAACTTAGATTCGACCAAAGGATGATTGGTCAACGGAATTAATTATCCAACATCAAATCCATGATTATATACTACCTTGAACAAAAAGTTCCCGGAATAACCACCGTGTGGCGCTCCCATCGTTCCGATTTGAGTTCTGTTTTTTTTGTTAAATTGGTACATCTGTTGTTGATATTCCCTTTCCCTTCCCTTCCACGGACGTTGGAAATGTTGGAAAAGTGTTTCGGCAACGATTCTCTAAAAAAAACGGTCGTTTACCAGTGGCACGAGCGGTTCAGAAGTGGTCGTGAGTCAATCGAAGATGATGAACGCAGTGGCAGACCATCGACATCGAAAGTCGGTGAAAAAATTGATAAAGTAAAAGAAATGTTGGTCAATAACCGCAAATTAACCATCGGAGAAATAGCGGAGGACTTGAACATTGCCTATGGATCCGCCCAAGACATTGTGGTTAATGATTTGGGTTTCCGTCGTGTAGCAGCAAAGTTGGTGCCAAGAGACCTCAATTTCATGCAAAAAAGAGACCGTGTTGACGTCGCAAAAGACATGATTTGCGAGGCTGAATCCGATCCCACATTCATCAAAAGGATCATTACTGGAGACGAGACGTGGGTTTATGAGTACGACACGCAATCCAGACATCAGGCAAGTGAATGGCGTTCACCAAATGAGCCGAGACCAAAAAAACCACGTCGTTTTCAGTCAAAAAAGAAGGCAATGCTGACGGTTTTCATGGATTACAACGGTGTAGTGCATCATGAATTTTTGCCAGAAGGCCAGACAGTAAACAAAGAGTATTATTTGGGCGTTATGAGACGTTTGCGTGAAGCAATTCGCCGAAAGAGACCAGAAATGTGGGCAGAAAACTCGTGGATTTTGCACCATGATAACGCACCGTCGCACAGTGCTATCATTATTCGTAATTTTTTGACGAAAAATGCAACAAATACCATCCAACAGCCACCGAATTCACCTGATTTGGCTCCCTGTGACTTCTTTCTGTTCAATCGAGTTAAAAAACCATTACGGGGAACGCGTTTTAGCAGCCGAGAGGAAGTAATGGAAAAATCGCAGGAAGCACTGATGGACATACCGAAAACCGACCGTAACTTTTGCAAATGTCAAGTTATGACACTAAGATTTAAAGGGAATATCAACAACAGATGTACCAATTTAACAAAAAAAACAGAACTCAAATCGGAACGATGGGAGCGCCACACGGTGGTTGTTCCGGGAACTATTTGATCAAGGTAGTATTCAATATGAAGTAATATAATATTTATGTGCTATACCTTTGTGGATTGTATTATCATAGTTATATTTACTACTTCTCAGAATAGATACATTTTGGAAATTAATAATTTTTAGTGCATAATTTAGTAAAAAAATAAAATTCCATGGATTCTTAGCTTGAACCATGATGGATGGCTAAAGAGGTTTGGCTTTGAAATTTTTAATGTTCCACGAATACATATGTTCAAAGTTTTGATAGGCATGATGCTTAACAATATTGAATGTAAACAAAACAACAGGTCTTTTGATCAAACATCTGTGCCTTCTGCATGCTCATTCAATGAATTTGCAATTCAGTGTAAAATAACAGTTGGTAGAAAATACCTAAAGTCATTGCTCAGTTCAGTAAAACACAAAAAAGTAGAATGAGAAGGAAAATAACTGGAAAGGAGGAAGAAATTAAATGGAAAACATAAAAATATAGCATGTAATAATTAAATTATTCAATGCCGTCACATGGCCAAAATTAGATGAGGACAAGTCAATATAGTGGCTCCTGACAAGAGTCCAAAAGAAGTGCAATGTGGTGGCATAAAATAGATGAGGTACACTCAAGTTGTAGAGAGACTTTCACAAAAATATTTCTGGAAATAATAATAATATCAATTTTCACATATTCAACTTGATTCTGGAGTTAAATTCAAACCATGTAAAAAACAAAGTTTGATTTCAAATTTCAACCAAAAATTGAGGTTTAAAACCAGTGCAAATGCAACGTAATTATTTGTACTTGATTTTTTTTAAATCATACTTCACATGGAGTTTAAGGATATTTGTTTACAGCTCAGTGGTGAAAAGATAATGAAATTGTAATTTTCTGCAGTGATTTATTCTGTACAACATTTTTGTTTCAACTCTATATCTCATGCACGTTCTTTCACTATAATATTAACATTTATTCCTATCTGACTTATATAATGCGCTTTGATGTGTAATCATCACTTATAGCTAGCTGCAAATTGCTACTTTATGCTATTAAAATCAGCTCAAAATTAGATATTTGGCTTCTACTCAGGTTTATTCTGTTACAACTGTTCCTAAAGATGTGATTCCTAAAACTAAGAAGTTTGTGTTATATGCCAGCACCTAAAAATCACAGGATATGTAGTTGTTTGACGATAGCATATATTTACTTTTAGCAGTCAGTGGCTATGTGGTGGAATGCACCTCATTAACCTTAAATGCATCGTACTCGCACTGTCTAATTGCACGATGGACTGCTTCCGGGGACCATTTTGGCAGGCTATTTCAATTTGTGATTAACCATAGAATTGAAATACTTTTAATCTTGTTGTAAAAATCAAAACGCACGAAGTCTGTTGCGTTTTTGTGAATCAATGTTTTTCCTATTTCAAATGGATCGACTACTCTGTATGTTATCTTTTTTTCATCAAAGAGAGAAAGTGATATATGTTTATCTCTTTCAGTAATGCCAACGGGTTGCATTCCAAAGTTGTTACACGAAATGTTTGACGACTTGATTCAATCTCGTAATTCACCAAGAAATGGACAGGTTGACGCCAAATCACTCCGCGCATCATCCCAACAGACCTTTCCCCGTGTCGTCGTCAATCCTTTCCCTCCCCCACCCCCCATGCATTTGTGGGAGGCTCCTCAACCCACCGTACCATTACCCTGTCCTCCCTTTCGGTACGAAAACGACACTGGCACACTGCCTCCCTCCTTCCTCCGTCCACATCTTGTGCCACGCTTCAACCAGCGAGGAATTCTCGTGGCACACCTGGCAGTTCGGTAAATCCGTCAGTTCCTCAAACTCGGTGGCTGCGGTCTCGCACTCCACCGGCCAGTCCTGCTTGGAGAAGGTCTTCCTCACGCAGATCTTCCCGCCTTGGCTCCACTGGATGTTCGTGTGGGGCACGTAGAGTGGAGCCCGTTTGATGCACACGGTGCATGCGTTGGGGTCCGATAGGGTCATGCCCGGCGCTTCGATCGGGACAGTCGAGACGGAGGCGAGAAGGCAACAGGTAACGGCAGTCGCCAGGGCGAGGCCGATGGCGATGCGGTGAGAGGGCATCTTTTTGTATCGCGTCTGTTAACGAGATGACGGGCGGCTACTGCGTTTGGGTACTCGTCTTAAAGGGATCGGCGATCCACAAGATGCCCTCCAATGTTCGATATGACAGATTCACTTAATCCCGGCAATTCACGCCAGTGTCCTACTCTCATGTGCGCAGACCGCTCGGAGGGTTTTGGTCCGCTGCTTGATTCAGCCGGCCCATAGTTTCATGTGAACCTTGGGAGTTCTCCAGGGCCAAGAGGTTAGAGATCATCTCTTCCCCTCCTCCTCTCGGAAAGATAAGTTGGCGCGCTGCTGAGAGAATTCGAAGTATTTCGGTCAGCTGATTCAGAATCTCAAGCCGAGAAGTAATAACCCCGCTATCTACTATCGCCGGCATAAGCAATTTTGTTTTTTTTTAACCATGGGGCCTCATACATTTCTTAGCAATAGATCACTGGAATTCTTCGTCGATTGCTGCTACGAAATAACAAAATTAAATACTAAATAATATGAATCGTCTTTAAACTTGGCGTTGAATTGCGTGTTTACGTAATTTTCTTGGACTCATTGGTCACAATAAAAAATAACTAAGACTGCTATGCCAATGTTCTCAAGATAGTTGGTATGTGCAATCAAGGTTATCTCGGAGATACGGGCAAGTCCAATGAAATTCACACTAAATAAAAGCGATATTGCCGCGGTCGATAGAAATGACATTGTCTTACTAATATACATTCTTAGAAGTGCCTTTACGACGGCAGATACTTAGCGAGTGGGCGTCTCGTAAAAGATCACTGCATCTTCATAAGGGAATGACGAGCATCTTCCCTCATTGAGTCGTCTGCAAGCAAATGACAAGTTCAACTGACATAAAATATTGCATTACCAATTTGGGAATAGCATCTGCATTTAAAAATGTTAGATACTTTGCCCCGTTTACTAGGATCGTCATTTGCTGACGGAGCCAATCGATTTAAGAAGTTACGGAATCCTTCATATTAACATTAAATATTTTCAACGTGCAAAATTTCGGAGTAGAATGGGGAATAAAAATTTGCATCTTCATGGCCGATTCATATGTATGCCGATACAAAGTAACGTATTCAATGTTAGAGATATAAATTTTTAAAGGACGAGAGACCGTCGGGAACTTGATTAGTGTGGCCGTACCTAGAGTAACGTGAAGGATAGCCAAGCCAACACCACCCTAGTTTACTCACTCTAGATAATGTTGGCTAAACCCCCTAAATGTGTGACCTCATTCTGAGCGCCGCCTTATTTATTTCCAGAGTTTAAGCGCCTCAGTCCTTTGTGTGTGCCGAAGGGGATTTCCTAATCGCGAAGCATTGTTCTAGACCAGTATCATCACCGACCGGTAAGGTTATCCAAGATGATAGACTCGTTTAGAGCAAGGACGTCGCTTTGATTATGGAGGCTGTTTTGATTTCATGAGTTCATTTATATATATATATATATATATATATATATATATATATATATATATATATATGTGTGTGTGTGTGTGTGTGTGTGTGTGTGTGTGTGTAACTATATATATATGTATAAAAAATATATATATATAAGGCAAATATACAGCACACAAGTGAGGGTGGAGTGACACTCGGAGAACTTACAATAATCGTCGCGGGAGGGATATAAAAGAATGAACATTACGCATGCATCAACACACATTTTGTGCTCTATTCTAGAGTTCACTCAAATATCACATATCACAGAATGAGCTTGTGTCTGCTCGAAAACTTATCCCACTTCACATTTCAAGCGACTTGATGGCTTCGGAAGTCTTTGTGGAGGAGAGTCCACGACCCCAGGTGTGCACTGACTACTAAATGGTTTATTTATCGAGCAGAAGATTCCAAATTTTAGCCTATTAATACCTCTGTACGTTAAGGCAATGGTAAAAGAGGTATGGGAATAACAGGAGATAGGAATGAAATTCGGCGGGAAATTCGTAAAATGAGATACGCTTGAGGATGATCAACGTAAGTCAGTCAAACATGGGGAAACAAGGGCTGCTGGGTGCAGCAGAAAATTAGTGTGAGAGATAGGATGAGAATCAATGAAAGCAAAACGAAATTAATGAGGATGTAGAGAGAAAGGAAGGCCAAGTCAACAAATAGGAGAACAAAAACTAGAACCGGTGGAACAGTTTACCTATCTTGGCAGTGTTGATCACCAAGATAGCCAAAGTATTAGGGACAGGAGAAGAAGAATTACGTTAGGCAATGAGGCTTTCCCAAGGAGGGAATTGATGGCAGGGACGTAAGTTGAGGTTGTTAAGACACAGTTCGTCAAAACTGCGTTGTTCCGCGTGGTTTTCTACGGCGCGGAAACATGGTTGATGAAAGAGATGATAAGCTTTGATTTGGAGACTTTTGAAATATGGGTGTGGAGAAGGATGGAAAAGGTGAAAAATGCACTGAAAGGAAATTAAACGAGGAAGTGTTAGGCATGGGGTGGGGCGAGGAGAGGGAATTGTTGACAATAATCCAAAGGAGGCAGAAAACGTGGATGCAGAGCTTGGATTGGTGTTGGAATTTTGAAGACTGTTGATAGAGGGGAGACGTTAGTCAAGCGAGGAAGGGGTAGGAAAAGGATAGACACGTTAGACGTAATGGAGTTACGATGAATGTGGAATTGAAGAAGAGTTTAATGTAGTGCTGGATGTCAGGTTGTGTTTTGTTAGGAGAAGAGAAAAAATGTATATCGTTCAGTCTGTGTCCATCCAAAGCCTACTTTAAGCCGTAGAATACAAAACAATACGTCTGTAAAAATACAGCTTCGTTCGAGCTGGGCTATTTTCGGTGGGACGCGGCATGCCGTAGGAAACCTCAGGGGTCACAGTGTGAGCAGGACAGCCAGTAAACCTGGTAAAACATTCTATAATTTCTGACAGTATGTAAAGCCAGGGCCCACCAAACATCTACCCCAATTCGGTAGACTACAACTAATAGGCAGTTACGTTTCCTTTTAATATTATTCAGCTAGAGGCAGACGTCGAAAGAGAAAGTTATAGTCGACATAAAATATCGGGCGGGTTTTTTTTATGTAACAAAAATAATAATTTAAAAAAAACATCAGATATTAACAAATGGATTTTAAAGGTTTCCCTTGAACCAAGGAAATTACTTATACATGATAGTTAAAGAGTTTCTGGAAATCCTTGCCATTGCTACACAATATCCCCGCCAAAAATGGAGATTCGGAATAGGAATCGGTGGTCTCCGGCCGAAATGACAAGCTCGCTAGTACCATCATGGCCAAGTTCTCATCTAAGATAATTTCACAATTCATCCCTCAATCCAGTTTCAGGAAAAGAGGAGTGGGGATATTGAAATCATGCATTTCATGGGAGTGAGCTGCGATAAATATTAATGTGATTTCTATTGATGTTCAGATGCTTCATTTGCCGCGTCTCACTTTCTCTTTCGCATATTTTCTCTCTGTTTATGACTGGTCCACTGCGATGGGCACGTAGCCTAACGAGGAGTTGTTCAGAAGGAGTCGAAGACTTCGTGGAAGTTGAGCGAGAGGTCAGGCGGCGGAGCGTGTTTTTCTCTGTCGGTTGGGAAAGAAGAATCTAGGTAAGGCGTTGGTCACCTCGGGCATAGGGATCCCGGGAACCTAAACCGCTTTCTTCGCCTTGACCTCAACACCTGATTTTACTTTGTCTACCTCTTTGACCTCCGCGATGACTCGTCATACTGATTTTAAATATTTATGGATTTCCATTGGCGTGAAGCATGGGATGATTGCTAAAAAAACCACTAGTTCAAAACACTTTTTGAGAAGCCTCTTACGTAGATAGGTTTGTGCATTCTGAATTCTTGCCGGGTGGCAAAGCGGTGGATTATAATTATTATAAAAAGGTTAAATGATTTTTCAGGATATTTTTGCCTGAAATTTTTCCACAGGGCAGGTCGACAGCGGCTCCCCCACCATGCCAACCGTATGGTACTGCTATCATTCCATCCAGATGTTTTAGTCGATATAAAGATTCTTTTTAATACCCCTGCCTACCTATTGATACAAACATTCTCTCTATCACTTTTCCCTCTGCCAGTGGATGAAAATGAAGTAGGAGCTATATTTGATTACTCAGAACATCAAGTTGAAAGAGAAGATGGTGCTCCTTTTACTCACTCAGAAACTGATGTTTCCAAAAATGGCAGGGTCAGGCAGGGAATTCAAAACTTCACCTCGTATTGAAAATCCTGGGATTCTTTTTAGCAACTCACCAATGTAATCTTTTCTTAGCCGATTTTTTCCTTCTTTTCTTAATGAATATCCATTTTTATATTTATTTATGGTGTGTATACCTGCCCCTTCGTGAATTAATTTTGTGAAAAGAATAGATCTCCATCACCGCTCCTCATTTTTCTGACAATATCCCTAAATTAGATAGTTATATATACGAGTACATGTCAATAGGAAAATTTCAATTAAAATTTTCATGACGTTTTGCTGATTGTTTTTTCCGCGAACTCGTTTGTTGATACTTTCTTCTGCTATATATATTTTTACATATGTACTTCTCTTGTATGTTGTAACATATTTATTTGCAATATAGAACCTGTTACTACGGTATTTTTCGGAGATTCCCCTCCCCCTTCATATCTGAGCACCTTAGAAGTCTCCTAAAGGTTTCATATTCTACTTAAATTTATTGTGATGAATGGGGTACATGAGCATTTATTATAGCCTTAGTACGGCAATAAAAATTAAAAGCGTGGAAGTAGTGGATACAGATGAAAATGGAAGTAGTGTATGTGAAAGCTGAATGATAAATGAGAAAGTGCTGAGAGGGAGTGGGTTAGAGAGGAATTGCTTGGGCATATTAGACGAAGAACGATGAATTGGGTGGGACGAGAACTAATACCGAATATGAAAATTAGGGGAATGATGAATGGGAGGAGGGAAACGGAGGTGACAGATGCTATTGAGATTGGAAGGAGGTACAACAACACCAAGGCACTGGGGCAGCATTGGGAACATTGGAGGATTACCATTGGGAATTGGAGGTCTGCCCTAAGGCAGATCTACAGTTGATTGTTTTGATAACCGTAGCTATCCCAACAATTAATGTCACTGACGAGTAGTCACCAATTGTAGGATTCGCGTTTTTCCTTAGTTTCCGTGGACAGAAGCACAGTGTCTATAACTGAAAATTCTTAAAAGGCGTTCTGGAACGAGACCCTGTGCCAGGAAAAAATTTGAAAAATGGAAAATTGCTGTAACTATGACGTCTTTCTAGCGACTAAATTCTTAAGTCGGACAATGATTACATCTGTGTGGTCGACCAGTGCAAGGCGAAGGAGAGTACCTGGCAATCCACTGGCATCGGATCCGAAGCCCTGGGGATCGGGATTGTTGCGGTGGCTGTCGTACTGGCTTTCCACCCAGAGGGCTCGGGTTCAAATCCCGGCGGTGTTGAATATTTTTCAGAGGTGTCTCGATCCCTACTTGAGGTGCTTTGTGGAGGGCATTTTGAGTGAGTACGCCGTCCGTCGGATGGGACGTTAAGCTGCGGACCCCTTGGCGCCTTTCGTTAAGAGTAGGCCAATGCTGACGTCGGGTTTCTCTCCACCCTTCATCTTTTCCTGTCCATCCCCTATGGCGCAAATGACCTCAGCAGTCGGCCGCCTCCCCTAAATACTACTACTCGAAGTCCTCCTCAATTATGTGTCGTTATGCCATGGCGTAGATCCTGTTCCGATATGCCCTCAGTCTTAACAGTAACTTCAAAAAATTAATTAATACCACATAGACTTCTAGCAAGAAACTGTTGTTGTACTTGCACGACAGAATGTTTGCGAATTTCATGAAAGTCGCATTTTAAAATTTAAAAAAATGGCCACTGGGAAGAATTTTGCCTTACTACACCAAATACCTCCGGGACGGATATCATAACTTTCCACTGAAACTTGGAACCAAATCGTATCTTTGATGCCATCATCCACGCAATTAAATAGAGCGAATGTTAGGCTACATTTCCTCAGAGTGCAATTTATTAAATTCACAAGATTTGTGAATGAGAAATATTAATTTTATCAATCAGTTTACTACCGGAGTTTGCTTCATGATAAGACTGATTCCATGTATCCCGGTTCCTCAACCAGGATAATATCGCATTAAATTAATCGTCTACCGCATAAATATTTTTTAAGTGGTGAATAAATAGCTGAGAAGTCCGTGGTTAATGAGAATTATGGAATAGCATGAATCCAAATAGGTCTAAAATACTTTATTCGTTCTATGGAAAACACAGGATCGAATATTTTTTTGATTTTTATCACATTAGACACTGCTTCTCATAACGAAGGCAGTTCATTTAATTCACACCGCTTGATGTCCCATGGTCCCAATTTTACTTAAAGAGGCTAATTCGCCATTGAAAGTGGTTTAGTGTACACACTGGCATAATATTATCATCATAGGATGTTTATGAATTGGAGATCTTTTTCCGGTGGCTTTTTATGCTCATGAAACCTCGTCTAGGAAATTTTGAATAATAGTTTCCTGTCCCCGATTTGGTTGGCTGGTAAACCGTAGCGGTACCGCAACATCCATCAGAAGGGGAGGCTCATATCGCTCTTTGAACTCAGCGGGAAAATACCACAATCATATTCATCGTTCCAAATTAATTTCTTTGCTTTATTGAAATATATCAATTTAGAAAAATGTGGTGCATATGAGAATGTTCGACAATTATCCAGAGATTTATCGAGAAGTGTCAGGGAAAAAAATCCTTCGCAAATACCGTTGCAAAATTCAAAAGAGAAGATAAAGGCCAATGAAAAGTCAAAATCCATATCGTACTTCAGAAAATATTTTTATTAAAGCCATAAAATAATAAAATGTCTCCAGACTCTTGGACATATTTTGAAAATGTCAAAATAAATTGTTCATTTCTGTAGATCTAAAATCAGAGTCCAAGCATCTGGTGATCTTTTAGGATAGTTTTTTTCACAAGTCAGAATTCTAGCACGCCCATAAAATCTCAGACCGTAAAATTCTTGCTTAGTAAAAGGAATTAAGATGGCATCGTGTGAGGGTTCTGGTAGGATAGTCCAGTGGGTAGAGCGCTGGACTACTGTCGGAATGGTCCGGGCTCGATTCTGGGTGACTCCTCTGAACATCCTCACAGCTTCATCCAAGCTGTGCAATTTTTCTTTTACCAGATCTCTTTAGAAACCTTTGATGGCACAGGGAAAATAAACTGCCCCGACTTCTCATATTGTATGAACGACCCCCCTGCCACTCAGATGTGAGAATTTCAAATTCCTTTCTTCTCATATAAAAAAACCTCGAGTTGATCAGTGTTTTTGGTGGCCGTCACTCTATAATAAAAATGCACGAAAGAAGAATTTAAAAAATGCCAAAATTTCCCCCAAACTTGAAAAATAATCACAATTATATTTTAAATTTGATGTGGCAAAGATGTGAACTTATATATCAATTAATGACATTATCTTCACCTTTGGTAATCAATTCATTCTCTCGTTTGAATACTTACGGAGATAAAAATCGGCTCAGAGTCCACGTTCACCCAAAATCTTGAGAAGGATTCGAGAAATGTAGCTCTATTTGGAGGGAGAGATAAATTACATTAATATCTAACGAAGATATATTTAAATGATATGTAATTCAAGTTAAACTATGAGAATAATTATGATTACCAGACACAAATCAACTCGCATGTAAGTCATTTCATTCATGAATCTATGGAAATTAATAGTATCTTTTGTGATCCTTGAATCTGGTACCCTGCCCAGTATTTCTCTCACAAATTCATACTGCTATGTGCAACTTTGCGGCAGAGATAGGTAAAGGATTTGAGCACTTTCATCCGTTATATTTAATTTTATTAAACTTTAATCATATTTAAATGGCTTCATTTATTAATATTTTCTTTAGAGTAGTATTAATAGTATTTTTTAAGGTGCACCGAAAGCTGAGGTCATAACCATGTAATTGAATAGGTATAGATTACATGAATTACTGTCCAACATAACAACCATTCTCATTTATAGTATCCGAAATCGTTACCATGCAATTAGCCGTTGAGATTGTTTCGCGCCGGAATATCGTGGCTTTGCGCGAAAAAATAGCTATTTGGCAGACATTTCTTTAAAAATTACTATCACTGCATATTTTTCCTATGCCTCCTCAGAGAATCTCCGATTAAACAATACATCCACTCGTCTCACTGAGAGTAGTAAAATTATTTTTCCAATATACACAAGGGTAATTACTCACCTGAAATACACATTATGCATACCCTCGGGTAAATTTTCTGGAACTCTCCAATCAATTGTTATGGTTTCTATTCCGGTGCGGGAAATGTAGCTGACGGCGTTCTGTGGAAAAGAGATATCACATTTTATTTTAGATGCTTCTAATTATAAAATTTATATAAGTTTGCTATTACTACCGCGCTCAAATTATTCATCATATTATTTATCGCAGTCATCAATTTTAACGAGAATAATCGGTAAATTTTGATGAAAAACTCATGCGTTTATAGAGGCCTAAATGAATAATTACAAGTTTTTTGCTGGTAAGTATTACTTGAGGAATTCTTTCATTGATAATTTCAGATGTTTAGTTCACCCAGGTGACTCTTGGATGTTCCCGAACGTCATCATCAAGGCGACAGGCTGAAATCTCAGAGTAAGTGAAAAATCAGCAAAAGCAAACGAGTAGCAAATATCTTGTACTCTAGTGGTTATCCTCAATCCCTACCAACTTTAAAGCCAACGAGTTTACGCAAAATTTCAATCACATGCTTCCACAAGTCTATTCGTTCACACAAATAAATAAACGCAAGCACAAGCATGAAGAAAAACTGAGGAATAAATCGAGACTTCCAAATCAGGAAAATCTGAAAGTCGAAATTTAGCCAACATGAATGCACTCACAATATGTACACGAAAGAAATATGCGGTGTTTGATCAACAATTAATTTTCATACGTGTTCGACCAGACTAGAATATTAGATCCGATTTGTTACAACTGACTTACATAGCTCTACTTCGTATCTTCTTGACTTTTACAACAGTGGAATAGTTTGTAAATTGAAAACAGTCGTGAGATTATTTGACGCACTCTTGTAATAACTACTTATAAACATGGCAATGTGACGAAAATTAATTACCTTTTCGCCGGGCGGACAGCTGGATATCCTGACCGCAGGGCTTCTCTCTTCATTTTCTTGCATGAATTTACCGACGGCATCCACTCCAGCTCCGACTACTCTCGCTTGCATGTACAGTCCTTTGAACTTGGCTCCATTTATCCCGGAAGTCACCACTAAAATGCAGTCAAAAGACGAGTATTTGCATTTATTATTAATGTCGTAATTCGTATTCAGTCACTTTGCACATCGACCCGAAGGTTTGTTCGATAGGTGAGAGGAGTGCTCACCATACACTTATCTCTTTGGCTTGTGAAATTCAGCGATCAGGTTTAAAGAAAGAGTTTGCAGTTCCTTCTTCCATGCGATTTGACGGTCCAGTCGATAGGGATAAGGAATGAAAATTTTTGTCCCGATTCAAATGAATGTGTTTATATCGAATCTAAATAAGATAAATTCTGTGCATAAACATAATACGAATTTGCGTCGACGTAGCTAAAAACTAAAAAGTTATAAAGAAATTAATTGTTTCGATAGCTCAGCAGTATGCTAAGCAAAAAGAAAATATTTAGACTGAATTTTGCTCGTAACCACATTTTCTTTACAGTAAGCTTTGGTCGTTTTTGTAGCTCTCACAGTTTTTATTTATACATGATGATTCTACATATTATTCGGAGATGATTCAAATTTTCTTCATTCAAAAGTTATGAATTGCGCTGCAAAAGATATTTGGTAGAAAAAGATGATTTAGGAAACCAGGAAGATAATGGTAATAAATTTTGAGTTAAATTATAAGTAAAGCTAAATAAAATAATCCCAGTAAAGCATAATGCTCTGTAGAGTTAAATCTCAAATTAGTTTGACAAAATATGTTTTCTCCAATGAAACCATATGTCAAAACATGTCCTTTTCTCAAATAAAAATAATCAATATCGGAGCCGAAAAGGAGACATACTATATATCTCCAAATGTGGTTGAATAGCCTTACTGAAATTGAGATCTAGTTCTCTTCCATCTTGTCTATTATTGGCACTAGAATAAAATTATACTGATGAGGATCCCTTTTCGTCTGATGAATTCAATTTCATTAGGGTTTATGTTAATTTTTTTTAATAAAAGGAAAGTGTTGCATTAAAATTTCATCGGAAAAATATGATAATGATTTTATTTAAGACTATCTTAATACATTAAGTTTTATAAATGAACGCTTTAACCTTGGTTGATGTGCGACAACCAAACTATGGAAGGAGCCACTATTAATAAACAATCGAAGGCTAAGGAAAAGAAAGGAGGGGTTACCAGTTAGAAGAATTGAATGGAGAACTCTATCAATGGTCAAATTCGGTGTACTTATTTTGATTTAATGATTATTCTCTTTCCTTTTCCAAACAAGAAATAATTAAACTTTTGACCACTGTTTTGAATAACTCTCGGACATTAATATTTTAAAATGCGTTATATATGCGTCGATAATCGTTACTTTAAAAAAATTATTTTATTGGAAACCAAATAGTTACCGTCTATTTTCGTTAATAAAAGTCTGCAAATTGACTCACCAAGTGGTCAGGCAGCACAAAAAACATGCAAAATGGGCTGAAACCTACACGGGTTCAGCCCCTCAACTGAACACCTACCTTGGATTACGTCCCCTGGATTAGCCTGCGACACGGACGGTGTCAGGACGTACGGGGCGGGGTCGCTGGACGCTACAGAGTCGTTGTGGACGGGAACCATATCCACGCAAGCGCTCGAGGGCACATGGTTTGGGTTCAGTTTTCCGGGCCGGTGAGCGGTGGAGAAGGCGGAAGCCGCGAAGAAACAGCAGAGGGCCACGCCGAGAACCAAAAGGAACCTCATCTTCGCTGGATTCTATTCTGTCTTCCTGCAAGTGAGTAATTCGAAGGTCGGTGGTGTTAAAACAGTCCGTCCTCCTCTGATGTGGAACAATTTTCATCGTCAATTTTAGTGGGCGGATCAATATTATACGCCCCTTTCCAGCGTGCTGGAATGGAAAACACCCATTTGGATTACAAAAAAACTTTAATAGAACTTATGAAGGAAATAACTGAGTTCTTTGGTCTCAGAATCAACTGGGTGATAACTAAAGATTACTGAACTACGTGTACGTATATTTTCACAGTAATTTATTAGGGCACTACCGGTTTTCCTGATGATGTTTTGGAAATTGGCAGTGCCCAAGTAAAATACCGTGAACATATATATATAGCTTTCTTATTCACCGAAAGGAAATAATTATAATGAAAATGTTTTCCCAAGTTCGAGTTCAAGAAAAAGGGATTCTACTTTTAAGGAATATTCTTTTCACAGTATTTTCCGCGACAAGCGCAGACTGCTACTACAACTTCAAGTTCAGCAAAATGGCCCTAAGGAGGAGGCAGGGGGCTGCACACTAATCATCAACGTTGCAACTGTGGAAAAATAGTCGTGTTTTAACTATGAGTCCGCAGGGTAAATAGAACAACATGTAAACCGGTGGTCTACATATCATTAAGGGGTTACTATTAAGTGCGTCTACGCTGGCAATTCTAACTTTCTTGTCAGAAGAAAACTTTTTACCACTCGGTCTCTGGTGTTGAGTGGCCAGAATTCTATTTCGTTTTTTATGATTGCGAATTAAGTGAGTGGAGAATGAGTGGCTAATGCTTGGCGTGCCTGCAGGAATTCCTGTTCCTGTCCTTCTAACAAACCCGATATTATTTATGCTCTTTCGATTGGATTTTGAGGCAACATTTCTATCAGAGTTTTAATAAGAAGGAGAAAATGATAGAGCTGAGAAGTACAACATTGGTGGAAAGCTGATGATCTCGACAAGAATCCTAAAAATGTTTTTTTAAGAATTTTTATGTTACCCTTTCCGCGCGTGGGATAAGCAGAATATATATGAAATCTTAAACTAGGACGGATATTCTTTTTCTAAAAGGAATTGAGACTTTTTATGTGAGGACGGCGAAAAATCTTATCCCATCGTTGGGCAAAGAAAATAAGCGAAATTTAGGCTATATAACTACATTATCGTATCTCAGCATGAAATATTAATATGTTCCCTAGAGAAACTATACTTTTATTCGGGGTAAAAATTTCTTCCTAGCATGAACAGTTTCCATAAATTTGCGCAACCGAATTTCATTTCACACAGTAATTCAGTTGTGTTTAAAGTAAATGATTTCAGCATAAAAACATAGAGTTCTGCTAAAAACATATTTAAATATAAGTCTACTGACCTAAAAACTACTCAGTGAATTGCATGGGGATTCGTGAGTGAACAAGAGGATAAACAACTGTCATTAATGAACCTGCCACAGTTTCAACCGCCAAAAGAGGACAATGCCTCGGAGGAGGACATTACTTACCCTTTCTTCAAATGACACTCGGCCTTCGTTCAATGATTTCCAACTCGTCGCATCCCTGCCTTTATACCGCCGCTCCGAGAGAATTCCCTTGACGTTTATGCCACGTGACATTGGGGGTTGAGGAAGCCGTTCTCACGAGAGCGGTAAAACCCAAGCCAAGAGGAAGGGAGGAAGTAACGACATGACGATAACGGGGGCGAATACTTATCGGAGTTCAAAGTGCTAACACCTAAAGACGGAGGAGGGGGAGAAAATTTCCACGGAATAAATCGTGCGGCCATGCGGTTACCGTGACCCGGGGCACAGCAGACCCTAGGTCGATAATATCTCTGAAAAGATCATCTTAACACGTATAATCCATCGAATATTTTATCACATACTATATGAATATACATACATACACACACACATATACTACCTTGATCAAAAAGTTCCCGGAATAACCACCGTGTGGCGCTCCCATCCTTCCGATTTGAGTTCTGTTTTTTTTTGTTAAATTGGTACATCTGTTGTTGATATTCCCTTTAAATCTTAGTGTCATAACTTGACATTTGCAAAAGTTACGTAGCCAAGAGTACATCTATCTCTGTGTGTGTTGGCGATTTTTTACAATTGCAGAAATGGATTTAAATTTGCAACAACGAACTTGTATTAAATTTTGCGTAAAAAACGGATTTAGTGGCGCACGGACGTTGGAAATGTTGGAAAAGTGTTTCGGCAACGATTCTCTAAAAAAACGGTCGTTTACCAGTGGCACGAGCGGTTCAGAAGTGGTCGTGAGTCAATCGAAGATGATGAACGCAGTGGCAGACCATCGACATCGAAAGTCGGTGAAAAAATTGATAAAGTAAAAGAAATGTTGGTCAATAACCGCAAATTAACCATCAGAGAAATAGCGGAGGACTTGAACATTGCCTATGGATCCGCCCAAGACATTGTGGTTAATGATTTGGGTTTCCGTCGTGTAGCATGCCAAAAGACCTCAATTTCATGCAAAAAAGAGACCGTGTTGACGTCGCAAAAGACATGATTTGCGAGGCTGAATCCGATCCCACATTCATCAAAAGGATCATTACTGGAGACGAGACGTGGGTTTATGAGTACGACACGCAATCCAGACATCAGGCAAGTGAATGGCGTTCACCAAATGAGCCGAGACCAAAAAAACCACGTCGTTTTCAGTCAAAAAAGAAGGCAATGCTGACGGTTTTCATGGATTACAACGGTGTAGTGCATCATGAATTTTTGCCAGAAGGCCAGACAGTAAACAAAGAGTATTATTTGGGCGTTATGAGACGTTTGCGTGAAGCAATTCGCCGAAAGAGACCAGAAATGTGGGCAGAAAACTCGTGGATTTTGCACCATGATAACGCACCGTCGCACAGTGCTATCATTATTCGTAATTTTTTGACGAAAAATGCAACAAATACCATCCAACAGCCACCGAATTCACCTGATTTGGCTCCCTGTGACTTCTTTCTGTTCAATCGAGTTAAAAAACCATTACGGGGAACGCGTTTTAGCAGCCGAGAGGAAGTAATGGAAAAATCGCAGGAAGCACTGATGGACATACCGAAAACCGAATATAAAAAATGTTTCGAGGATTGGATCAAGCGCTGGCATAAGTGTGTTGCAGTCGATGGGGATTACTTTGAAGGGGACAATATAGATTTAGATGAATAAACTTGTATTTTTAATTTTCTGAATAAATTCCGGGAAATTTTTGATCAAGGTAGTATATATATATATATATGTGTGTGTGTGTGAGCGCGCGCGCACGTTTGAATATATGCTAATTTTAACTTATGAAATTTTGAAATGTTGACTCTGACTTTAAAATTCCCAAATTCATTGCTCTCTTCCTAAATAACTTCTTTAAGCATAGGGTCAGAATTTCCGACGTTTACGGAAAAAGTTATGGTTATTCCCGTCCAGGAAATAAAGTGGTTCACTTCCTGTTCCACCCAACCGGACAACGCCAATGAATGATAGCCTTTCCACAATAATCGCGTCACATTTTAACAAAAAAACTTGAAATTTTTAGTCCCCACATGTTATTCTCTATAAAAATTAATGCGCACGTAAATACAGACGCACTGTTATTCTCAATGATATTACCATTATAATGCTCAATATTTGCACATGGAAGTGGAGATATTGCCTCTATTTTAACTAGTTCATTTATTTACATGTTTTAATTTCACCCAGATGAAACGTGGAAGACTTCAAAGTTAATTATGTTACAGGTATAGGTATAGATGTATATTGACAGCAAATTATCTAAATTAATATGGTGTGATACTCACAGAAGGAATTCATTCGAGCCCCGTCAAACTGAAAAACATTTATGTAGCCTGACATTTGATCTAAATATTTATAACGTGATGCAATGGATGGTCCTTCAAATTTGGTCCTTAAGTGCAATAGTCTTGGAAACATTTAATCAAAACTTTGCTCTTATTTTTGACTTCATACAGGAAATATGTATTGTTCATAATTATAAAGGCATGCCTATGAATGGCTTAGTACGGCAATGAATATTTTCAATCGCAAAACATCATGAGCTGTATTCATTTTTATTTCAAGTGAGCATTGCCGAGATATTTTTATTTTACGGCAGTACAAAGGTAAAATATTTTTGTAGAGTCTCTCTCAGATAAATTTGAAAAACAAAAACAAATAAAGAATGTCGGAAGAAATCTCGCACATTGGACATCATCCGTTGCACCGCGCCGTCAAGACAGTGTTGGCGGTAATACATATATATATTTATCTTTCATTTCATTCGCTAGTTACTTCAGCAATATTAGAACCTTCTCAAACGACCGGAATTCAGATATTGGAGAGCCCTGAATGCATATGACTTTCTCTTGGAATTAGGGCACATTTCCGGTGTTTTTTGCACCCTCAAAAAATGAGTCGGGCATTGATGACTTTCATTAATTGACCAGAAAATGAATATTACTTAGAATAAAAAGATATTTATGATCGCGAAAAGACCGCATACAAAAATCTGCATCAATACAATGTTTGTGATTCAATGCCCGACGAAGACATTCAGTTTTGAGTACTCGCTCTAGTTGGCTTCATAATTCTATTTCCTTTTTTTTCCTTTGTTATCTTCTCGTCTCATGCTTATTTTAATTACCACTCCGACTACCTTCGGCTAACGACGGTCCAAACGACTTCAGCTGTCTACCTAGCCCCCAAGCAATGCTAGAAACAAGAAACAAACAGATACCAAATAAAACAATCAAATCGGTCCTTCTTCACATCGCCGCATCCGGATAGATACACGCACATCTATGATGGATGCAATGAATTCCGGCATAATTTTGGGGCATTTCTTAAATGAGATCATACTAGTAACGTAGAGATGAATATCATACATGTTAATATCGTGCGGAAGTTGAATTTCCGAAAATAGCGAAGAGTTCTTGTACTTGGGCTACGCAATAAACGACAAAAATAGTGAATCGTATGAAATAAAGGAAATTAAAGTGGTTGGAAATAAGTTATGTCTCCCATTAAGAACGTGATTAGCTTAAGAACATTGAGAAGAAATAATAAACACATTTTTCAACAAAACTTTTGGCTCGATAGTTACGTGTATGCTACACATGACCAAGAAGATAAAGCATGAGGAAAATACGTGATAGGAAAAAGTTTGACATTTGTGAGGAGAAAAGCTTTTGAATCTGAGAGCAGTAAAAATTAGTGAGGCAAACACACTTCTTCAAAACCACTTGCGAAGACGATACACATGAAAGATGCCCGGAGACTTAAGAAGAGGCCAAATTGACTTCATCCATGCAAAGCAGAGAGTTACGTATCAAAGGATAGACCGCAAGAAAGTAGTCGAGAACATATATCAAAAGAGACCATAACACAGGTTCGTTCGAGTTCCGATCCACGGAAGCAAGAGAGAGTTTCTATTCTGACTGAATTCGAATATTCGGTCGGAATTTTCCTATTACTTTTTTTTACCTATGTATGACACAATATGCTGCATTTTAATTCGTATTTCTAGTGGTTCCTGGCATTTATAATTACGTCCGTCAAGACCCTAATAACATCCACAATTTAAGAATCATTTCTCATGGATCTGCTAAAGAGGCTTATGTCTTTTGAGAACATTTGACGAAAGATGAGAAAACATTCGAACTCAACTCGAGCGGAAAGAAAATTCACCCAGCTCATTCTTGCAACACTTCCTCTCTATGGAGGACAAGGTTCTTCTTTTGAAGAAATTATACAAGACTTGTAAATTGCGGTCGTGTTCATAATATGAGGAATAACAATGGTGGCGTCAGGCCTTGTCTTAGATATCGAGGAAAAAGATTGGAGACAAAGATTCTGCAAACTTAAAAACTGCATAAGAAATCCGTAATTTGATAGAACTAAATTGAATCAATTGATCCAATTCAAAATTTTAAGAAACAATTAATTATTAAGCCAACTGAATGTACTGCCGGTGTAAAGAACTGTGAGGAAGTGAAGAGATTGGCCAGTAGCAGGACAGTTAGGAGAGCGACTACAAGCCAATCCAATGAGCGTTAACACACGATGATGAAGAACCGTGAGGGAAAGAAAGTTTGCTTTGTACATATTTTTTCAGTCATTCTTCATTAATAAAACTAACTCTAACGCAGCAACTGAAAACTTAAACATGATAGAAGGTTATCTATTAGTGCAGAATGAAGAATGAAGCTGAAGATGTGTAATGAAAATACTTTCATTTGGAGTCGTTCCGTCTACCCTGAGAAGATAGTGACCACAAAAAACTCGCTACAATACATTCAGAGGTCACCCGGAAAGAATATTACCGGAGGATCATCAAAAAATATATGTCTATTATTATCTCTTTGGTGAAAGGGTTTCTCAATCATAGAAACATTTTTGTCGGCCTGAAACGCGCCATATGCCCACGGCCGTAAACAGAAAGCTGGATAAAATAACCCATGAACTCAACTTCTATACAAGTGATCTTAATAATTTGTATTCACCAATCTTGGAGGCTGTTGATGAAAACTAACAATGAGGAACACTTAACTTACTAACCAAGCAGTACTGTGTTTCATCTAACCGGTGGAAGGAGATCGTCAAAGACAATGCGAAAGAAACCATTCAGTCAGGGCTGTCAGAGAGGGGAATGGAGGGGGAAGTTCTAAATTGCTTCGTAAAAGTTTTTGAAATTTTGAAATTGTAAGCACCTTCGAGACATCCCCAGGAAAAAAATGTGACCCCCATTCCCGGGTATTCGATGTTCGATCCTAATATTACTTAATTTAAATTATATTTCTGCTCATCAACTAACTTTGGATATGATTTCAACTCCTTCTCCCTAAAAAAAAAAACATATGTATCGAGTATTACCGATCAGATATTGTACAGGCGACATACTACATGTGCCTGCAACATGAAGATCTTTAACTAAGTAGTGTCGAGTTCCGAAGATATACTTAAAATTCTCCACTTGGCTCTCCGTGAAATTAAATAGGTATTCGGATCAAATTGAGCATTATGGTTTTTATTACTCACGTAGTCAGAAATTATAAATATATCGAAAATTTTATATTACAATCTCAGTAATGAATTTGATGAGCAGTTCTTAATCCATATTTAAGAAACTGTGGCTCAACCTGCACAAAGCAATGAGACGTGCTATATAACTTGCAAGAGGAGGGCGTTATTGGGATTATTCCAGATGAAGATTACTCCAGATTACTTAAATGAGAGCATAGAACATCATCTTGATTTTGGCTTGTAGATCATAATCCGAGTGGTCTGCCCAAGAGTATATACTATATATATATATATATATATATATATATATATATATATATATATATATATATATATACATATTTGTATACATGATTGTTTGCAGCGTTACAAAAGAGCTAAAGATAATATCAGAGAAGTTTCGGTCAAGGGGAACGACTGTGAAACACTGGCATTTTGATGCACCTAGCGGGGGCCTCCGTAGAAGTATTGCTCGCGACATTCCAAGAGAATAAATTAAAAATATATTTACTCTACTAATTGAATTAAATGAAATGTACCAAATATATTTTTCGCAGAAGCATTGCTTTTTTAAATTTCTAAATTGTACTACACAAATTTAATGCCATAAAACAATTAGTAGACTACAAAACGGTTTTTTTTATTCCAAAAAGAATATCCCGCTTGCTGCTAAAATGCTGGTTCGTAAATATGTTTAAATTATCGCTTCACATCAATAGAATGTGCAAGGGCCAAAGCTAGTTTAATTCAGTTATGCGAAACTTAAATCAATGCCAATCGCAAAAGAACACTTATATATTAAGTTGAAATCTTGAAAAAGTCGGGAAACCAAACTCAAGCAAGGAAAAAATTGCGCTTTTGGATGAAAATTGCAAGATTGAAAAAAATTAAAAAGAGGGATTTTTTTCTGAAATCCCGAGTTTTATATACAAGAGCAGAATTGTTTTACTACTTAAATTTAGCATTCAACTTACACAAAGGAAGGTCACGGCACTGCTGAATGTGAATCAAAAGATAAGAGCATGGTTATTTCACGAAATATTTATATCGCTCGCGATCCGGATTTTGTCGCCACCGATATCTATTTGCCGATAATTGAACCGGTCAAATTAAAATATGGTCAGTAATACATATCTCAGTAATTGCGCATGATAATCTTGCATTTTTATGTCAGCATATAATTTATTACGCGTGAAGATAAAAAAAACATTTACAAGATATATATATATATATATATATATATATATAATTTATATATATATATATTTATATATATATTTATATATATTTTTTAATATACATATTATGCATAAATATATTATATATATATATATATATATATATATATATATATATATATATATATATATATATATATATATATATATATATACGTCAGTGGTTCCTGCTATCTTGAGAATGTTTTATACTTATTGTAAAATATAAATCTTTGGAGTTAACAATAATATTTTTTTGGAATAATAGAACTTAAACCTCCCGAATAATTTAGCTATCTGGTTCCAAGATTTTCCCAAATAAACACGAAAACGTATGCCAGTGGTGGATGGTGTAACTTTTCGGACCTCATTCCTGATGCGTAATAAACATTTATATTCAATGATAAGCTCAATCCTTGTCAAATGTTCATTTTTCGTAAGGGGTCACTATTCTAAAAATTTGGATAATTTTCTTTTCGGGAAATTTGCGATTTTATGATGTAATATCATTCAAATGTGCTCACGTGCATTCGGGTGCGCGGTTGCACAATCTTCATAGAGCCACCTCCCCACCACAGAATTTCTTCATTTCCTCCGAAGGAAGGGAAATTACTCGTTTGCGCTAGATTGTCGGTTTGCGCGAACGGATTGGGGGTCAATGACTAAGGAAAAACCCGGCTTTATCTTGGGGATGCATGGAGAGACGAATATTACTAGGAAACTGAAAAAAATTGATGCATTACGGCTGATAACTCTGGAGCACCATCGTGACACTGTTTACCATGAGATGTCATCATTTATGGAGAAAGAATCACCACGGAGTTTGGCAATGCCTATTCAATTCACTACATGGGAACCGCACTCAAAACCGTTTATGCCATGAATATATCTAATGCGTCTTTATTCGAGCGGAATTGATGCATCACCATCGACTGTTTCCAGTGAATTCTGGAGTGATATTTTCACAAACTTCCTTAAATAAATACCAAACGTGATACAAAAATGCATAAAGTACAAGGGTTAACATTTATAAAAGTATAAGATTTGTCCCTGAGTTATTGTAATTGGAAATCTTTGTATGAACAAACCACGAGGAACTTAGAGATATGGGCTTGGCCAGGCCTTCTGTTCTGTTCGGCCTACGGGATGCATTCATGAAGTTAGCAAGAGGCATTTGATACTTACTGTATTGGCACACTCAAACGTCCAGATATCATGGAAGCATGGCTTGGAGCTGTGTAATGTTAATGAAATAATTAGTACACTTGGCTATTTTTTCGGGATGTTGGAGAGGATTTTATTGATCTGCGGCCTTTTCTTTCACCGTGTGAGAAGCCTATAAATCGTTCGGGAGTTCATTATACAAATTAGGCACCCATCGTAAATGGTAGCGCGTGGGATTCACGAACACAAGACGAGAGTTTTAACGCAGTCTGTAGTTCGGAGTTGAATCTTCCTTCTGAGGAAATCAATATTACGGAAAATTCTCAAACCAATCAGAATAGGCACTTGCTATTTTCGGATAGTATATAAAAACGAATAGATGTGCCAAGTGCAATTCCATTTCCATTGCCTACAAACGTGGAGTGTTTGATAGAACAGATGAACACAATCAAGTGCTCAAGCCTAAAAACTACAAGATCGGGCATTTCACAATTATTTTAAAGTACAAAGAGAGACGTCATCAGGAACGAAAAGTTGACTCGTAGAGATATGGCGCCCTGCGAGTTTTTTTCTGAAAATGTTTACCGTCTACAGAAAAGACAGTTCTAATAGACTACGTGTCTGTTAATAGATGTGATAGATGAATGTGTGTTTACCTCAGTTAACTCACAGGTTAATAGCTATCAGCATGAATGTGACCACAAAGACCTTAAACGAAAGTATATGATGTGACGTGAAGGTTCAATCACAGAAATTTATTGATCTGTTAATTCTATAGACTCTCTGACCCCGTCGTGATTCTCCCAAAGCTCGATGATCCGCATTCTTCCCCATGCATAGCAGCAGTAAATTTGATGTCACCGGTGACTTTAATCTGCCAACGGTTGAATGAAAAGGGAGCGTTAGAACAACTAAGGAAAAGGCGTATCAGACCCTGATAAGACCAATTTTAGAGTACGCATGTCTTGTATGGGAACTTCATGAAGGACATATCAAAAACCTGGGAAAGGTACAAAGAAAGGATGCCCCATATGTACTGGGGAAGCATAGAAGGATGGAGAGTGTGTCTGCAGGAGAAGAAGACCAAATTAGTTAGAACGGGAACGTGGAATGTTAGGATAATGATGAGGACAGAGAAATTGGAGAATATAAAGCGAGAGATGAAAAAGGGAAAATAGATATTTTAGGTCTATACGAGGTGATATGGAAGGATTGCGGGGATTACTGGAGTTATAATTATAGAATAATATATAGCGGCGGGGACAAGAGCTAACGAGGGGTTGCCATAGTATTAAATGAAGAGGTAGGAAGAAGCGTAGTCAACATATAGCAGATAACGGATAGAATACTACTAGTAGAGATAAAAGCAGAACCGACAAACTTAGTTATTATTCAGGTATACATGCCACCGAGCAACCATACGGAGGAAGAGGTCGATAGGATATACGACCAATTAGAGGGCATAATTGCGTGTGTTCCTGCAGGGAAACATTTGATAGTGATGGGGGATTGGAATGCGACGGTAGGCGAAGGAAGAGATGGTGATGAGGAGGGGGACTACGGTTTAGGCACGAGGAATGACCGCGGGGAGAAAGCAGTTGAGTTCTGCAGGAGACAGGGGTTGTCATCACCAACACTTGGTTTAGACACCACAAAAGACGCAGGTATACATGGAAAATGCTCAGGATGTGGAGGAGTATTCTAGGATAGGGATAACCAGTACCTTATATGCTTTTTCTTTTGTGGCTACGCTACTTCCTTTTAAATTTCTCATTACCCAATGCAATACTTCAAATGCCTTCCGTGTCAAATTATCTACTTGGACTCCTTACCCAAGATCCCCAGTTAAGTAAGTGCCTAAATATTTGCTATGACTGCTACATGGGATTTTTTTCTCCAAAGAGGGTGTAAATTTCATTTTCTGCATTATTTTTAATTGAAAAATGTTTCTACTAACTCTTACTTACATTAATGCCCATATTATTATTCTAACCCAGTCACCAAGGCGATCGATGTCATTTTGTAGTATTACGCGGTTATTTACATGCTCTATCCGTCTGCACAAAATGCAGTCATCAGCAAAGAGTCTTATTTGGGAATGTAAATTCTTTGGTAGATCGTTTATGTAAGCCAGGAAAAGTAATGGCCCTATAACCCTGCCTTGTGGAACTCCTGCTAAAACGCTCGCCTCATTTGAAAATGTATCCCCTAATTTTACTTTTTGAGTTCTGCATCTAAGAAAATTTTTTATCCATTGTTTTACTTTCGAATCCAATGGTAACGAATCCAACTTAAACAATAATTTATCGTGAGGCACTCGGTCGAAAGCTGCCGGACAATCAACGATTATGCATTAACAGATGTTCATATTTTTCAGCATTTCATATTTGAATATCCTTCATCTATTGCGTTGCCGATATATGGGCTAAATCCCAAAATCTGCGTTTCACACGAGTATCCCGTTCTAAACCCATGTTGGTATTTGAATAGCCATCTATCTCCTGTCCACCATTCCCGAATGTAGTCAGTGATTCTTTTTTCCATTATTTTGCAAACAACTGATGTTATGCTTACCGGTCTATAATAGTGGATTATTGTTTTATCCCCTTTCTTGTAAATTTGTGCAATATTTGCTTTTTTCCAATCATTGGGCAAGGCATCATTATTTAAAGTTACTTTGAATTGATGACTCAGGTTAGGTTGAAATGATGACAGGCGTCTTCAGCAAATATGTAAAGAAAACTTTAATAGATAGATTTATAAGCGCCTTTATCTGGGTGAATACGGAGCGAAGTTTTAAGTGGTTCGGAAACTTATTCTTTGAGGCAAGAGGCTAAAATTAGATTGAAGGTTTCGAGATATGGATGCGAAAAATAATGGAGAATATTAAATAGACGGAATGGAATGCCAACGATGAATTTCTAAGCATTTTAGGGGAAGAGAGGGGCTATTGAAAGAATTCGAAGACGGCATGACAACTGGGTGTGAGATACTGAGAGGCGATGGGACGCTGAAGACGATGATGGAGGGTGGATGATGGATAGCTAGAATGTTGGGAAAGCGATGTAGCGGATGCAAAAGAACGTATTTCTTATGAAATTAAGGGAACTAAAACATGGAGACTAAAGAATCAATTATTTTAATATATAGTACAGGTTTTAAGGATTTTTTTGTGTTTGTTAGGACGAATGAGTACAAAAGTGTGTGGTGCCAGGGTCCATCAAAACCCTATCCTTCCCCTTTTACCTTTTAGGGGATGCTATTATCCCCCGCTAGATTATAGTATGCTGCTAGTACGTATATGGGATCCTCATGAAGTTGAATAGTTGCCGAATTGGATGAAGTGCAGCGTAGAGGAGCTAGATTTTCCGAACGTTATTATGATAAACTGAGTAGGGTATCAAAAATAATAGAGGATCTACAGGATATATGTATGTCGAGAATCACTCACGGAGCGAAGGTTAAATTACAGATTGAAACTCTTGCATTAATTGAAAGGGCGTCTCTTTAGCGATGGTATTGACTATATTTTATTAGCTTCATTAAGTAGGAGAGATTACATTAATAAAATTAGAAATATTAAGTGTA
Organism: Hetaerina americana; assembly: GCF_022747635.1. Taxonomy (NCBI): domain Eukaryota; kingdom Metazoa; phylum Arthropoda; class Insecta; order Odonata; family Calopterygidae; genus Hetaerina; species Hetaerina americana. The sequence continues at coordinate 51,449,195 of NW_027287095.1, forward strand.
CAACACATATTTGAAATGTAATTTGTCCCACGAACTATTAGGGGCCAGAATAAAGTCACCCGACCGCCCATAGGGGGAGAAAAGTATTTTGTGTCAAAATTAATGTAGTGTGTAATCACCCTTTGCCACACACCCTGGCGGTGGCTTCCAGGGTGCCATGTATGAATGTGCGTAATCAGGTGGGCTGCTGCTCCGGTCTAAATTATGAATCCCGCATGTAAAATATATCCGAACGCACCCGGAAATTATTACGCATTATCCCGTACGCCACGCTGGATTTTTGTCCGGAGTCGATCCCCGCCACAAAAAATACTGTAAATTAAAGTTTTGTGGAATAATAACATTTTGATTTACCTCAACGAATGAATTCGTATTTTAGCACGAGGTAAATATCTGTGGGAGATCACGATTTCCATGGAATGTTTTATTTCCACAAAAAAAAGATCCTGCCTGTCTTCTTTATAGCGTCGTTCGCCTGTAACAGCTTTCGGCCGTAATAATCAACATTACATCTTGGAAGTCACCACGGGTGCCTGTGGCAGGGGATGTTAGGGTACCAGTTGGTACCAGTGTATTTAATTAGTGATTATAGTTTTTCGGTATTATTCCATTTCCGAATAGTTCAAATGTCGTACATATTGGATTAAATTATTTTTTTCTCAGGGAAAAAGATTTCTTTGTTTCGTCAGTCTATTTCTCTCAAGCCTTCTTTGAGGACTCCTCTATCTACGAATACGGGGCAAGAATAAACTGTTCAGCGTTAAACTCTATTATTTGTATTCATGTAGTGGTTCAAGTCTTGCATTTAATATTTTTGTTTCCATGACTGCCAACTCATAAATTCCAATAATGGAGAATTGTCTTATTTTTACTGAAAGCATTTCTTGAGTACCCCATTTCCAGTACATTCAATTGAAATGTATGTTTATCCTTACATGCCCAAAGTTCGCATCTATGCAATGGTGTATGTTTGGTCGTAAAATTGTATACACAGCTTTAATCCTGCCTTTACATTAGAATTGAGTTTTTTTTATACACCACGTACTACCAGCATCCTTTCTACTGGCATTCACATATTTTTTCATCTTTTCCTCTATCCTGCCGTCTTACAAGAACATACTTCCAATTTCATATGAAAGCATCCAGTTTCTCAATTAATTTGCAATAAACATATTAAATTATAACACATTTACAAAATAACATTATTTTAATTGGAGGATTTTGGAGGAGTTGTTAGTAGTAGTAGTATTTAGGGGAGGCGACCAACTGCTGAGGTCATTTTCGCCATAGGGGATGGACAGGAAAGGATGAAGGGTGGAGAGAAACCCGGCGTCAGCATTAGCCTACTCTTAACGAAAGGCGCTAAGGGGTGCGCAGCTTAAGATCCCATCCGACGGACGGCGCACTCACTCAAAATGCCCTCCACATAGCACCTCAAGTAGGGATCGAGATACCGCTGAAAAATACTCAACACCGCTGGGATTTCAACCCAGGCCCTCTGGGTGGGAAGCCAGTACGATTGCCACCACGCCATCGATCCCCTAGGGTTTAAAACGATCGAAGGCGGCAGATTCGGGAGGTTTGGGGCTTCGGATTGGTAACCGGTGACGCGACCGATTAATGACGCTTCGTCAAAAGAAAGATAAAACAATGAAACAAAAAAGCAAAATCATCCCCTCCCTTTTCTCTGAACCCCAGGCTAAGTTTCGAGCGCGGAATACAGATCGTTTTGCTCGTAATTTGGAGATCCGCGAAAAGTCAAATGCACTGCTGGGCTCACGAGGGCCCGCGAGGCAATTCTTCTCTTTTTCTCTTTTTATATTCCAAGCGGCTTCAGGGGAAAGGTCTTCTTCACGCCCAGTGCCCGGTGAGGGTCTCGGGTGAAAGATGACGCTCAAGTTCGGATCCAGTCCCAGTGTGGTGTTGCTACTATTGGTGGCCTCGTGCTGGTTTCAGGACACCCTTTCCTTACCCGTGAGTAAACTTCAACTGTTTTCGTGGTCACGACACTTTAATATTCTGCACATTAATTCGATCGAGTTCATCAAATTCGATTGGTCTCTAGTTTTAATTCTTGGCTTCCCTCCTTGCCATTCTTTTCCCTGAGATGGAATACAATCTCGATTTCATGAAATATTATTTTACTCCCCGCCGAAAGTACGACTCGAACGCATAGAGAGCTATCGTCAAAATAGATTCCGTCTTTGTGGCAAGCTCTTGTAATGTTTTGCTGTTCATCTGATTGTAGACATATTCATGTACGCTCGTATTTTCGTGATATGGCCTAAATTAATTCTATTCCATATTCACGCAGAAAATTAAAGTCAAAGGCATCTAAGTTTGAAATTTCGAATTGGTGTACACAAAGGAATTGATACTCTCCTGTCGGCGCGTCAGGTCACAGCGTTAAGTATGACTGAAAACAATATTATTTCAACCAAACTAAGCTACTTATCAACAACATTAGGAGCGGGAATAGAACTTTGAGTAACGACTGAGTGTTTCGATTATAAGGTCGTTATGTAAATTCAGTTAAATTGACAATTAGGACCACTCTCATCATACGTTTGCACGACGGAAAAAAAATTGAAATCGGTAAAGCCGTATTTAAGACATTATAAAGGCATAAGAATAAATAAACTATGGATTTGAATTGAAGCATAGTATTTCATGGCCATTAACCTGATCCCACAAGGTAATAGAAGGAATACTTATGGATAGATAGGTAATCGTAATATCGTTCAGGTGAGGTTACGAAACCTGGTCTTCGAGCATGAGTATAGATCCTAATATCGCCCGTATCGTCATGTCAAAGATAATTATCGATCCTTGATATATTATTTCCTATTACTTGTGTTGTAATAAGATAATATGAGTTGTCATAAGATTCAATCGCGTGGCCACCGCTCCCTCGAAAATAATACAATCAGTTAATTCTGGTTTTATATGCATGCCTCTTACCTAGTGAGACATTCCATAACCTTTCATTAATTTCAAAGTTCATCAATGTTGTTGTACATAAATGAGGAGGTTTTGGCAATAAAAATCCGGTATTTTCCCAAAACTTTGGTAATTAAGGGGTATTATAATTTTTTTTAAGATATTAAGTTATTTAATAAGGAACACATTTTATAAGAGGTATTCATTAATCTTACCTAATTCCGGTTTTATTGTGATTATTCTCCATTTTGTTTGTTCTAATTCCTTTTAATTTAATTTCATTCATATTCAAATTACTTCTTTCATAGACTGCATTAAAATAAGACTCACTCCTTAATAACTGGAAGTTGAGCTCTATATCCTAATGAAGTATATGTATTTTACAGCATATGGATTATATTTAGATTATAAAAATGACCCATGATAATTTTAAAGTAAAATACGTTTACGAATGTAGAAAAACTATAAATCATATTGTGGTAAAGTATATTTTGATAAATACAGATGGAAATTTCGCTAAAAAGCATTGAAAATTGTAAAAATAGTAAAATTGTAAATTAAATTTTACATAAATGCTTGAATTTGCCATATCCCGGCTTTGATGACTGAATCGTTCTCATGAATCTTAGATAACTAAAGTAAAGACACGATGGATTCATGATGGTAAAGAAAACTTCACTTAAAACTAACTCAGGATCTAGTTTTACTTGGTTTAATGGCACAAGTCCGTTAACTAGCTCTTTATTTTGCTAGCTGTCTCAGCCTAGGCGTCACAATGAAAAACAGAAAAATGTTCACAAGTAGGCAGTTACGAATCTGCAGAAGAAGGCCTTTTAATAATCTCTGAGAAACTTCAAATGGAGATAGATATAGGACATAACTATTTGGTGTAGATACAGAGGAACGAATCGCCGCCACTGCCTTGAAGAGTCGCGAGATATAAGTAAATTACAAAATCACTAATACCTGTATAAGGCATCATGATCTCCTGGTTCACCAACATAAGGTCATGTTTGCATTTTCAGTTTTACAAAGCTACAGAATAAAAACGAGCATCTCTTAGGCCAGAATCCAGTTGGGTCGAAAGTAGAGACGTCAGTAGCGGAACCATAGTTCACCATGCACATTCCTTCGCGATATAGTTAAAAGACTCCCCAAAGTCTCCTTTTGAGGTAATTCTTCGAGGAAATCAGGGAGCTGAGGAACAAATTGACTGGATCACCAGCGTAATAGGGTCTGTGACTGTAGCGATACGAGTAATAGGGACGTCTACCCCTGTAGTTAAAGCCAGGAGGTCTGAGGGGAGCGAAGGAACCGCCTCCCCCGGGGTATCCGAACCCCCTGAGAAGAATGGAGGAACCAGAGCTCCCTCCTCCTCCTTCCCCGATCGTGGGTATTGGTGGCCTGACTTCTGGCAGAAGCAACGGCGGGATCAGAGGTACTGGCGGCACTGGAGGGACTGGAGGCACTGGAGGAACTGGAGGCACTGGAGGGACCGGAGGAGGGCCCTGACGTCGGCTCCGGATGATCGTGGGCCCCACCGCGACGGCGCCTTCTGATGAAACGGGGCCGCCAGTTTCCCCGTGAGCGAGGGCTGTGGGTCCGTCCACTCCCTCTAGCCTTTCTGATCGGCTCAGATAACTTGAACCGGATAACAGCCGATACCCCGGAAATCCCGGCTCCTCTACATCCACTCCAGGTATTTGCGATGGCGGCGAGTGTGGGGGACCAAGGCTGGTTCTCTGCAGCGTGTGATTGATTGAATTCAATATTGGATTACTGCCGATAGGAGATCGGGTTCACTTCGCGGCGATAGGATTGCGTGGCGTAGTCTTAAATAAAAAAATGAATTAATCGTGACCTAGTTTTCGGATGCTTTGTCTGCAAAAGGCGTTAAAATGTGATTTTGTAATGACTTTTTAAGTTAAGTCACTGGCGTAAAAGATGTCATGGCCTTTAAATTCAGATACCATTTAAACTGATTTCGATGGCCGTCGACCGGTTTTTGTAAAGGAGACATGGTCTTATTTGTACTTCCCTGTGAGTCTTAGGCGTAGTATTTTTAAAAGGAGAGAAATGCCTAAAAGACATATGATTCTATACACTTAGCCTAAGATATCCATCCGAAGAGTTTTATATACTTGCACAGAAATGTTCGCTATTTGATGCAAAACATTTCTTATTAACAGTGAAGGGTATGCACATGCAATGTTTATATAAAAAGTATCGGTAAAACTTTTTTCCTGGCGTGTGCGTGAAGTGCTCAATTCAGACCGTCGGTTAAGTTTGCGCATGATCGCAGATCGTATTGGAATTAATCAGATGGCAGTGCAAATCATTATCACTGAAAATTTGGCGATGCAAAAGATCTGCGTTAAAATCGTCTCGTAGGTCTTGACAGACGACCAAGAGCAGAGTCGAGTGTCTGGTTGCGAAGGCCTTCTGAAACGGCATCGCGACGATTCCCCAACCCCCTTGTAGTCTTGACTTTGCACCAGCAGACTATTTTCTATTCCCAAAAGTAAAATCTTCCCTCAAGGGACACCACAATGGGACGCTACTTAGAGACCCTAATAGACATCAAAGAAACTTGCACGCGTACCCTTAAGGACCTTCCGGAATCTGCAGGCCAGGGAGCCTTTGAGTCGTGGAGAAGACGCTGGTAAAAAATGTCGACGCTCAAGGGATTCACGTGGAAGAATTTTGAGGCATTTTAGTAATATTTGAAATAAATCTATTTTCCCAAAATATTTCCCGATACTTTTTATAGAAACCATGCATGCTAAGTCTACCTGAAGGGCTGTGTATATTTGCACAGGATTATTCGCGGCATGATGCAAAATATTTCTATATTTACTGCATTCAAATTATTTAAGAACAGGTTGCGTTAATTCGGAACCCACTTGTGGTCCTCATTAATCTTATCATCGCCATATCTGTAATGGCTTCAAATAAAAAAATCGTAATTTTTGCAAAGATATTTCCGAAATGCAAATTAAAGAATATGGCAAAAATTAAGGGAACTTGAATTGAACGTCAAGGGAAACATGATAATTTTACGTGTCAAGCAACATAAAAGTATTCATATTGAAATGTAATGAAATAATTGACTCTGTAATTCCACACACTTCATTTAAAAAAACAAACACGACCCAGGTTTCGAGGTTTTTAAAATAAAGTGTGTGGAATTACAAAGTCAATTATTTTATTAAATTTCAATATGTTATGCAAATTCCATAAAGTTACGCCTGAGACAACAAATTTTATAAAAGTATTCACTCGATCGCATATAGCCAAAGTAAAATAGTGGAATACCTCATGACCACTCACTGTGATCCGCTTTCCCTGTGAAACATGCATTGCATACGAGACCAGCACACAGAGGAGAAACTGCCAAGACCGAGACCGTATCCAAAGGAGCACCATCTCGTCGACACAACTTCCTTCTGCCACGGGAGGAGGATTAAGGTGCAGCACCGAAATTGCGCTTATAAGAGCCTTACCTTAATGCCCGAGAGACGGGGGAATTCATTGCCTTTTATACACTCTAACCGATGTCAAAAGGCAGCCTATTAGCTAGGAAGTCTAGACGGAAAATCTTCCAAGTTCCCGACAATAGGTGCTTGTGGCGTTTATGACCCATCCATTGCAAGATTTTCCTCTTTCTTATCCGGAGATGGATTATTGTGTTTACCCTACCTTCTCTCTATCTCTGTCGCATTCTTCCTCTCCCTACCAGCCTGAGAGCCACGGCCACAAACGAACCTACGTCACCCCTTCCCCCATGACCCAATGGACCCAACCCCAGACAATTTGTCCTTTACAGGATGCCTCCGGCCAGGTGCGCAACTCAGGGCGCTAATATTTTTTCCCGGGAGAAATAAACGCGCGAAAATGTATTTTCACGAGTGAAGAATTGTCTCTCGCCATCGAGGCATCGAGTGAACTCAACTGATACTACAGAACACCATGCGTTGACAAAAATACTTCTTTCCTTGTCGATCCGGGGCCTATTTCCAATGGGTTTTCTTTACGTTTATCAGAAAAAGAATTTCATATCTCTGCTTATTGATAAAATATTGAAAACTGAAATTTCACCACAAAAGAAATAAATACTTAAATAATGCATTAAATATCAAATTTATTTCATTCGGAATTGAGTGAACATTTATACAGGGAGTCTTAAGTAAGCCTTGGATTGCCTGCCTCAATTTTACTGTTTATTTCCGCCATACATTTGAACTTACTGTGCCACTGAACATAATTTTGAATCCTACTGGCGACTCACAAGTGTCTTATTAAAATATTGGTAACTTCTATAAAATACGGGTAAAAAAATGTCCGTATTTTTCATAGGAAATGGTATTTACTTTTCTTAAATTTAATTAAAATTTAAAACATATTTTTTAAAACTATTTACAGTAGCAAAATATTAGAGAGATTTTTGTTGATGCTTGTTTGAAATTTCTTCGGGAAATATTCTTCAAATTTTAAGTGGGCTTTCAGTAAATCAAGGACCGCTGCTTCTTTTACGTATCATGACAGAATAATAAAAATATTCGGCGAAATTTAGCAATTTTGGAAGAAACGTTGTTCGTGCATTCAGGCAAATTAATAATAAATAAAGAATGAATTCTAATGAAAGGAAAATTTATTTAACTTAAAAGATTGTTCGGCCGCACTCATTGGCGCAAAGCGAACGATTATTATCGTAAGTCAAAACCGCATATTAATACAAGTACTGACGAAGCCTCGTGATTGCCTGCATAAGTACGCACAATGTTAACGTATTTTTCGAAGAGCTGGAGAAATTCTCTCCGGCTCATGGTCATTACTCGTCGCGGAGCAGTGAAAGCCCACCATAAACCTCGACGCTCGACGAGAATACTTCGGTGGGAGGTTGATTAAGTTTTTTTCCGATGACATCCTTATTTTACCTCCATCTCAGCTCGTTTCAGTCAGTTTCTAATTTATTTTGATACCAAAATGGAGAAAATTAAGTTGTCAAAGAAAATGACTGGTTTGACCATGACAGATTAGGTATCGTATTGTCAACTTATCCAGATGTGCAGGACCGTCCCAACCATAAGACGAAGTAGATGGCACAATTTGAGGGACGGCAAATTTTGAAAGACGGGCCAAAATATAAATTATAATATAACAAATTGTTTGGTGAAAGAGTAAGAGTTCTTCTTTGTAAGCAATACAATTGGTCTAGTTTGATTAGCGGAGATGGGTTATACTATTTACTGTACACTCGGTATGTACAGTGGAAGAAGAGAGTTGCTCTTATGTGTGTGCCCCCGGGTGAGAGATTTGTCCTTATGTGTGCGCCATTTCCATGAGGTAAAGTGAAATCTGGATGATTTCGTCACAGATAATTAGGGAAATAAGAGATGGATCTGCTGTGAGAGGTTTATTGGCAATTTCAAGAAGTATAGCATTCAGAAGCACTATGCTACAGCGCACGACAAAGTTTTTGCGAAATGCAAGAGACGCAGACTCTCAAGATTATAAGAAGAATTGAAAAGACCAGACAGGCCCTTTTTTCAGATCACAGTCATGCAAACTACTGCGTAAAGTAGTATTAGTAGATTTAGGGGAGGTAACCGACAGCTGAGGTCATTTGCGCCATTATGGATGGATTAACTCTGTTTTCGTGCGTGGCTTTGTACAATACATAAACATAGTCATTGAAGTAAGATGATAGGCGTGGATAAGAGGCTTTTGCAATGTGATTGAAAAGAAGTATAAGAAAAGGTGAAATAGACGGAAAGGAAAACAAACAAGGAAGTGTTGTAACACTTAACACGTAACAAACATAGTGGTGAAGGAGAGAGGTTTTTCGGAAGAATCCAAAGGAAGCGGAAAAGATGTATTCAAAGCATTTTGATTGGCAATAGGATGTTGAAGACTGTGATGGAGGAGAGAACGCTAGGTGAACGAGAAATGGGTGGGAATGGGATAATCATGTTGAATGGAATGAAGGGAGGAAGTTTGCAGAATTGAAGACGAACTGAATTTAGTCCTTAGTATCCATGCTGAGATTTATACAGTCGTGCACACGGTTCACGCTCAAAGAAACAATTCTAAAATTGTAAACCTAATTGCTATTCCATATGCTTTCAGCAAAATTATTAATCTAAGAATTTACCATTAGCTGTCGAAGCACCTAAAACAAAAATACTTCCCATTCTTTGTGTTATTATTTTTACTTAAATTATATTTATTTGTTTTTATATGCATATTTGATTATAATGGGTTGCCTACTGATTATAGAACTCCTGACTAGACTCTAAACATTGTGCAAGGAGAAAATGGGCGTACCCCCTTGTAATTCGGTTGATGCTCCTGAAATTCTTTTGCTTAACCCACACTTGTGAAAGGGAACTCAGTTTTTGTCCAAAATGGAATCAAATAAAGTGAAGAGCTTGTCGATGGCCAATGTTGGTTCATGCTTAACGATGATTTCCTAAATAATTCGAAGGACGACGAATCAATAGGGTTCTTTTATACTAAAATGTCACAGTGGAGTCAGGAATCATTGATATTTCAATCTTTGGTTTCCAGTGCGAAGGAAATAAATATGTAAGTAATAATAATTAATATAATCATTTCTATTGATTGCTATTTATATATAGTCTATTGTAATTTCGTCTAATATATAATAATTGCTAATAGTTAACAAAATCATTGAAAATAAGAATTAAAGTAATTAGTACACTTATTGATCATCTACAACCCGTTTGCCTATTCGTAACCCATACTGTTTCATTTGCTTGGAATACATGAGGCTAAAAGAACACCGTGGGTGACCTGGAAATAAACAGACCACACTGCCTATTCTCAAATGGGTGTTTCACACTGCCAAAAGTTGGAGGCTAGTCCTGACCCTACCCGCCAACAAACAAGCATTCGGAGTGATGATTATGGTTTCAATATTTTGACCTTGATTCACGTGATCGGAACACCTTCTTTGGGCCATCCGTTTCGATAGAGGTCTCACACCGTCGTTCCTTTCATGCTTTTTAACGATCTATGAGGCGGCGATGCCTTCCAAGTGGCATTCCACCCGTCGCCGAATGGGAGAATGACATGAGTCGCTGACCTCCATTTTGCAGGGGAAGGAGCCTTTGCTCTCGGTGGACAGGGAAGATCGGAAAGAAAAGACGGTGAGCGATTTATGGGCATAAGTAACACTTACGATTGATTAACGTCCGTGTTGTCACTGTCCCGTTTCCGTTCCGGGTGCTACGCACGCGGAAGCAAATTAAATGTCCATGATGCTCAACTGCGATGATTGTGACTTTCAGCCGATAGTTGATCTGATGATCTCATCTGAAATATAATAAAACCATGATCTTTAAATAGTGAAAAATCCAAGCACAAGTCGAAACTACATCAAATAAAACTCAAACTACGTGGAGTATTTATGGTAACGAAATAACGTTTAAAGGATGATAATAACAATATGAGTAACACTACGGTTAAAGCAGCATAGTTCATTGTAACATTTTGGCAATGCATAAGACACAGCAGCTATGAAAATGGCCTTTTAAATTACTACTTTTTCATAAATATTGACCGACGAGCCACCATAGAAACTAATGACTATTAAGATTGAGGTAACAGTAATCAAATATATAAAAATAAAGCCGGTATTCATCGGTGGAGAAAATATGCGTTGGATTAATAAAAGGTTAACTCTTTCATCGATGGTAAAATTAATTATATTCAGATGTTTTCAAATCAATTTTTTTCCTCTGAAATGATCATAGTTTTCTCATTATTGTCCAGTTGGAAACAATTGGTTTGCCTAGCTATTAATTTCAAACAAATAATATTCTAGTTATTTAAATAATTTATTCAAGCGGGGCACACAGCACAATAAGTAGACTTCAGGTAAAGGGTAAAGAATATAGCAATTCATTATTGTATTAGTATCTAAATAGAACAAATTTCTTCTAATTAAAATGGCTGTAAAATTAAGAGAAATATTAAATTATTATTATTTTAGGCAAAAAAATACGTGCAAACAAAATATCATGAGTACCACATCGGTTTTCTGGGAGGACGTATTTTTTAAGGTAAATATTCATGCATGCTGGAAACTGACTAAACACAATTTTTCTCTCTTCTTCTGCCGATATAACAATGAAAGAAAAGATACATTCTGCTGCCCTCACAGATGCAAAATGTCTGGAATCTTTGATGATACCTAAACCCCTGACACAAACTAATGAAAAATAGAATACCTTGGCGGGAAATAAAATTCCTAGAAGCTAAGTGAAAATATTTGATAATCCGCATCAAATCTTTTCGAATCCGTATCTCCACAAAGTGGTCTCCTCGGCAATTTTGGGGATCGAGATGGTGCGGGAGTTTAAGTACTGGCTTCCCACCCTGAGGGCCTGGGTTGAAATCCCAGCGGTGTTGAATATTTTTCAGAGGTATCTCGATCCCTACTCGAGGTGCTTTGTCAGGGGAATTTGAGTGAGTACGCCGTCCGTCGGATGGGACGTTAAACTGCGGACTCCTTGGCGCCTTTCGTAAAGAGTAGGCTAATGACGACGCCGGGTTTCTCTCCACCCTTCATCCTTTCCTGTCCATCCCCTATGGCGCAAATGACCTAAGTTGTCGGTCGCCTCCCCTAAAAACTACTACTACTCGGCAATTTTTTCAATGTTTACTGCTCACCTAACTTCATACGGGTCACGCCAGGTGGGTGAAACGTACCTTTAGTATAGGGCATGACAATAATATCAAATTTTGCAGACTCCGAAGGGAATAGGCTTTGTAATACCATGAGGTGACATTTTTCAGCAAAGTTGTCCCTTGCGGGTCAGGAGTTATGGAAAATTACTGAGATCCGGTTACCATTCCTCCACCGCAAAGGCTACCAGCATGATGTGAAACCATCCTCTCGATGTAATAATTTCATATTAATTACCTCAGGATTGCATCAAAAGGGAATAAGGAAAGAACATAAAAAGTTACGCCGGCTCGCTACCTCCTCTATGTATAGGGCTGTGAGTCGGCAACAAGCTACGTAAAACCTGTCTAAGAAGTTGACCATCACCGACTGACGAAGTGAAATCCAGCCTCCACTGATGGAATTAAGCAGCACGAAATATTATTTGAAAGTCATTTTAAAAATATTTAGAGCATCTATATTTGCTATTATCAAAAAGACCAAGGGGAAATTAATAGACCTGGAAAAGAAAGTGATTGTCGGGGATTTGACCTTTGACCTTTGATGACCGATGATCAAGTATTACACCGAAGTATGAAAAAAAGCTTAAATGAGCAATTACGATCTCAGAAGCTAGAAAAAGGAAAGTTTTCTGGGAATCATCCACAACTTCAGGAAGATGGTCAGTGATGAAATCAGAAGTTTTGGTGGAAATAAAGATGAAACATCTTGCTTCATCGAAATAATGATAACTCCATTAAAAGAAACGATCCTAATTCGAATAAAATTTCCTGGTTGAGGGTAATTTATTCCTCGAAAGCGAAATTGAACCACCATTTTCTCTCCTGAAAATGATAAAATTATTTCCTCTCATAATGATAAGAATGAAAATTATGCAAATGGCCCAAACAGAACTGGGAACTAATATTAATAAAGGGCAAATATAGAAAGGATGGAGAACTAATATGATTTCAGTGAATTATTAGAGAAAATTAAAACTAAGGCGTATTTAAAAATTAAATAATTAAACAAAAAGAAGACAAGAATAAACAGCATTTTGCTATCATAACGGTCAATCAGCGATAACTGCCATTACTTTTAGGAATTCTATTTTAAAAAAGGTGTAACTTTGTTTTCCAACTATATTTAATCGTTCAAAACTCAGATAGTGAACAATAATATGCATGTGAAAACAATTTTAAGTCTTTCAATATCATGTTAGTTGAAATTAAACAAATGGAAAGAGTTTCTAGGAAACAAATTAAATTCGCGGCTGATGAATAGTCATCTACTGGATAGTTTCCACGCTAATTACCCTCTTAGATCAGGGAAAATACGAGAACATAGTCGAATAAATATACCGGAATATCCGGTACCGTTCAAGAAGAGTGATGGAAATTAAATAGACGGAGCCAATCACTTGTGTCTCAGTAAGATGAGGGGGATGAAGTTTGTTGGAATGACCTCGAAGAATAATGGACATCTTTTCTGGGCACTAATACGGAAGAAAAACTTCCTGGCAACTCGAAAGCATAATAGCCTTACGAAAACAACTACATGGAAGGAATATTGAACGGGAAGAACTAAGGAGGAGGGATACGAATGGTAAACTCAGAACAGATGACGGGGAAAACGGGGAGAATAACCGAATATAGAACTGAGCTACTCGTACAAGAAACAAATCTTCGTTTTGGTGACTGGCGATGATGTTGCAACTGATGATAGGGCAAAGAAACTTTGGAAGCATAATCTGGTATTCGATGATTTCTGGTTCAACTTTGGGAAGTTCATGTTCATGAAATGAAGAACACAATGTATTTTTCTACTGTTATTAATTTTGGTACTACCAGTTTCAACCCTTAGGCGTCATCATCAGGTACAAATCACTCAAGTTGCTTGAAACTGACTAACAGAAGTGAGCTTTAAATACCAAAGGAATATTATGAAGGGCTTTTTCAATTAAGAAATCACTCAACATTTTCTCTCTCCTGTGTTCATGAAATAGTTTGATTGGCAGTCTCCTTTAAAGGAGACCATTAGAAAAAAAATTTGAGTAAAAATCCTGACAGTTGCGTCAGTGTGGAATACCGCGCATCAACTTGGTGATCAATCTTGAGACAGAGACGCTCGGGATGATTTTCACCCGGGATGCATTGAGGACTCGCCGTTAAGGAAAGAAGAGAGGTAAAGGGCGCGAGTTGGGCTGCCATAAAAGCTCTCGCTTCACACCTTTCGCCAGCCACGGGGACTAGAATTTTGAAATACACTTACCGACGAGACGGATTGGTCTCGATCTTGGCAAAGCGGTTATTTCAAGAGGTGGAGTCTAACGTAGGAGAAGCTCAATATGGAGAGAGATATTGCTTGTTTTTTCAAGGCCTTTTAGCCATGAAGGATGAAAATAAAAACTTTTCCGTCACCAATGGAATTGATTGCTTCGTTCAAGAGAATGCGTCGTTTGCCCACAAGCGCAGATGAGTTTGCGGGATCAACATCTTTAAGGCCTTTGGCTTGGTATTAGGTAAACTTCTCAATCTAGGGACTGAAGAAACTGATCGTTCTGTGAAAAAATTATTTTGGTGAAACCTATAAAATACAACATTCGACCTGAAATTTCACAAAGTTTGGAGTATAACGAAATACTTGTGGTAATTACGTTCACCTCTCTTTTCAGCGTTTAGGGATGTTGCTTCTGGCGTCTTGTCCACCAACTAAATAGGGGAACTGTTCTGTTTTATGTCCAATAACCTTTTACTTAAAATTCCTATTTCTAGCTAGCTTCAAACCCTTTGTTTTATTTTCATGTAATTTCATTCCAACAATTACTGAACGAAACGCTTTAATGTGATGTGCCTAAAACATTATCGGCCAAGGATGAATGGAAGGTGAATGACACCCGAGTCATTTGTCTTGAAACTCCCGTCGTTACAAGTGGTGCCAAGGACACAGTCTCTCGTGAAATTTCTCACGTGTTACGTTTATTTCAACATCCTCTGCCTAATCCCTTCGATGCCACGATGAAATACCACGACAATTCATATATAAAAGGCAGCTTTGTATACATCTGAACGTGCCTTTTCTGTTATATCGTACGCGCATGTGTTTGGTGCGTCACATAGTATCACAAAAGAAGTTGATATCCCCGACCCGACCCTATATACATGATTTGCATAAGAAGTATCGGTAAAAGTTTGGGAAAAATATATTTATTTCAAATATTGCTACAATGCCTCAAAATTCTTCAGAGTGCATTCCTTTAGCATCGATACACTTTTCCCAGCGGCTTTTTCACGACTGGAAGCCTCCTTGGTAGGCAGATTCCGGTAGGTCCTTGAGGGTACGCGTGCAAGCTTCTTCGACGTTATTTAGGGTAGTGTCCTAGGCAGTATCCTTTGGGGGAGGATTTCACTTTTGGGAATAGGAAAAAGTCTGCTGGTGCTAAGTAGGGAGTGTAAGGGTGTTGGGGAATCGTCGCGATTTGCAAACAGACACTCGTGACTGACACAGTGGGGAGAAAAATCGTAAATGTTTGACAGGGCTATTGCCAGTGCCGGGTGGAGGAGGTATCGTGCCGGTTATCTGTGAGAGGAATGGGTCCTTGAGAAAGTTGGCTAAGGCAGCTGGGCCTCTGTAACATACTTACTTGTTGGCCAGTGGGATTTCCTATTCATAAAAACACGAATTAACTTACGACGTTGCATTATTACGATCAAGAATACATGGGAACAATGCACATTTTTTAATCAATCCGTATTTTTATAGATTTGTTGCTTTCTGAATTAGGGGACAAATTATTTTCAAGTGGGTTTTTCTCTGTTTTCTGGGAGAAAAAGTTGTGTACGCATTAATATCGGAAGTGGAATTTTCTTTTGTGTTGCGTGGGCAAATATTTACAAAGAGAAAACGTTTCGAAGAAAAACTTGCAGAGATTGTCTCTTCACCAGGAAGGCGTAGATTTGATCACTCTGGATGGACAGGGAGCACGAGATGCATTGTTTGCTTTATGTGAGATGGCAGCTATTAAAGAGGTAGTATATTTGTCTAATTAAAGTAATGGAAAAAAGTAAAATGGATGGAAATTAAAACAAACGAAGGAGTACTAGGCATGGTGGGTGTGGAGATAGGATTGTAGTGAGTAATCCAAAGGGCTTAGGAACGGAGGATGCAGAGGATTTTGATACTCGGTGGAATGTTGAGTACTGTGAAAATAGGGGAGAACGTAAGGAGAGCGAGGAAGGGATAAGAAATGGATAAGAATGTTGGATGGAATGAATGGCGGTTGAATTTGTTGCATTAAAGAAGGAATTTCATTATGATGAACTTCCACGACCTCAAGCCTGAATCTGTTGAACTCATTAAAGAAGGGTTTATCATAGTTAGTGGTCAATTTTGTCTTGGAGGAGGTTAAGAAATAAAGGTCCTCAATGCTGTGTCCATTCAAGAACTATTTTTAACGGTAAACATCCAAATCAACTTTTTTATATTGAATGGATTTATTTGGATGTATATTTAGGAGAAGTTGAAGTTCTTTATGCGAGTGTCAACGTTTGGGAAAGAGAATGGAGGTATAAGAGGTGAAGCGAACGGATAAGGATGATTAAATTTCTTTAGGGATTCCTCGCCATGAGCTCAAATAATGAAAATGTCATAGGTGAACCTGACCCAGATTTCATATTGAAGAGATTCGAGGAACTCCCCTTTGATTCTCCCAATGGATACGTTGGCTGAATAGATGGCAAATCTCATTCCTTTGACGTTTTTTCCACAGTTTTTTTAATTATGACGAATTTTGAAGATGAAAACGACAAATTACATCCAGGGTGAAACGAAATTGGTGGTGCGTAACTTCGCCATAATCTAAGCCAAAGAAACTAAGGGAAACACTGTAACGGTAACATTAGCGGAGTCATCCTCTGGTCTGCATATAAATGCGACCATTTCACAATGCAAAAATCACTCTCTTAGGCCAGGATCGGTGATGGTAAATTTTCTCTTTAGTTTTATTGCTTCCAACTTTGCTATCAATTGCGTCCACGAAAGCAAAAATGGGCAATCATCATTCCAGAAAAGGTCAAAATTGTCGTACTATACCGGTTTTGTGTTAACCCTCATTAATCCCTCTATTTTTAAGATGAATTTCGCATTTTTTTAATATAATCTGTTTGAATTACTAATCAAATATATCCCAGTAGCAATAGTTCGTGAACTCCTGCACAGGGTCGAGTACCTTTGGTCAATTGGTCGAGACATGTTAGAAGGAAAACGCAAGATGCTTTTCCGCTGAACTCTTGCCGTTGATTACCTTCGTGAAAACCAATTTTCATCACTTAGTCCTAGCATTAACAAAGGAACAACTGGAATTTCTACTTAACTGATTTCGCTCCCGATGTACTACCGCGCTTGTCAAGGGAGCTCCGACGCACATATTGGAATCCCAATGTCGTCTGGGACCAAATTGGGAAGGTTTAAGAATCGAGCGAAAAAAATTGAAAATCGATTGGCATTAATACGGATGACGAATTTCACCCTTATTTTTTCATTTATTTTCAGATATTTAGGAGAAGATCAGCCCATTTCAGTAGTTACCCTTGCAGCAAATTCAGATTCACACACAAGACCGTAATCTATTTTCTACGCCACGAACGGAACTTAAGAAGGAAGATGTGCTTTTCCAAATCTATTGAGAGAAGGAGTGAATCCTACGGGGAGATAAAATTTGACCATGGGAGTCATAGTCCTTGGAGAACATTTTTGACTTTTGGTTACTAATACGTGCTGTCGCCAGAGCATATAATTATCTACGGCAGACCGCAACGCGCGCCAATGTATTTAAATTCAATATAATTTTTAACATTGCTTGTAAGAAAAAGGTGCAATATCCCCTCACTCGGCGCCCGCACCAACGCCATTAGCCCCACTTTGCTTCGTAATCACGCAGTCTCTTGCCTCCTCCACCCCTCCCCATTCGCCTCCTCGTCCCCTTCCTCCGTAAGAATTTCCCTCAACCCCGTTCCCTGGCTTGTGGACACCAGGTAAGCCTACGGGCAGAATTTTAATTCTTTCCAACCAAAGTCAAATCAATGAGGAGGCACTGACGAAGTGAACGATGTTGCGCTTGGGTCTTAACGACCGTTTTAGTTCGAATCCAGATGCGACTACCTGTATGTTTTAGGCCCGGTTTATGTTTCGTTAAATCCAAAGTAGAGAATGTGAAAAGAACTTAAGGTGGAGATTACTGACTAATCCGAAATTTCACAAACAAATAGGATATCCTATTGGTGAATGTGAATATTTCCACCGTAGTAACAACATCTGTCAGTTATTGAACTGTAAAACAGTCGGTTTTGAACGTAACCAGCGGCCATAAAACTGAATTTCGGCCTTAACCAGAGGTTACAGTTAACCTTCAGTTCAACGGGACATCATAAAACCTGGCATTAAGTGTTTGTCCGCTCGCAAAACTCTGAATGGTAGAGCAACTGCCGGATACAGTACTGGCTTTTGCCATAAATCTGATTTATGTTCCCGTATCGCATCTTTAGATAGCATAGTCTTAATAGGTTTCTTTTTTTTATTTTTTATTTCTTTTTTTTATCAGCAGAAGTTACCTATAATACCTCTAACCTATTTGTTAATGTTTCAGAGTTTTTTTCTTCCTTATGTAACTATTGTTCGTTTAATTCCTACTTAATATACCACTTTGACAGTTTTTCAATGATAGTTTTTTCTTTGCTTGCCTAATTCCTCTACTCATGCTAATGGTCCTTTCTCCACAAACATTGGGTATACATATTTTTTTAATGCCAAATATGATAGAAGATTACTGTGACTACCAGTATTTCATGTACGGTACGTGGCACTAAATCTTCATGTACTCTCTCTGCTTGGTGAGGAGATATCCCCTGCAAGTCAATCCACCGTACTGGCAATATGAGCATTATCGTGAAGGTGTAGATAAATCCAGTCATTCTTGTCCAGCGTGGTCAATTCACGCGGGGAAAATAATTCCCTAGTATTGCGGCAATCATGATACGAACTGGAACACCAGTTTGAAATGAACTTACCCACAGAACTATTCCATACTATGAACCCATTGGGGTTTTTTTGCTAATTATAGAATGGTTTCTTATTTTGACCTCACTTTCTTTCAAGTTCTGCGATTTTGCTTGATCTACCACTCCATATTACCATACTCACGACTGAAACAAATGAACGGAATCGATTTGCTTCCCGAGCCCAGAGCGTTCAGAGATTGCAACATTTCATTATGATTATTTCGCGATACCCCGAAGTAAATCAAAGAAATTAAAACAAGCCGGGAAGGAATATAGTGAGATTTAAACAATGAAATAAGTCGCGCAGATAATACGACAGGAAAAGTAAGCATTCTTGAGCAAATAAGGAATTCTAAGAAGAGCGGATAGCTGAGGGAAACTAGTATTCGAATTAAAAGTACGAGTAAATATTTAATAGGTGGAATCCATACTTGAAGACCTGTTCCGGGACACCGAAACTTTTGAAAGTACTTTTTTATCTATTTTATATTTTTTATCCATTTTAAAATTAATGCCACTGGAGAATTTGGATGCAGGCTAATTCCAGAAATTCCCGTCGGGGTCTACTTCGCGTGAGAGAACAGCAGGGAATAAACAATTAATTAGGGGTGGTCACTTCCGCGGTAACTTTTGCAATTTAACGAGGTCTCTGAAATCCACTTTATTTCTCGATGGTATTTTGGACACATCAGCCACGATTTTTATTGTGACGACTTCAAGCACGTATACCCATTGGACCAATCGTTTATACATTTACCACCAACCTACCATAAACTGGGATCGACAGAGGCTAATTTACTTGATGAAAAGGTACATAGTTTTAATTAAATAATGTGTGCCAAGAATTAAACATAATTCTATTTCCGAATGACATTCTCAATATCGCTCACCATCTAAAATTTAGTCGCTGGAGAATATTCAAGGGATTATGATTTAGAGCTTGAATTCCATTCCCATTTTTTATCTAAGGCATTATTTCCGTTTGCTCTTTTCAAACGTTCATGCATTTAAAATCTAGTATTTTGACCTACTTTCATCCTGGTAATAATATTTAATGTTGATGAATTTCTAGCTCGCCAATAGTTTTTCGCATTGACTTGTGCGCTTCTACCAAAAGAGATGGCCGCGTGAAGTCAAAAGTCGTGCCTATTAATGGGCTCACTTGGTAACTCTATGCATGTGGTATTTGTTTGAACACACATTAGTGTGTGGGTATGTATAGTATAAATGCTTCTGAAGTTGGGGCGGGAATTATTAGAAGAAAGACGATTGAATGCTAGGTTGGACTTACTAAATAAATTCAGATCCGTATGGTTTAGCGCCGAGGTCTCGAAAATCATTCGCACTCCAACATACATTGGTCGCCTTGATCATGTATATAAAATTCGGTAAATAGTTGCCCGAACTAGCACACTCAAGGACTCCTCCTTCCCACGGACAATACGGAATAGCAAATGTAGGGTAATATTTAGTAAATATTCCACGCCACCCTAAGCGTCTAGGGAATACTCGTAATTTGTTCTACCCAATTGCATGCACTTCTCACTAATCGCGCGTGATTTTTTGTCAAAACCCTTCCCGCATGACCGCATTAGAATGCTAGTAAATAATGTAGTGCTCGTTACAGTATTGCTTGCTCTGTCTTTTCTGTGTTTTAGTTTCTCCTGCCATCTTTCGTCTCTCTCTGTGGGGGGACTCTCCCGCTACCTGCAGCGTTGGGCCACATTACCTATCTTTGTCCTCGAGGGAGGGGACCATTGTGTGTTGCATCTCCATGTGGTAGTGGACTTTCGCCTTCTATTTTTCAAATTCTAGATTGCACGTTATTGGATAAATTTTTACAACATTTTAAGGTGCAATTGTTTGTTAGTTGATAGTACATATATGTTTTTGCATGCGTGTAAATTGAAAGGGTTTTTGCATGAATGTATACGCCACTATCGGTGTAGGTTTGTATGGATGTGTTGATTTTACATGTGGTTTTGTTCTTTCTTAAGGGTGGTGAGCTAACACCCCCCGCCACACGCACTTGCGGGGAATTATGTGGATGTCGATAGGTATGTGTATGCATGTACATAAATAAATATATATATATACATATATATATATATATATATATATATATATATATATCCCTCCCCGGACTACAACCTTGACGTGGTGGAAGGGCTTGTGCGTTCCGATGACCCCTAGAGCTGTGCTGGCGGGAGTAATAATTATTGCTCCTGGTAGGGTCACCCTTGCCAGATAGGTCTAAGGTTAGGAGCCAGACGAAAGGTAGTCCACGCAGCGTCTGTTCCTCAGTGAGGCGGCTGCAATAGCGTCTGACCGCAGTGGGGCGGCCAGTACGAGATGGTGTCACGTCAAAAACACTATTGAGGAAGGCAACGGGAAACCAAGTCAATTATCATTCCCAAGATTTAAATGATGAACAATACGGAGATTTTGAGTCTTGGCAACTACGAGGCTCGGCCCAATGGGCTGTGTGTCGTGCCCGGCAGCGGGGGAAGCAAGGCTTCCGCGGTCATCATCCCACGAAACCCTTGCCAGGGTAAACCGGCAGCAGCAGGGCAGAAGACGCAGGAGAAGAAGACCAAATTAGTTAGAACAGGAACGTGGAATGTTAGGACAATGATGAGGACAGGGAAATTGGAGAATGTTAAGCGAGAGATGAAAAGGGGAAAAATAGATATTTTAGGTCTATGTGAGGTTAGATGGAAGGATAGCGGGGATTACTGGAGTGATAATTATAGAATAATATACAGTGGCAGGGACGAGAGCCAACGAGGGGTTGCCATAGTATTAATTGAAGAGGTAGGAAGAAGCGAAGTCAACATAGAGCAGGTAAGGGATAAAATATTACTAGCAGAGATAAAAGCAGAACCGACGAACTTGGTTATTATTCAGGTATACATGCCACCGAGCAGGCATAAGGAAGAAGAGGTCGATAGGATAAACGACCAATTAGAGGGCATAATCGCGTGTGTTCCTGCAGGGAAACATTTGATAGTGATGGGGGATTGGATTTTTCACGCAAATTGGTTAATTCGTTGATTAGACACTATTTAATTTATTCGCTGCACTAAATAATTAACTCTAAAACGAGTGTCTATCGTATTTTATAAATGTGTGTGATTACGACGGAGTCAAAGTACCTTAATTAGAAAATTACTGGTATAATCCCAAAGCTTATAGAGTGACCAGGCCTAAGGTATTCAATAACTCTCGATTATTGAAATGTAATGAAATAATTGACTTTGTAATTCCACACACTTTATTTAAAAAACACGACCCAGGTTTCGACGTTGAACGTCATCATCAGGTGGTGATCACGTCATCATCACCTGATGATGACGTTCGACGTCGAAACCTGGGTCGTGTTTTTTAAATAAAGTGTGTGGAATAACAAAGTCAATTATTTCATTACATTTCAATATGTTATGCAAATTCCACAAAGTTACGCCTCAGACAACAAACTCTCGATTATTCTGGGAAATTATGAAATCTCAAATGTTAAATCGCTGAAAATATAAATATGTAGTGGGGTTTCTATATTCAAAGTTGAAATAAAAGAATCACCAAAATATAATGCACTCAATAACCCTGTCCGGTCACCTTCACCTGCTCATGAAGATTCTCGCACCGACGCGAAGGAATTCCACACCCGGCCAAACTCGAACTTCCTCCGTGGACGAAGCTCTTCGAAGGGTTTAAAACGACCGAAGACGGGAGATTCGGGAGGTGTGGTGGGGCTTCGGACCGGTAACCGGTGACGCAACTGATTAATGACGATTCGTCAAAATAGAGATAAAAAAGTGAAACAAAAAAGTAAAATCATCCCCTCCCTTTTCCCTGAACCCCAGGCTAAGTTTCGAGCGCGAATATATAAAGGCGCGGAAGGCCGATCGTTTCGCTCGTAGTTTGGACATCCGCGCGTAGTCACGTGCACTGATGGGCTCACGAGGGCCCGCGAGGCAATTCTTCTCTTTTTATATTCCAAGCGGCATCAGGGGAAAGGTCTTCTTCACGACCAGTGCCCCGTGAGGGTCTCGGGCGAAAGATGACGCTCAAGTTCGGATCCAGTCCCGGTGTGGTGTTGCTACTATTGGTGGCCTCGTGCTGGTTTCAGGGCACCCTTTCCTTACCCGTGAGTAAACTTCAACTGTTTTCGTGGTCACGACACTTTAATATTCCGCACATTAATTCGATCGAGTTCATCAAATTGGATTGGTCTCTAGTTTTAATTCTTGGCTTCCCTCCTTGCCATTCTTTTCCCTGAGTTGGAATACAATCTCGATTTCATGAAATATTATTTTACTCCCCGCCGAAAGTACGACTCGTACGCATAGAGAGCCGTCGTCAAAATAGATTCCATCTTTGTGGCAAGCTCTTGTAATTTTGACAGTTCATCTGATTGTAGACATATTCATGTACGCTCGTATTTTCGTGATTTGGCCTAACTTAATTCTATTCCATATTCACGCAGAAAATTAAAGTCAAAGGCATCTAAGTTTGAAATTTCGAATACTTGCTTCAATTAACTAGCAGCCGGATAAAAATATTAAAGCGTCTGCCCCTATGAATAAGATTTTTCAAGGATTTCTCCGAAATGGTTTTCATGAAGAACCAAACTTAAAAACTGGATTGGCTTGTTTTATATTTTCCTTCGTCACATTACGGCAATTCTCATGTTCGCGATTTATCCTAGGGTCGACGAAAATTAGTAAGCAATCAAATGATAAAGTTCCTCAAAGCATACAATATTTTTTCGGTATTTTCTTTGCACACTGTTAGTAAGTGGGGGGATCCAGAATAAATGTAAAATTTACATTTATTCTGGATCCTTCAAAGGGACATGGGAAGAATATGCTGCACATGGGAAGAATATGCTGGTAAAATTTAAGGACATAAGGTTTCATAGACGGGTTACAAAAAAATGTGATGAAAAGGTTCAGAGATAAGTGTTATTCCGCTTTCTTTAGCTATGCCACACTTGTAGTATGCGACAAGTATTAGGGAACCATGGGGAAAAACCAATTAATGAATCAAAATCTTTAGAGAAAATAAATCATGTGTGTTAAAATCCCTCGGAGAAGAACGTTTAACGTGACGGGTATGTTAGAGGAATAGGCTGTGTGCTCCTTGATTCATGAAGAGAGCCGGCAAGGCAGACTAGAAAACAAACCGAGTTTGCTTGCCACACCGAGGGAATTAGTATAGACCCAAATGATATTGGTAGGTTGAACCACAGGGAGATAGACATCGCCACCGAACAATTATTGCATGATGTATATAGCGACTTTCGTGTGCATATTGTTGTGTACATAGCGAATTTATGTTAACGTGAATTTACGAACTCATTTTTAGTGTATAACTGGTGCCCTGGAACACTAAGCCGTACACCCTTGCGGGGTATATTGTAAAGGTAGATGAAAATAAACTATCGAGAATTGTTTCGTTGTATAAAGTCAAATTTGAAAAGTATTTCATTAATTGTTTCTTATTTACACAAAGTATTTTATAAGATTGTGATGATTTTTATTGAAAAAATGGAGCAAAGACAAGTTCGAACAAACATATTAGGAAAAGATCATTAGGAATCTGAGTTCCTTCGGCTAAAAATCATATGAGAGTTTTGAGTTTTGAAAAGAGAATGTGAAGATGCCACTCGCTCCAATCATCCAAAAGCAGCAACCATTGAAGTCACTTTGAGAAAATTAATTAAATGGCAGATAGACGGATATCGAAATAGCTGAGTCCATAGGTGTGCCAGGTGGAGCATTACATTGGTATTGAAGGATATTTTGGAAATGAACAAATTTTTAGCAAGATGGCGCCGGGTTTCCGTGGATATTTTCTTTTTTATTTATTATTTACACAATTGCGTTGCAATTAGGCGATTTTCCAGGTGGCAACGGTCAAGTTTGGTCAAAGATAACTCTTAAAATGAAAATTACATGCATACACGCACTATAAAAACGGATAAGAGACAAAATATTTTTACATGCAATGACACTTCCACATCACATACAAACTAACTTCCACATCATACACAAAATGCCGTCTATATCACATACAAACAATATTTTAATAACTACAATGAAGTTTATTACCCAGTGGCTGCATTACATTTATACTTAAACCTTCTAAAATTGGATGGAAAGGGCTAAAACAAACCTCCTGGCAGCTGGTTCCAATCAATTATAGTTCTATTTAAAAACGAGTATTTTTTCTTATTTGTTTTTTGCGTCCTTATTTTTATTTTGAAACTATGGTCGTTTTTTCCCTTAAAGTTAGGCTTTTCCATCCCTTGCCATAAATCTTCCCACGCTTCGTCCATTTTAACAATTCTATTCATCGCGCCTAACCTACTCCTTTTTCTTCTAATTTTCAAACTCTCCCATTTCAGTATATCTAACATTTCTGTGACACTATCTGTTCTTTTGTACCTTCCGAGTACATATCTTTCTTTGAATTTTTTCTATCTTTTTAATATGTCCCACCTCATATGGATCTCATACTATGGAGGATTAGATATGGGAGAACAATTTCATTCCCCATGTTTTCTTCGTTGTATTTTTCGTTGTGTTCGTTGTCATTGACATTGCTGGAGTCTTTTCACCCACTGCCTCTTGTAAACATAAGTTATTTCTGCTTTAGAGGCACGATTGATAAAATAAACAAAGCTGGCGCTGGCATTAACATCCTCCAAAGATGGAGGATGTTAATGAATCCTTGACATAAAGAAAAGCATAGTGAAAGGTTAAAATTCTGCAAAATTGTTTGCAGAAGGGTAATGATAGGAAGGGAGCCCTTGACATGAAATTTTTTTTTCATAGATGAAAATGCTTCCTTCCATGGTAAAGAGAGCGACGTGTCTTAGCACTTGTTCGTTAATCGTAAACCGTTGTGTGAAGGACAGTTTGAACCAGGGGCATAGTTATAGATCGTCAAAACGTCAGTCCGAAACGTTGACCTATTGCGAAACCGATACTCGTCGAATTAAAGTGCTAAAGGCACTTCAATAAAATGTGATGATAAAATTTTCATCCTCATAATTTCCTTTGCAAAAATTTATTATTTATATATATGTATTTTAAATATAAATGAAAATTATTTTAGTAAAAATAAATAATTACCATTATTATTAAATAAAATATTTTATTTATTTTATTTATATTAACTTCATTATTAATAATAGCAAGCTTTCGCGTCTTACAAGCTACATTTATGGGAAAAAACCTCCTGTGAGTGTGCTTGCACGATTGATTTGAATATTTACCCGTCAGGTTAACGAAGTTATGGTATTCCTCCGCTAATTTATATTCCCTAACGGTGGTTTTTTAGGGTTCCGTGAACGGTCGAGTAAAACGTCCCTCGTTGCGGAAATAATAATGAGCGTCTTTCGGTCAATTGCAGGGAGGGCGGATCTCCCGCCACGCCTGGCCTTCGAATGACGAAGCAGCGGTTCCACCGGTGTATCCCGGGACGCAAATGACGGGTCAACCGGGGCAGCCAGACAAGTCAGCGGTGGATACGACCCAAGGAGCAGGAGGAACCTTGATTCCCGGCAGCGGAAGCGAGACTTCTGGGCAGACGCCTCTCATCAGACACCGACGTCAGGATCCACCTCCCGATCCTCCTGTGCCTCCCGATCCCCCGATCCCTATACCGCCAGACCCCCCTGTACCGCCAGACCCCCCTACTTCAACTGGGGATAGTGGAGGTGGGGGATCCATTTCATTTAACCCTTTCGGGTTTTTCAATCCGTTTAACGCCTTCGGGCAATTCGGCCGGCCTGGACCACAAAGGTTCAGGGGACCCTACTACGTCCGTCGATCGTATTACAACCCTGACCCCATCACGTCCTTTTTTGATCAAATTGCTTCTTTCAAGAGAAGTATCCTCGATTTTTTCTTCTAGCTCATCACTTCAACTCCGTAACTTGGAAGAACGTCAATTTTCAGTGAGGAGCATAGTTTTAATGCCAAATTTCGCGGATCTTCACTTTCTGTCTCAAAAAGGAAACCGGTGGGTGTCAAACGAATGTACTGACAGCAACGAAACCAATCATCACTGTGTGGATGAATGAAAAAAATTCTGGAACTGCTCTCAAGCTGACAGACCCGGCTGCAGGCGATCCGGAATGGGGATCCTGAACTCTCTAATAAGACCGTGGATCACTATTCAAAGGACCGCAAGCAGACACTAAGAATAGATTCTAGTATTGAGAGTGCCCTCGTGCGTCATCTTCTCTACCCCCATAGATTGATCATTTCCTCCTCTCCACATCTGACTCAGCAGTCGTTTCAAGCGAGCCGCGAACTCACCCTCGAGAGCAGACGTCCCATCCCCACAAGTCCAATTTGTGCATTCAGGCGTATTTTTACTGTGTAAAATGGTAGACAGTGTTCTAGCGAATATCTATTGCGTTCAAAGAATTCCAAAATTTTTAAAAACAGACCAGATGACAAGCATTGCTTTGCAGAGGTTTGAGGAATGTATCTATCGGAAGAGTTCATAAATGTCGGCTGATATTTCCTAACTAATAGCTTGTATCATATAATCGGTGATCACTTTTACGTTCCAAGTCCACTGGGAAAGTTTTCTAATCGTACAATAAACCACAAAGTAATTTTATTACTCCTATGAGTCTGCCGTATTATTATTTTTTTCCAGGGAGTATAGTGTTTTCCCTTGCTACTGGGAAAGTTCTCTAATCGTTTTCAAAAAATGTATGCGATGTTTGGTTGAATACCATGGTAGTTTAGTGAATGAGTAGTTGTATGATATATTTTCTTGCTCGTCTAATTATACTTTTACCGCGACATTGACAGTTCGAGAGTTGATTTTGAGTGAGCGATGACCATGTCTTATATGCTCATGATTTTTCAAATTGAATTTAGGCTTTGGCGGTGCAAACATGTATTTTGATGGAAATTAAATTACCAAGAGCATGATTTGGTAGTGTATATGTCAGCTCCAACTGAATGTTATTCCTTGCCTGGAATTTACAATAGTGAACATCTAACGCCTCGTCCCATTCTTAATTATAGACACCAAGAGCTAAACCCATGAGACACTTTCCCACGTCGCTATTTACCTATTCCAACTTCAAGTAACCAGAGAGTAATGTGTGGTTATTTATTGTGTATCAATATAAGAAATAGGAAACCCATCCTTTAGATGTTTACTTGCAAACTTGTATAATTTTTCAATGCTTCTTGGAGAATAAATAAAAATATTTTATAGTAAATTCTTTTCTTTTATTATATAAATCACTGAGTCTTCAAACATTGGCTTGAAAAATTTTATTACTCCGATACCTTTAACACTCGATTACATCATGTTCCATTTCATATTATTTAAAAGGCATGGCATTAATGGCTAAAATAAATGACGAGAGGTATGCACAAAAATATATTTAAAAAAATGGCTATCAAATTTGGAAAACTTTTTGAGAGCGAAATTACAGTTAATGAAATTACTGTTGCTAAATATAATAATAAGAAAAGGCAACAATGTTGAAATTTGATTAAAGAATTTTTTAAATATTTTTACCGTCGAAAATAAAATAAATGGATAAACACAGGCTTCATTCAAGGAGGATAATTCATATGTTAATGAAGATAAAGTGTTTCACACATCTCCTTAAATATATTTTTTAAATGGAGAAGGAAATGTGTGTATATATATATATATATATATATATATATATATATATATAGACATTTCTTCACATCATATATATACACATAAACACACACACATATACATACATGTATATATATATATATATATATATATATATATATATATATATATATATATATATCATTATATATGAAAAATTATAAATATATATGTATATATGTGTGTGTGTGTGTGTGTACACATACATAATAAATTTAAAACAAAAAATTCATAAGAATAAAATACGCTACAAACTCAACATCCACAACAAGAGAGAGAGTAATTGAATAAATAATTTTGTTCAGAATTTTAGGGAGTGGGAAAAAATAATCACTTCTTACTTTTAATAAGTTGATACCATAAATAAGCAAATACTCTTTAATATATAGAGTCCATAATTAGTATCATGTACTAGCGATTAGTACGCTACCAAATAGGCACTTCAGGGAGTAGGATAGAGTGAAGATAGGGTTCAATCTAATACATTATTCCCTGAGATGATTTTTTCAGACGAATATTGATTGCTATAAACCTCATTAAAGTGAAGTTAGAACTCTTAGCGAGATTCAAGTGTTCTAAATATGGAAGATGAACCTGAAAATGCGCTGACACCCAAATTGTTATTTTACTTCCTTGTATGAAACGTTGTTTTTGTAATAGTGCCAATTTAAAATATTTGCTTCATCAAAAATAAATTACAATCATACATTTTCATTACTACATAGCAATATTGTCATCCTTTTAATCAAAGTTGTGGGTCCATTATGATAATAGGAAATCGTGAGATTTTCCTATTAGCAAAGACTATAGTATTTCAACTGCCGGGGCATTTTCGTCGAGAGTCCTTCGCAGATGGGTACGGGAAACCGCTTGAATTAAGTGACTGACCCTACGGAGAAGGCTAATTTTTGTTAAGAAAATTAACTATGGATATACATATATAGAAGCAAGCGCTCTTCTCTCTGGCTGCAATGGAGTTGTGCTTGACTTTCCTTTCACGTAACTGAACGATTTGGGTCAACTATTGATAATGAGAATGGAGATAAAGTCATAGACACACATTTGTATGTAAGTATATGAAATTTCGCACAATAACATGAAAATAGAAGGCATTACAAATTAGCACACCAGGAATTTCGATACGACGTCATGGGGAAATATTATCCAAGACTTTCGGGGCAGGTTAAATGAGTCACTCTCCTGTCGACACGTCAGGTCACAGCGTTAAATGTGACTGAAAACAATATCATTTCAACTTAACTAAGTTACGTGTCACCTGTCGTCACTTCAAACTCAACTTATATCCTTAGTGTTATTCGTAGGCCTAATTGCTCGTCATACTCTTCATCGGTAATGTTGTTGATAGGGCAAAGGAAAACACAGCCTATAGAGAAGGCGTAGACTGTATCATAAGGGCATGGTCCAGATACATAATTTTATAAAATTTATATATATGACAATATGCGCTTTAAACAACATTAGGAGCGGGAACGGAATTTGAGCAACGACTGAATGTTTGGATTATAAGGTCGTTATGTGAATTCAGTCAAATTGACAATTAGGACCACTCTCAACATACGTTTGCACGATGGAAAAAATTGAAATCGGTAAAGCCGTATTTAAGACATTATAAAGGCATAAGAATGAATAAACTATGGCTTTGAATTGAAGCATATTATTTTATGGCCATTAGCCTGATCCCACGTGGTAATAGAAGGAATACTTATGGATAGATCGGTACTCGTAATATCGTTCATGTGAGGTTACGAAACCTGGTCTTCGAGCATGAGTATAGATCCTAATATCGCCCGTATCGCCATGTCAAAGATAGTTATCGATCCTTGATATATTATTTCCTATTACTTGTGTTGTAATAAGATAATATGAGTTGTCATAAGATTCAATCGCGTGGCCACCGCTGCCTCGAAAATAATACAATCAGTTAATTCTGATTTTAGATGCATGCCTCTTACCTAGTGAGACATTCCATAACCTTTCATTAATTTCGAAGTTCGCCAATGTTCTTGTACATAAATGAGGAGATTTTGGCAATAAAAATCCGGTATTTTCCCAAAACTTTGGTAATTAAGGGGTATTATAATTTTTTTTTAAGATGATATTAAGTCATTTAATAAGGAACACATTTTATAAGAGGTATTCATTCATCTTACCTAATTCCTGTTTTTATTGTGATTATTCTCTATTTTGTTTGTTCTAATTCCTTTTAATTTAATTTCATTCATATTCAAATTACTTCCTTCATAGACTGCATTAAAATAAGACTCACTCCTTAATAACTGGAAGTTGAGCTCTATATTCTAATGAAGTATATGTATTTTACAGCATATGGATTATATTTAGATTATAAAAATGACCCATGATAATTTTAAAGTAAAATACGTTTACGAATGTAGAAAAACTATAAAACATATTGTGGTAAAGTATATTTTGATAAATACAGAAGGAAATTTCACTAAAAAGCATTGAAAATTGTAAAAATAGTAAAATTGTAAATTAAATTTTAAATAAATGCTTGAATTTGCCATATCCTGACTTTGATGGCTGAATCATTCTCATGAATCTTAGATAACCAAAGTAAAGACACGATGGATTCATGATGGTAAAGAAAACTTCACTTAAAACTAACTCAGGATCTAGTTTTACTGGCTTTAATGGCACAAGTCCGTTGACTAGCTATTTCTTTTGCTAGTTGTCTCAGCCTAGGAGTCACAATGAAAAAGAGAAAAAATGCTCACATGTAGGCATCTGCGAATATGCAGCAGACGGCCTTTTAATAATCTCTGAGAAACTTCAAATGGAGATAGATATAGGACATAACTATTTGATGGAGATACAGAGGAACGAATCGCCGCCACTGCCTTGAAGAGTAGCGAGATATAAGTAAATTACAAAATCACTAATACCGGTATAAGGCAATCATGAACTCCTGGTTCACCAACATAAGATCATGTTTGCATTTTCAGTTTTACAAAGCTACAGAATAAAAACGAGCATCTCTTAGGCATGACCAGAAGCCAGTTGGGTCGAAAGTAGAGTCGTGACTAGCGGAACCATAGTTCACCATGCACATTCCTTCCAGATATAGTTAAAAGAATCCCCCAAGTCTCCTTTTGAGGTAATTCTTCGAGGAAATCAGGGAGCTGAGGAACAAATTGACTGGATCACCAGCGTAATAGGATCTGTGACTGTAGTGATACGAGTAATAGGGAGGTCTAGCCCTGCGGTTAAAGCCAGGAGGTCTGAGGGGAGCGAAGGAACCGCCTCCCCCGGGGTATCCGAACCTGAGAAGAATGGAGGAACCAGAGCTCCCTCCTCCTCCTTCCCCGACCGTGGGTATTGGTCGCCTGACTTCTGACAGAGGCAACGGAGGGATCAGAGGTACTGGAGGCACTGGAGGGACTGGAGGCACGGGAGGAACTGGAGGCCCTGGAGGGACCGGATGATCGTGGGCCCCACCGCGACGGCGCCTTCTGATGAAACGGGGCCGCCAGTTTCCCCGTGAGCGAGGGCTGTCGGTCCGTCCACTCCCTCTAGCCTTTCCGATCGGCTCGGATAACTTGAACCGGATAACGGCCGATTCCCCGGAAATCCCGGCTCCTCTACATCCACTCGAGGTATTCGCGAAGGCGACGACTGTGTGGGACCAAGGCTCGTTCTCTGCAGCGTGTGATTAATTGAATATAATATTGGATTACTGCAGAGAAGAGATCGGGTTCACTTCGCGGCGATCGGATTGCGTGAGGTAATCTTTAATAAAAAAATGATTGAATCGTGACCTTGTTTTCGAATGCCTTGTCTGTAAAAGGCGTTAAAATGTGATTTTGTAATGGCTCTTTAAGTTAAGTTACTGATGTAAAAGATGCCATGATCTTTAAATTCAGAGACCAATAAAACTGGAATTGGAATCCTTAGGTCGTCTAGGGACCTAATTGGGAAAGTTTAAGAATCAAGGGGAAAAATATTCCAAAAAAATTGAAAATCGATTACCATCGATACGTAATAATTATTTCACCCTTATTTGTTCATTTATTTTCAGATATTTAGGAGAAGATCAGCCCATTTCTGTTGGTACTCGTGCAACAAATTCAGATTCACTAAGAAGATCGTAATCCTTTGTCTGCGCCACGAACGGAACTTGAGAAGGAAGATGTGCTTTTCCAGTTCTATTGGGAGGAGGGAATCCTAAGGGGAGATGGCATACGACCATGGAAGTCATAGTCCTTGGAGAACACTTTTACCTTTGGTTACGGATACATGCTGTGGCCAGAGCATAGAATTATCTACGGCAGACCACAATGCGCGCGAATATATATATTCAATATAATTTTTAACATTGCTTGTAAGAAAAAGGTTATAATATCATTTTTGTTCATATCTGTAAAAAAACAAAAATACATCCTATTTATACAACCCCTTACAGGTTACCTAGATCCGGCATTGACTTAGAGCCAAGTAAAATGCGACGGTCTCTCAGAGGACCGGGAGAGACTGGCTACCAACGGTGTTCTTTGAAAGCCCAATTCGGGTTATTCGTGCTGGAGGGTGAATGAAAGCTGCGATATTCCCTCACTCTGCGCCCGCACCAACGCCATTAGCCCCACTTTGCTTCGTAAACACGCAGTCTCTCACCTCCTCCACCCCTCCCCATTCGCCTCCTCGTCCCCTTCCTCCGTAAGAATTTCCCTCAACCCCGTTCCCTGGCTTGTGGACACCAGGTAAGCCTACGGGCAGAATTTTAATTCTTTCCAACCAAAGTCAAATCAATGAGAAGGCACTGACGAAGTGAACGATGTTGCGCTTGGGTCTTAATGACTGTTGTAGTTCGAATCTAGATGCGACTACCTGTATGTTTTAGGCCCGGTTTATAATGTTTCTTTAAATTCAAAGTAGTGAATGTGAATATTAACTTAAGGTGGAGATTACTGACTAATCCGAAATTTCACAAACGAATAGGATATCCTATTAGTGAATGTGAATATTGCCACCGTAGTAACAACATCTGTCAGTTATTGAACTGTAAAACAGCCGGTTTTGAACTTAACCAGCGGCCATAAAACTGAATTTCGGCCTTAACCAGAGGTTACAGTTAACCTTCAGTTCAACGGGACATCATAAAACCTGGCATTAAGTGTTTGTCCGCTCGCAAAACTCTGAATGGTAGAGCAACTGCCGGATACATTACTGTCTTTCGGCATAAATCTAATTTATATTCCTGTATTGCATCTTTAGCTAGCATAGCCTTAATATTACATATTCTTAATAATACATTACTTTTCTATCTTCCGATGAAGGCGGAGCATAATTCCGTCGAAATGATCAAGAAATAACGTGTGAGTGATCTTTTCATGTGTTTCTATATTGTTTGTTGCTCCCCAATTTATATATATATATATATATATATATATATATATATATATATATATATATATATATATATATATATGCATACATACATACATTTATATACATATATATTTATATGTATATATATACTTACACATACATACACATTCATGCACACAAAGAAAATTACCAACCGTCCTGTTTTTACTAATCACTTTGGAGTAATGAATCGAAATACATACAACGCTCTGTAGTAACTATGTGCAACATCGCATCGCCGACGCATGGTAACTTATGCGATGCTTAAATATCGATCATCGGTTAGACCCAGTAGGAGGGTGGGTCTTCAATAGCTCCGCTCTGTGTGGTGCTCAATTTAAAAAAATTTGGGGAGTGTCATTCCGCGAATGGGGATACGAGCGCTTGCGTAAAACACGAAGGCTCTTCTACGGCACCCCGTCGCGTAAAATAAATTGCCCGCGCGTTATGCAAATACCGGAACGCGTCAAAATGATCGCAGGGTATTGATTAATCTCTCGGGGGGGGGGGGGGGATATCCCTTGCGAATCAAAGCTTGAACTTAGCGCAAAAAACGCGTGAGCGTACTTAAAACATAATAGGATGTGATTTGACCCTGATTACTGTGCATCTGACGGGCCAGTCGAGGCAGCGAATGAGGAGAGGTCAACTGCTGAGCAGACGAAATTAAGTCACCGCTCATCCCTCGCACAGTTCTAACACAAATCGAGCGCTGACGTAATAAAATAAATCTTTCTTTTATTAAAGTTAAGGGACGGTATTCAAGTGGGTAGAGCGCTAGATTACTGATAGGAGGCCCCGGTTTCGTTTCCAAGTGACCCCTCTGGGAACCCAAACCTTTACCCAAGATGTGTAATTTTTCAGTGACCTGATCTTCGCTGTAAATCAAAAGTGTTACAGGGAAAGGAAGTAACCCCCCTACCCTGCAGTGTGGATTTCACACGGCGAATAGGCCTTGTATATCAGTGAATCCTTCCCTTACCCATCAAACCAACCTTCTTGTTGAGTAATAAGATTTTTTAACATGATAACTTCGTGGCACAGTGGTTAGATCTTTCGGATATTCGCCGTCCAGGGTCTAGGATTCAAATTCAGGATGATACTTTTGAACAACTTCGTCCTAGAAATGCGATGCAGTTTACTGGTCATCAAACCATCGTAAGGTCACCGAATTATGGCGCAATGAAAGAAACTGTAGCCCATCTTAACTAGAACTTGAAGGATAGCGGAGTTGGACCCCTTAATTGGTGAAGTTCATAGCTATCCTCAAGGCTTAGTTCGGAGTAAACCCTTCTCTCACTCATCAAAACCAACCTCCAGGGTTGATTTTGGTAAGTGATGAGTGATTCAAATTATCCAAACACATGGTCATTAGACGATTTATTTTATTTAATAGAATAATGGCAGTAATTATTATCTAATAGTAGAAAATAATATTTAGCCACTATTACTATGGCGTCTTACTTAATACTTGCTAAACTTACATGGGACGACATGAGAGCCAATTCGTATGTCTTGGGATGCAAAAACGTATAAAATGGATCACTCATTGAGTTAACGATATATAACACGTTTTTCCCTTTTA
Organism: Hetaerina americana; assembly: GCF_022747635.1. NCBI lineage: Eukaryota > Metazoa > Arthropoda > Insecta > Odonata > Calopterygidae > Hetaerina > Hetaerina americana. The sequence continues at coordinate 51,484,563 of NW_027287095.1, forward strand.
TTATTGACTTTGTTGTAACTTAATAGTATAATCTAAACCCACTATTGACCTAACTTACATATGCTCTCTAAACTAAGAACATGAATCTTTCATTACGATATATATATATATATATATATATATATATATATATATATATATATATATATATATATATATATATATATATATATATATATATATATATATATATATATATATATATATAATTTATATATCTATATAATTTATATATCTATATAATTTATATATATATTTTATATATATATAATTTATATATATATATAATTTATTTAAAATGTTTTCAATTAAATGAAAGAGCTCCACCGTCTCCGAAACTTTGGACTTTTAAATAAAATAGAATATTATTCTTCCACAGGGTCTAACATAATCCGCGTCTCGTAATCATTGAGTGCCAACAGGTGCTTTACAGATAAATGAAGTATAATTAATATTTTTCAAAATCCTATCCTCTGCATCATTGTAATTTTAGTGATACGGAGAGAACTTCATTGTCACTATCAAGCTTATCTTTAAATCGCATGCTTCCACCGGAGAGCAGGAATGGAGAAACAAATAAAAGTCGAGTTTTTTTTAAATATTAGTGAATCAGACGCTCATGAAATAGGAATATGAACGGTAATACCTTTTGTCAGCCATAGGTTTTATAAAACCTTCAGATAAAACTCTTTGGTGAGACGTTGAAAAAAAGTGGTAAACAAGTACACTCAGTCATATCCAGTCAAGGTATAAGAGGAAATATCTCTCCACATAAGTGACACGCCAAGCGTAAGCACCTACCAAGGATGAAAATAAAAGGAAAAACTTTTCGCACACTTAGATTCCACATGGGTTTACACTGACTAACCCTCGTGAGTTTCTTGCGTCCCGCCAAGTATGCACAAACAATTTGTTATTCTGCACGCAGAGTAAAGAGATTTTTATGCGAACTCACTTTCCTTTTTTCTTCTAGCAAAATCCCTATGGGCGTCTCAAAGTCGCAGCCAGCCTGAACAACTAAAGATAACCGTTGGTTACCGTCAACGCATAGCGGTACGTCCGTATATTTATTTGAAAATTTCGAAAGCTGCAGGTAAATTTCAACCATAAAAAAGTAAGTTTTCATAGTTGTAGCTCTCGGTAAAAAATTTCATTCGTAAATTTTTTTTATTTTTCCCTTAGGTGTGTCACAAAAGTATGGAAATTCGGAAACAGCTAACTTCAGGGTACGCAGATTTAATTTTCGTATTGCAATTCGATAGTGCGAAAATGGCCTACGTGCACCACGAAGCACGACTTTTTGGGTCTAATTCGTGTAAATAGGTGGAAAATATCATGAATTCAGTATGACTGTTACCCATAAAGTAATCGAGGAGTCACAAAATAAAAAATATTGTTAACATTTTCATGTTTTCTTTTTTGCGCCAGTAGATAATTTAATCTGCCTAACCTTAAACATCACATCAGCACGTGAAAATATAATCTAAACAGCAAGATTTCCTGATTGGGTGTATCATTGATATACTTTCAGGTCAAGTTCAGGACCACGGGCCGCAGATTAAAATTTAAATGGCACAGAGCACGCTCATGTGGGTAATTTGTTACCAATGCGGTCCTACTCTCGGAAAGAAATCAACGGTCCCCTCATTACCACGCTGTCAGCACAAGATGAATAGATACTCGGCCCTGAAGACATATTCTTAAAAAAAAACACTCGAACGTAGACTTATAGGGCAATGCTCAAATGTGGACATTGATCTCCGCTTCGCAAATTTAAATACGTTCCCTATCTCTCCTACCATTTTTCAAGCTACATTCCGCCAGTTTTAGGCAAGACCAGGAGAGAAAATGTCAAAGGTAATACGAAATATCTTAAGAGAATGGTGTCATTATTAATTCCGTGGCATCAGCTGTCCTTCGCTATGATGACCATACACTTTAGGAACTGGTTTTGGCTATCCGTGATTTGATCACATATATGAGTTTATTGTATGAATCTTACGCAATGCACTTTTATATTAAATGCAAATGGTATTGAAAATGTTACTTTTTAACGGACATTAATTTCCTCAACACCACGGCAAGATATTTTTGATGTTTTGTCGTCCATTCTGTTTCCACGGATTTTAGTCTTGAAAACTTTTCTCCGTCCTATAGCTAGTCATCCACCAGTTTCTTCGGGATATCATGACGCTCAAAACAATATGAGATCGATTTCTGAAGAATTCCAGGAGAATAACAACGAAGCGTACCAAAGATCTATGCGTCATTTTAGAGGTAGGGAACCGCTACAATGGCAGAATGTTACAATATGTTACGCGTTACGAAACAGGAATCAAGATAACAACCGACCAAAGTAATCATCCCGAATGTTAGAGTGGATTGACAAGTGCATAACTTGCCTATTCGAACCTCTAAGGCTTGTAAAATGCATACATCCACCACTGGGGGGGGACATTTTTTTAATCAAGCGCTTTCATTCCGTTTTCCATGAAGTTTCTAGACCCAAATAAGGATATCTATGACGAACGAGCGTTACTTAAATCGTAATTAGCAAGATGATAACGAAAATTACATCACCGTTCTTCAATTTTCGCAGTTTAAAACCCAATATAACGCGATTCCTACCGGCATCGCCAGTCATAGTAGATGGGTCGAACGGTACATGATCGTAATCTGTACTACGGAGGAAAATTGAGTTAGGTGTCACTATAACCATACGGTGTAGATAAAGATCCATGATCTTAAATATACAAAAGGCACTTGGTAATTTCACACAATTTATCCACCGGATACATCGACATTAATCAGCCCATATGTCAAATTGATAGGCGATGGATATAAAATGAGTCAAGATAATCAAAATAGGAGTAATATAGTCAGTCCTACTAGCACATTCAACCAATAGTAATGCCTATTAACCCATTCAAGGTCGCATTTTCATTTCCACTGACAACGGACCCCGAAATTACTGACAGATTTTTTCGCAGAGTAAGCAGCATCCCGTGATCAGTGGGCGGCTCAATTTGTTTCCGTTTCGACTCTTTCCGTGACCTCTGACAGCAGTACACCAAAAATGGAAGAACAAGTTGTTTCCTCAAAAGTGACCTTGAAGGAGGATGTTCGGGAAGAAGAGGATGATAGTTGGAGTTAGTACGAGGAAAAAACATAAACGACTATGGGAGGAGGAAAAGATGCTTATTGGAAGTTCTCAAAAAAAGTCACGCGTCCAATCGCGAACGCACGAGCACGAGTACGTAATGGGCGAGCAACCAATGACGCTGGAAATGGCGGGGAGCCTCTGATCCGGGTCGGCCGCGGGCAGAGGATGGTTCCAGACATGCCGCTTTTCCTGTTCTCGAACTATCTGAGATGCTAGTTGATTCGCTGGTTGGAAAGATTGAAAAAGAGATAATTCCTAGGTCACGCTCCATTTATTTCCATTGTTATCTTTGTTCCAAGAATTTTCCGCCATCACTCACGATTTTTTCCCTAATAGTTCCGTCCCGTTTCATTAATAAAAAAAATCAGTTGTATTTTTTTGCGATTAATTTCATTCTGAAACCGTTTTGATTCATTGAGACATTCGATTCACACTCCAATGATCTTTCATTTATTAAAAATGTATTCGCACATAATCCTTCATCTATCTTGTAATGTGAAGTAATGAGATTATTAATCGAGAGGAATATAGAATACAACCAGAATGTATTTGCCTGCTTCGTAGATTTCGAAAAAGCGTTTGATAGAGTGAATTGGGAAAAACTAATGAGTATATTGAAGAAAATAGGAATAGATTGGAGGGACAGGAGACTAATCCGCAACCTGTACATGTCTCGGACTGCTCAGGTGCGGGTGGGGAATGGGGAGTCCGGATGGGCAGTGTTAGGAGGAGGTGTAAGGCAGGGCTGCCTGGAGGAGATGATTAAATAGGCATTGGAATAACTAGAGGTAGGAATGAAAATCGGTGGGGAATTCGTAAAGTCAGTTAGGTTTGCTGATGACCAAGCTTTAGTTTGTCAGTCAGCCAAGGGGCTGCAAGCATTGCTGAGTGAATTGGAAATTCAGTGCGACAGGTATGGGATGAGAATCAACATTAATAAAACAAAGGTTATGCGATTTTCTATAAACAAAAAGGCTAAGCTAAACATTCAAATAGGAGGGCAAAAACTAGAGAGGGATTTGTTGAGAGGGCGAAGAGAGGGGTTTGTTGGGAGAAATCCAATGGAGACAGGAAAAGTGGATGAAGGGGGTATTGACCGGCAGCGGGATGTTGAAGACTGTAATTGAGGGAAGAATGTTAGCCAAACGAGGAAAGGGAAGGAACAGGATAGGGATGTTGGACGGGGTGAAGGGAGGAAGAAAGTACTCAGAGATGAAGAGGGGTCTGAGGTAGAGTAGGATGTTGTGTTTTGCCAGGGGTCACAAATAATTTAATTAGCAATTATGTCCATCCAAAAACCTACCTTAACCGGTAGATTACCTAATAATAATCTTGTAATGTTTATTGGGAAACACTTTTATATCATAGGAAGAAAATAAAGAGAGTCGAAATTCATCGCGACGGTTACCATTTCGCTTAAAGTTGGTATCACTATGGAATTCATCCACAAACATTTATTAAACCATGGTAACCACCCCAGTTAGGTGCTCTATTATAGGTGAAGGTACAGCTCAGCTCATGTTAAGCCCTACACTAGGTTCCTCATCGAAACTTTCACTGAGCGACTGCGCCATGAATGAGAACAACTCTCTCAATAAATGAGGTTATTCAACATCTTATCAAATTAACAATCGACATAATATGTGATATGGAACACCGTACTGGATAATTGTTTTGGACGCTGTCTAAAACTTGACAATAAGAATTAACGAAATGTAAAAGATAACACTAATTAAAATTACCATAAAATTCGCAAGCCATCAATTGCAATGAACACAAAAGTATAAAAGTATGATAAAAAGACGGGAGAAAAAAAACGAAACTTAAAATAAATTTCCTTTTCTAAAGAGAGAAAAATAATGCTGACGGCCATTTGGAAGACTCGTATCAAACTTATCATCACACTTAACACTAAAAAAGTCTTTTGGAAATCTAATTGACGCTTATGTCATTATTAAGGCTTTGATTATAACAGCTATGTTAAATACAGAAGCACCTCCGTTATCATATAGAATAACAACCAGGCACAAAATATTAGTTGGGGGAATCCATGCGCAATGCATCGATTTAAAGACAAAATCCATTTGGTATAGCCTAAGAGATCTCACGACAAAGTAATGGCCCTTTAAATATACCTAGTACTCAGTCTAAAATACCAAATAAAACAAGGACGCTTATAACTTTCTCAAGCGTTTTTAATCGAGTTTCCTCTTTGTTACTTACCGAACAACTGTGATCGCAATAAATTGCAAAATTAAAACCAAAGTACTCACGGATAATTAGAATAGTTATCTTTTTTAAATGCGTTTATATGGTCCATCTGACTCTAGAGTTCGTATTTTATGTGTTTCAACACCTTATATTAATCTATATATGTGACTAGAAACTGCTGGTCCGAGCATTTGTACATTTATTTTGGCGTAGATATCAAATCAGAGCCAGAGAAAACCTCTATTTGAAGTTGGTGATATAAAATACGTACGAGTATTCGGATAATTTACTCGCGTTAACGCACCTAAGGAAAAAGGCCTTAGTGAACCAACAGAGTAATCATTTGTCAAAGTACTGAATACCTGGGGTTATTTCCATAATTATGGAATTGATGGTAACTAGGTAAGGTTTAAGAATGAACAATGGGACTTATCAGAAAAAATAAGCGGGAGGTACATATGCTTCACTCATAGTTAGACTATTACCGGCCCAAAAAATCACATATTCAATATTTTATAGCCTCATCCAAACGTAATTATAATGCTGATCGGATATGTATTCGATTATTAGAATTATTCACCAATCATATAGAAACAAAAATCGACAACTACTTTGATACATTTTAGGATCAATACAAATATATTTGCCGTTGTATTTTTCTTAAACTTTCTTTCTGAGGAAATCAGACGAGGATAGTTCGGAATGTTTTAAATTATGGAGGATAGAAAAAAATACGTAGATGGATTTAAATGAAGACGAACGAAAAAGTGCTATATAGCGATGACACAATGAGAGTAATACAAAAGATATTCAAAGGTATAGGACTTTTCGAGAGCTCATGTGAAAAAAAGAATTATATGGTAGGAAATAAGAATGGTAATGGTAGGAAATAAGAATAGGTTGTATGAGCGATATAAGAGGGGTTGAAGACTATGAGCTGAAGAAGAAAAAATTACTAGGTAAAATGGTTTAATTTTTTCAAAGTACTTCGGTGGCCTTCAAGTGTGCGGCAGTTTATTCAACGACAGTCCAATTCCAATGTGGTAAATTACTTGAAGTCAAATTTTTGTACAGGTATTCACCACCAAACGGAGGCAATTGGTCTTGAGTCTACCCTCCGACCCTAGGGAATCGTCTGTATTCATCTATCTCAGATGAAAGGTTGAAAGAAAAAGACGACTCTAATCATCCTGTCTTGAAGGTTAAGTCATTGTGTTATGAAGTTACTATGGTTAAAATTACCAAGGAGCTTTAAGCAAAAGCCCTCCAGTTCAAGAAATACCCAGGTTCAGATTGATGCATCAAAACAACACAGCAGATTATTAAAACCGTCAACTCACGAATTTATTCACCACGGGATATCAAATGATTAAATAAACTTCATAAAAACGTTTTATCAATGCAGGTATATGCATCCTCACTGGTGTGCCAATGGAATTTAAATCCTCCTTGTGAAAATTTGCCGCTAAGAAAATATAGTAATGGGGATTCCAGTCAACATGTTGCTCATTTTTAACTGAGAACTTTAAAATGGTCACATTTTCTGAGGGACGCAACTTTATTTCGTGTTAACCGTTGTTTCGAGTATGCATTGAAAAAAACGTAAGAGGAGGTACGGGCTGTGCCTGCAATTCGTGTAACTCGTTTTAGCGTTTAGTGGTGCACTATGTATTATACTACCTTGAACAAAAAGTTCCCGGAATAACCACCGTGTGGCGCTCCCATCGTTCCGATTTGAGTTCTGTTTTTTTTGTTAAATTGGTACATCTGTTGTTGATATTCCCTTTAAATCTTAGTGTCATAACTTGACATTTGCAAAAGTTACGTAGCCAAGAGTACATCTATCTCTGTGTGTGTTGGCGATTTTTTACAATTGCAGAAATGGATTTAAATTTGCAACAACGAACTTGTATTAAATTTTGCGTAAAAAACGGATTTAGTGGCACACGGACGTTGGAAATGTTGGAAAAGTGTTTCGGCAACGATTCTCTAAAAAAAACGGTCGTTTACCAGTGGCACGAGCGGTTCAGAAGTGGTCGTGAGTCAATCGAAGATGATGAACGCAGTGGCAGACCATCGACATCGAAAGTCGGTGAAAAAATTGATAAAGTAAAAGAAATGTTGGTCAATAACCGCAAATTAACCATCAGAGAAATAGCGGAGGACTTGAACATTGCCTATGGATCCGCCCAAGACATTGTGGTTAATGATTTGGGTTTCCGTCGTGTAGCAGCAAAAGACCTCAATTTCATGCAAAAAAGAGACCGTGTTGACGTCGCAAAAGACATGATTTGCGAGGCTGAATCCGATCCCACATTCATCAAAAGGATCATTACTGGAGACGAGACGTGGGTTTATGAGTACGACACGCAATCCAGACATCAGGCAAGTGAATGGCGTTCACCAAATGAGCCGAGACCAAAAAAACCACGTCGTTTTCAGTCAAAAAAGAAGGCAATGCTGACGGTTTTCATGGATTACAACGGTGTAGTGCATCATGAATTTTTGCCAGAAGGCCAGACAGTAAACGAAGAGTATTATTTGGGCGTTATGAGACGTTTGCGTGAAGCAATTCGCCGAAAGAGACCAGAAATGTGGGCAGAAAACTCGTGGATTTTGCACCATGATAACGCACCGTCGCACAGTGCTATCATTATTCGTAATTTTTTGACGAAAAATGCAACAAATACCATCCAACAGCCACCGAATTCACCTGATTTGGCTCCCTGTGACTTTTTTCTGTTCAATCGAGTTAAAAAACCATTACGGGGAACGCGTTTTAGCAGCCGAGAGGAAGTAATGGAAAAATCGCAGGAAGCACTGATGGACATACCGAAAACCGACCGTAACTTTTGCAAATGTCAAGTTATGACACTAAGATTTAAAGGGAATATCAACAACAGATGTACCAATTTAACAAAAAAAAACAGAACTCAAATCGGAACGATGGGAGCGCCACACGGTGGTTATTCCGGGAACTTTTTGTTCAAGGTAGTATAATAGTATGCATGTCTGTGTTAAAAGATTATAGCATTCGGAACCCAGCATTTAGATGTCATAGAATTTCTAACAATATCTTCGGCGTTTAATTTTTCTCTAGTAAGGAAATGTACATTCAGGAGCACCTAAGCTGTTTTTTGTGATTATTTATTTATTGCTATGGGGAATGATATTTCCCAAAATGAACACTTTCAGCTTAATTATTAAGAGTTAAATTATCAATTCACATGCTAAAAAAATGCCATGCGGCAAATCTACATAATACAAATACTCGGGTGCTATTAGCATCTCCATTTATAGCCATAAGTATGTATCCATTCGGAACTATCGAAAATGTAAACCGAAATTTCAAAAGTCCTTGAGGAACGCTTTCGGCATTTTTATTATTTGCGCAATCATTTGTTCCGCGTGTGCTCACGTACGCGTTTGAAGAATGTCCTAAGCAATCAAAGGCATACGTGGATTTGGCTCGTGACTGAATAAACCAATGCCAATATGTTCCATTACATGAATGGTCGTAATAATACCTCACTACTTGTTAATGTTGACCTTCCCACGACTCTAGCATCTTAACATCCTGAAAGGACACTCAAATCTATTCGCCGAGAAATAAATAGCCAGCCCTTCCTCTTAACTCATCCGAAGATGTTACAACGAAAGAACTTTTAACAGAAGAGTAGTTAAAAGCTGTTTCGACTTCACCTGTGCATTTTCACTACATTGTCTCATTAATTTTAGGCATGACAAACACATTTCTTCGGTTAGAACTCAAGTACCGTTTAAATTCAATTCATTTTCCGTCGAGTGTGTTTGACTTTATTCATGTCACTTAGTTATTTCTCATTGGGCGGCTTTGTTTAAAACATTGTTCTTGAAACGTTGGATCACAACGGGTGGAAGATTTAAAATTGTGACGGCTAAATCATCAAATCCTCTAACTCCATTCCTACAAATAAAAATCCACTCGGAAAGATTTCAGCTAAATTAATTAGTTGGTTGTAATTAATTAGATATAGAATGAGGAAATACGTCAGGTTAAAATAAATTTTTCTGAGAAAATAAGGGCTAAGGAATCATTGCAATAATGGAATGGATCTTTCGCCAATTCGGGTTACAAGAGAATCAGGATATTGGGGTGGCTAACGTACTGGCTTCCCACCCAGAGTTATAATCCCGGCGGCGGCAGGCATTTTTCAGTGGTATCCCGATCCCTACTTGAGGTACTTTGTGGAGGGCACTTTGGGTGAGAGTACGCCATTCGTCGGATGGGACGTTAAGCTACGGACCCCTTGTTGCCTTTCGTTAAGCGTAGGCTAATGCCGACGCCGGGTTTTCCTCCATCCTTTCCTGTCCATCCCTAATAGCGCAATTGACCTCAGCTGTCGGTCACCTTCCCTAAAATTACTACTACTCGGGTTATAAAGGGACCGCATTTTTTTAAGGCGAGGAACACTCTAGAGTAGACTGGTAGAGTAGAACACTCTAGACTTCAGAGACTGAGACATATACTCTTTTTAAAATAAATTAATTTTTTTAGTTACTTAATTAATATGTTACTAAGCGAATTAGGTCTCGACACTAACTGCCCTCGTCAAGGGCAGCCCTGCCAACGTACTTTTATTTTGAAAATTATTAATGATTCCCGCTGATTAACACCTTAGATCTTTAAGCATACCGCGAGGATAATTAAAACTCAACTTTAGTGCGCTAGATCATTACACCCAGTGAAAATCGGTTGCCAAATTTGCCAGTTTTACACACAAAAAAACATAATACTATGACATAATATTTCGCACCAAGCGACTTCCTCATGAGTTATATTTCGGGTAGGGATGAGTTTCGATCACCGGTACAGCAGTGCAGACAGTGGTGACGCATATCAAAAAAATGTTTTTTGAGCAAAAATCACAGTCGACACAAATCAATGCCAACAAAGGGGCTAAGCACACCAAATTAGGCGATCCCTTTCTGATTCTTTAAATTTCTTACCATCCCGATCCTTCCTTTTGTAGTACTTAAAACAGATTTTAATCCGTTCGAAAATTAACGGCACTACTCCGACGATTGATTTCAAGTCTCTTTTACGCCCCACCCGCTACTACACATACAGCCCGATTGGATCTCGCAGCGAAAGATGTCATTGATCATTCCAACATTGCTCCAACGGTTTCACAGCCCAGGAAATAATATTCAAGGAGAAGAATCAGAAGGAGCTACGTGATGTCTCACAGTATTTTATAATTCATTGCAGCGTATTTCACCGAGATGTGGAATTACCAAGATTCATTTGTACCATCTGTACTTGATGATGCCACATTACGGGGAAATGCATTGTGCAAAATACTAAAATTTTGCGAGAAAGTACGTCGTTCTTTCAAATAGTATGAATGTCTGCAACCTCCAAGAAAAGAAGCCCAAAAACATAGTTTCTTTAATAGTCAAAGACATTAACATAACTTTCGATAATTTCAGAAATGATTCTAATGGCAGAGTGTGATCATAAATAACTAATTCATTCTGCAGCCCTGATCAACTCAAATGATAGCTTAGAATTTCATCTATCAATATCGCTAAAGTGCAGCCAGGTCGGCGAGGTTTAGTTGACCGAGATTAAATAAAAATAAAAGTGGAGAAATTGAACATTCGATGGACGTCATTCAGGAGGATCGAGAAGAAGTTAATTTTTTACAACTATATCACCAACATTAAATAGACATTCGCGGTAAAGCCAACAGGGCATGTGAATATGTTATTATAGCATGTGAATTCCGAGTAGAGGACAAACCCGGTTGACGGTTTTCGACGTTTTTATCAATTGCTGCGTCTGCATCACCAGTGCGCAATGTCAATATGTATATTAATTTCTGATGTATCAGCCAAATTGCGGTGGAGCAAGCTAAAGCACGAGGAGAATCGTAGCATTGAAAACGATAGCCAGGAAAGGGATTGACAACATCCCCAACTTTTGCCATTTACTCCCGTTTCCATCTTTAGGGGAAAACTTTATTTTATGTTTATTTCATTTACGCCATATTTAACCCATGTAATTTCCCATTGCGACAATACACGCTGGCGAAAGGGCAATTCCTTGAACCTAATAAATTTATCATAAAATGCATGATTTTCAAGGCATGACTGCGTCACTGTAACATGGGAAGGAAAAGCGATGAGTACAGAGAAAAATAAGAAAACAGTGGTGGGAAAAACCGTGATATGATAGGAAATTTTCTTATCAGTAGAGGAAAAGCAGCAAAATTCTGCAATAAAAAAACTTAAATAAAAAGTACTCTAGATTGAAATATTTAGCAGAGATCATATGAATGTATATTGTAAGATCACGGTTATGAAGAAATTGGATTATAGATTATTCAGAAACTAAAAATTCATAGACGAAAGTATAAGGCTATTATTAAGCGTTTAAAGTGTAATAAATTAAATTGGAATGAAATGACTCAATATTGTTGGAAATACGAGTACGGAGTCAAATGATCGAAATATCTTTTTCAGAAAAAAACGAGGATTTAACATGAATCAAGTTAATCACAGTAAAATATTTTGAACAAAAACTATTTTATGAAATTCAAAGTTCAAACAGACATGGTACTTTCCCACACAATTGGAAATATTGGGAAACAAGCATTTCAAATTATTGGAAGCATGGGCAGAGGAGAGAGAGGTAATCAGAGAGGAAGCAGGGGCAAGAAGGCAGAACACTGAACCTAGGGAAGGTGGTGGGCGGGGTAAATGTTCACGAAGGATGCGCGTTGCCCCCGGACGACCGTTAAAAGAGTGCACGTGGGAGTATCAACTTGCGGCCCTATAAAAACAATGAGGGGGCGGGCGAAGGTGATTGAATGTGGACTCTGCAGATCTTAGGACAATGTTTGGGATCTTGATACTTGACTCCTCCCGAGGTCAAGGTCCCCGACGAGGATATCTGAGAACAAGAGTGGTTCGCAACGAGGGACCGTGTTTGAGGAAAGATTGCTCAAAGAGTAAATTATTTCGGGGAAATAAAGTTTGCTGGGAAGCAAAGGCGAGGAAGTTGGAAACAATGGCTCATTACAAAGAGAAATATTAGGCACTTCAGAAATTTGGGAAATTTCAACCTGCTCCAATGAGTTCATTTGTAAACGTCTTTGTAAGGAGTGCAGAACTCAATGTTGTAATTTGCTGCTGTGAGAATTGTCCAACAAAAGTTTGGCAAACAGGGACTTAAGATCTATGTTTTTTTTAAATTACGTTCCTTGGAGCGCGCCAGGACACCTCTTCCCCTTTGACCTACAGGGTCTCACCCAAAAGTGGTAGGACTGATTTTCTCTGGCGGGAACGGAGCGGTGGAGGGGGGTCTGCCTGGCAGGGTAAGGTGGAGGGAGCTCTTAGCAACAGACCAACCCCAACCTCAGTCGCCTGCGGGCTGTCGTTGTGTGAGGACACCGTTTTTAGTGAAGCAAGTTTTTTTTCCGCGTCGAAAAACAAAATTAATCTGAATTTAGAGCAACGTTATTCCGTGAAGTTTTGTGCGAAACTCGGGAAGACGGCAACTGAGACCCTCGATATGATCAAGCAGGCTTATGGGGACACTGCCTTAAGCCGTTCCACAGTATTTGAGTGGCACAAGTTGTTTAAAGAGGGTAGGACACTGCTGAACACGGACCGACGCCGTATGTAGCATGAGTAAAAGTTCCCACACATTAGTTTGTACCGACCAGATATCGTGTGTAGGGCCACTTAATCTTCCATTAAAACTTTACCCTTGGTACTTCCAACAACTGAAAAAAATTTCGCATTAAATATGAAGCGATTAGAAGGAAACAAAACGATATGGCAAGGGCAGACTCAAAGCAGTTGCCATTTTGGGTGTGCGAGAAGGGGTCAACACACGCTAAAAAGTTTGCCACTCACTCCTGACTACAGATTTGTCTGTATTTCCCTAGTTTTGTAGAGAAAAATTGTTTTTTCATACTTTTTTTGAAATGTAACTTAAAAGCATTATGAATCCATCGCCACTGATATTATTGTTCACTAATATTACATGTAAGTATATACTAGGGCTTCTCTTGCTTAACATCTTCCAGCGTTCAAGCATGGGAATGAAAAGATTCATTTGACCAAATTTGTTGAGTTAATTTTGGCAAAAAATATTTTATAATTAATTTAGGAATAGAAGCGATAAATTTTTCCTTCCTTTATAGAACAACAGATACATTTTGAACCGTATCCTGTTAAAGAGGAGAGTAAAAAACCTGGAACAATTTTTTCCATCGACTTTTCACGCATTCCCTGACTTTTCCCGGTATTCAATACTCAAAAATCCCTGTCTTTTCCAGGTTTTTCAAGTCTGCGGTTAACCCTGCTTGAGCTATATGTGTAACTAATATCCACTCGCAGCATTCCATTTCAAACCACGGCAAAGGGTGCTCATTGCTGTTTAAGGCGATACGCCACCAACTCTCCCCGACAGTTGACATGTTTCCCACACTACAGCTGGGTTTGGATCAGCGAAAAAAAATTACTTCTTCAAAATAAGAAATAACTTTTTTATTTTCCTCTTTTCACCACCGTTGTCCATGGAGCAGGCGAGTAAATATTGGTGAAGATGATGCGTCCACGTGTAAACAATACAACAAAGGTCACGCGGGAGAGAGGAGAAAGTCAAGAGATTTTGGAAAGAAAATGTTTGCCGTAAGGAGCGAGAAAGTACGTCTTTGTACTCAGACGACGTATAAAGTCTGCAGGTCCAGCGGTGGAAACTCAAAAGGACGACTGACTCGGTGGGTGAGTGAAAGCATTCTAGGGCCATTCTACTCGATAAACTAATCCTTCCGGGATTTATCGGCGACAAGATTTGATCAAGCCCATCATTTTTTTCGGATTAGTGGGTCCAGGAACGTTACCAATATATCGCCAGTGTTTGATTACACGTCTTCCCGGTGTCTCCCAATCGAATCTTCCCGGATGTCTCCAACTCAGACCTTCGTCTTAGCAGTGGCTGCCATTGGGCTCGTCGGCGTGGTCCGCGCGAGCCCTTCGGCCTCCCTCTCTCCCGGTGGACCCTCGCGTGCGCCTGGGAGCGATCTGGGGATAGGAGCCCAGGGGGTACCCTACGCGCACGCCGAGAAGCAGGGACCAGTCACCGGGATACCTTCCGCCGCAATGAACGGGACGACGCCCGCGCATCCGGGATTCGTCCCGCAGTTCATCACTCACGGGAGGCTGGGATAGACCAAGGGGTGCCCAAGGTGTTCCCACGAGCGCGAATGGAAGAACCTTTGGCTGCGTTTCAGTTCGTGTACGCTCCCCCTCCCCCTTTTACCCCATGACTCTCCCCATTTGCCTCAATGCATCCCCGCGGAATGTGCGAAGGGTTGCGAGGAAAAAACTACCGAATAAAAATTCTGTAGAGAAATATAAAACGCTTTAACTTATTATAAACCTGATGAGTAACGTTCTCGGATCGAAATCATGCAACGGATGAAGTGTTGCGACTCATCACTTGGGTTTGATACGCAGTAGTAAACGCAATTTTCTCCCGAAGTCCCGTCTTTTATCTCAAAGTATCCTTTGGATGGGACACTCCGCGTGCATCAATCGGGTGGAAGGTTACAATCCTCTCCACTTAACTTACTTTATAAATAGTGGACTAATCTAGAACGGTGTGACAGTCCATCCTACGGATAGAATATAGTAATCCGGCTGCCCAACTGTACTCATACATCGACGAACGACCTCGACAATACCTCCATCACCTGCTTACATCACTCTAAAACGTCAATACCGGCGGTATTCAGCTCAGCCGACTTAATTTAATAGAATGATGATGCCATACTGACAATTGTAGTAACTTATCCGGAACTCATGAAATTTGCACTGATAAAATGAGGGTAGTGGTGAGATTATTTTGAATGCCACCATCAATATCAAACGAGGGAGCAATTTTGTACGGAGATAACGCCAAAAGGGAAAAGTAAATATGTAAAAGACCATTTAAGACGCACGACAAAAAATGATTGAGACGTTGCTTCTTTCAAAAAATTACATAAATACCATTGTATAGCCGAATTTAAACAGGAAACGACAATAGTAGCTGTGCAAGTCGTAAACGCAAAGGGAAGGACTATTAAGCTTTCCCAATCATACAGGTTGAAACAAAAACCGTGGTTTATCTTTATGAATGAATTAATTTTAAGGCAAATTTGGCTATTTTTGAGACTTTCATGAAAAGGATATGTAGCAATGTATATCTACCGTAGTTCCTGTAGTGTTTGGAAATAGTGTGAAAACAGTACCATCCTGTAAAAATTGAGTCGCCAAAATTAAAAATTTAGGCTACTTCAAAAATTCAAAATACAATTATTTTCAGTTTAACGCCTACACCAATACACATTTTTTAAATCAGGATGTTTACGGTATGAAAATACACTCAAAGAAAATATACGACACAGATTAATGGTTCGATACATTGGTGAATAAGTTGGGAGTGAAAGGTGTGTACTTAACCATTTTTAAGGCGTAAGAGCAAAAAGATTGGAAGCGCCTTTTATGCAACAATACCTTTTCTAAAGATTGCAGATATATAAACAACCACCGCATTATCTCCACTGAAAAGTTAATGAGGTACGTGTAATCTAACAAGTGTGAAACACGTAACAACCCAACCTGTGTTCAAGTCACCTAAAAAACTCATGAATAGAAACTGTGAACATTGAATGAATTTCACATACTGCACTTCTCTGGAAGACATGTTTTATAATAATTATATGTGAGTTAATCGAGGCTACTATATTAAATAATAATTCCACATTCTATGCCAAATGAGTTACTTACCTACGAAATTTGTTTTTTTTTTCGAAACATGATCTAATTATTCGGGTGGCTTACTTGAAAACTTCAATAGTCAAAATGAGAAAGCTGGTTAAAAGGCACGATTTCGAGATTATCCTCCTAATTTATTTTCTTGAATAATAATCTTTCGGGGTTTTAAATCAAGCTAATATAATAACAACGTATGATCGCGGAATATCCTTCGTGCACTGCGCACGTCTACCGGCAGGAACAATTGTATGATACATCTATTTTGGAATATTGATTGGATTACATAAAATAGGTAAGCATAGACTAAATTATTTAAAACATCGAGTAATGGTTTCGACTTATAATACTCAAATCATGCATTTTTTTATAAATTTATAAAGGACGCCCATTTTCAACATGTTATATAAAATATGAATTTCCGTTTGACAATCTCTACGAGTGTTCGGCTGATATCTGATGTCGTTCCGTAGTCTCATAAACTCCGTACATATGATTTTCGGTCCAAAAGTTTCCTGGACGTTATTGTGCTTAAGAGGCCATGAGGATTTTTGATTCTGTACAATGACTGCGATGCTGTCTGCCGCACGAAACACGTTAATTTCTTCCTAAACCTCATAACACTTTTGACTCTCATTCCCTGTGGCTTTCATTGCCCCTTGGATATATATTTATACTCTCTTTCAAACTAATAGTAATTATTTTCAACTTTTCTACTCCGCATGCAAGGATTTCAATGCTAAGTGTGTCACCACCTATTTTCTCCCCGTAGCTGACTTCTAGCCTTGCTCCTTCGTCATTTTCACTTTCGCCAATGGATCATTCTCCTTAATAGGACAAATGCCGAATTCATTCCACCCCGAAAGAAAAGATATTTCTTAAAATCTACGCATATAATAATAAAATGTAAGAAGTAACGATTTTGAGGGAGTGTTTTTATATCACCTTGCAGAGGTACATAAGATAACTTTTGATAGACCTGAGTAATGCAACAAGTTACCGCTAAATAGTATAGTAGGGGACGTTACGTCCTCGTCTGTCATTCCAAGGGTCGCGGGTTCGATTCCCGCCTGGCTGAGTTTCCCTCCATTTAGGGCTTGGGTGTTTGTAAATGTGACCTTTGTTATCGTTGCTGAAAATTCGATGTGAAGGCCAAAATGTGTTGTTTTTGGATTAATAATGAATATAGAAATTTATACTGAATAAATAAATTCATTAAAAATAAATAAATTATCTTAGGCAAAAATACTGCATTGAGAAATTAATGCCCTGACCACGTGAGATTTTTTCCCATGCTGAAAACTTCTATTTCCGGTTCTGTTTGTTTATACATCGCACTTGAATAGGATTATTCTCTTGCTACATTACCATCATGCCTTGCCATACTATCAGAAACGCCATTTGGTTTTGTCCAACCTCACATTTCTTTCCTTAGAACAATTTTATATTTATCCACTTTGGCTGACATTTTTTCTCGAGGATTCTCCTCTCGGATATTCAATTGGTGGACTCTGGCCCTCCAAAATATGTTATCCACGAGGCACATATCATCTACATCTACATAATACCCCGCAAGCCGCCGTAAGGGCGTGTGGCGGGGGGTGTTAGGTCACCAACCGTAAAAAGGAAAAATACCAAATGCAAAAGAACAACGCGGAAAATTACACCTACAGCAGCGAACACACTCATGCAAAAATCCCTTCATCTAACACTCATGCAAACACATATACCGCAAAACAACTAAAAACTGCACCCCAGGATGCAGCACGAAAGCCATCCTACAACACGCAAGCCAGGACACAACAAGCAAGAATGTGAAACATCACTACCGCATGAAAATGCACCACAAAACACTCTACCCTCCAAAGAATCTGTAAAAAGGCAGGGAATGCGACCCAACGTTGCAGGCAGCAGGAATTTCCCCCCGCCGAGAGGGATGAGGGACTGAAAGGGAAACTTAAAAACAGATGAACAGAACACGAATGAGGTCTTTCGGAAAGAATGGGTTATTATAACAAAACACATAAGGTAAGTGGAAGAGCATGCATTTAAGTAGAACTAATTATTTTTAGACGCTGAGGGTGGCAAGTGGAATTTTTGCTATCTATAACCCTGCAGTTGCTATCCCGTATTGTCCGTGGGAAGAAGGAGTCCTTGAGTCGGCTAGTTCTGGCATCTATTTCACGAATTTTATATGCATAATCCAAGCGACCAATGTATGTAGGAGTACGAATAACTTGCGAGACCTCCGTGCTGAAACATGCTGATCTGAATTTATTTAATAATTTCAATCTTGCATTGAATCGTCTCTCTTCCAATGATTCCCACCCCATCATGTGGCATAACACGCCATATTTGTGATAGTTGTCCTTACCTTGCAAAGGGTTTCCTGCTGTATCCCACGTTGCAGCAATTCACGCGGTTCCGTAAATTTCACTTCCATCCAGAGCAAAAGAATTAATACCAGCCCGATATTCTTTAAACGAGCTGTCATTGAACCTCTTTGACTCACTTTCACGACGAACTTGAGCGTGGTTGGGCAACTTGTGCCAGATTTGATTTATAAAAATATCTATAGAGAGTTTTTTTTATCTTCGCGGATATTTGAGACAGGAAATGTCCACTTTTATCAATGATAGGTCTACATTAAATAGTTAGAAGCCTGGAAACCGCAGTGTATATATGACATTTGAATTCATGTCAGCCGCTAAAGAAGACAAAAGAACGCAAGAAAGCAATGGAGTAACAGAAATGGAAAAGCGCCTTGAACAAATGAAATGCACAATTGCCGACGTTGACTAATGTAAACAAACTACACTGAGCGTGAAAATCAACTCGGAGTGATGAAACCTGAGTTATAATATTATTTATAGTTATCATAGATCAGGAGTAGTGCGAGAAACTACTAAAGAAAGGCCTGTACCAGAAAATAAGAAGATGGTATGCAAAATATTATTACTCTGTTAAAATTTACGATTTCAAAATACCCAATGTCTGCTCAAAAATTATTTGTTACATCAAATAATTTTCTCATTAATAATAGGATATTTCATCGTTTTCTGTCGATAATTTTGATATGAAATCATGGATCAACGAAACTCTTAAAAATGGTGATTCAGACGAAAATATAGAGGTATGGCTTTGGGTTTTATTGTTTTCCCTTCATGTTAAGAAATACTTATTTCTCATCAAATATCATCTTTCTTGAACAGAACGTGCTATCATCATTAGTGATGAAACTTCAGCTCTACGTTCAGCAGGTTAATAGTGCATTAGAAGACACCAGTCAACAGGTAAAATAAGCACAAATTAGAATTATTATTGATAATCAGGGGCTCGTTTTAATTTACTCTGACATGCGTAGGTGCTGCAGAATCTCCCACGGGTGGTTCGTGACACAGAAACGCTTCAACGAGAAGCCATTACTTTGGGTGAAAAGATGAAGATTGTAAAGGAAGAAATATGTAAGGTAAATCGTGATCCTTCAACTGTTCACATTTCTACTCTTTTTATGAACAGCTCCTTTGTAAAAGTGTTGCAGATAATATTCCAAATTGAAACTATTATCCTGGAATACTCATGAAGTATTTGTTTTGAAGGTGGAGCAAGATACGGGCCAATCGATGGTAATGCCTGAACGTTTAGATCGTTTAAAAATGAAAATGCTGACTGCGAAGCAGGCACTGCATGAGGCCGACAATTGGACGGCTTTATCTGCTGATTTAGAGGAGGTAAATAATTTCTCTAAGTTTAATGGAATATTGGTGAATTCTATAATTGCAACAGCAGCCAAAGAAATAACAATATAAGGTTTCAGTATTCAGGTCATGTTTTCAAATGTGCGAGATTACAGATTTCAGTATCATGATGATTGTAATGCAGTTTTTTCATTATTAAGAGTAGGTACATGGATATTTTGAGACTCATATGTAAGGCTCATATAGGATGTAATGTCTGAGCTAGATGATTTCACAATTAAGTAAAATCAAGAAACTAATAGAAGGAAGTTCCAGAAGTGGCCGATTAAAAAGATGAAATGAGAATTTAGAATATCAAGTACAAGGTGGTCCACCTATTGTAAATCGAGCTCACATAATTGATTATAAAGAAGTTAGTTCTTTCCACTGTGGATTTTGAGAATAAAATTTCACCATAACTTGGGGCAACAGAAATTTGATCACCTTTTAATCTACATATTTAATTCCTAAGACTCAATTGTTGACTAGTTTTATATCAAAGATTTAATCGAGTAATTTATATAGTAACCAAATATATTTTTAGCCTTAAACTTTTAGCATCCACCTCTTAGTGGATTTTTAAAGATTGATTCTTTCATAATGTGTTTGAAAAAGTACTTACATATAGTGAAGATATTTATGGGTCCCTGAAGATGTGTCCCTGATGTGGGCATCAAATGAAGGATATCTTCAAGGTCCTCCTTGTAATTGCCATTTTCTTTATCCTGCGTGGATAAAACTCTGACGAGTAATTACATTATTGAGAAACACAATAAATGGGAAAATTGGAGGATAGATCTCAAGAGGAAGATAAGAGATAAGTACTTCAGACCCATTGAGAATGAGGTAAAACAGAAAAGCTATGAGGGCATTTATTCTGAATAAAGAAAGATGGAGTAAACTGATATTAATATTATCATACTGGTGATGAATTACTTTATTAAAGTGGTTTATATATTTTTCAAACATGTGCATTCTGTCATACATGTTTTGTCATAATAAATATGTGCTACATAGTGTGCATTTCTTCATTAGGTATTTGAATCGGGGGACATGGAAAGTATTGCCTCAAAGCTGGTTAGCATGCAACAGTCCCTTAACATATTGGCTAATGCACCAGATTCTGAAGACCGCAAGCTGCAGTTGGAAGAATTGAAAAATCGACTTGAGGCATTAGCAAGTCCTCCCCTCGTTCAAGCACTCACATCAAGTTCTTTAGGTTTGTTTGAAATCGTAACATATGATTAGCTTCTACTGCTGGTATTAGCATTTCAAATTTAGACCTGGAAATTTTATAAAATGAGTCATTTTAGTTAAACCACATTCATCTTTTCTATCTGCTGGAGAAATTAGTTTGTGATGATTGTCTGATGTGGCCACTTCAGTCAACCTGTATATTATATTTCACTTGATTGGTCATGGATAACTCTTTAAGTCAGGAAACACAACCTGGCAACAATAAAGTTATCGGCTTATGCCTGCATTAAACCATATGGCTGGGTAATGGTTTCCCTGACATCGCAGTAGTAATCTTTTGGTCCATAGATGCTGACTACTGTATGTACCATTAAAAGCATTGTCCAACCAAATGGATCCATAAGGGAGCAACCAAATGATATTGGTGTCATCAGTACAATGATGTAAAAGCCTTTGTTATAACACTATTCATGAATTATATGCAAAGAGATTCTGCTGCCATTGCATCTTGAATCATGCCAAATTCAATTTTTTAGTAATTGGGTATCATCATTCTATGTAAGCATCATACTACAAGAGATTCACAATAGTATTGCAGTCAACAGCCCATTCAACATTCCAGTCAACCTAGAAATTCACTTCTTAAATCTCATTGATGCAGTTCATTTACTCCCTGTAGAAAGTCATTACGTCGTTAGAAAACTGGCATTATCGCTTATGTAAAATTATTTTAATTGGCTTCAAGAAAAGGAAAACATTGACAGTAAATTTAGGTTGCTTTGAAAGCTCATTAAAATTAACACAGACAAATGCACAAAAATTAATAACACTTTGGTCAAAACTAAAAAAAAGTGGAAAATTACAATGTTTGCATCAATATATCATTCTTCCACTTTATGTTAATCACTGCTATATATTCAATTTGACTTGTAATAATTATGTGCGTCCAAACTAGGGAATATTATGGCTGTAGATATCAATCCATCACTGGCATAATCTGTACCATTTAAATGAACATTCAATGTCTGTATACTTTATTTCAGAGGATACAAGGCGATTTGTGAGGATTTTTAAAGATATGGATCGACTGGATAGACTGCCAGAGTATTACCATAAATGTCATCGCAGTTTTCTTCTGCAAAAGTGGCTGTCACTGGTTGAATCCGAACAAGATGATGGAATGACTAATCTAATGCATAAGTTCTATGATCTTCTCATTTCTAACTGGGATGAACAGGTGAATTCTTTGATGTCAGTCATAACTGCTTTTCAATGAATGAAGTAAATATATGTCCTTTTTCTTTTAGGCTAAGAAACTTGTAATGACCACAGTCTATC
Source organism: Hetaerina americana (assembly GCF_022747635.1). Classification (NCBI taxonomy): domain Eukaryota; kingdom Metazoa; phylum Arthropoda; class Insecta; order Odonata; family Calopterygidae; genus Hetaerina; species Hetaerina americana. Next base: position 51,507,021 of record NW_027287095.1, read on the forward strand.
CTGACTAATATTGGTAGCCATTAGGAAAAGTTTATTGTTATAAAAATTATATCATTTACATTTTGAGTTATTCATTAGAACTGCTCATTTAAAGAAATGCAAAACAGATGATCTGTTTATTAGTTTGATTAAGTAAGTTGCTTGCAACTGTGTACAGTTCAGTGACTTAGTTCTAAAATGATCAATGCTATTTTTAACAGTTTTCAATATTAGGAGTTTTAACCTAAAACTTAAAAAAAACCTAACCTTAACCCATAACCTTTTGGAATTGATATTAGCAGTCAACTGTTTAATATTCCTTGAAATGGTATTTTTACTTTTTAGTTTCATGTGAATAATAATAATATTTGCTGTTCAAAACCTGCATATTTGTATGCCTAATAACTTTGAATCAGAAAAAAATTGTTATTTTCCATTTCAGAACCTGGCCACAGGATCTGAAATGCATTGTGGTGTTGAAGTCATTGTCAATTTATGCATGCATCATTGCTATAACTTCCTGCAGACTCATTCAAATCTTGTTTGTTGGCAAATTTATCTCATCATTTATTAGTAGAACTGGATACTCAATCTGGTTTCTGGGTATTTCTCACTATTTTTTATTTTTTCAAGCATTGTGTGTGTTTGGCTTAATGTTCATGTTGTGAAACGAATTTTCATTGCAATTGTTTCAGCCGAATTTCTTATTAAATCATCAATTTTCGAAAGATGAAAATAAAGCTTAAAGCTTCATTTGTACAACTGGCAGAAATCAAACAATATTGTGTTATTTTTTTGACAGTTTACTGAGACCAAGGTGCACCAGAACAGAAAGCATATCTTCCTATATTTTATCAGTCTATGTGTATACCATCTAGTAACTATCCACAACTAAACAAATTTTGGAAAAGACCAATATTGTATTTTATGTGTTAATTTTTCTTCTGCTCAGATGATCATTATTATAATGGATGGTTAAAATATTTGCGACACTGTTATTATGAGCTGCTTTTGTATGTAGTCTTCATTCAAGGATAATGTTATTCATATTTATCTAGTACTTAAAAAAAACTGTGTCAGGAAAAAAACCATACCAATTATGTACTTGGTAGGCCAAATGGTGTGGACGAGCTTTCAGTCCATTACCACCAGGAACAACTTTGGCCCGAATATATGTTGACATTTTGGGAGGAAGAGGAGGTGCCAAGGAACCAGGACCAGCTGAGTGTGTTGACGCTGCCTTAAGGCGCCTGCCTTCCAATGAGCACTTGTCTTTTCTCTTGCGCCTTTCAGAGAGCACTGGTCGCTTCTCTGCTGATCTTTCTTCTGCCATCAACCGCACCTGTAAAGGTTTGTCTCAGCATTTATTCATTTCTGTCCTCAACAAGAACAGATTTTTCTTTTATTCATAATTTTAATGATTCTCAAATTAAAGTCAATCTTTCATTCTATATTATAATTACCTTTCTTCTCCGTGTAATTTTTTGGGTTATCCCTCTGTATAGTGGATATTTAATTGTGACTGTGTTTCATTCCTCCTGCTGAGATCATTGTCAGTAGCTAACATTGTGTATGGCAAATAAAAATATATATTTTCTGCTTCGGGACCATTCCACTGAACTTAAAACTGATATGAGCTGGTGTACATAGAGGTATCAAAATGTATCCAGTCTAACTACATGTGCATCACTTGCATAGCTTTTTGCTCACTTATTCAGATCTTGTCCACTTGCAACTTTGTCTCCCTATTTATCAGTAGAACTGGATACTCAAGCCTTACTGCTGGGTACTACTTGGTCCCTGTTTTCAAACATAGGGAGATGCATTATTTTTTGTTTGCTGAGTATAATGTCAGCTCCTGTCGATGTTTTCTGTAGGAATATTAAAATATTGAGTCATGAAGCAATACTCAGAGGGATACTGCAAAAATATGAAATACGGAAAACAGTTGCTCTGAAAGTTTTTTTTTTCTGATAGCTAATCTTTCTGGGTAAAACTTGAAAAAAATAGTTTTTTACATCTAATAAGTAGAAATTTGAGAAGAGTATGCTGTACATAAAATATGAATTACAATGTATGGCAAAACTGAGGTGCACATAAAATTTCATGACATGATAATCGTCCTTTCAAGACTTGGTTCAATTCATAGAATAATTTTTCTATATTTCATTGGGTGTGTTCAAAATACTTGAAATATATGTTATGAACATTTATGATTTTAGTTCATAATGCTGATAGTTTATTTTTCAAATTTCAAACTTATTTTTAATTTACCAAGTAAAACAAAACTAATGTTCTACTGGCCACTGTCTAATTTCTTCACTATGTTTAGTCTGTTAAGTGGTCAAATGTTTGATGAGTTCAATGAAATGAAGTATTGAAAATTAATCCTTCCCCAAAGTGACCTCATAAATCGTATTTTTCATCAGAGATATTGACAAACTAATTGAAAATGTCATTGCGGCAAAACTATTATAAAAGATATGTATGCCATAAACTTCTGTTGGGAATGCCCAACCCAACGATACCAGTAATAAAACATATTGTGGTGAAGAGGATTATTTTTCTAGCAACATTTAACACAGTTAATTTTCAAACCATTTAATACAGATAGAATGATGATCACTGATATGACTTTTTACAATTTTAATCCTTACAGATTGCTTGCCATCAGATGACCTTTTGCTGTCCTTAGCTTGTGCCATTCAATCTCCTTTTGTAACCCATGTGGCTAAATACTCTCAACTGGAGCAAGCCGTGTTGTTTCATCAGCTTTCAAACTTGCACCGTGCTGGTGATGATATCTCTGAATATCTTCATTCACTTGTTCACTCAATTCCCAGAGTGTTCTCAGTGGCTGATGAAGCACACCAACGCTGCCTCAGTTTCACTCATGGCTGTGGATTTCCAGGACTTGTGTCTGCCTTAGGGGTAAATGTTTTATCATGAAATTTTGCTGATATTTTTACTACCTCAGCATTTGTTGAGAATTTTAAGCCTAGCTTAGTAATTGCCTCTAGATGTACAGTTCTCATTCAGAAAATTTTTATGCAAGCTAGATGTGAGTGTGGTGCTCAATAACTTGATGCTAGATGGCATGGCATTGTTCTAAAATTTCTCTTTCATGCCATGTTTATGGGGTGTTCATAGCCATAAATAATGACAATATCTGTGATATGAAAGCCATTAAATTATCTGTAGCATGAAAAGGAAAAGAGATTTTAGACAATACTCATTATTGTTCTAAATATATCTGTACTCTCCTCCAAGAACCTCTATTTCTGATAAAAGAGAGCCCTCTGTGTGTGTTTGTCATATTGCTCAACTTGTTTCTGCATTCCAACTCTTCTGTCCATTGAATTTAGCTTAGAAACGTTACCTGCAAAAGAATTCTTTTCACTCTGTGTATTCCATTATTACCTTAATATAGTGGAACCCTGGTTATTACATTATCCTCAAGTATTTGTTAGGAAAAGTTTGGGAAAATATGGACTTTTATTTTAATTCTCAAATTAAAAATTTCAGTGCCGAGGAATCCCTGAAAGAAAATATTGAGCATTGGCTTAGGCCAATATTTTTCCTCCTTTCATTTCCTAGATAAAATGCAATAAATCTTGCTTTCTTTTAATGTATGTAAATGTTCTATTACTTTCAAAATTACTTTTTCACATGAGTTTTACTGCCCAAAGTTCAGGGATGTGATTATAATATCAAAATCCTCATTGTGTTACCTTCTAGCTGTGTGACCTAGAGCTGTACATGATGGAGGTATGATTTTTATGTTGAGAACTTGCTCTGTATGTTGACTTATCCACTTATAGAGCCCTGCATCAAGTGTGCCATGTTGCATCTGAAATTTGCTTATGAAAAAGTATAATTTTTACCTAAAGAAATGGATTCTTGAAAAATATTATGGCATTATTTTCTTTTGCTTTATTTTCAATGAATTGTGTATTATTTCATGTTCTTTGTGCACAACTGTTTTTTAACGCTAGAAGTGAAAATTTGATAGCCTTAAACACAGTGTATTTATATATTTGCATTAAATCTTATTTTTTACAGTTATGAGCCATTTCTGTAATATTTATCTTCTTTTTCTTTTGTCTAGGCTTACTTTGAGAGCTACATTAAACTCTATGGAACACTTTTAACTAAGTTGAAAGTATCGAAATCCAATCAGGAAGATTGGAATGTCTTTCAGATGTGCCTTACTTTGCTCCAGAGTGTAGGTAAGCATTGATATTCTAAATTTGTGATATCTTCTAAACTACTGAATATCTATTCCTCTGGTTACTCCTTAGTGTAGTGGTCTCCTTGTTTTGGCATCATGCACAGTTGCTCTCCTCATGGCAAAAGAATTATTTATGTAGTGTAGTTAGAGGAAAACGAAAATGTTTAGCTTGATTACATAATGAAAACTCTGAAATAAAGATTAATTAAACACTGGAACCTCTGTACTGTCAAATATGTATGGAAAAATTCTCTCAAGAATGATCTTTAAAATTAATAATTTAATTAATTTCCATTAATATCACTCATGTTGTTATTTCAATTATTATTGAGCCAATTGTGGCAGCATTGTTCAGCTTGATTTCCCACTTCTGAATTCGTTTATGTGAAGACTAGATACACAACTGTATTTCCACAAAGATAATTAGTGATAGATGTTGAATTTTGTTTCATTTAATGTAGGTGATCTTCTTGGCCACCTAAAAGATCTTGACACAGAACTGACCCAGAGTTTATTGACTACATCCAAGGATTTATTGTACACTTCAGAGGAAAGAAAGGACCCTTTCTTGCGTTATGATGTACTCCTACTGTCTGCTAATGGTCAGAAAGAGTTAAAAGAAATCATTGAATCTGCTCAGCAAGGTAAAAATCTCTCTCTGATAACTCAATGGTTTTCTTATGATTGTTTATAATTGCATCTTATAAAGTATATCATTTTTGCTTAATACGTAGATAAATGTCATTTTGACATATTTTGGAGGTGTTAATTACTGTGATCCTTATGCGTGTTTCAGGTAATTCATTGCTGGTGCAGCCAATAACAAAAGCACAAACTTTATGGGCTGAAGTGTACAGTACCACTCTTGGAGCAATTTACACTCCAATTGAAAGCCAACTGAAGCAGGTTTCCAAGTTTGCTCCATCAGATGGGATAGCTCGTCGCCATGTGGGATCAGATGTACCAGATTTTGGATTTGCTCCCCAGGAGTATATCACCCAGGTATATTTTGTTTCACTGTATTTTTTCACCAGCATGTTTGGAACAAGAAATGAACTGATGAAGTCATCATCAAAAATAAAGAGGTGATTTTTTCCTGGAGCCTAATGCTGAAATGTTATGTTAATCTCCACCTCGATAAAATTGTTTGCTTGAAGCCTTTTGCAACTATAGCCTGTATTTCTGCTCATATGAAAAAGTTGCTAAAATGCTTCTTTTCTCATTCTGTTGTATTATAAGCATACCCAAATCTTCTTTGTCAATAAGTGAGTTGATGAACCTCAAATATGTGCTCTTTGTAAGCTAGCAATGCATGCTGTTAATTCTTTGGGTACATCATATCGAAGATGGTGGACAATAACTACCAAAATTCACCACGAATATGCTCAATAGGAGAAAGATGCTGGCCAGAATTCTGACAGGGTATGTAAGAGAAGCCACAGATAGACTGCAGTTCTTGTACATAAGATGTTGTGAGCTAGAAGAGAAAGATAATTGAAGGGAGTCCACTGAAAGCTCTTTTCCAAGGGTTAAATTTGGACAGAATAGGGTCGAAACGTTGCAGTAGTGTCCATACAGGGTTATTCCTTGAATTTTATCTGCATCTATTGGGATTAAATCGTGCAGAAGCACATGGCAACAGCAATTTTGAAGCCATAGTAAGACCATTCCTGACTCATTTTTGAGATAAAAAATAAAATGTGTTACGTCAGATAATTGGAAGAGAAGGGCAATATGATTGTGTGGTGTTCTTGTTTGTTAATCTCCACTCAAAGGAAATGGGAGATGATGCTGTATTTCAATTGGGTGATATCACCATATTTTTTCATCAACTGCTATCAGTTTTAATTAACTATTATGAAATAGAAAAAGTTTTTGAAAGAAGATAGTCATACTTAGGTCGTGGGGATAGCATGCTCTAAATTTTTGCAAAAACGCCCTAAAATCAAGAAAAATGACAATGTAAAAGTGACTGTTCACATTTACAACCTATGAATGACCATTTGCAGTCAATGAATGTATGTTAATATAACATCTGCAAGCAACAATCATCGTTTTCCTTTTTTGGAGTTTTTTGAAGGCTGGGTCTCCAGACAAGCTAACACAGGAGCATGCACTCAAATAATGTAAAATCATGCGCAAATGTTTAGAGCTAACTGTAATAAAGCTATAGAAATTAATCGTGTAGGTTATTTATTAGCATTCAAGGGCCTGTCTGGAGACAAAACTAATATTATAATAATTATGTCAAACATTGGAATTGTTAAATGATAAGTTATGTGTTAATGCATCGTAATCACATTTTTAAATGAAGGGTGCTCTTCTTTTCTCATTAACACTAGATTGGGCAGTATTTGATGACCTTGCCTCAGCACCTTGAGCCCTTTCTCTCTAGAGACCAGGCCTCTACTGGTCCACCTCCATGGAGTGGATGCTCTGAGTTACTTTCTGCTTTGGATGGTAGTGATGGTGTGGCAGGAGGTTTGGCAGAGGCCCTTCTTAGTGGAGTAGCACGTGCAACTTGCAAGCAGTACTCAGAGCTCATTTTAGGATTACATAGCCTTGGATCCGATGCTGCCAGGCAGCTTGCTACAGACATAGGTAAATATTTTTCTCCATTCTTTCTTACAGATCCGAAAAGGGCGAGGGGGCCATGGAATCCCTCTTGGGAGAATATTTGTGACTTCAATAAAATTGAAAATGATTATTATTTAAATACCTGGCACGACTTGTGAATGCCTGCTGTGTCCAGGGCATAAAAAATCTACAGCAGAGTGCATTGTGTTCCCCAAATTAATGCAATTATTTATGTATTTTCAAATTTATATGATTTTTAACTTTCACGTGGGAAAACCTCGATGAGGTTTTCTACATTAAGTACTGCTTTCGTATGTATGGGTTTGTAATCAGGAGACATTAAGTTGTTTTTATTGAACTATGGGGAATTAACTTTGAAATTGACTTCCTGTGGGAAAATTCTCATCATTCTCAAAAACTGCAAAAATTGATGTAAGATTTAGTACAGGTTTTTGTAAATGATATTCGCAATTTTTATTTATTATTCATTGCAACTATGGTTATCTTCACAAAATGCACACCCGCTGGAAGATCTATTCTCTTATTTTCAATGAACTTGGCACTTAACTGGCAGGTTTGCATTCTGCACACTGAAGTGGTAGATTTGCCAGAATAACAAGATGGTTAATGTTTCTGCTGTAGAGTCTAAAGAAAAGCTGTACCAGCTCTTCTTCATTAGATCAATTGTGACAGGATTTACTGACTGAGATATCCTTTGCTGATTGAAGTAAATAATACAAATGTACAAGTATCATGTACTTGTATACAGTGCAATGTACTTATCTTTCCACTAAACTTTTTATTTGGTACTACTAGTTTTGACACATTGGCATCATCCTCGGGTACCTGAGAGTGATGCCGATGCATCGAAACTAGTTTTACGGAATAAAAAATTAAGAGGAAAGATACATTGGTATTTTTTACTTCAGTGATAATGGATTTACACAAAGTTAAGCCTGAAAACATCAAATATCCACTGCCGAGGGACTTTCCAGATTATGAGAAAAACAAAATTTGCACTTCCTTACCGATTTTTGCCATGTAGAATTTTCAGATTAAACAAGGGCAAAACACTTGATAGTTTAGAGAAACTTGTTATTGTAAAATTAAATATGAATGTTCTTTTAAATTACAATATTTTTGTAAACCACTGTCCTCTCCTCAAAATCCTGTTTCCACAGCAAAAAGTGATACTCCCTCTCTCCTATTGACTCCACTCCTTGTGTACTTCCTATCTAACCACCCCCTACCCTTCACTCTCAGTATGTGTCAAACAACCCATCCATGATAATGTCCTTCTTAGAATCACTTATACCTCATCCCTCAACCTGCCTCTCTCCCTTCAACCCCGCCTTCCTGCTTAACCGTTCTTATTCTACCCTCCTCCCTACCGCCACGACACCAGCTACCTGCCACCATCCTCTCAAATAATGACCAAAAGGGCTTAACCCCTCCCCTCTTTTTACCTCTCTACCTGGTTTGATGAACTGAGATGCGTTTTACGGTACAAATAAATCTGTGGAAAATGCAAATTTTGTTTTTCTCATAATGATAAAGTTCCATTACATCTCGCCTGAATCTGTTGAGTATATTGGGACTTGGCAGATGCAATTTACCTTTCAATTTCATAATGAAGTGGATGTACCAGAATGTCTTCCACAGTGTTGGATCAATCATGGGAGGCACCATGGAATGACCAAGAGGTCCCCAGATCTAATGCCAATTAATTTTGTTGGCGTGGTTATGTGAATGTTTATGAATGTATAAATATGTAAGAGTCTGCTACCAACTATACTTCAAGAGCAGAATGCATGGATTATAATGATAGAATATATATTTATATATCTCTCTCTATAATTAAATATGTTAATTTTATCACCATACTACGTTTTTCTGCATGAACCTAGTTTTCATTAAGAGTCTAGAAACTCCTCAGCCGCTCTGATTCTGCATATAGTATCCCTTAAAGTGATCATTTAACTGCACTACTGTTGTAAACACAGTTTTTAAGCATTATTTGAACTTTCATTAAACAGATTACCTTGGCAATGTTCTTGAGGAGCTTGGACTGGTGCTTTCTGAGCCTTTGAGGCAAGTGGCATCATTGCTGCGTTTACCTGCTGAGGAGTACCTCACTGGCAGTGCTGGTTGTGCACCACGCATAGTAGCTGCTGTGCGTCAGTTGAGAAATTTGCCATCCACCTCCTGAATTCCTTGCTTGGAAGTGCCTTTCAGTGGGCTAACAAGAGAGTTCATTCCACGTGTACAACTTCTGAGTGTACGTTCATATTAGCCTCCTATTTTGATAGCAAGTGGAGTATTACAGATTGAAACTTATATATATGCTATTGTAAATATCAATGACAGGGAAATGTTTTATCAGCATAATGCCTATGTTGGATGTTAGACAAGCATGTAATTTCACCAAAGAAAATAAATGGAATGATGTTTAATAAGAAAAATACATTTTTATTGATGAATAATTTTGCAAGACTCACATATTACTTATTTCTTCCAGGGGGTTTTATATTATAAATTGGGGCTCACAGAGAAATGAAGCCCAAGTTACACTTTATCATTCCTCCATCACTAAAAGGCAAACTGGTTCAATCCTCTATCAGTAAAAGGCAAACTGGTTCAATCTTGGATTTTGTTTTCAATGGAAATGCTTAATTATTAACTTCTTCTGGCAAAGTACAAACTTATCTCCTAAAGTGAATTTCATTAAAATATTAACACCATATGTGTGAAATTGAAGTGATTCAATAAAGATCAATTTATGTCAATGCATTTGAATGTAAGATAATCAGCTTGTACAAAAGAGCTAAAATACCTTAAATCAGACATCAGATGATGATGAGTCCTTTTCAGGAACAGATTATTTTTTAATTCACTGCTGAATGAAACAGTATTCATAGGACTGCAAAATAAATTGACTGCTCTCATCAATTAAAAAAATTGTAACCATCACAAACAGGATACGGCACACTTCATCTTTTACAACTTCCCAAATACAAATTAATGATTCGATCCTGGCACTTTTTACAATTTATTCAATTTTGACTCCAATCATGTATCACCTATTCATAAGTACATATCACTGAAGCATGTTCCTAGATGCACACCAGCACACTCACTCTGGAGCCCAGAGCTTAAATGTCCTATCATAGGAACATGTAGCGATGAACTGAGAGTCAGAACTGACATCCACAGCCATAACCCTCCCATCATGTCCAGGCAAAGTTCGAAGGGGTTGCCATGTTTTGTGAGACCATACCTGATAATTCAAAACATGAAACATTAAAAGCATGATTAAGGGAACATTCTACTGCCATTCAAGTCAATCTGGGTTCAAACTCAAAGGAATTGCAAGCTCTACAATATTAAATTGAAATCATTACTGCAGTCTCTCTCAAGTTATAATGGCAATAAACTATCACTGTTTAAAATAAGATAAGCATCAACACACAGATAATAAGATGAAATCACTACATGTAATTTAAGGAAACTATTATTTTGATGTTTTAGTAGAAGTATATTATAAAATTATTCATACTTCGATTCATACCTTTAAGATAATATGGGAAAAAAATTACCTTAGCTGTACAATCATATGATGCAGTGACAAGGAAGTGGCCCCCAGTACGCTGAAACTTGACATCTGAGAGTAAATTTTGATGGGCTGGTATTGTATACAGACATGTCCTTCGGCGAAGATCCCATATCTTACATGTGTTATCCTCACTAGCAGTGGCAATGTGATATCCATCTGGTGAAAAGTCGATGCCATAAATAGCTTTAATATGCCCTTCCATGAACATAATACAGCGTCCAGTTCTTAGATCCCAAACACGTCCAAAGGCATCTGTACCACTGCAATGAACATAGAGCTTGATCAAAATTTGCCTATTATATTATTGTATTTGCCTACTATAGGCATTAACTAAGTAGACACAAATGTATCAAAGAACAAAAACTTTTTCATTTGCTATAAAAAAAATCACCGATAAAATTATTAGTTTCTATACATACTACCTTGATCGAAAATTTCCCGGAATAACCACCGTGTGGCGCTCCCATCGTTCCGATTTGAGTTCTGTTTTTTTTTGTTAAATTGGTACATCTGTTGTTGATATTCCCTTTAAATCTTAGTGTCATAACTTGACATTTGCAAAAGTTACGGTCGGTTTTCGGTATGTCCATCAGTGCTTCCTGCGATTTTTCCATTACTTCCTCTCGGCTGCTAAAACGCGTTCCCCGTAATGGTTTTTTAACTCGATTGAACAGAAAGAAGTCACAGGGAGCCAAATCAGGTGAATTCAGTGGCTGTTGGATGGTATTTGTTGCATTTTTCGTCAAAAAATTACGAATAATGATAGCACTGTGCGACGGTGCGTTATCATGGTGCAAAATCCACGAGTTTTCTGCCCACATTTCTGGTCTCTTTCGGCGAATTGCTTCACGCAAACGTCTCATAACGCCCAAATAATACTCTTTGTTTACTGTCTGGCCTTCTGGCAAAAATTCATGATGCACTACACCGTTGTAATCCATGAAAACCGTCAGCATTGCCTTCTTTTTTGACTGAAAACGACGTGGTTTTTTTTGGTCTCGGCTCATTTGGTGAACGCCATTCACTTGCCTGATGTCTGGATTGCGTGTCGTACTCATAAACCCACGTCTCGTCTCCAGTAATGATCCTTTTGATGAATGTGGGATCGGATTCAGCCTCGCAAATCATGTCTTTTGCGACGTCAACACGGTCTCTTTTTTGCATGAAATTGAGGTCTTTTGCTGCTACACGACGGAAACCCAAATCATTAACCACAATGTCTTGGGCGGATCCATAGGCAATGTTCAAGTCCTCCGCTATTTCTCTGATGGTTAATTTGCGGTTATTGACCAACATTTCTTTTACTTTATCAATTTTTTCACCGACTTTCGATGTCGATGGTCTGCCACTGCGTTCATCATCTTCGATTGACTCACGACCACTTCTGAACCGCTCGTGCCACTGGTAAACAACCGTTTTTTTTAGAGAATCGTTGCCGAAACACTTTTCCAACATTTCCAACGTCCGTGCGCCACTAAATCCATTTTTTACGCAAAATTTAATACAAGTTCGTTGTTGCAAATTTAAATCCATTTCTGCAATTGTAAAAAATCGCCAACACACACAGAGATAGATGTACTCTTGGCTACGTAACTTTTGCAAATGTCAAGTTATGACACTAAGATTTAAAGGGAATATCAACAACAGATGTACCAATTTAACAAAAAAACAGAACTCAAATCGGAACGATGGGAGCGCCACATGGTGGTTATTCCGGGAACTTTTTGTTCAAGGTAGTATATCAATCTAGACATCTGTCTGAAATATTTAATCTGGAACAAATCTACCACACAAGTAAAGGAGCACGCCGCTCTAGAAATATTGATGTAGCTCATTTGTTTACTGACAATTTGATTGCAATAGCCATTTAGCCAACAAACTGCATAATGAGGACTGGACATAAATATTTAATGCATACTCATTTTCATAATTGAGAGCAAAAATTGATTTCTTACGAGACATTTTTAAGATTCTGATGGCCATTTCACCAAGAGTAGTAAATGCAAATTGCTTTGACACTTGATTTTTCACTTAGATATTTAGTAATTAGCTTAACGTAACCCAATACTACAACATTGATAATAATCCTTTCATAGTTTTGTACTGGCCATAATTAGCAATCTGAGGCAGTTTCATATGATTTTTTTATTGTAACTTTAACAACAGAATGTCTATGCTGAACTATTGAATATGTAGGAGAGGATCATAGCTGAAGGGAAAGGAGGCTTAGGGATAGCAAATGTGATTCAATCTGGACTTCAATTATCACAATATAGAATACTACCTATGGAGACATCTGCTTAATTCAAGGGTTAAAAAATATAAAATAGGTATTTTATAATGCATGTGTTGGAACAAAACGAAATATCTACCATTAATAGAATAAAGCAAATGCCACTATTTTGAATGCCATATACTTTTACCTTACGACATTTATCATTTATGCCCTCCAGAATTTCAAATTCAGAGTATTATAAAAAAATAGATAGTAACATCAATGAGGATGTAATGGCATAAGTAATAGACATGGAAATAAAATCTATCAGTTGGTTATCACGTTAACTATTTTTATTTAATAATCAATCCATTCTCCTTCATTCTGAAAGGCTACTTCTTGCCTCTCCAGCACACTCCAGACAACTTTTCACATATTCTCACTCTATGTGACAGCCTCAGTGAGCACTTAACTGCCTCAAAACCTTTCATTGGTCCTAATATACTCCCCAAGTAAAATACTGTCGGCATCTATGATTAAAAAAAAACCCATTCACAATTTCCATAAAAATATGGACCTAGAGGGCTGAACAAAAGGTTTATTCCTTCCAATGATATAGGCTAAAGCAGAGCCATTAAGGAACACAGTCTTTGACTGGATTAATTTTTTTAGGCCTACCATGGCTTCTAACCAACGCACAATCTTCTCAGATGATGATTGCCAAGAGCCATATTTTATTTAATTTATTTTAAAACAGTACTCACAAACAGCAGTACCTCCAATTTACAGTGAAAAATATAACAAACATAAAAGAGGACAAAAGACAAAAACAGCATAACAATAAACATCGAGAACTGAACATGGACCAGGAAAAAATTTAATTTGCTGAAAGGTAGGATAAAGCTTGGATGGTGAAATTGATGCCTGATAGATTAAAAGGATCGACAGTGTAAGTGAGCGAATATACAAGGGAGGAGAGGTGAAATAACGGTGAGTGCTTGGTGAGAGATATTCTAGGAATAGGCAGTTGGAGTAGAGAATGGGTGCGGGCGGATCGAGTTGGTATCCTGAAGTTGAAGAGAGAGAGAGCAGTTCAGAGCAATCAATAGTCCAGTTTAGGGTGTTGTGGAGGAGTTCTAAATCAGCTTTAAGTATGCAGTTTTGGGGACTAGAAATGGATAAAGAAGACAGAACAGCATTTGAGGACATATCGCGGAAATGTGGAACTCAATGTTTGACTATTTTGGCAAAGAAGTAACAGATGCAATTGAGGGACAATCAAATATGAAACTGGACAAGACTCACCCAGTGGTACAAACAGATCCATCGGTCTGGAATGATAGACAATGCACTGCTTTGGCATGTCCCTCTTGGTGTAGAACTTCCATTTTTTGCTCAAGGTCCCATAAACGCCATGATGCATCATGAACACAAGTGGCTAAGAATCGTCCGGATGGGTGAAAAGCCAGTCGGGACACTCGATGTGGGGCATGACCTTCTATATCAGCCAATGAATCCTCACTGTGGCAAATAATGCAGGAAACAAAATTAAAAAAAATATTATATGAACAGTAATTTAAAAAACAAAACCGGAGAGCATTCCATATTGCTTTATTCATAACTTCAGGATCTTAGGCATTTCTTGAGTAAGTTTGTGCAATCACAATTCCTGGAATCAACACTAATTCCTTACTAAATGATAGAAAATTTAAATAATCTTGCCATTATTCATGTTTTTTAAACACTATGGCTGAAAATATTCAATGCTTAAATAATTATTTAGATGCATTATTAATATGTAGAAGAAAAATATTGAATTTAATTAATATTCGCAACAATTTATTCACAATGCTTCACACATTGCTTCATAACACATTAGGGTATAAGTACCGTTCTCACCAGTCAGATTTCGTCCAGGCTAAAAGAATCTTAGAAAATATTGATTTGCAAATAGATGTATATTCTTTATCAAATCATTAATATCTTTTTTTAACTTAAAAAATAACTCTATCCATTAAGTAATGCTACAAATGCAAAGGATATTTCAAAAGCTCATACATACATTAATCTAAGGAATCGACAAATGCTCATAACAGATTTTTCCGACATCACTTAAGGAATTAGTTCCAAATGTTATTCAGAAAAGTTATGAAACACCTTATAACATGTGTGTTCAACAATAATTTAAAGAAGTTGTTCCATAAAATAAAGATAGGTAATATGAACGATTTATTACTCCAATGCAGAGGTAAAAGGTGACTTTTCCATTAAACTGTCCATAGTAAAAGGACACTGTTTCATGTTTAAATCAATGCAGAGCATCTCAAATATCTTAATTCATTGAAAGCACCAATATTGGGAAATAAGTAATTACTGGCTATGTCTAAGCTAGCATTCATCTGTGGTGAAGTCCTGACTGTGGTTCTTCTACTTTGCTCACTTTGAACTTCTAAAATGTGCGCTGCAATAGAAAATCCTATGAGTTGCGAAGTGCAATCTGTGAATACGTTTTTGCTGGAAAAAAACTAAAAGCCCATTGAAATTCATTGGCAACTTTGTGAAGAGTATGGAGATGGAATGAGTGAGGCAGAGGTGCATTCAGTTTAACAATGGCCACACCAATGTTCACGAGGACCTCAGGCATTGGTATAGCCTTGTGACTGACAGATGGCCAATTTTTGGACACCATGGACATTTGTCTCTTCAATTTTAAACTAACAACACCACTGATGCACAACGCTGCCACTTTTCAATTAGTTGGTCTACAGCACAAATTTTCCAATGAATATCAACAGATTTGATTAGTTTATTGCCACTAAAAACCTTATCACTAAATGGATTTTTCACTTGGCGGGATTTCCAATTGAATTGTTCATTTTGACAAGCTAATGTTAACTAACGACATGCAACACAGCCTTCCAAACAATGCAGCTCAAGGCGTACTGCCCAAGTGTATATGTCAATATAGCACACATTTGGCTCCACCCACCACTTTGCTTGCTACACACAAAAGGAGGTGACTTTCTGTAGAGCCCTGGTATATATAAATAATATTTGCGATTTACTGAACCTAGAAGGCACAGAAGAGATAAATTGAAGTGACCATTATTTACCAATTGTGAAATGTTTAACTGATTGATTCTCAACCCAAAAGGTTGTAGCATAAATATGCCATTCTAGGAGCTTTACCTATAAATTCAATTCAGACAATTTATAAATAGCAGTGGCCAGTAAGCTAAAAAAAGGATTCATGACTTTACAAGGAATTTCCACATCTAAATAGCTTATTTCCAAATTTTCCACCAGAAATGAAACAAAGAAATTTTTCAACAATTTCCAGGTGATTTTAATGATAGAAATGGGTGTTATTGCAATCCACAACATTCCACTCCATATGTTAGCATTTGTTTGATTTTTCAAGCTGAACAAGCACATAGCATAGTCATGGCCATAGGGATGGTAACTGAAGAGTCCATAAATACATAAGAAGAGGCTTTTGTTATCATTTTTTTGTGACAGAATATTTTACAAATATTAACTTGGTCAAGAGTTAACTTTTGTACACTGACCTTGAACCACAAACTCAAATTTTACCAGTTATGCTTATGACCATTATTATAATTACGAGCATCTCTGTATTTCTTAGCTTTGTCTAACAAGACATCCTGAGACCCCAGACTATATTCACTTGTTCTTAAATTCAACAAGAATTCTACCTCAATTCATTTCATCTCACATACCTATTCTTTCCCTCTCCCTACCTCACTAACTTAATGTTCTTCCCTCTGCCAGTCTTTAACATCCCATTGCCAATTAAAATGCCCTGAATCCATCTCTACTACCTGCTTTGGATTTCTCCCAACGATTCTCTCTCCTCGACCACCATTCCTAATACTTTTTTATATTCTTTTCCACCCATTTTACCTTTCCCATCTTTCTCCACACGCATATCTCAAAAGGTTACAATTTATACCTGATGTATGCCTTCATATCTGCATTTCTCTGAGCTTTACAAAACCATACTCCATATCTAAGTTTTCACTCATCTTTTCTTGACATCCTTGCTCAATGTCCCGGTCATTAAGTCCCTCCTCCGAGTGAAAACTATTTCCAATGCAATTCTTCCTCTCATATCTCTGCAACTTTGCTTACCTTAATTCAAAACACATCCAAGATAGGCAAACTGTTCTCATTTTTGTCCTACTATTGTATGTATAATTTAGCGTTTCTCTATTTAAAAACATAATTTTTTGTTTACACGAATACTCATCCCATACATATCACAGATTTTCTAAAGCACTCGGCATATGATTGCAACTTTATGGCTGATTTGTTAACTTGATGATGTGCAAATATCATTTTATGTATTTCTCACTGACTTCCACCCCATTCTCCAGTTGTTCTCATTTCTCCTCACCATTTCCTCCACATGTATATTTAAAAGCATGGGTGATAACGGACACCCCTATCTTGTTTTTTTTCCAAACACTGTCTATCCCATATCTCTGGGATAGGCAAACTGGCAGCAGCTGGGATAGGCTGCTGAAACCTGCCAAACCCACCTAAGCAGTCTGAGACTGCTTAGGTGGGTGTGGCAGCATGTGGTATTGAGAGCAGCAAGAGAGTCTGTACAGGTTACAAATAAGTTGCCTTTCCCTTCAATGCACTCCTTTATTCAGTAAACATTAATTCTACCCAATTTACCCAACTAAATACCTTCATGAAATCTATAATGCAAACAAATAATCCTGATAATTTATTAATTCCAAGAGGGATAAGAACCTGTCTTTTGCCCTTTCAGAGTAATGCACCAGAGGATGATCTGCCTATCAAGCATTTCATTTTTATATTTCCGTCAAAGAAAAATCTAAACTGTATTTTATTAATTGCCACAATTCCTTACATTTTGGAATTAACTCTGATCAATCTGAACATTGATACACTCGCCCACTGAACTAGAGTGGCTTTATCAGGACTCCACTGGATCAAAAACTATATCTTAAAGAGTAATAAGAAAAATAATGCACACCTATCAAGACTCCATAACTTCACAGAACCATCAGCAGCACAGGATGCAAGGGAACAAATGTTTTTCCTTCCACTGTCTACACTGGCTTGCGGGTGGAAAACAACAGCACCAACATTGCAGCGGTGGCCTCGGAAAACTCTGATTGGTGTGCAGCTGGGAACTTCCCAAAGGCGACAAAGGCCACTCCTTTAAGAGACAAAAATAATGACATTTCCATTAAAAAGCAATCCTGAAAGTTACTCCAAAAACCATACAACAAGGATTGGACATTCCTGAATTCATGAGGGGTGGAAAACAGATTGAAAAATATAGAGATGAAGGATGATTGAATGAAAAACGCAGAAGGATGTAACCAAGGAGTAAACACATATACAACAAATCAAAAGAACTATGGGAGATGCCACTACAATTACTGGGGAGAATACTTACTTTCACACGCTTGATTACTAAAAGGCATTTTCTGTAGTGCGATCATCATTACAAATAACTTTAACTGGAAATTCTTAATCAAAATCAACATAAAATCCTGCCTTCCTTGTAGTAGTATTGTAGACTCCTTCACTTGCTTCCAAACCCATGATATGTAGCGTAATGCATCCAGTATACAGTACCCTGTATTCAATTTCATTTCTCTATATTCCGGCCACAGTCATGCAGAGATTTGAATGCATGAACAATCATTCTTTGATAATGAGCCTTAAATAAGTGAATCATACCTATATCCAGTGGTAGGAGCTCTCTAGTACAATTTTCAGGAAAAAATTTTGACTAAACATTGTTCAAGTGAACAATAGGTGGATGGGCTGGACGCTGATCAATAAACAGCAGGAGTTTCCTGTTCGGAGACCATATTTTTGTATCCAGATCACGAAGCTGATTCTCAAATATTTCTGAGGTTATCCACACTTTGGAGTTTGCTGTGCGAGGGCAATGATTTTTCATAGATCGTACCTTGGAGTCTCTGATTTACCAACCACTAAAGGCGAAAGAATCTCACTCCATCTGCAATTATTTATTTTACATTATTCTGAAAACAGTACTTCGACCTTTACATCAGACTTTGAACACTGATGTAGTTGTTCCAATTTCCCTTTAAAGTGGTGCTCATACTGCCCTGCGTTTTTTTAATTCTGTATAAATTTGGGGTTTGAATTAATTGTAAAAATATGAAATTGTATGGGGTATGATAAAGATGTCGTAAATTGCTGGAAAAACATTCCAATAATGCTAATACAGGAGCTGACTGTATTTAGATTTCACCATATTGTAATTCAACAGAAATTTTCAAGAGAAGAATGCCGTTCCGTAGTGCACATCTCAATGGAGTCAAAATCGACATCACTATCTTCAGGTAATTCCCACATTATGCAAGTTCATACAATTTTGTAAATAATATGTTATTTAGATTTCCAGTTTTAAACTTAATTTGGTGAGATGATGCTTTTTACAGAAAAACTTTGGAGAAAGATCCTGTTTCATAATCAATGCCTCAATGTGAATGGAGAGATGGCAATGATGCAGAAGACTATGGTTTAGGAACAAGAAATTATCACATGAAGAATTCAATAGCGTTTTGCAAGAGACAGGGTTCAGTCATAACGGACATTTGATTTAAAAATCTGAATTGACATAGGCATTAGTGGAAAATGCCTATGGACTCATAAAATTACATCAGTTAGACTATCTTAGTTTAGGCACAGATTTTGGAATGGTGGATTATTCACATTGCCCTGGGAGCAGATTCAGAACATTTCATAGTAATAATGAAGTAATGTCAGATTCAAAAGGATAAAAAAGGAGAGATGGTTATGGAACTTGAATGTAGAAGCATCAACTTGAAAGACGAGGAAGTAGTAGGCTGCAGAGAAAATCATGAGAGAGGAAAGATAGCAGGGTACCATAGAAAAAGCATGAGATAATATCAAAAAAGGGATACCGAAACTCAAAAATAAAACTAAAAAGTAAATAAGACAAGGACATGAAAAGCATGGATTACAGATGAGATGCTTAGATTAGATGTTTTACGCTGATGGAAAAGCACTTTCTTCTTCTTCATTAATTTTGCAATTTCTGCCTTCAGTTTGTCAAGAAATAATGCATAATACTAAACCATTATTGTGTACCCTTTCTAAAGATATGGATGAATGCAATTCCGTGACTATCCCCAAAAAAAAAATCACTATCACACTCACAATCCAATCATCGTCTTTGGTTTTTTTCCGAGTAGGTTCTTTCCAGTTCACTGTTTTGATTGTTCTTTCTTCTCAGAGGTGTATTGGCGAATCCAATTTTCATCTATAGTTATGAATCAACACAACAAAACTGACTCACTTCCCTTACACCGCTCCAGCAGGGCTTTGGAAATGTTCAATCGAGTAGTTTTTTTGACCTAATAGAGCAAACATGTTATTCAACGCCTGGATAGCTTGCGTATGTCCAATTATTTAGTCTACATATGACAAATTAATTCTTTCTTTACGCCCATAACCTCTGCTCTCCCTCTAATCTTAATTTGATGGTCATCCAGGACCTTTTGGCCAACTTTTTTGACATTATTGGTGGTTGTCGAAGTTTTTGGCCATCCTGAATGCTCGCCATCAGCCAAGTTGGTATGGCCACATTCAAATACAGCAGCCCAAAATTTCATGGAACAAATTTAATGACAACTCGATACTCAATTTTTTTCTATTTTCACGTAAACCCTCACAATTACTCACTCAAATAACAACAATATCCCAAATGGCTGAAAGTTCGGTGACCACCTTTCAACACATTTGCAAACACATCGCCCAACTTTTGTTGAAGAATGCTGCCAACTTCATGTTGAGGTGAGAAACCCTTGACCCACCTCAACCTGGGCAGTCTGAGACATATACAGTTTGTGGGCAAGTCCCCTAACTCACCAATCTACCCCTATTTACATCAATACATATTTGATTCAACTCAATTTACTCTTAAAGATGACTTCTGAAAATCTACAAAACAAACAAATACCTCCTGATTGTATTCTCATGCATGTTTTATGGATTTTCATCACATATCTTGGCGTGAAGTGACAATAAAAATGATGAAAACCCAAAAACATGCAGACCTCAATAATAAACGCTGGGTGTATGAAACAATGTGATTCATTAGATATTGATGATGAGGCCCTCTCATAAAGTTATACTAGAGTCCATCAATCTCCCCCAAAAATTCCCCTGATGTTTTAAGGTTTCCACATACTCGGGGAAACTTGAGGAAAACTCTCATAAAACCCTTATATGTACCAGGACGCAGTAGCAAGCATGGTGGAATCTGGACTGAAGTTGCAATGAGATACTGGTCGGGTATCCCCAACTTGACTGGAATGAATGGAAAGAGCTTGAAGACGCTTCTGGAGCTCCTGCCTCCTTGCAGTTCTTGTAGCTTCCCCCATTTCTCGTTCTTCACGTGCCTCAGCCAGTCGAGCTTTGGCTCGAGGCAAGGAATATTCTGTTTGAGAACAAAGAAAAACAAAAATTAAATTACTTAAAGCACTTTTTGCACAAATGAAATGGGTGGTGAAAATCATGAAATAGACTAAAAAGCATCAAATGTACAAAATATTTTTTTGAAACTCAAGTAAATAAGAAGTATCCTCCCAAACAAACAAGTTTAATTTAATTACTTTTATAATTATAACAGTCATTTCAAGCACCTTACAATACAAAAAACATGATAGTAACCAAAACTACTTCGTCAGGTGAATGTTTAAAACAAAAAAAAAGAAATTTCGCTACTTCCCCTTTTCTTTGAACATTGTGACTTATGTGTATCTTTGGAATTGAAGAAAATAGAAATCAGATTATTTATAAAAACAGATCAAAATCTGGCATTAAACCTTTCAAGGGGCACACATACCAAAAGAACAAATGGTTAAGCCTTCAAGGAGCTAGGTTTCATCAGCTGGGTAGTAGGAAAATGAAATGAAAAAGTAGAAGAGACTGGTTATTTGGCTTTAGTAAGGCCATATGTAGAATGCATGGCAATAACCTGAGACCCATTGCAGAAAACATTGACTAAACAATTATAAATGGTTCACAGAACATCTACTAGGGTTATTAAAAATTGTTATGCACAGCACGTAAGTGTAAGCGTCATAGAAAGGTAGAGGACACTGGAATTTTCTTGTGACACAGAGGGAATGATTAATACACCAAATTATATTAGTAGATTCTAAAACTGGGATAACATAAGATAGGCATCACCACAGACAGATTAAAATACTTAACTTTCTTTAGTATTATTATTATTAAGTAATCTACTGGTTATGTAAGTTTCTGGATGGACACAACTACCAAATAAATATTTCGTTACTCCTAACAAAACACAATCCAGCAACCTACTCTACATCAACTCCTTATTCAACTCTGTGTATTTCCATCCTCCCTTCACCCCATCCAACATCCCTATCCTATTCCTGCCCTTTCCTTGTTTGCCTAACGTTCTACCCTCTATTACAGTCTTCAACATCCCACTACAAATCAATATGCCCATCATCCACTTTTCCTGCCTCCATAGGATTTCTCCCTACAAACCCCTCTCTTCGCCCACCATACCAAGTACTTCCTCATTTGTTTTCTTCTCTGTCCATTTCACCTTCTCCATTCTTCTCCACACCCACATTTCAAAAGCCTCCTGTCTACGTCTATCCTCGTGCTTCAATGACCACGTTTCCGCCCCGTACATAACTACGCTCCATATCAAAGTTTTTACGAGTCTTTTCTTAACATCCTTACTCAACGTCCCTGTCATCAACTCCCTCCTCCTTGTGAAAGCCACTTTGCCTAGCGCAATTCTTCTCCTTACGTCTTACTACTTTGACCCTGTTCGTCCAAAACACTATCGAGACACGTAAACTGTTCTACCTGCACTAGTTTTTGCCCTCCTATTTTAATGTTAAGCTTAGCCTTTTTCTTTCTAGAAAACCGCATAACCTTTGCTTTATTAATATTCTCATCCCATACCTGTCGCACTGAATTTCCAATTAACTAAGCAATGCTCGCAACCCCTTGGCAGACTAACAAACTAAAGCTTGGTCATCAGCAAACCTAACTGACTTTATGAATTTCCCTTCGACTTTCATTCCTACCTCCAGTTCTTCCCATGCCTCTTTAATCATTTCCTCCACATACACGTTGAACACCATCCCCTTCCTAAACCCAAACTGATCAACCCCTAAGCAATCATTTGCCTTGCTCTCCATCCTTTTAGTGATGACCCTGAGAACCACTTAAGCTGCATGGAAAATTAAACTTATTGTTCTGTAGTCCTCACATGATGTAGCATTTATCTTTTTTGGAATAAGAACTAACACTGATCTCACAAAGTCTTCCGGCCAGATTCCTACCTCATAGATTCTACATATCAGTCCATATAATCTCTTCCTCTCACATTTTCTTACACCTTTTAGTAGTTTCGTGCAGGAATGTTGTCTACCTCCACCACCTTATTTGATTTCATCTGCCTTAATACCCTTTTATCTCACCGTGAAGTATACCTGGACCTAAGTTATCTTCCTCTCCGTGATATACTCTTTCTATGTCTAACCTTGTTGGCCTAAGTTCTTTACGGGGATCGCGATGATTCACTGGCTATCGTACTGGCTTCCCACTGAGAGGGCCCAGGTTCAAATCCCAGCAGTGTTGAATATGTTAAAAATTTGAAAAACGGAAAATTGCTGCAACTATGACGTCTTTCTAGCGACTAAATTCTTAAGTCGGACAAGGATCTGTGTGGTCGACCAGTGCAAGGCGAAGGAGAGTACCTGCCAATCCACTGGCATCGGATCCGAAGCCCAGGGGATTGGGATTAGTGCGGTGGCTATCGTACTGGCTTTCCACCCGGCGGTGGAATACTGCCTTTCAAATCCCGGCGGTGTTGAATATTTTTCAGAGGTATCTCAATCCCTATTTGAGGTGCTTTGTGGAAGGCACTTTGAGTGAGTACGCCGTCCGTCGGATGGGACGTTAAGCTGCGGGTCCCTTGGCACCTTTTGTTGAGAGTAGGCTAATGCCGATGTTAGGTTTCTCTCCACCCTTCACCCTTTCCTGTCAATCCCCTATGGTGCAAATGATCTCAGGTGTTGGTTGCCTCCCCTAAATACTACTAAGTTCTTTACTATACAGTTCTTCAATATATCCCTTCCATCTCTCTTGGATCTTTTCTGCATCAACTATTATCTTACCCGACTTATCTCTAACTGTTAGCACAGATCTTCCCTTCTTACTTCCCGATAGTGATTTAACCTTGCTGTATAGCGCACCAAATTCACCCTTCTTCTGCAAACTTTCCATATTCTTACACTGCATCTTCCAACATTCTTCTTTTGTTGCCCCTCTCATTTATTATTTAACTCTTCGTATTTCTTTTTGCCTAACTCTGTGCTCACATTCTTCCATTTTCTTCATTGATGTACACTTGTCTTCATCTCATCCATGTTCCATAGTTTCCTTGTAATTTTCCCATTCAGAATTCCTATAGTTTCTTTTGCGGCTGTTGATATCCCTTTCTTTATACATTCCCATTTTCCCCAATAGCACTCAGCTCTTCACCTTATTCCATGAATTTCTTCACAGTCTGCTGATACTACTTCCCAGTCAATCCATTTAATACTTCTACATTCTATTTTCTAACTTACTGCCCCTGCCTTATCTTTTTGAAATGGACCCTACACTTCTTAACAACCAAATTGTGGTCGGAGTCCACATCCGCTTCAGCGAAGCTGTGCGAATGGATCACAATTCCTACACCTGTGCCTAACTAGAATATAATCTGATACCTTTTTGAGTCACCTGGCATTTTCCCCATATACCTATGCCTTTTGCAGTGTTTAAACCAAGCGTAGGTGATGACTAACCCCTGTCTCCTTCTGACTTCAATTGCTTTCTCCTCGCAATCATTGCTCGTGCCTAAACCGTAGTCTCCCTCCTCATCACCATCTCTTCCTTCGCCTACCATCGCATTCCAATCCCCCATCACTATCAAATGTTTTCCTGCAGGAACACACGTGATTATGTCCTCTAATTGATCTTACATCCTATTGGCTTCTTCCTCGTTATGATTGCTCAGTGGCATGTATACCTGAAGAATGATTAAGTTCATCGGTTCTGCTTTTATCTCTTCTAGTTATATTCTATCCGTAGCTGGTTCTATGTTTACTCTGATTCTTCCTACCCCTTTATTCAATATTATGGCAACCTCTTGTTGGCTCTGGAACCTGCCACTGAATGTTATTCTGACAACCACTCCAGTAATCCCCCCTATACTTCCATCTCATCTTGCATAAACCTAAAATATCTATCCTTCCTCTTTTCATCTCTTGCTTAGTATTTAATTTTCCCATCCTCAACATTGTCCTAACATTTCAAATTTATAATTAACTAATTTGGTCTTCTTCTTCTGCATCTTCTGTCCTCCTGCTGTCAGTTTTCCCTCACAAGGGTTTCGTATGAAGACGACCGCAGAACCCTTGCCTCCCCCCACTGCCGGACACAACACATGGCCGCTTGGGCCAATCTCCGTAGTGGCCAGGACTCATATTTTCAATAGTGTGTATCATTATATTCTTGGGAATGATAACTGAGATGGTTTCCTGCTGCCTTCCTAAATAGTGTTTTTAGCATGACACCATAACTCAATGGCTGCCACACTGGGGTCAGACGCCTTTGCAGCCACCTCACTGAGGAACAGATGCTGTGTCGTCTAACTTTCGTCTGGCTCCTAACCTTCGACCTATCTGGCATGGGTGACCCTCCCAGGAGCAATTATCATTACTCCCACCAGCATACCTCTAGGGGTCATCAGAACGTACAAGCCCTTCCACCATGTCAAGGTTGAAGTCCATGGGAGGCTTTTGTATGATAGGTGATCATAAAAAAATCAAACTCGAGAGCCCAAAAAAATAATTATTAAATACTAAAATTCAACAATTAGTCAAACACAAGAATTATTGTATTATGTATGGAGGCATGTGAATGCAAAAGTGATTTTTCACATGAGTAAACAGATACTCAAGGTAAAAATGTATGCACAAAATTGTAATTCAGCATACATGGCTGGTGCCTTAGCAACATCCACATGTGTGCTTATCATTATCTAAACATTTTTAAATAATTTACATACACATTGTAACTAAAAGTATGGGACAACTTGTTAAGTGTTAAATTGCTCCATGTCACATATCCTAGAGATGGCTGGTAAAATACCATAAGAATGCACACACATATAATAAAAATTATACTTAAGATGGAACTCAACAGAAATAATAATTTAATATTGCCAGACAACATTCGCAGAAAGAAAATTATCGAGATAAAATAAAATTAAAAAATAAATGTAAAATTATTTCACCCTTCAATTCAGACTGTCTGAGCGCATCTTTGTGTGAATGCAAAACTTTTCAATCATTTTATTGAAGAGTAAATTAAGAGCATAATGGGTGGGGAAAAATTGAATAATGCTGGCACAAGCCATAACAGAGTAGATGAATGAATATTTAAATGGCTTTAAAAAATATTATTTATTTAAATATTGGGATTATTCATTATACGTCTTTGCTCAATCACCAAGGCTACTACTTCACCATTTTATTGCCCTTCTGCAATATTCGTTCATTTTTAACATGGCATTGTAAAAAATCTTGCAAAGAATGTGTGAATACCTGCAATCCACATTCTAGATATGCGAAGGGATGGGGGTCCTTCATGATACCATGTTGTTTCCTGATCCTTCTCTAATTGGATTCTTTCCTCCTCTTCTTCCTGCTTCTTTTTAATGGCATCCTCTCCTAACCTGAATTTTATTTAAGAAAACATCGTGCCTGTATCAACTTCTCATTCACTGTAAAACAATGATCAAAAATAGAAATAAAATTGTTTCATTTTACACTAATTTAGCACCTATCCTATTTCATGAATATTATACTATACCTTGCAAGGAGGTCTCTAAGCCTACTTCTTCGGTCAGCAGGGCCTTCCCCAAAAAGGCATATTGGCTCTCCCAACTGCCGCAGATTTCTCTTAACTTCCTCATCATCTGTGGAAACATTGATTTGACGGGCTCTTTTTCTCCGTTCAAATTCTTCAAGAAGGGCTTGCCTATCGCGAGACATTTCATCTTCCAAGTCCATATATTCTGTAGCAGAACAAAACGCGAAATATCAAAGTAACATTAATCTATTAATGCTATTCACAGGTAATTCTGAACATAAATAATACAAAACCCCAAGATCACACACACAAATGCCGATTAACTTGGATTACTACATTATGTACATGATTCAATAAAAATAATTCTCATTGCACATTAGATAAGCTACTACAACTGTTAAGAACATTTGAAAGCTTCCTATAGAATTTAGGAATGTGAAATCAATTTTTTTAATAATCTAGTATTTTGGTTTAGTTAAAAACAGCTTAAGTCCAGAATAATAAATAAAGCCTAAGCTAAATTGAGTACCATCGGATATGTTGATATTTCCTGCCTCCAAAGGCATTGTAGCTGCTTCACTTGTAGCTCCATTTCCATCTGTTTCAGAGTTGAGTTTGGCCAGAGCCGCAAGTCGTATTTGTTCTTGTTCCTCCAAAGACCCATAATGAATAGTTTTACTTTTCTTTAATGCGATGAAGTCCTCATCGTCAGACATCTCTATCGGCGTTTCTTGGTTATTACCGTAAATTTAATGCTTGGTAAGTAAACTTTCGCAGAAATTAAAGTTCTATTGTATTTTCTTTGTCAGTCTTCACCGCGAAAACAGTTGAAGGAACAAGCCACACTTATCGCAGTGTTCGTAGTACATCACGAATCGACTCTAAACTACATATCGAAGATCGCATTTTCGGATTTCCGATCATTCATTTTACGATAGCGCAACAACCATCTACAACCAAATCATCTGGTGATTTTTATGATCTGCTGGAGCTAATAAATATTGCAATTTTATTTGCGCAGTGACCTGCTTGGCGGTAGTAATTAAAAGTCGCGAAACACTTTGAAGGCAATTATAAAAGAGGCAGTTCAAATTTCACTATGAAATAAACAGTAGCTGTAAACAATATTTCTGACCAAAAATGTGGTTTTTATATCTTTTGAGTTGGATCGCGGCCCTCGTGCAAATTTCGTTTGTGACGGTGGCAGTGGGTATGAATTTCTGTTATCACTGCATGCATATTAATTCCTTCAACCTATTAACTTTGTCCTAAATGTTCACTGAAACCCTGTTTTTGGTAGCGGCCGGCTTGTACTACCTAGCAGAACTAGTCGAAGAGTACACAGTCATGACCAAGAGAGTTATTTGGTGGATGGTTGTGGTAAGTTTACATCTATAATTTTGATTTTCGCACCTGTTATTTCACACTGATTTCGCATAATTTTTGTTTCTGCAACTGCCATTGTAATGCTATTGTTAACATTCCAGGGTACTCTATGTATATATCTGGGCATTTTCCTGTTCGAAGATTTTCCTAGGTCAGTCGTTATAGGCGGTTTTATTAGTCAATTGGCACATCTGTTTATATTGAAGACATTTCCATTTTTCGTGTTAACATCACCGGCATTTATTGTGGGAATAGGCAAGTATTTCGAATTTGCTGGATATTGGCGTTCCCGAATAATAAATTCCTGTTATAATGATGTGTGATCAACACGGTGGAATCATATGAAGTCGTATAACTATTTTTGCCAGCACACTTATGCGGTCATAATATCACCTTTTCTATCCCCCATTCAGTCATGCTGTTTGTCAACCACTACTTGGCTTTCCAGTATTTTTCCACAGTGTATTACTCCTTTTCTGAGGTAATTGGATTAAATAATGTAGCCAATTTAAAAATTATTTATCTTGAACTTGAAATAATTATGCTTTAATTATTTCGTAGGTCATGGCTTACTTTACCTTGTGCTTATGGCTAGTTCCATTCGCCCTCTTTGTTTCTCTCTCGGCCAACGAAAATGTCTTACCAACTCTTTCAGAAACACGGCCGCTCTTAGGTAAGATTGTTATTTGCCGAAGTTTTGCTTGTTAGTTAATTATTCAGAGCTAAAGAAGACATTTTATTACAGATGATACTGACGTCGTGAGCAACTACTTTTTAAGGCATGGGAAAAAGTATGGCCTGCTTTCATTTTTCAACTACGCAAAAGATTCAATATTACCACACAGAAGCAAGAAAGCTTTTTGAGTGATGAACATTTTAGCTACATGACACGATGGGAGAATTTAATCTCTACATTGAAGTGCGATAAATGTACCCAGGGGGAAATACAAATTTGGTACAAATTGTACTTGAAGGCCATGACTGCCATTTATTGTTTTTATTGTGTAAATGAATCGGTGGGTTCTACTCAGCAAGTGTAAATATGCCAATTGATTGATCAAACATAATTTATTGATTCCCTATGGTGTTGTATGGGAAATGGACTATTTATTCCCTTACTTATGTTGTGAAAAAGAAGACGTCATTTCTTGTACATAAATTCTCGATCGGCTCCATGCTTTTGGATCATTGATTGGCAATAACGTAATTTTCCTATTGAATAAAAATGGGAAAGTTGATGGAGGCTGTGTTTTAAGGTTGAATATTGCATGGTGATACAATGCAGAATACTTTTTAGTATCATAACTGCTATTTGGGAGATGAAGGATATTAATCTACATATTTGTGGTAAATGTCTAGGAAATTGATTCTTTGTAATCATTTTTGTATATGTGACCAATAAATTTACATATGCCATTGCAGCAATCAATGGTGGTTAAAACTTATAAAAATTAATGAATGTTCTTCCATTTGTTCAAAATGTGTAGTCCTTCCCCTGATTCTTTAAAGGTTGTAGTATATGGGATCATTCGAGTTTTCATATTTCTGCAGGAGATTAGTTTGTATATTTTTGAAATTCTAATTAGTTAGTTTCTCTTCAACAGCCTATGTCCAATGGCTACCAAAAATTTTGTGAACTTTAATGGTTACCAAAAATCAGGGCCTGCTACAAATTTGATGGTACTCGACCCTGTATCGTGATGCAATTCTCTGTCATTTTCACTAAAATCAACTAGACTTTTCTCCATCATATACGGTAATTTTTCTCATGAGATGACATACTTAATAAGGTGCAAATTAGGTAGTTTAAACATAATACATGCATATCAATTATATTTTTTGGACCATAATATACCTAAAATACTAAAATCTGTTCTTGGAGTTGACAACTAGGTATACTGATGACAAATATTGTTGTAATTTTATCAATGTCATCAGTGGACATTAACTTATATAGAGTAGTCAATGTCTCACAAAATTGCATGACTAGTGTCTTCGTAACTTCCTGAAATTGAACACTTGATTAGTTTGGCAAGGATTACCTTTCCATTAAAATGAAGTTCCTGCAGTAACCTCGGTTCCTAAAGATGGTAAATGTAGCCCTCAAAATTTCAGGAGTTATTCGGAATAAAATTATTGTGGGGTGAGTATATTTGTACACCACATAGTAAGACAAGTTTCATGTGCTTCCTCAACAAAAGCAAACTACACTGTTAATATGGCATATTATTAGCTATTTACGACAGTAAATGATACTTTTATAATATTCAGTATCTACTCATGCTGATGTATCTTCCAACTATAAACAGTAATATAGGTTGCATTATATAGGTTAGGAGACATGTTAGTCCAGTGGGTATAGTGCTGGGTTGCTTACCAAAGGGTCTGACTTCGATTCCAGGAGATTTCTGTGGACACCCTTTAGCATTATGTTAGCTGTGTGATTGTTTGTGTTGCAGATCCTCATCGGAAACCATAGTTGGCACAGGGAAAGGAATTGGTCCCCTTATGCTGATTTGTAAATTTCACTTGATGTTGGGCTTAGTACTAGGTTGCCTCTACCCTTACCTAGAAAGCCAACCCTCAGGTTGGTAGCTGTGGTTTCATATTTGCTGCATTTTTATTTGGTTGCAAGGTAAACATTACTGCTAAACTAGATCTAATCTCAATGTAATGTTTAAACCTACCAAGTGAATCAATTGGTTTGTAAATATTTTATTTTGGTAGTTAACTTATAAGCAAGGAGCCCTGTGATATACCTCAACTTTAGTTTAAAATTTATATAATAATTCTCTGTGTATATTTGTTATTATGTTCACTAAAAATAACCTTCTTTACTTGTCTTTGTGGCTAATGAATCTTTCCACTGTTACCACAAGAAATCTTTTAAATTTCTACAACCACCGTTTGTAAGGATGCTTAATACTACCTATGGGCTTAATGTTATTAAAAGACTAACACTCGAGATTGGTAGTTAATCAAAGATTTGCGTTTTCGAGTGGATGCCACTAAACTGTCTCTGGTGCAAGCTTTTTTGAAAGCTGCACCTTGAGTCTGCTTCATATTATTTCACCTATCTATACTTACTTCCTAATATGTATGCATTAATTTTCTACCCAAATCACTCTTGATGAATCTTCAAGTGGCATGATGCTACTGATCTCTGGACAAATAAATATAATAATTATAAAGTGTAAAAAAATTACAAGCCAAAACAATTGAGACCATAAAAGTATTACAAATACACTTTTATCAAATCTTGGACTTCTGATGCGTGTTACGTTTATTTAATGATCTTGAATAATTAAAAGATATGTAAGTGGGATGGAAGGCAGTGAACATTTTAAAAATTAAATAGATCATCACTTACACTCACTAAAACAAATACTTTGTTCATAAACATTTTTATAGAACATTGGAAACGGCAAATGAACATCAAGTTGCCGTGACAGCTATTTCAACCATACATTTAGTTCTTATCAGGGAGTATCACCTCTCCCTGATAATCTAATTGCCGTAAACTCAAATTACTCACAGGCCTCAGCTCTGTAGTTGTATAGAACACCTGTTTTAGGGTATTTGTAACCACTTTCTCTTGAAGGTTCATTTGTGTCTTTATACCGAACATGTACAGACTTAAATTGTTAAAACTTCATGATATTCGGACAAAATGATGCTTTTTGATTTTTGTATGATGACATAACAGGATCATTTGCTCATTTGAAAGCTTTGTGTAGACACAAGGTAATACCATATGGGCCTCAATGGAGGTAATATACTTAATCTCGTGTACCTTTTTGGTTTCTCAACAACCAAGAAATTGCCTAATCTGCCAATGCTAATAGAAATCTAGTCAAAGTACTTGTTTACTCAATATGGAACAACAAATATTCGAAATATTTTGACCTTCTTTGGAAGTAATGTATTTGCTGAACCTTTTCTCGATCTTAAAATGTTTTACATTCAATCTCTTTCCATTTAAATCAAATGAATTGACTGCAAGCATGAGCTATCTCTGGGAGTGTCATTTCAGTTAAATACCACCACCAATAATATTTTGATAAGGGTAATTCAAATCTTTTATTTTATTCCAGAGCTTTTGCTCCAGAGTAACTGGAGTAATAGTAGACAGTTTATTGACCTAAATGTTTCTAGTAACTGTTCAGCATACTGCCCTTGATCCACTCGGATATAACATGCCTGCTCCTATCTCTCAAGAATTTTGACCAATGAAAATTTATTGGCTCTCTAATCTTTCATGCTTTAAAATTTAGTTCAGGTAATCTCTTTCAAGTCTTTCATCAGGTGAAATTAAAAAAATCAACAACATTAACTGCAACTATTTCCTTACATTTACCAGAGACATTAAACTTTTACTTGAAATGGTCCTTTCATTTCATATCATTGCTTCTTAGGTGAATACTAGATATCCTCAACTCCTACCTAGTACCCATGTTAACTATATGGATAATGCAAATTTTTTGCTCTTAGTAGCCCATATGAAAAACTACAAATTTTTGAGATTAAATATCAGAAAAAACAGCAATTGCTGATAAAGTTGTGATCATAATACCTCTGTAAATCCTACAAGCTAGGGATTTGAATATTTTAGCATAGATGACAAGGCAAATATTTTTTTTCAAACAATTAATTTATGATGGGATTTTCATAGACTGTGAACATGCACTAACGTTTCGTACCATGAAAAATTTTAGTACCATGCCCTTGATAATTTGTATCATTATGGTGAGTATTTCATAGCTTGATCAGAAAGTGTTCTTTCTTAGAGCAGGATGTAATTGACATGAACTTCTAGTTTACCTATAGTGTAATTGTGCATGGAAAAGTGATAACTGGACGTAATCATCTTTATCATCAATGTCGGCAGAATTGAGGATTTTTATTTCCTCATAGAAATTTGATGAAGCATTGAATGTTGAATCAAAATTAGTCTTGTCAAAATATTATAAATTAGGCAATGTTAAAGTTGATTTTATTATGTAATCTCTCAAACATAAAAGTTTCAGGTTTAACTTTGTAGAATTTCTTCATTCAGAGGGTAAAAAGAAACTTAACACTTCCGCAATAAATATTTAATTTTTTTTATCCCAACAACACCCCCCTCCCCCTAATTAAATGTAGAACACAATGTGTTGGTTTTTTTCCGCCACTATTTCTAAGAACTGTGGAGTCTTACGTTGTGTTCTTCATTTAATTAATATAAACTCACAAATTTGAGCCAGTAACCTTCCAATACAGACCCTCCACTAATAGGTTGCAGCACCTAAACTCAACCCCTCTCCCTTACTGCCCCTACCTTACCCCCTCTCCTCTCCCTTACTCCCCTCTTGCAGCCAGACTATATAAGTTGAAAAAATGTTGATGTATTTTACCTGATGATGATGTGCAGCATCAAAGCCACGGCTGTGAAATATTAAATCTTTTAAACTCTGAAATTTTGGGGCTTTTAAAGGAACTAGATGTTATGACGAAATACCGTACATACAATGTCACATGCATTCGTAGTCGTGCGCGAGGCGCCACTGTCCACGAGGTTAAAAGCCAACTTTAAACACGTATGGTGTTTTCCCTTTGACAAATTCCAAAGAAACTGCGGGAGATGCCGCAACAGTAACTTTTAACGGAGTCATCCGCTAATGTGCATTTTAATGCAACAATTTCAGAGCGTAAAAATCCGAGTCCCAGTCAAGGCGAATGATTTTGCGAGTTACTCTTGGTTTGAGTGAAATGAATACTCAACTTTGAATGTACTAGAATATTTTTAATTCTGAGAATTAATAATATGAACACTATTTATGAATTACAATCAACAATATATTAACTTGGAAGTTGCTGGGTTTGCTTTTGTGAAGTAATTACTGTACATATTACAATAATTCATTACATGTTGTTTAAATAAAAATATAGATATACAAATATGTTTTCCAACAGGGTCATCACAGGAGAAATGTTGGAACTGGCTATGCCAAGCTAAACATTAGTGGAAGTTGGGAAATGGCCTTCACAATATACTCTCTTTGTGATAAGAGGAATACATTTTCGATACCATTTAAATGAAGGAATGGTCCAAACAGGGATTTGTGTGAAGGCAAAATCACGGCACCATGGATTTCCAATTACATGTTGTAGTTGGTAAAAATTATTGATAAATCACAATTATTATCATTAGTACAATGATTATGTTGCCTGAGCAGTCTGAGCTAACTGCCTCAGCTGCTTCAGTACTGTCTCTACCAACTTCTTTTTGTCTCTCTCACTTTTCTTAAGTACGGAGAAGACAGTTTTTTTGTCAGCCTCACGTAACCTATAATGAGAAAAGTTTCAAGCATTAATTTGGATAACTACTTATGGCAGAAAACTCACTTTCCTCAAATATGTATTACTTAATGGCCACGAATCACTTATCATAATGTAAAGAATATACGATTCTCACAATGATCATTATATTTTCTCACGCCAAATCCAATTTATGAATCCTAACACACACTTACTTTTCCAGCACAATTATAGCTGTGTTTGGGTTGACCTTCCCATATTTACTACCCTCCTGACCATAGTCATGAAAATATGTAGACCAATCCCAAGTCATGAACAAATCCAGGAGTTGACGTAAATCAGAAAAATACTCCAATAAAACACCTTCCTCCAAATCACCAACTGGCTCTGAGGCAGCAAACTCTGTAAAATCAATTCCAGGTAAAACAAAAAAATGACTTGCCAGCATTTCCTAACATATTTAAGCTATATTTAAATTCTAATATACTTTATTTTGGCCTAGCAGCTCAAGATCCATAAATAAAGGAGCATTGTAAAAGAAGAAGAATTATCAACTAGGATAAGCACTAGACATCAACAGAGTTTAATACCCTCCGAGGATACCATGCAGAGGATGACCTAAACAGAGATTGAAACTTTTTCTTGAGAGTTTAAAAAGCATATCAACATACTTTTCAGAAGTTCTAGAACAAA
The DNA here is from genome assembly GCF_022747635.1 of Hetaerina americana. Lineage (NCBI taxonomy): Eukaryota > Metazoa > Arthropoda > Insecta > Odonata > Calopterygidae > Hetaerina > Hetaerina americana. The sequence goes on from NW_027287095.1 coordinate 51,541,992, forward strand.
TATGGCACTATCACTTATTTCAGTCTCAAAATTTAACTTCATTTAGGTGATTGTTTTTCAATTCATGAGAGTGCATGCATTTGTTTATATACAAATCAGATTGGTTAGTTGAAGTGTAATTATCAATATTTATTCCATTTTAGGCATTTTTTAGGAACTACTTAAACTGTATTAAGGTTAAGCAGAAATTTAGGAACGGTGTGATCGATTTGCAGTTTCACAGGGGCGAATATGGATTTAGATCACAATTTAGTAGTTAGAAAATGTAGCGTCCTATTCAAAAGGATAAGGCAGGGGAGATGGGTTAGGTAATGGAATGTAGAAGCAATAACCAGAAAGATAAGAAAGGAGTATGGCTAGGCTGTAGAGAAAATCATGATCAAGGAAAGAGAGCTGGGTAATAGAGAAGAAACATGAAAGCATATTAAATATGAGGATATCAAAAGCCTCAATAGAAACTATAGGAAGAATACATGTATTTAGACAAGGAGAAGGAAGCATAAAGAGTTGAATAATTAACAGATGAGGGAAACAAATAGAGCAAAAGAAAAGTGGAGGAAGAATAGAATATCAGTGTGTTGATATAGAAAGTTTAAAAGGAAGAGTGAAATTAGCATGCTGTACAGGACAGTGAAATCACTGCCAGGAAGAAAGAAGGCAAAATCCATACATACAATCAAAGAAAACTCATCAAAAATATTGATCAAACCAAGGGAGATTGAAGAAATAGGACCCATATGATAAGCACAATAGGCCAGCAAACTTAGAGAAAGGAGGAGAATATGATATGGATTATGATGATGGCTTAGGTCCAGGCATACTTGATGGTGACACAGAAAGGGTATTAAGGGAACTAAAATCAAATACAGCCATTGGAGTAAACAACATTCAAGTGGAACTAATTAAAGGTTTAGGAAAACATGGAAGGAAGAACTTTTTGGGACTAGTTCGTAGGATTTGGCCAAAAGATTTTGTCAGATTAAAGTTAGTTGCCACTCCAAAAAAGGGATAAGCAGACACATGTTAGGGCTACAGAACAATAGGTTGATTCTGCATGCAACTAAAGTGGTCCTTGGGAACATCACTAGGAGGATGGGCAGCACGGAAAATGATTCAGAAAGGGGAGAGGCACATGTGATATCACAGCAATGATAATAATAATACGTCTTACGAGGGTAATCCCAGAAGTACCTGACCCAACAAAGAATTCACGAACATTTTGGAAAAAACGTTTTTTTTTCAACACAATCTCCTTTCAGCTCTGTACACTTTTCCCAGCAATGTTCAATGAGTTTGTAACCCTTTTCATAATAAGAACTGTCTTGCTCCTCAAAATAGCCATTAACTGCCAATATCAATTATTCACGGTTGGAAAATCTTTGACCACCTAGCCATTTTTTCAAGTTTGCGAACAGAAAATAATCCGAGGGGGCTAAATCTGGCGAACAGGGTGCATGAGGTAGCAATTCAAACTTTAACTCATGAATTTTGGCCATTGCAATAACGGATTTGTGAGCTGGTGCATTGTCTAGATGAAACAACCCTTATAAACAACATTTATATATTTGCAATAAAAATAATTTTCTTCTTTTATTTTCTTAGATGTGCCAGGAATTGATTTCTGTCTTATAAATACTTTCATGGTGGTGGCCATGTAAATTTGGGATTACTACATGCTTTTGTTTCGCTTGCATTGCATTTTTTAAAGTGTACAAGAAGAAGCAAATTTATAATTTGATGGGCATTTGAATATTACCCATAATGGTCCAACGTGTGATAAGATGTTAAGCCTATTACAATATCAAACAGCCACTGAGGTTACAACATGTAGTTCCCACTATTACAAATTTATTTTAAATGTACATGCATTATACGGTAACAAACTCTACCCTGAGAATTACATTATACCAAGATTCTTATTATATGTTGCATTCTTTACATCAGGATTCTACCGTACATTCCATACTTATTCATAAACCTTGACCACACCAAAAATAAACTTTCTAAAGATCTAAAGTGAACATCAATTACACTTAATATTACAACAGTTGTTTTCAATATTTTTTACCATGTGAATTAAAAATTAAGAGTATTAAGGGATAATAAAAGGCCTTAGATTGACCTCACTTTGGAGCAGCAGTATAGAATTTTCAACAGAGAAAATAGGTAAAGAAATATGAAAAAAATGGAAATTTTAAAAATACTTACGCTCACACTGAATGACATCCAGGTTTATTTGTTGTAGAGCACCCAACGATATTTGCTTTATATCATCTGCAAGCATCATCCTGAGCACTGACTTAGCAATGTGATCACATGCTGATTTACAGGCAACTTGAGCCACCTCAGCCTGCAATATAAATACACATACATGTTTACTCTGGTATAATAACTATTTCCATACTTTTTCATGAAAACATAATTTTGGGATAATATATCATCAAAACACACACACTTTTTATGGATTCCTTTTTATGAAAATATGTTCTCCATAAAATGTCAGTTTGGTGTGATGCAACAGTGTCCATGGATTAGAGTGGACAAAAAATTGGAATTTCCAGGAATAAAGTTGTGGAGTTTAATTTATGAATATATATTCTTGAAAGAAAAAAATTGAATCTTCACCTATAGCATTAAGGTTTAATTTTTAATAAGAGTTCAACTGAATCTGTTAAGAAATACCAACGGTGGCCTAATTATTTCTATCACAGATAAGTTATTATGCATAAAATATACCTTAGAATCAGTGATATATATAGACTCTACTTCATTATGGTTTTTGTGTAGGTTCAATCCAGGATTCTCATGAATTCAACTCAAATGTTAAATTAATGATTCAATAGTTCTGGGGAATAGATAGGTAAGTGATAAAAAAATTACTCCCTCTGATAAGAACCCATTATAGCAGTGATCAATAGGTGAACCTTGAGTCACAAGTACAGATATAGAGGCTATTGATGAAGGAGTTAACTGGTGTATGATATGACTCACTAGCTAATTACAAAGAGTGAGTCACCAGAAATTATCCATTATACCATTGAAGGTATTTACTTACGGGCAAATTGGTAAAGGACATGAAGATACTTCGAAGAAAGGCTATGAGATCCACAATGAAGCTTGAGGCATGGCCTTTCGGCTCCACTAACAGCCACTCGTAATTCTCCAACTCCAAGAATTCATCCAATTTCATCTGCAGCTTCTCACATATCTGACGCTCAGCATCATCTCTTGCCACACGGAACATACCTCTCCCCCGAGGTGAGGTGGCAGATCCTTGGTTTGAAGTGGTACCAAGGACTCCTCTGCTTGCTGATGTTGAGCCCATCCATGAACCTTCACTTCCAACACTATCAAACATAAATAGTGCAACATCATAAGTGCATCTGCATAACCTTTATTCCAAGTGTTATCTCCAAACCAATGATTAAGTAGTTCTCAATTTTTAATTTTTAACAAAGATTTTCAGTTTCCACTTAATTTTGACAAAAAAAATTCATCAAACAATGTGATTGGTTTTAAAAGAGCAAGAATAGGAATTAAAATACTTCCAATCAGAGCTTCTTCTTTTAAAATAAACATAACCAAGGGTGTATGGCAATACTTTGATCTGATGATTTACCGGGTATTTACAAATGTATACACAGCCTCTCACAATAAAGAGGCAATTTTTCCCTCTTTCACACTATTTAACAAAGCCACTGTGAAGTATTTTAAGGAGCCAGAGGCAATGTAATGTTGAATAAAGAAAATTGCAAAACTAATTCGAGGCAGCCACCCTATAATTCCTGAGGTGCTGTTGTTTTGTTTTTGGAAGTGAATTTACCAAATCAGAGTGTGATTCAAATATTGAGGATCAAAATGCCTAGCTCTGCAGAGTTTGCATCTACAGCGGAACATCATTTAACAAGCATAAGAAAAACTCTAGTATGGCGCAAACAATTTTTCCCATATTAATTAAATTCAAATATGATGCGTTCCATGGCAAAAAAGAAATTGTGTGCAAGGTTTATTCAAAGAAAATTACAGTGGAGCCTTGCTTAACTAGAACTTTACATTGTGAGTAATTTGCATATCAAGCAAAAATATTGTACCCTAAAAAATTACTCCCTTAATTAGTGATGTAAACTTTGAATAATCTAATCAAAAATACTGTACTTATGAACACAAGTTTAGAAAAATAAGTTATCACTTACGCAAATTCCTCTCAGTTCCTACACCGGGTTACATAGTCCATCTCGGCTGACGTTTTAATCGAGCCGGACATCGAAACATCGCCCGAGATGGGAGGATATAACCCGGTGGAAGACCCGAGAGGAATTAACGCAGCTGATACGCCAGGAAAATACCAAATCTTTTAAGTTATCACTTGCAAAACTAAGACACTAGCAGAACTAATTACTGAAGCAGCAGGTGCACAATTATTCCGGGAATCCCCTCGCCTATTCACTTTTTATGAGAAATATCACTCATGCAAGCAAGCAAGTCATTTGTGTAAATATATCTCTTCCTTGTTAGGCAATTAACACATTGTGTGAGGTGCCCATTACGTGAGGTTCCACTGCATTTTTTTATTGGAATTAGTCCAGGTATTTTCATTCAATACTCAATTCTTGTTAAGATTTATAACTCAGAATTGTTAGCAAAATACCTTCACATGATTAATTGAGATTTTGAATAAGTAAATATTACATGTATCTCACGAATCTTACTTCCAAATGTAAGACATAAATAACTGCAAAAGGATACATCAATTGCTTTGTAAAAATAGCTACTACAAACATTCAAGTATGCTTAAAAACATTTGTAACTGAGGTTACAATCTATACTACATTGGTACACCTTCTCTAGTTCGATCATAAGAGCTACACAATGGGTAGAGCCAATGGTCTTTCCTAAAAAATAGCACAATGAAGTAGGCAACATTTTCCCTAAGTGCATTTTTAAATCACCAACATTGGAAGATCCTAACAAGTGTTAGGATGTCACAATGTTAAGGTTGTTCTCTGTTAATTAACTTAAAATTCTTTATGATTCTGTTTTTAAACAGTAAAATTCCAGAATCTGTATCACCAGTCCAATAAAAATAAGAAAAATTAATCAGGAAAGTTCCATATTCAAGTATTTTTACATTACTTATAAAAGTGGGAGATTTATCTCATTAATAGTTGAACTTTTAATTTGTAAATGCAACTATTTCCATAGTGTGAAAAATGGCTCCATAATGTTTTCAACTAAATTAGGGAAGACTTACATTTGATGGGGTAAATCAGTTCCAAATTAAATTTATGCACAGAAGCAACAAAGTCATGGCACAAATAGATAGAGAAACAATGCCAATATAGCAAATACAATACCGAAGAAATATTTTTTTAAGGTTCCTCTACCCATATTTAAGATTTCAGTCATAGACTGCTGATTGAGTTATCTTTTAACTACTGACAATTAACAGTAAAAACCAAAAGATATCAATAAACTTGACAGGACTATATACTAATTATAATACTTTACATGAAAATAAAAAGTATTAATAACATTAGTTGCCACTAGGCATTAATTTTTTTTACATTAGGTCAAATTAAAACCAGCCTCTTCATTTTAATTTAATCCACTAATGAAAACTTTGTGAATACTATTTTGTATTATAAAATAATACCAGTATTGGTGGAGCTACAAATTCCAATAACTTTGAATTTAATTACAGATAATATACTTTTTAATTTCTATATTTCGTTCATCCCTTCAATTTAAGTACTATTCTAGGATCCTGTAGATTAAATACAATATCAAATGCTTCCTTTCAATTTAATTATGACAATTGTAAAAATTAATTAGTCGTCACGGATTATTTTGGGCCACCTTTCTCAGCATACTTAAATTACACATCAGATAACAAAATGAAATACAGTCATATGCTTGCAACTATTGTAATCTTAAGGATTTTATTGTACACTATAATGGTGGCCAAATTGAATATAAGGTAAAGATTATTGGAGTTGATGCTAAATAGGTATATTCGTAGGAGGTTCTAACCTGGTAATGTTGGAAACAAATTCTTCCAGGTACACAGTGGCTTCTTCTAAGTAACCAGTATCAATGAGAATTTGAATGACTTGTAGAAGAGCTAGACTTGGTTTGCGAAATGTTGATGACAAACAGCCACTGAATGTTCTGGTCAATAAGAGATTTGTAGATCTTCGGATGGTATCGTCAACCTCTGCCTGGCTGTTAAAATAAGAATCACAATTGAAATAAAAATTTAACAATAAATTCAATATCAAATCAAATACCATTTTGTACTTGTACTTTATTCCACTTTAATAGCCATTTCAAAATATTTCACATCAATATTCTAAGGCACATTTGAAAGATTTACACTAGAATTAAGATTTAAAATGATACCTGAAAAGATACTGCTGAAAAAGAGAGGAGATATCCCTAAATTATGACTTCCTTATTCTATAATTCGTAAATCTAATGGTTTTTTGAATAATGACACAATTCCCAAATTTAGATGCCAAAGTTTTTTTTATTTAAAAGGTAATATGTGTACTGGTTGAAAGACCATCAATATTTAATGCATTTAGCTACCCATAACTTAATACTATGCATGACTAATATGAAGTAAACCACTGCCATCCATGCTCTTCATTTGAAATAGATAGGTTAACTCCATATAATTTATAGTGGCCTGACGTCTGAAAACCAATCTTCCACAAAGTTTCCATTCAGATATGGGATCTACTGATGGCATTGCATATGCACTTGTTTAATACATTAAAAACAGACATAAAAGTAATCATACATCATCATGGAAGGAAAATTGAGTACAAACATTACCTCTTAAACTTCATTCCAGGAAAAACAAAATTACCTGTAACTACTGTGTTGAAATCATTGAAATAACTTACTGTGAAAAATTCAAATGGGATCTCAGCAGGAAAAAAATTAATAGATTGGTGCCTAGAGACAGAAAACTAGTAATCTGAAGAATTTTTAAATGTATTGGTAAATTACTGGAATGAATTATGGGAAAATTACCAAACTTTTTCAACTCATTTTAAGTTGAACACATAATTCTTAGAGAATGAGTACCTAATTGGGTATGTTAATCACAATATAAAAGAATTAACAACCATCACCTCTCCACAAGTTCAGCATTGATGAAACGAAAACGAATAATGTGAAATTAATAGGCATGTACATTTTTGGTATTTTTTCTAATATGAGAAATTTTGGACCATATATGCAAATGACCCAACGGAATGAAATGAATTTCATGAAGAAAGCTTCAGTACTTTTAGTTAAACACATTTACCCACACCATCATCAATAGTTTCAATCTGCACTTATAATTTACTTTCTCATATATTGGCTACAGGAAGACCTCAGAAAGGTATCAGTTAGATTACAGTACAGATTCGGGTACAGTGCGATCAATTTGCACAGTGCCCGAGAGCGAATGCAGACTCTGATCACGAATTATTAGTCGTGAAGTGTAGCATCTGAATCAAAAAGATAAGGCGGCGGGTTAGAACATGGTATGTAGAAGCATTAAATGGTGTGACAAGGAAGGAGTATCAGCTGACTGTTGAAAAAATCATGAATGAAGGCAAAAAACTGAGAACTATCGAGGAAAAATGGAAATATATCAAAAAAGGGAAATCAAAAGACGCAAAAGAAACTACAGGAACTGTGAATAGGAAAAGGACCATTGATCATGGATGAGATGATCGGAAAGATAGATGAGAGAAGAAAATGGAAGAGTGTAAACACAGAGCTAGACAGAAGGAATTACAAAGAGTTAAATAATAATTAAAGATGGGCAACAAAAAAAGCATGATGGAAGACGCAGCGCAAGGATATGGAAAGTTTGCAGAAGAAGGGTGAAATTGGTGCGCTATACAGCAAGGTTAAACCACTATCGGGAAGTAAGAAGGGAAGATGCTAACAGTTAGAGATAAGTTGAGTAAGATAATAGTTGATGCAGCCAAGATCAACGAGAGATGGAAGGGATATATTGAAGAACAGTGTGGTAAAGAACTTAGGCCAACAAGGTTAGACATAGAAAGAGAGCATCACGTAGAGGAAGATAACTTAGGTCCAGGCATACTTCACGATGATTTAGAAAGGTCATTAAGGGACATGAAATCAAATAAGGCCATTGAGGTAGACAACATTCCTGCACTGAACTACTAAAAGGTTTAGGAAAATTTGGGAGGAAGAAACTATATGGACTGATTCGTAGTATCTAAGAGGTAGGAATCTGGCTGGAAGAATTGGTGCGATCAGTGTTAGTTCCTATTCCGAAAAAGATAAAGGCTACATCAAGTGAGGACTACAGAACAATAAGTTTGATTCCCCATGCAGCTGAAGTATTTCTCAGGATCATCAACAAAAAGATGGAGAGTAGGGAAAATGATTACTTAGGGGATAATCAGTTTGGGTTTAGGAAGGGGAGAGGCACACGGGATGCCATTGAAGTAATGAGATCACTAATCAAGAGGAATATAGAATACAATCAGGACGTATTTGCCTGTTTCGTAAATTTCAAAAAGGCTTTTGATAGAGTGAAAGAGGCTTTTGGCCCCGGTGGCGGCGGGGTAACGTCCTCGTCTGCCATTCCAAGGGTCGCGGGTTCGATTCCCGCCTGGGTGAGTTTCCCTCCATCTAGGGCTTGGGTGTTTGTAAATGTGACATTGTTATCGTTGTTAATAGTTTGATGTAAAGGCCTAAATGTGCTGTTTTCGGACTTATACTGAATAAATAAATAAATAAATAAATGAATTGGAAAAAACTCTTTGAGTATATTGCAGAAAATAGGAAAAGATTGACGGGACAGGAGACTAATGCGCAACCTGGACCTGTCTCAGACTGCTCAGGTGAGAGTGGGGAATGGAGAATCCGGATAGGCAGTGTGAGGAAGAGGTGTAAGGCAGGGTTGTTCATTGTCACCGGTGCTGTTCAACATACATGTTGAAGAAATGATTAAAGAGCCATGGGAAGAACCGGAGATAGGAATGAAAGTAGGAGCGGAATTCGTAAAATCAGTTAGGTTTGCTGATGACCAAGCTTTAGTTTGTCAGTCAGCCTAGGGGTTGCAAGCATAGCTGAGTGAATTGGAAGTTCAGTGCGATAGATACGGGATGAGAATCAATGTAAATAAAACAAAGGTTATGTGATTTTCCAGAAGAAAAACACTAAGCTATTAAAATAGGAGGGTAAAAAAAAGAGCAGGTAAAACAGTTTACGAATCCTGGAAGAGTTTTGGACCAACATGGTCAAAGTAGTAGGGACGTAAGGAGAAGAATTGCACTTGGGAACGAGGCTTTCACAAGGAGGAGGGAGTAGATGACAGGGAAGTTGAGTAAGGATGTTAAGAAAAGACTCATCTAAACTTTGATATGGAGCGTAGCTATGTAAGGTGCGGGAACGTGGTCACTGAAGCAAAAGGATAGATGTAGATTGAAGGCTTTTGAAATGTGGGCGTGGTGAAGGATGGAGAAGGTGAAATGGACTAAAAGGAAAACAAAGGATTGACAAACAAAGGACAAAAAGCAAACAAATGAGGAAGTACTTGGTATGGTGGGTGAGGAGAGGGGCTTGTTGGGAGAAATCCTATGGAGGCAGGAAAAATGGATGAAGGGCATATTGATCGGTAGTGGCATGTTAAAGACTGTAATAGAGGGGAGAATGTTAGGCAAATGAGGAAAGGGCAGGAACAGGATAGGGATGTTGGATGGGATGAAGGGTGGAAGGAAGTAGACAGAGATGAAGGAGGACTTGATGCAGAGTAGGTTGCTAGATTGTGTTTTGTTTGGAGTAACAAAATATTTAATTGGTAGTTGTGTTCATTCAAAATCTACCTTAATCAGTAGATTACTTAATAAAAATAATATTGGCTACAATTCAGTACAGTAAAATGATTACCAGAAACTTAAAAAGTCAACTTTGGGTAAGGATTTCCTCTATTCCTATCTAAATCTTACCTATCTCTCAATGAATCATAAAGATACAAACATATATTTGGGAATAAATACATGATGTGAAAATGAACTTCAAATTCAATTAAAAATGAATGGTTATTTACTTTTCATGGCAAATTACATACATGTCCAAGGTATTATTCGGGCTGACATATCTCCAAGTACCTTGACCTTAAGCATGAATTATGAGTATTCTTAGCAGATAAGTACAAAGAAATAACTATGATTCTTGGGACCTGGGATACTTTAAACCATGAGGGGAAGTGTTACTTACCACTACAAACACCCAAATAAAATAATTTTTACTGAGCTCTGAAAATATGAAATGTAGTGGACCTTGACATGATACTCTGCAAACTCAGCTATATTTCCTGCATATTTTTAGGAATTGCTATAGCAAAAGTATTGGTAATTCAAATTTTCCATGGCTGATTTTACATAGTGATTACCTTAAGTTCAGATCCTCGGAAAACTTCAAGCAGGCATATATAAATTCCTTCACTTGATAATATACCTTAGGCACCATTGAAGAGAAAGGGAGACGACGAGGAAAGTTTAGACCAGCTACATCTTCACTAAAAGGAAATGTTTCCAGCACCTTATCATATTCTTCTCGAGTTAAAATCTATGCAGAAAATTAAATTCACAATTATATAATTGATGAATCATAAACAGCTGAGCTAATGGTAAACAGTATTCTTTTAAGAAATAATGCCAATTTAGGAGTGAAAAATAAACATTAACTATAATTAAATAACTATCTTATAATTTCAAAACACATGAATTAATATTAGGAAAAGTACAAAAATAGGATAAAAATAATGACTTCTGAGTTTCATGATATGACTAGCAATATAAATCCATGGAAAGAATTTAATAGCAGTATTAGTGATTGCGGGAGTCAATTGACAGAGAAGGCTATTTGCTCCATTAGAAATAGGTGGGTCATTTGATGAAGGTAGAATATTCAGGGAATTGAAGAATGATGAATAGAAGTCCAGCCTTGAGTTCAGCCTACTCCAAATTAAAGGCACCAAGATGCCACACATTTTAATACCTCAACTGGCAAAGGGCACGCATCACGTGACTTTTTATCCAAATGACACTTAAGTAAGACTCGGGATACCTCTGAAAAATTATGCTATTAGCAAAATTCAAACCCAGATCCTCAGGGCAGGAAGTCAGCACACAAGACATGGCAACAATCCTTTCCCAAACGAATGGTTTTCAGGGAAAAAAGCAAATTACTACTTTGATTTCAGGGATCATTATGATCAATAATGTGATGACATTGTTAATGACTATCATTAATGAAACTCATTTTTTATGGTTAAATCTTCGTGATGAATATGTAGCCATTAAAATTCCACTGTCAACTCACTTGAATGGGAAGAAAATCTTCTTCATCAAGAATTTCACGAAAAACTTGCACCCATCGCTGCATGAGGACTTCATTGTAGTGATCACGAATTTCATGCAGAAGATCAAAGAGTTGACTCACTGTGTAGCCATAGTTCTACAAAACAAACAGACATTTTTTGAGTTTCACAAGTGATATGCAGACATCTACCAATTGGTTTAAATCATGTAAAAATTACTGCGGCAATTTCTGGAGAAGATGCTACCCAACAAGTTTTATTTATTAGCTGCATCACTGGCAATTGACATCAGTGAGGGAAACTATGAGGTTACATTTAAATGCCAGCTAAATAAATCCTATGGAAATGAACTTCACTGCGGTGAAAGAAGTTATTGTGACATAAACATTATTAGTTGTTCAATTGATATCGGTAAGTGTTTAGCATTCAGTCAGTCCTGAAATCAATGACCACCAGAACCAGTAAGCATTCAACAAATGGCCCTGATTCAGCCCTATCTGATAAAGCATATGCATTGATACAGGTCGACCTGAAAATTCCAATTGGAGAAGGAAGGGAAGGAATTTTGTAAGACTGTTCTCTGGGAGTCATCAATATTTGTCAGCCCTGGCTAGTAGGGGTAAAACATGAATTTCCCAACCACTTGGTTTGGCCTTAGCTTTGTAAACTATACACATTTTCTTCAGTGATTGAATGCATGGAATGAAGTATCATTGAGATGGAGGGAAGTGAAGTAGATTTATTTCTTAGAAAATAAAAGCGTTCAATTGTGATTATTGCTCCTGAATAAGTATTTTTCTGTTTGTGAAATTATTACCTAACAAACCACTGTAGAGCTATTACCTCTACTCACTTCAATTACAGAGTTAATACCAAGAAAACGACTTACATCGAAGTAATGGATTAGAATTTGAGATGGTACTGAGAAAAAAAATGGATTTTCAGGTAGCTGGTTAACATATTTGCAAGTAAGCACTTGCGAATATTGCTCAAGGACTGCTTATCATGTGCTTTTTATAATGTTCATAAAACAAACGCATTTCTTGAACAGTTTGGGGTAAAATACAGTGTGCACTTTGGTGATTAACCATGATAATAAATGCGGATGCTATAAACACACGGATGGCTGTAGCCCTCCATTGGACAAGGATGCCCATTTACAATGTGCTGGTCAGGATAAGGCTGAGTTCAGATGCCTTTGGGTTGTGCTGAGATCATACCACTTAATGCTCAATTGGATGCACTTGAATATTGGGCCAGGTTCCCTTTTGCTATTAGGTTGGCATACAGGTCTTCATATGCATTCAGTATACACCTGAGATAATCACACTCACTGAATTTCCCAACTTTGCTCACTGAAAAAGCTACTAATAGAGAAAGATATATTATTAATAAATTGAGTAGCTATTACTCCCATTGATACAAAATTATAAAACATCATATTTTCAGGATGTAAGTTTTTAGGGGTGTGTAGAAAATTTATTTTTTTCTGGCGGAATATCAGGAGCACAAGGGTATGGATGCAAGAAAAAGAATCAAACTATTTTCGCCAACATTTCAACAAATTTAATCACTTCTACATTTAATGACCAATCTCTCATTAATCTTTTAAACTTAAACTTTAATGAAGGACATGTGCAGACATTCATTATCAATATAGCAAAATATGTGATGCCAAAACTGATCAAATACATATGAAAATTATGCATTTTATAAAAATTCTCCAGCAAGGAATTCTTGCCTTTAATCAGAGATAAGATTCTCATTACATTTATTGTGTTTAACAACCACAGATGTAAAATTCAACAATTTCAAAGTGTAAAATTCAATTGTCTTGACCGGGATTTAAACCCCTTGCCACAGACTTTTCATATTGCACTTGACAATTAGATGTTTTTTGCATTACTAACTATTATTTTTTCAATGTCTTTTAGTCCAAAGGTTAACATTTTCCATTAGCTCATAAAATATTTTTTGTAAGTGAAAAAATACATGTGTCGTATTTTCTTCATTGTGTTATCTTTCATCATTGGTATTTAATTAACTAGAGGTAAATGGCCCCAATGGTTCGAAAGAATTGGCACACCTTATCAAGCAGCATTTAAGGGTGCCAAGCAATAAATAATTTCTAATATTTTAAAGTTTAAAACACTCATTCCATGAACACCTCAATAAGGACCAATACTGGTAGTGCCACAATGAAGTGAAATCTATTACACAACAGCTAGTCACACTGGAAAAAGCCATTGTGGTATTTAAATATTTTAGCTGTCATCAGAAATGAAAGTGTTAAGTGAAATTTAAAATTTGAATTAAATACCATTACTACATTAGATTAAAAACAGAACTATGAAAACCTTATATTTCATCTTACCCTTAAGGTTGTAATGAAGAGCATTATAAGATTTTTTATTTTTAGCATCAGAGTTGCATCGGTACAATAGGCCTGTAAAAAAAATGAATCTCAGAAAATATATTGAAAACAAGAAAACTTAAAATATTCAATCCAAATACATAACTACTTACTGAGTGTGTCCTGAGAGCATTTATGATTTTTGAAAGAGCCATGCTCCAGACTTCATCCAGATAGCTCCTATTAACAAGGCCATTGCCAGTATTTAAGATATGATCTTCTACCACAAAAAAACCCACAATTCCATGTATATATGCTCTGTATCCAACAATGGTTTCGTGCTAAAAAAATTATTCAAAAATTAATTTTTTTTAAATCAATGGTTATTAAGATCAAATTGAATTGAGACAAACTGATAACAACTAGGCACTTAAGGAAACATTGAACGTTTACATTATATGCAAGAAGAGCATGAAGGTACTCATTTAGCCATTGGAATTCATAAGATAATAGTCAACTAACCATATTTGTTGGAGGCTGCAAAACTAGACGAGCCTGTTTTTTTCTTTGCTTTCTGTAGTATGTTTCAAAGGTTTCACGAGAACCCTGTTTGATTAAAACAAAGCAATTTGAGAAATGCACACAGAAAATGTTCAAATATAAATATTCAATGATAAACAGAATTATGCATAACCATTAGACTTACGAGAACAGAATATATATGTAGACAACGGTGAACGGGTGAAAAGTCAATGAGGTCTTGAGCACTTAAATCTTCATCAGCATCGTAGCTACTTTCCTTTTGAGTACCATTTTCAGTTAAATCTAATAAGAATTAAGAGGAAAAAATCAATATGTATACAATGATGACATGAAAAATATTAAAAATTCAAGCAAAGGCTATTGTAAATTTAATGCAGGATATTTATAGTAAATTAAAAAAAATACTAAAATGAGAAGTATGAAAATGCAGGAGTGGATAACAAATTCGGATAAATTGTTCAAAAAATGGAAAAACTCAGCTTCTAATAAAATATATAGAAAAAACTAACTGAAATATAGGAACCATGTCAACAATGAAATAAAGAAAGCTAAAAATAAACTTTACACAGATAAAATTAATGAAAATATGTGTAGTACAAGAATATGGAGTAATATAAACAGTTTAACAGGAAGATGAAGTGCAATACAGATAAAGACTTAATAAGATATTTTGGTCATAAATAATCTGTTAAAGAGATCACTTCCAGATTCTCTAAACATTTCACCAAAGAAATAACTTGCCTGAAAGATAATTGTAAAATTCCACCGAGTTCGGTAAATGCAAAGAATCAGGTAAATAGCATAGTAATAAATTTAGCAACAGAGTTAACATACATAAGATAATTAACAAATGGATATGAAACCAATTGGTCATGATGGTATTAGAATAATGGACCTGAAAAGGTGCCCTAAAATAATACCAATATGAAAGGACATTGTAAATCATTAAATATGCAATGCAACAATCCCTAATGGTTAAAAAAAACTGTCATCAGACCTATTTACAAAGGAGGATCTCATAAAGACTTGAATAACCAACGCGGTTCAGAGTATTTAAGATATGGTATAACAGTATGGGGATCCAATGGTTCCACAAAAATTAATATACTAAAAAATAAACAGTAAAAAATCCTACAGAAAATGTCCGAGGCTAGATCAAAAAATACAAATATTCTAGATGGAATAAATATCTTTCAAAAATTAGGAATTCTGCCGGTAGGCAGGCTGTATAGACATTGCATCACAATATGAAACTATTTTTATGACAAATACAAAATACCTGATTTTAATAAAAAGGAATCACCATTAAGGGACAATATTAAGTATATAACAAACACATTTCATACAAATCAAGGTGGAAAAAATTACGAGGTTACTGTAGCTCTAATTTTTTATGAAATAGCAAAAGATTTAAGAATATTACAGTCAGTAAATGCTGTGAAAGGGAGAATAAAAAGACTTCTAATTATACCGTGGATTAGGGCTTGGAACAAAATGTGACACATTATATGTGTCTTTATAATTGCAACACTTTAAGCTCTCATTTCTGTTCATGTGGCACCTGCTGCCAAGCCAGAACTGACTGGCTAGGCAGGGAGCAGAATGAGTATGAGGGTGGTCCCTTAAGTGCCCGACTCAACAAAGAACACACAAAAATTTTGGAAAAATGTATTTATATTTCAACTATCTCCTTTCAGCTCCCAACACTTTTCCCAGCAATGTTCTATAAGTTCAATACCCGTTGTATAATAAGACCTGCCTGGCTCCTTAAAAGAGCCATTAACTGCCGACATCACTTCTTCAAGGTTGGAAAACCTTTGACCATCGAGCCATTTTTTCAAGTTTGCGAACAGCAAATAATCTGAGGGGGCTCAATCTTGCAAATAGGGTGAATGAGGCAGCAATTCAAACTTTAATTCATGAATTTAGCAACGGCAATAACGGATTTGTGAGCTGGTGCATTCTCTTGACAACACAACACTTTCTTCTTAGCCAAATGCGGCCGCTTTTTCTTGATTTCTTTGCTCAAACATTGCAATTTGTTCGAATAATACTCGCCATTGACAGTTTTTCCTTTTTCAAGATATTAAATGGAAATTATTCCACGCGCATCCCAAAAAACTGACGCCATGACCTTGCCTACAGATGAAACAGTCTTCGCCTTCTTTTGAGCCAGTTCTCCCTTTTGAATCAACTGTTTTGATTGTTCTTTTGCCTCAGGTGTGAAGTAATGGACCCATGTTTCATCCATGGTTATGAAATGGCACAAAAAGTCTGCTTTGATGCTGTGAAACTTTGCAAAACACTCAATTGAAACATCTTCATGACATTGGCTTCGCTCGAGTGTGAGCAAACACGGCACCCATCTTGCACACAGCTTTCTCATGTCCGAATTTTCAGTTAATATGCAATATACTGCACTTTTTGAAATGCCTACTATGCCTGCTAGCTCGGGCACTTTCAGTCGACAATAATCCAAAGTCACTTAGTGGATTTTCTTCATTGTTTACGGAGTCTTCACCTCATTTGGTCGACCAATGCGATGCTCGTCTTGACAGCTCGTACAGCCTTGTTCAAACTCTGCTACCGAATATTTTACTGTTGTAAACGAAGGAGCAGACTCACCTAGAGTAGCACCCAGTTTGGCTTTTATATTGGTTGGGCTGAGGCCTTTCAAATAAAAGTATTGCATCAAATAACGATGACCATATTTCTCCATTTTCACAAATTCACTGAAAACGTTCATTATTGATGGCTGACACCCAAATACTAAACAACGTGGTATCTTCAAACTTGAAACATATGCTTTATAGATTGCATAATTTTTATTACAATGATATTTTTAAAACAACTACTGCCATGTAGGTATCTTTAAGTCAGGCCAGGTACTTATGGGACCACCCTCATATTCCATGTATGAATTATTAATTTATACTACTATTGTATAGTATAAAGATCATATCACTAAGGTATATGACAAAGATTGTCTGTAATTCTATGTTGTATTGATTTTCTCAATACTTTGTATTTCATATGTGATGTAGATTATACTACAATTGTAAACTATACATAAATAGCAATAAATTAAAAGTTATTTGCAAAAAAAGGCACAGAAAATGCCATATTTATTAGGTTTCAACAGCAAATAAAGCCTAACTTCAGGCAATGTATGCCATTTTCCCTTTAAATGGTACGTGGAGTTTGACAAAATAGAACAGCATGCGATCAAAATTACATGAATAAAAGCAAGACTTTGAAAAGGCTCTTCAAATAATTTAACAGCCAATCCATTAACCATGCAATATTAAAACAGAAGAAATTGGTAATTTTTCACTCACTGTGGAATGAGTTCTGAGAAGGAATCTTACGTTTCTTCCTCCCGACTATGCTGGCATCTGTTCCTATCTGCTCTCCAGTCTGCAAATGTATTGGAACAGTAATAATGAGCAATATTTACAAAAGAAATGCATACCTTGCATTACATACACGCTTTTTTATTCCACAGATGCAGCAGCACGTAACTAAAAACTCATAAAACTACCCTGAGAACCCATACAGCGTTGGCATTTTTTGGAAAATTTGTCAGCTTCACTCACTGCAACTTTGCCAGTTAAAGGGTAAATAAGAAGTACATGTGCTGTTAATGACCAATGGATGTAAAAGCCTCTCCAACGAGCACCTGCAGTGTTGTGTTGCTCAGATGTTAAGGAAGTCCCATCAACATCTAACTGGTCCAACAGGCGGCCATCATTGATGAATTCTACTGCAGGTGATTGAGCTCCATGAGTTTAGGCTCATTCCTACTATGATATGCTTTAGTATTACACCATATGATCACAGTCAATTGAAAAGATACAGCAGTTGATAAGATGCATTTTTCTGTAGAGTGATATATAACAGGTCTGTCCAATAAATAAGTGTAATGAGGCCATAACAACTTTATTTTGCAAAATTTAGTCTACTTCGATTTTGTCCACTTTCAAAGTACTCTTCATTCATTGCACTTATTCCATCTTTTTTTCCACTGATAAAAACACCCCTGAAAGTCCTCGGCAGTTAGACTTTTTAGTTTTCTTGTTGTTTCTTACTTTATTGTATCCACATCTTTCCAGTGATGTCCCCTCATCACATTTTTGCATTTTGGGAATAGGAAAAAGTCGAAAGAGGTGAGATCTGGCGAATAAGGATGATGATGAAGGATGGTGGAAAATTTTTTTGCCAGAAACTGGCAAACAATCAATGCTGAATGCACAGGTGAATTATCATGGTGAAGGATCCATCCATCATGTCCGGTTAAAATGGTGTGCACTGTTGATTTTCCCAAATTCAGTTCATCAGCTATCACCTGGACAGTTTATCGACAATCAGTAAGGACAATGGACTGCACATGATCAATTTTGCCTTCAACGCAGGTTGTTGAAGGTCGTCCCAGCCTTGTATCATCTGCGGCATCTTGTCAACCATCTTTAAAATGCTTTATCCACTTGAAAACGGATGATTTCTTCATAGCATTAGCACCATAAACAGCAGCCAACATTTCAGTAATTTACCGCACTTCACCAAAAAACTTGATGTTGATTCGTTGCTCCGGGATTTCATCAATTTCCATTTTCGACAAACAGCAAAATTAATGGCACCATACGCACAGTTTGATGATCCGCCAAGCAAAGATGGCTCATTGGGCCTCAGGCAACTAGCAACGCTAGTGGGCGGGGCTATTGTCCACGTCATCACCGCCAGATTGCACCAGTTTGTGCATTTATTGCACAGAACACGTGAACAATAAGTGGTCTAAATAAAATATCAAGTGCCAAATAATTTAAGGTAAACCTTTCCTGGAGTAACTTGCCAAAGCGTAACCTCCTTCAAATCATTCTTTTCAGTCATATCCAGGCATTTCTTATAGAACATTGTAAGAAGACCAAAACAAGAAAATGTAGGGATCGAAACATAGATACTGCATCACAAAATGTAGAAATCAATATTTGGTACACAATATATTCTAAAATATAGGGTTCAATCAATACCAGTACCATGCAACCAAGGATGGGTTTCAATTATTTGCCACATCTTCTGTTGTATTTTACAGACATGCCATTGCAAAAATTTTGTTTGCACCAGTGTCTTTTTTTAGTCTTCTCCTCAATCCCAGTAAATGACTTATCAGTCAATTTTTCCATTTCTATTCACAAATCTATTCAACAAGTACATCGGAAGGCTAACAGAAAATCACATAATAAGCATGAGTGCTTAATACTTTGTAATTTTTTTACAAGTTTAATGTTAACATACGTCAAAATTAATTTCTTAACATTATACCAAGGCCTTTAACTCATTTATGTAATAATCGCAGCCTTTTCCAAAATGGAAAATATTGAATAAGATATTGGCAGACTACTGTACTCACATGTCTCATTGCCACCTCCCCAATTTTAGGTGAAAATTTTCTAATGTTCTCTAAGAAGTCTTTTAAATCTGACATTGATGCCTCTTTGATGTTTTCCCTTAGCCTGTAAAAGAAGATAAATTGGTGAATGGACAATTTTACTTATACATATTATTAATTGTACATGAAGATTATTTTACTTTTGACACTCATAATAAAAGGCAATTAAAAAAACCTAGGAAAATCTTAATTTGATAGCAGGCATGCATTAAATATATGGGGTAAGTCGGTAAAAAAAGACTCAAGAACCAGGAAGACAAACGCAGTGGCTTTTATGAACATTTCATTGGGACACTTGGAACATTCACTGTACAGTCCCAACTTAGCCCCCAAGAAATCATTGGGCGGCCAATGTTTAGAAAATGATAATGCCGCAATCCAAGAGGTTACTCCTTGGCTGTGGCAGCAAACAAAAGACTTCTTTGCTTACAGCTATCAATGACTTGTATAAATATGGGATAAAAGTCTGAATGCACAGGGGGAATATGTAGAAAAGTAAAATAAATTTTCGGAAGTTACAGTGATTATTATTGCCTCTATCCAGTTTTCGGAGTTATTTATTGCCCTACCCTTATTAATAGTAACATTAGAATGACCATGAGAGCAAAACAGAAATAGTTAATTCAAATAATTTTAGCATTTAAAATTTAAATTGCAACATCATTAAAATAAAATAATGCACTTCATCAAAACCTCCACTCTTCTAAAAATTGAACAAATGTGTAAAGATTACAAATGTGGAAGGAATCAAAGACTGATACATTTTTTTACAATTTATAAACACATATTTCAATGCACCCAGTTATCCAGGTAAGCTGGTGCTGATAATTAGAAATACATTTACATTTATAAATAAATTGGGAAATTGATTCCAGTATTTCTACATTGAATGATAACATGGTTACTTGGAAAAATGTGTCACGTTTTTAAATAAGTAGCAAAATTCTACCCAGTAGTTTTATTTCCATATAAAGATGGAACTTCAATAAGTTAAGGGTTCTACTGTTCACTTTCAAAGTAAAACTATGATAATTTCATGGATTTTCCATGTCTCTGAGAATTACTGACAATTCTCAATTTAACAGATTTTTCGAAAACCAATTAAAATTAAAACAACATAAAAATAGTCAATGCATGCAAAAGATTGGAATTTATGAATAGAAGAAACTGAGCACAGCTTATTTCTTCATAATGATTTAGATAATAGTTAGCTCAGTAAATTCAACAACCTTCTAGGCAAAGTTTAACTCAGCAACTCAAACAAATGCCCAATTAATTGATCAAAATTAATTATTTGAGTTAAGCTCTGAGGGGCACTCTGAAAAAGTACCAAATTTCAAGCTATATCAAGATAGTATGTATGCCTCATTGAACCACTCACTTTGGTATATTTTCCCTCATTTGATGAGAAAAGCGATAGTTGGCTACCCTCGGCAGGTAAAGGTGTTCCAGTTGCTCCAGTGTCTTCAGAGCAGGATAGTATCTGTAAACAATTGTTATGATTATTGCTTTTACTACATAGCCATCAAATAATCTTGAGTGACATTTACCTTAATAAAAATACAAAATGTTCATATTGCAACCTATCCTACATAACACTAAGCATATGGTTTAGATCACTATAGCACTAACCAGCAATCAACAAATCTATTTCAACTTTGTAGAGTAGTATGCAATAGTGTTTGTGCGAAGCTCTAGCAGGTCACACCTGGATCGATTTAAACCAGGTTCATATGAGAAATTTTCTTATGTTGGTAGTAGGTAGGCATAAGGCCCAGGTAAGGAGGAGGTTGTACACAATAATGATTAGACATCTGCGGACAGTAATAGACTATTTAATAAAATAATTGAACGGAGAGATGCATCAACCAATCATAGGATTGATGACAGGGATGATGATAATGAAGTAGGTCAATCTGTTAGAGAGATTTATACAATGGATGCCAATATTTTACTGAAAAATAAGTCCCTTGTACTATATAAAACCATAGGCCTACAGAAAGAGGTTCAGGTAGATAACAAGTTGCAGAGGACAATGCTTACAATGTCCTGACCTTATTTATGGGGTCACCCAGTTTCCCATTCAGAGGAAATAGAGCACCTATTATTACAGTTTTTGAAGAAGGCTACAGCAAATATTTGGAAATGATAAATATAAACTCCTAGGCATCATTTTTGGTGGTGCATTAGACAGGAATCTTACATATAGGAGGAGGACATGTTTAGGAGGATTATTTCATTTTTTTATTAATAATCTATTTCATCCTTTGTTCACTCTAAACACCAATTTGAAAAATTACACAAGGTAATGGCTAGTTGATTGATTATTTTTAGTTCACATATTTAATTCTTCATAATAATAGACTCAATTACGTATCCCTCAAATTGATTGTTGCACACTATAGAGAAAATGAGTCCTGGCAACTACCAGACTCGGATGCATTGAACATGTCTTGACTGACAGTGGGAGAGGCAAGGCTTCAGAAGTCAACATCTCTCAAAATTCATGCAAAGCATAAGTGACAGTAGTAATACAGAAGAGGACTGAATTAGGTAGAATTGAGACTGGGAATGTTAAAACAATGTTGAGGGCAAGAAATTAAAATATATAAAGCAAGAGTTGGAGAGAGGAAATAAAGATGTTTTAGGGCTGTGTGAGGTGAGATGGGAGGATATCGGGGATAACTGGAGTGATAGTTACAGAGTAATACACAGCAGAGGGAAGAGAGCCAGTGAGGAGTAGCAATAATATTGATTGAAAAGGTAGGAAGAAGCATATTTAACATAGAACAAGAACAGATGGAATATTTTAAGTAAAAGTAAAAGCAGAACCAAAAAACTTATTGGTTGTTCAGATATGACACCACCAAGCAAATATAAGGAGAAAGAAGTGTTCAAGGAGGGAAACATTTTATAGTGATGGGGGATTGAAACGAAAGAGCAGGAGAAGGAAGAGATGGTAGATAGGTGGGGGACTACGGCTTAGGAATACGGTATGGCTGTGGGGAGAAAGCAATAGAGTCCTGCAGGAGACAGGTGTTTATCATAATGAATACATGGTTTAGACACCATGATAGACTTAGATAAACAAGAAAAATGCCTGAAGATTCAGCCTGACATTAGTTAGACTATATCATGGTTAGGCAGAGATTTGTCAAACAATGTGATCAATTTACAGTTTCCCAGGAGCAGATATTCAGATCATAATTTAGAAATAATGAAGTGTAAAGTCAGATGCAAAAGTATGACAAAGGGAAAATGGTTTAGGAAATAGAAGCACTAACTTGATCAACAAAGAAGTATCCGCAGGCTATATAGGAAATAATGAATGAGGAAAGGGACCAGGCTACTAAAGAGGAAAAATGGGAACACATTAAATTGGGAATATTGAAAGCCACAAAAGAAACTACAGGAATAGTATAAGCGAAAAGAACTAGGAAAACCATGAATTATAAACGAGATGAGTACAAATATAGATGTGAGAAGGAAAAGGAAGAATATAAATATTGAGTTCTGTGGAAGGGGGTAAAATCAGTATAAACTGAAGTATGAAACAAATAGGGTGCAAGAAGTGTAGTGGAATGAGCAGTGCTAGGATATGGAAAGTTTACAGAGAAAGAGTGAAATTAGTACGCTATGAAGGAAGGTTAAAACTCTGTAAGAAGGTAAGAGGGAAAATCATTGCAAACAACAAATAATATTCAGCAAAAATATTAGCTAAACCAGAAAAGATCCAAGAGAGGTGGTAAGAATATATAGAGGAGCTTTAAAGCAAAGAAATTAGACCAACAAGATTAGACATAGAGTGGAAATATGATATAGATAGAGATAGATTGGCTCAAAGTTTACTAGATGGTGAGATAGAAAGGGCATTAAGGAAAATAAAATCAAATAAGGCCGTGGGGGTTGAGAAGGTGGGAGGCACAGTTTTCATGGACTAATTCATTTCAATGCATTTCTGAAAGCAGAATTTGGCAAGAAGACTGTGTCAGTTGTGCTCAGTTTGTGCCAATCTTTGACATGCCTTATATCTACATATTCCAGATCTTGAGCAAAGAAATTGTTATTATGTTTACATTTTATTATCAGTAATCTAACAGGTAAGGTAGGTTTTGAATGGACACAGGCTATCCAAGAGTACAGCAAAAATCTCCTTGCCTCTCCAACAAAACCTAACATTACAATAGGCCACTCTTCAATTCCACATACTTCATTCCTGCCTTCATTCGTATCATAGTCTAAGTGTTAAAAAGTCCCAGTTATTTTTCAACCATGGGGAAAAATGCAGTAAGCATGTGAATCTGCTTGGTGCTTTGAGATAGTATGTAAATTTTGAGTTTCAAATTTTTATTTGAGATTCTCAATTCAATGATTTAAACAAATTAGCCTGGGTTAAAAAATAAGTATGAATTCATGGATTATATGAATATGGGGTTGGTTTACTAGAGGTTTCATGGTAATTACAAGGGATACTGACGGTGGTATCCCTTGAATGGAAAAATATATGACATTACCATCATGTTTATCCTAATCAGATCACTTGAAAATACTTGCTTGAGAATTTCATACTAGTTTTTAAATTTTCCTGTGAAACTTATTCATACAAGGAATGCAATTAGGTATGCTTCCAATTCTTATCTTGAAGATCTTAGAAAATTAATATCTGAGGAAAATATGATTTTATATGTTACTCTATTTAATAATCCACAAGTTTATACATCACCTCTTTTCCTTCATCTGTCTCTGCAATTTTGCATATGTTGTGAGAACTGGAAGGCATAGAGATAGATTTTCAATAGCAGCTGCAATGTTGCTTTCAACTTTACGGGCACGTACCAGTTCCTCACCCTTGGCAATAAGATTACTTGCTGATTGACGTAAGTCTTCATCTAGCTGAACAACTTCATTCTGTGATTACAGACATTAACAAATATAAATTATATCAATGCAAAGTAAGTTGTGCAGAGAGCCATTTTTTCAATTAAATAAAATAGTAATGACAAATATTTTTTACAAATTGCATAAATAAGCATATTTTTGGCAGGGTAATTAAACATTCACTGATGGGGAAATGAAAGGAGGTAGGTTCATTAAAATGGCCACAACATCATCAGGTAGTCAAGACTGAGGGGGAAAACAGTGCACACGTAGAATTTTTGTCCAATAATTATTTTCTCTAAGTTATATGATGTTTAAAATGATCCTCATCCTTTAATTTCAAGTGATTCCACTCTGCCATGCATGGTACTCAGGGGACACACATCCATTCAAGCTACTTTTAAAATGACATAAAAAACTCAATTACGAGCAAGGTAATCCTTAGGAGAGGAAAATGTGGTAAGAAATAGTCAAGTTTGGCTCTGGATTAAGCAATGGAATAATAATAAACGAGGCTTATGTGCCATAACACATTAAATCCAATTCATTTTAGGTGCCCAACACGAGAATTATGCAAGCTCCAGAAAAACCCAGAGCACTGGCTAACTGAAAAAGTATTTGTACTGCCACTATGAACAATGGTTGCACCGTAGCCCTCTGACCAGAAACTACAAGCCCTAATCACAAGGTTACCTTACTTAGAAAAATACCGTTTATTCTGAATGAGGGTCTGGCAGAGGCAATCATTATCATTCTGAGAAGAGTACCATGAACAGAAACCTTGTATCTTATTTCAAGCAAGTCCTCCGAAATTAAAATGTAATCCACTAAAGTCAGGTTTTGGGAAAATGCACAACGTTTGGCAATTCTTTAAGAGGGGATACATAATAGACAGGCACCATTAGAAAAATCATCATTTACTTACATTGAGCTTTTTAGCTTGTGACCGAACTTGAAGTAACTCTCGAATTGAGTCGATGAAACCTTGGTAATGAAAATTGCACATTCTTTCAATATCTTTGTCATGACTTTTGATTCGGGAATCAAGCTGTTCCATGAATTTTTGATGCTCGTCTCCATCATATATGGCTCTGAAATAAGCAAATTTTTCTTGAAACGACTATTAATAGACGTATAAAACTATCCTTTCAAATCATTATAAATGTAACATTCTCGGACACCAGAATTATCAATTTTTAAACAAGGCAGCAAACAAAATCCATTCTGAAGTAACATGTCTATGTGACCCCATTAATTTGCATATGCTACAATTATTTGAAAATTAAATATACCGAATAACCAAGCCAACGCTACTAGCGTCATTGGTTTCAATTTCGTATAATAAATGATCATGGTTTGGCTTAGTAATAAATAGAGAGTCGCTGCTTGATTCATTCATTGTACATTAGTTGAATATTGGCTCAAGGCGCAAACTCCGCGCCTCACTAAAGGCATATGAAAAAGCTATAATTCCATGTTTTGTGCGCAGATGCAAACCTCTTGGATCGAACAAGTTGCTTTAAGCCTGCGTATTGCCTTCTATTACATCGAAGCGGTGGATTTGATTCCAACTTCGCACGAAAGCTAACAGGAAGTCCAGAGACGCTACGTATTTTCTTCTTTGGGTAGTCATATTCTCAGAGAGAGATTAGAGAAGTTAATGATACCGTGCCAAGAACTTTTTGTCTTACAATTTAAGCATTTAAGTTCAAGTTACCTGAATGTGGATCCCCAATAGTCGTCAATACTCTCAATTTCTTGCAAGAACAATTCATGATGCTGAGCTCGAGATTCCTGAGTTTGATTTTCCATTTCCTAAATTAATTTTAAATTGTTAATAAATCAGCATTATTCACGCCCCCATGTTTACCATAGGACCGACGCCATATTCCATGACGTTTAAAGAAAAAATTGAGCATCGCAAACCGCGAGAGCAGGTAATAAAGAGCAATGGGTTACTGACTGCATTACTTTCTCTTGGTCGATAAAATATTTACTTGCTGGATATCAATCCATTTCTACGAACTCGGGTTGAATGCCATTTTGTCCATCGGTAAAGTGTAAAGAAAAATAGCTGGTATTTAATATTTCCACCCCACTCTCTGGCTTTTTGCCATCACTGGTTGGACTAATAAATATTCGTTTCCTCTTATAACACCTAAAATTTTGATGAACCTCGAATGAAAACCGACGAAAAATTGCAAAAATTGAGCGTGTAATTTTAGCTTTTAATCATCGACATTACAGCATTCATGTTGCCCGCCAAATGTCTATGGCACGTGATCCGTCAAATGAAGTCTCAGTTTTCATTGGGGGAATGATATCGTCGTATCTCTAGTCAATTGTTTCCAATGAAAGTGAAGGTTGTCAACAAAGAATTGACTACCTGTTCATTTTTCATTCAAAATTGCTTTACGTGCGTCGCATCTATTTATAATTCCCGTTATCCCTACTAATCAATAATTTATGCCTTCAAATTGTAACATTCTTCAGTCTGCTGGTACTTCTGCCTTGCTAGTCAAGTACGTTCATTAGAATACTCGGTCTCATTTTGGGAGGGAATTAATTATTTCTATTTATCGATGAATTGTTATATTGAAATTTTATGAGTTTTCTCTTGTTTTATTTTCAGTTATCAG
Organism: Hetaerina americana; assembly: GCF_022747635.1. Lineage (NCBI taxonomy): Eukaryota > Metazoa > Arthropoda > Insecta > Odonata > Calopterygidae > Hetaerina > Hetaerina americana. The sequence goes on from NW_027287095.1 coordinate 51,569,213, forward strand.
TCAATCTCATTTTCGACCCATGTTTAGTATTAATAATGAGTAGATCTATATGTATACAATTATTCATTTTAATCGTATACTTGTTGATGATTTTTATAATATCTCGACTCCATGACTTGGTCTTATGGTTTCATAATGGTTTTTCGTCGACTGAGATTGTGGATCCGTTATTGCTCAGTGTAAGACAACTAAAACATTTGCTGGAAGTAAGGGGTGTTAGCTATACTGGATGTGTGGAGAAGCATGAACTCGCCAGTTTAGTGGACGCATCAGGTGGGTAATTTGTTCAATGCTACTAATGTGTTTTTGATATATTATGCCCCAGCGTATGGTTTCTTCAACAATAAAATTTGATTCTTTATCAGCGGATGTCACACAGGGAGAGGCAGCTGAATCCAGCGTAGAAATAAATAGTCGAGGTAACGAACGGTTGTCCGAATATGCTGCAAAAACACCGTCTTACTTCACTGGTGGTCCTCATTTTTACGAAGAAGTTGAGGACACTAAGGATAGTGTCTGGCTTGTCCAAGTGGTTCCAGCTCAAGGGAGTAGAAGTGGTATTGCCATTGGATCGCAGCAGCTAGCTGAACCATTACTGGATGACTATAGTTGGCGGGTTGTATGTAACCAATTGGCACCATTTGCTATAAGGACTGGAATATTTGATTGTAGCCTTGACAGACGGTATGATTTGTTGTAATTGCGTATTTTACTTTAATATTTTGTGATATTTTCTTGGGTAATGATCTGTGATTTCTGCTTTAGGCTTTGCACCAACAAAGGCTGGCATAGGCCACTGTTACTCCTTGCACTCCCTAGAGGATGGAGGGCAAAAGATAAAGTGGTTATGAGAACATCTACATACACAAGACCTCAGGTTAGAGTTGAAAATGGGAATTTCAATTTAAAACTAAATAAAATTTCCAAAAAATCTACCATAGTACATAACTGATTTGAAAACGAGCCCTTTATTAAGTAAATTCGAAACTCAAAGGGCTATTTGAATTAATATCCTAGAGCTATGTTGTCTGAACAACGGATGATAATTTTCGCGATTATGTCATGGCCAGACTTTGGCTTATATTTCATTTCAAGGTGTTGACGTAATCAGTTATTCTGGTTAACATATCGAACAAGCTGATGTTTTATTTAATATTCCTAGGCAATTATGGAGTGGGTTCGAGAGCAACTGGCTGTTCGTTTGAACAATGTCAAAGATGTGGAGGAAGCAGAGAATGAATGGATCAGGAGACCAGACAAAGGAGTTAGTGGAATTGATATCAGAGTGAAAGGTCATAATGTGACAGGAGATGAAGCGCAAGCAATGGAAGAGAAGAATAAAAAACAATCACAAGGTTCTGGTGACCTATGGGGAGGGAAAAGCGAGGAAGTGAGAGTTCTGTTGGTCACACACCTTCTACATCCTCCTCTTTTTTTTGCAGCCCTGTCAATTAAATTTACCGGAAGAATCAGGTAAGATTTTCATTTACTTCCATCCCTACAATTGTATCTGAGAATAGCAATGCAAATCTTAGTAAAATACGGCGACATGCCGATGTCGTGAGAGGTCAAAACTTTTGTTTTTACTTTTTTCGATTGTGAAACATGGAGTTATAGTCACATATAAAACATAGGTCTATACAAATAGGCCAGGCAGAAAAACATTCTCAATGTTACACAATATGCACTCTCCACCCGTATTTTATTTTATGATCCAAAATTATTTATGATAAATTCAAAAATTGATACTTGTAGTTCAGAAAGAACTCTTTCAATAATGAGATAATATCTACATATTCCTGAAACAGTTTCACATTGACACACGCTATTTGGCCAGAGATATAGACAGGCCTTGCGAAAAAATAAAGAACTGTACCATGAAAAGTCAAGTTCAAACTGGAACAAAAGTTCTATGAATGACTATACTCAAGGATTTGTGTATGGTGCGACTTATCTGTTGATGCAGCTCTCTGTTCCATTATTAATCATGTGAGTGATTTTCCATGCAATAATCCCAATTTTTATTATCCATTCCCTGTGGATATTAGGAGAATTTTATGGAAATTGAATTGGTTTATTTTAGTGATTTTTGTTAGTTGGTTTTCATTTTTTTCCACTCTGGTGCCATTCATTTCATTTCTAAGCAATACTCCGAGTCTGTTTCTTTAGCTCTGATGAATGGATAAGTAAAAAACTATAAATAGTGGCAGAAAACCTTAATTATCACCAAAGAAATTATAACCGTAGTAGAATGTGTATGCACAGTTTATTATGAGTTTCATACTGTTGTAAAGTTTCAAAAATAAAATATGGATGTACGTTCAAAATTTTTAGATTCCCATGCACTGAATGTTAAATTTCTCATAATATATTTGATAAAAACATTTAGCTCCCATATTTTCGTAGCACTTCTGTCATGCGAAGGGTGATAGCATATATACCTGTAGATGAAAAGTAGTTCTCTGTAATTTTGAGATATAAATCTTCTTGTTGCATTTTTTTATTTTCTGAACAATTTTTAGAGATTTTTGGTCCTGCCAAATATTGTACTTAAATTGAGAGTTGCAGTTATGAAGTTACTCACCAAAAACATGTAAAACCTTCTGCTGTTAGAATATGCCTAAAGGCTTTGATATACCATTTCTTCACCGTTTATTAAGTTATTGATATAACAATGAAATAATCAGGAGCACTTTTTCTCTGTCTATGTAAGTATATTTAGGAAAACATCCTAACAAAAATAACTGGGGAAAAAGTTCGGACTAATCACTATCAAATGGGGCTCATATATTTACATAAAAGATTAAAGTTTGTGATACAATGAGATATAAGTACCTCAGACTCTCAATTATCTAGGATAAATGGAAAAATTTATACTTGAAAGTGGAAATTGAGTTGATCCGCTCTGCATTTGCCAAATTCAGGTATTATGCTCTGCAATTTTTCATTGCCTGGAGTATATAGTGTGTTTATTAATTATTTTCCAATACAATATGGGTGTTATTTGGCTTGGGAACATGAAATTTTGGAGATGCAAACATTTTTCTAGAATCAAGCACTTAATAAATTATGAAAAATATATGACCTTGGTGGGTCATGGTAGTCCATGGGTAGAGCATTGGACCTCTCACCAAAGGGCCCAGTTTCAATGCCAGGGCTAGCCTCTCTGGGCACCATCAGCTGAGTCCAAGCCATGTGATTTTTTGGGTACCAGATCTTCCTGGAAAACCATAACTGGCACAGGGAAAGTAACTGTTCTCCTTACCTTGGTATGTGAATTTCACATGCCATTTGGCTCAGTACTGGTTGAGCTCTATTATCACCTACCACATGGAACTTCAGGTTGAATACTGTGTTAATGTTTTTACATAACCTTATGTTTCCTATTTTGCCAGAAACTGATTATTCTGTAAATGTTTAGAATAGGGGTTAATTGATTTAACCTCAACTTATATACCAGCTTTCAATCCTCATGTAGTGAATTTCTTAGGCAACATAGCAGTTTCTTAGGCAGATATGTAGATGGGTCTATCAAAACACCAATGACTTTAATGAATCATTTTTCCACAGCTACCCTCTCCAATTCCAAATTATTTGCATGCCATGTATGAAATCTTTTAATGAGTTAAGCGTATACATGACAGCATCACTATGTAAGTGTATTTATTGGTAGTTTTATTCATCACTCACATGGTAAGCAAAAATGTGTTCAATTGGCCTTTGCAAGTTGTTTTCAAATGGTCACATTCCCATATTCCACATCATTATTTAGTGTTGTATGATAAGCTTTTTTGAGACATCCTGGCTAATTCTAATCCTGCTTTAACATGTGTTTACTTTTGTGTACGAAGTGCAATATGCCTCCCAAACTCAAATGAAATTTTCTCAACCCCAAATTAGTCAAATCTTTCTTATCAAGGCTAGTGAGTTTGCTTGATTTGGTTGCCCTGTAAGTTGAGTCAATGGTGAAATGAAGAGTATTGGGCATGGTTACGCTTAGTAAGGTAGGGGGCACCTAAAAAAAGATGTGACCCATTAGAGAAATTGGTGTCTTTGTGTAGAGATTTCTGTCTGTAGGATTCATTTTAGGCTGCTAGTTTTGAATTGACCAATCCAAAACTAGAGGCCTAATGGGGGAGTGAAATAATTTGTTTCCATCATATTATACATTGTACGTTTGTGTACATCATAACCAGTAATATCTCAGTTTTTTTCAGTGGTTTACCACGATGTACACTTTTAAAGGCCCTCCCTTGTTGTGATAAATGTATGTAGTTGAGTTCAAATGTGGTATTCAAATGTCCTATGCAGGTATAATAATATTCATAGTTGGGCGTTTAAGATATCAGTGCAATGTTTTTTTGAATAAATATGTAATGAGGCTAGTTCTGCACACGTGAAATGGAAATGTGTATGAATGTGGAAAGTGGTGGCCAGTGATGCCCATCCATTTCTATTAATTTGGTTGGCTCAACATTAGAATTTAATGTATGCACAAGTTTCAATTATTATACTGTTCCTTGAGTTTTTCCTTTTCTTCTAATTTGAATTTTTTCCTGAGTTTGGGTTTTGGGCAATAATTTTTTTAGTTGAATTACCTCCTCTGAATATTTTCTTTGATTAAAATAAACTCTTATTCAGTTGCAATGAGGAATACCTTCTGATTTACAGATTTGGGGTGCTGGTGGTTCGCAAAGAGGAGAAAGAGATGGTGAAGAAAAGGTTGGGACTGTCCAGAGTGCCATCATATTTGGTTACAACGCCGGAACATACTGTGGTTTACGGTTCGCGCCCCCATGAGCATTTTAATGTTGGTTCCATGAATGCATTCTTAAGAGCTATACAACCAGAGACCAATGATGCATTCCTGTTTAGCCTGGCTTTGACAAATGCCTTGGTTTTCCTGCAAGCATTCCAAGTAAGTGATTGCAATAATTAATGATAACTATTGAATGGGGAGGTTAGTCTTCTGGTGCTACTATTTGAATTAAGATCTGGTGCTTTCCCGGCGTATTTGATTCGTGAAGGATTCTCGGGTCTTCCACCGGGTCAAGGGTTCCATATTGGCCGACGTTTCGATGCCCGACTCGTGCATTGTCTTCAGGGTTGATCATTCATCAACCCTGAAGACGATGCACGAGTCGGGCATCGAAACGTCGGCCAATATGGAACCCTTGACCCGGTGGAAGACCCGAGAATCCTTCACGAATACTATTTGAATGTTTAACTATAGAAATAATAGGTGTGTGAATGTTTGATCCATAGCTTGGGGAATTTTACCATTGTACAGAGAAATGAAAACACTGCAGTACAAAATAGTATTAATTGAAAGGGATAAGAACTCTTTATTCCGCAAACATGGTCTCACCACTGTGTGGTATCGTCAATCAGGTGAGTTACACATTGGTGAAAACATAGCTTTGCCAGTGGAAAACGTGTATATATTAATTTTTGGAATTGTTTTGTTCCTCTTTGTCTGCATTTAGTTATGTGTTGGCTTAAATAATGTGAGTAAAATAAGGAAATGTTATTGAAAACACCTAACCACATAATGAAAATGGATCTGTGTATAAGCTGAACTTTTTATGTGTGAATCATGGGATTTTTCATGAATTTGTACCACTTATATATCGATATATACGATAATTATGTTTGGTTGAAATTACATATGTATCTTGGGTAATTTCTACCGGAAAGGATATTTATTCCTCTCGGCCTGGTAACAATGGTCTCCGCTGTCCTTCAAGCATGATTATTTTTTTTAAAGATATTACTTTTATTAGTTATGAATAGCAATGAGTGGTAACTTTGGTCTTCAGCCCTTCAGTAAGATTTACAGAACTTTGGGAAATGTCACAATAGTTTCTATAGAGACATGAACTGGGCATAAATGTGAAAATTTCACCTTGTAAAAATCATTCGCCTTACCTGGAGTACGTATCTGTATCTCTTGATTCCTTTGGCCAGTAAATCTATTCAGGTACCCTGGTAAAGGTATTCAGGTAAAGGAAAAGCTATACTGGGGCATAGTGAATTAAACAGGGCATCCGAAACAGTCTTAAAATAATGTTTGTTCAAAACACAGAATTCTTTTTCATCCATTATTTCTGGGTAACATATTTTGTTCAGTTCCAGCAAATGCTAAATGCAGTATAATAGATGATCTGGCTGTAAATTGGTGTGTGTTATCCAGAGATATTACTAACTGAAAATACCTTTGATGTACACTATTGGTACTATCTCTCTGACTTCGCTTGGGCTTTTCAAATACCCTCGTATATTGAAACAAAATAATTAAAAGCAACAGATACTAGTTACACATTTAAAATTTATTCCCTTCCAGTTGGGAAAAATAAATCCTAGCACTGTTTGTACAATGTTGACTTGAGTTGAATTATTTTAAAATTTCCTTAACTCTTTATTTCCTCAATTTTAAAAACTCTTAAATCAAATGTAATTGGGGAAGAGCTGATATTCATTTACTTAAATAATTATTTAATCATTATACTTTTAAAGTTTGAGTGCCACCTTTTTTCTGATACTGCTAGGATAATTTTCATGATTAACTATATTAATATATCAACTATTTTATTCTTAAGCTTCATGGTATATGGTCCTCAATGTCCCCATTGGAACAAGAGTGACTTAATCAGTTTTTTAAAGGTCAAAAGATAGCATTAAGAAAATGCACATAATTTAATTATGATTCTTTCAAGTTTTTATTTTAACGTAAGGCCTGCAAAACACTACAGTTTGCAAAATATTCCCCCTACTGTATTTCCTTAACTATAGGATACACCAATCCATAAGATCCACTATTTGTTCATCCTTTCTTACAGGTGTCTGGTGGTCTTTGGCGTCATGCAGCCAGTTGCATATGGGTATTGGTCAGTCACAACTTGTGGTTGTTCTCGGCTTGGCTTGTAGTCCTGGGAACAGGCCATTTTCCACTTGCATCCTTACTCATCTCAAGATTAAGAGTACCTGCTAGATGGGCAGCCATGAGTGAATTAGGCTCACTCCTACGCTCTGACTGGCTTGCTCTGCTGGACCATCCCCTTCTCCTATTCGGTTCCCTAACTGTTTATGCCTGCCTGGTGACTTTGGTACTGCATTGGTGGAAGACATGGCAAACTACTGAAAACTCTGAACGAAGTAGGTTGTATTTTTCTTCTTCATTCTAAGCTATATCAAGTTGTGAAACCATTTTATAATGAGATATATATCATCAGTGACACCCATTTACTGAAAGCACTTCAATGCGGAAAGAGGTAATGGAATTGTCATCTACATGGTAGATTTACACGAGTGTTAATCACCCTATGTAAAGCTACCACCTTACCTCAAATAAGTGCCAACCAAGCTGTGGGAGCATTTATCTACAGAAATCGAGCAAATGCCATTTTCTTCAATACTTCCCTGTCTACCAGATCCCAACCCAAGATTCATTCATTCCCTTTGCCACATGCACTTAAAAAATATTATATACTGTCTTTCCAGTAACTTCCATCCTGCCTTCCTTAATTATCCCATCCCTACTCACACTGGTTTCTATGATCAGTCCTTTGATAACTGCTTCTCTGTTTCGGTGATTGAAACCCTGCCTGAATCCTCAAAGAGTATAAAGGTGAAAACACGCAAGATGGCAAGTATCTGGGTACTTCAATTATTCAAACCTCCTGGACTAAACTTAGCCCACTGAAGCCATCGAATAGTCACCATTCCCTCTTTCCAGTTGTCCATTCACTCTTTGTCCTTTACTTCCTCCCGCACCCATACCCATATCCTCTCTGCTCTTACCCCGAGAACAGTATTCTGAAGATAGTGGCCTTGCGCTCGAAATATTAATGAGTGTCTCCTCTGTTTCTATGTTTTGATAAATTTTTAATCGTTGTCCACCTCACCTTATCCATCCTTCTTCACACCCACATTTCAGAGGCTTCTAATCTATGCCTATAATTATGTTTCAATTACCATAATTCCATGCCGTCAAAACAAAACAAAACCTGAAATTTTACACAAATATATTTTAGGTAAAAATTAAGAAAGACTTAATTTTTGATTTTGCATGCTTAGTATGTACTTATCCTAGTCAAATACCCTTGCAGTGGAGAGCATTTATCATGTGGATTCGGGAGTTGTCTAAAAAGTTTCCAACCTGACAAATAAGTGAGGTTTTTTCTTCGTGTTCTTTTCAACATAGCCTCATATTAAGTCAATACACATTTTCTAGCAGTGCTCTTAACTTTTTTCATCCTTCCAATTAGTAGTTGGCATCTTTCTCCACAGGTGTTTACATATGCAATAAACCCCATGTCCGGTGGATATCTCTGTCCTCTATGGGAAAATTTAACGTTAGGAAACAGGGGGAAGTTGCTGGAGGCCAGTTCTGGTGAATTCGGTGAGTGGTCAACCTATTTGAAGTGCAATTCATGAATCTTAGCCATGGCTACCCCTAAGTGTGAGCAGATTTTTGATGTTGATCAGATACTGAGATGGAAAACATTTTCTTCTTCAAATGCGGTCATTTTCTGCTCTCAGCTTGTCAAGTAATGATGCATAATACTCTTCCATTTTACCTTTTTTAAGATAACTCATAGATGAACACAATACCATGACTATCCCAAGAAACAGTCGTCATCATCTTCCTGGCCAATGGAACCAACTTAACCTCTTTTGGATCAGATTCACCCCTTGCATGTTATGACTGCTCTTTCTTCTCAGGAGTGTAGTGGTGGATAAAATTTTCCAAGAATCAAAGTATTTGAAGAAGAAGAAAATGCTTTTCCTTCAGGGTGACACATCTGCTCACACTTGGGTGATCACCATGGCTGAAGTTCACAAATTGCACTTTGAATTGGTTAACCACTTACCTTATCACAAGATTTGGCCCCCAGTCCTTTTCCCTGTTTCCCAAACTTATTGTTTGCCTTTGAGGACAGAGATTTTCATCAGATGAGGAGGTTATTTCATATTCAAACATCTTTTTTGTGGAGAAAGATGTTAACTACTATTTGAAAGTGCTAAAAACGTTAAGAGCATTGATGGGAAAAGTGTATCAACTTATGTGGTAACTATGTTGCAAAATAAAGATGAAGAAAACTCTCATTTATTCATTAGTTCAGAAACTTTTCAGACTTCCTTTTTCATAAATAAATAAACAAATCATTTAAAAATTGAGACAAATCACATTATGACCTTTAACGTACCCTGCAGTAGATATTTTTATTATCAGGATACAGTAGGTATCCAAAAATAGTTTTTAAGTACGTACCGTAAAATTGACCAGTGAATCAAAAATTGTTCCTCAAGGAGGGAATTGGCAAGGGTACTCCTGAAACATACTCGTGACTTTAATTTCACCTTAGGTACATTTGTCATCACTAGTAAACAGTTGATTCTTTTAATTGCCTATTGTACATGGGGCCTGTTTCTTCTAGGTGCAAGTCATTGTACTTAACACCTGAAGACTGTACCAGGATATATTAATAGTACATTACCTTACTTGAAAGCTAAACACCATATGCCTCTTTCTTGTTTTATAATAAATTTGATGCAGATTCTTTTATATTGACTTGTAGTTTGGAGAAACAGGCTCCAGGCCCCTTGTAGATCTTGTAGTTTTTCCTTGTTATACCTGTTAAGTCAAAGAGGATGCCAAATCAAAATCTCTTACTCCTAGCAGTGGATTCTGATGGAGTATCTGGTGCAGTTCCATCAAGCAGCTCCGTAAGGGAGAGGGCATGGTGGGAGGTATTCCCAATGGACTCCTACCTCCTGGATTGCTTCTTCCGACCTGTCTCTTCTCCTCCGGCATCAACACTATCTCCATCTCTGGGATCAGGTGACCTTGAGTTAGAGGAGGGCATTGAAATGCTGATTGAGCGCCTAGAGATGCCAGACTTGTGGTTGAGGCCCTCAGTCCCCATGGACTACCTCAAAAACTTGCCCATCTGGAGGCATGGCTGGAGCACATCCAGTGACAGCATGCATTGCACAGCTAAGACAATTCATCCTACCCCTTCCCCCGAGGATGATGATGCTAATCACATTCTGGAGATGATGGATGCTGATGGTCAATGCAGTGGGGCGAGGGGGGGCTCATGGTGTCGCCAAAGGACTACTAGTGTGTCACAAACCTCATCCAGGGAGTGTACCCTCCAAGGAACAGAACAGCGGTCGCAGGTGGACAGTTTGGACTTGAGGCTCATGACCAGGTTTGAATGTCAATGCCATACCATTGACTCCGATAGCTTGGCAGCTAATAGGTGTACCGTGTGCATGGGTGGTTCTATGGCAGCCACACATTCTGTAATTTCATCATCTTCTGAGAGTGAGGAGAGTGGAGGAGAAGTGGGGTGTGGTTCCGGGCCACCGCCGGGAATCCTGTATACTTCTGAGTGTGCAGTATGTCTTGAGGCATATGGTAGAGGAACAGTGCTTTGTGGTCTTCCTTGTGGACATAATTATCATCGTGGTTGCATCATGACTTGGCTGAGCAGGGATAACCACCATTGTCCAGTCTGTAGATGGCCAGCTTATCGCAGCAGGCCTGCCACCCAAGTTAAATCCAGTAATCTACAATCTGAATAGGACTTGCTTGATCCTATTTTGGTTATTTTCTAGCTTCCATTATTTTTTTTTGCTGGATTTGACCGTTTCTGTTGCTAGTCGAAAAGAACAAGAGATAATCAGTGAATGATGGAAAGAGAGTACCTTGATTTTCTTTAATGTACAAGAAGGTGGATTACGGAATCTTCTTGGTGGCATTCCATTTTTTTTTCATTCCAAGAAAAGATTGTAATTTGAAGACTTTGTTTTCTTTTTTTGCAAAAGATATATTTTTAACTTGAGTATTCTAATAAGGAATTCTCTCAGTGATTGAAGGTGATGGTTTCGCTATTATTATCCATTGTAAAAATTGAGAAAAATATCTTGTACTTGTTCTGCTTCCTGAAATTGAGTATTCTTTTAAACATGAAAATTTAGAAATGTTAATCATTTCAAAATTTGTTTTCCCCTGAAGATCATAATATTTATTTTGTGGTTGCACATACTTATTTAAAACCATAAGATTTTTTTAATTGTTCAGATATTAGGAGAACAGAATGTGAATTATTAATTTATGTGGACTTCAACACTGACTGGCTATCTAGTTCAATTTTTCATATCAATGTAAAAAAAAATGTCCATAGAAACTGAAAAGATATAGTGTGGACAATTGTGTTCCCTATCCTTTTAGTATTTAATAGGTATTTTTCTTATGCTATTGTTAATTAGCTGACGGTTACTATGAACCCTCAAGTAAAAATTGATGACTTATGTTAATTATAAGCCTTTATTTTTATCTGATACTTCCATTATTTAGTATGTTTGATTTTCAGCCCTATAGCTGAGCATTACACTTACTTTAAAACTTTTTTTGGCTAAGATTGATAATTAATGAGCAAAACAAGTGTAGGACAAGGACATTTCAAATTAAGGCAATAAAGTGAAATTGAAGAATATGAGATTATTATTTTTTTTATCAACTCTCAACAACGTTTTACTAATTGTTTAAAACTTAAAAGAGTTTTCTGAATCATACTTTTATTTCAATTAGAATTTTTTTAAAATTACAAGGCAGCATACATTTTTGTACAGGTATATTGTACCTGATGAAATTTGTTTGCAAATAGAAGGAAAATTCATCCGTCATCATGAGAGATCTTATCATTAGGTAAAAAGCAGCTGTTGATGTAGATATTTAATTGAGAAATGTCCAAAGATATTCCGTGCAAAGTAAACATTTTCCCATGTTTCCTACTCTGAGAACTAGCTCCTCTGTGAAATCATATTAATCAACTTCACCACTCAGTCCAGAAAAAGGGTGGAATTGTTTAATTTCCTCCAAAATTTGAAAAAAATAGTGGGAAAGACCAAATTCAAGCAGTAAAATTTTGATGGGCAAATAAGGAATACCCTATGAGAACAAGATTCCTTTCAGTGGTGTTATTGGTTTGTATTAATTGTACTAAGGTCATTAGATATGCATACCCAGGAAAAAACAAAATGTAGGTCATCTGCATCATTCCCTCCAAATCACTAATTTGTGGCGAAGGTTATTACCCGTTTGGATTGGGCTGACAACTGTGGTTTCAGTGACACATGAATTGGTGAAAGCTTTGAAAGTAAGAAAGAAGTTCTTCATTAAATTCCTCACAATTTGAGATCAAAAAAGGAGAAAGTTTATAGGCATTTATAACTTCATAGAGACTGCTGCCCTTTTGGATAATGTTTAGTGAGGCTCACGATCACGTTAAAAAATAGGAAATTGACAGTCGTTTAAATTTAGACAAATCTTAACATAGGGGCAGGTGGACCAATTAATCAAAAATTAATTAATGGGTAACATGCTACAGCTGTTTTTTGCTTAAGACTGGGCAGTTAAGAAATCTAAGTGCATACAGGATGTATAAGATGTCTACAACAACCTGATATAGATGCTTTTTTCAAATGTTGTAAGGGAACTTTTATTACAGCATGGAGTGCAAAATATAACTTTTAAAATCTCAATGCATGAAATTCTAGTTATAATGTCATTGTAACTTAAACAAAAAAATACATGAAAAATCTCAATTTTTTGTCTGCAAAACAGGGAAGTGTAATGCTTCGGATGAATGAAATAAGAATGTTAAGATTACTGCACTTTAAACATTGACGAAATGAGAATGTAGACAATCGGTATTTTCCCTAGAATTGTAGTTTTTATTCAAATGTACTATCATCACACAGCACATTTAATTTATTTTATAATACTATACAGACAGTATACAAGCATAAATACTGCAAATTATTTACAGTAAATTACATGCACTCAACTCTTTATGTTCTTTGGCAGATTCAAAAACAAAATCCACTGAGAACCGGCAAATTCTGGAAATGGAATTTGATTAAAATAACATGCAAGTATAAAGATACATAACCAATACAGTGCATTTAAAAAATCTTGAATAATTCACCTTAACAGTGAACAAATAGGGAAATGCATCATAAAGTTCCTAACTAGTGGTGTCTCAAATACTCATCAAAGAGAAACAGGGACACACTCCTTTGATCAGGATAGTCGAGCATTTTCTTCACATCACTTATGTGGCCAGATAAACTTCTGATTGTATCCGCCTGCTTATGGAGGAAAGAGTTCTCCAAGTATGAGGAGATCTGGAAAAAAACAATTTAGTGATATAAAATTTATATATCTCCCATTTAAAAAGTGTGTTGAATAAGACTTTATTTACCTCTGGGTCACCTGCCTTCTGATGAAGTTTAAAAGTCATTGCTGCCAAATTCTTTTGACTATCAAGTGCACGAGAAAGACCTTGGATTTCATTGACAGAGGAAACAGACTTTCCATATGCCTTAGATGAAACAAGAAGAATTATAATTTAGAACATATAGGGATCTGGAGAAAAGGTTGCATAAGTAAGTTACAGAATTACCCTGAGGTAAATCATATTATCAAAATGTTAACCTTGCTCATATGAAAATTAAAAATAACAAGTACAGGCATATTTAAGAATGTGCTCTTGGTGATCCAGCTGATATACTTCTAATATTCCCTAGTTAAGAGAACTCGTAAAATGGAATTTTTTCAAATTGAAACAGATACCACATAATTCAATCAAAGTCAACATTTTGTTCTTAACAAATAAAAAGACCTCCAACTTAAAATAAAGGCTTCTACACAGGATGAAAAAAAAACCTGATATGCGTAATGTTTTTCAGCTCACAAACACGATATAATGATACATGAGCCTATTATGTTATTGTTGTATTCTCAATCATTTTATATTCATTGGAGCTTTCAAATGAGATACCTAGGAATACCGGCAACACACAGAGTTATCGCAATGATTGGACTAAATGAACCTAATAAATTTCCTGTGGTGAAATACATGCAAAATGCGGTGAAAAACCATTGAAATCATTATCATCAAATGTCTACCATACATGGCTGATATTCTACTGTCCATCATTCATGAAAATGTTTTTTCATTACTGCATATACAAGGAAATACGGTAGGCTGTGTTTTGATCGAGTTATCCAGTTTGGGGCATAGGACAAACTATCAGTTCAGATAGGTGAAATGAGCAAATCCAGCATGGACTGAAGGGAAAATGATACATAATGCAAGGGTGAAAGAATAAGTAAAAGACTACGTATCTAGCAATTTTCCTTTTCATATGCAGGGCCATCGAGCATGAAATACTGTATTTGTTTTATTTAATGCTCAAAGGGGCAAGAGCACGAAAAATAACTTTCTCAACAATGTATATATTAGGGACTGGAGAATGTACTAGTGAGGTTAAGGACACACAAAGCGAATTTTCAGTTATCCTCTGCTTAAGCTTAAAATACCTACAGTTGCACAGCTCCTAAGCAACAATTATCCACTATTCACTGGTTCACATGTTAAAAAAACAATGTTCAGTTCAAACCAATTAAAAATATTTTTCATGAATTTGAAAACACCCAATCGAAAGCTTTTAAATGGCACCACACACAGGTACTTAGTGCGAAGTGTTGCACAATTAAATCCCAATATTGTCATTCACAGGAACATTAGAAAAATTTTAACATGTTTAGATTCAATCCGAGTTAAATGCTTTTTGGTGATTAGAAAACATTTCATTAAGATCTTCAGGATGATTTGTCGAGATTATTAGAGCATGATAACAAGGCAACAAATATTTCATTATTTCCTACAACCACAGGAGCACAAACCATCTCAAAAAAGTCCATTAAAAATTGAGAGGGCAAATCGTAACTGTCTCAAGAATAAAAATCTAAAGGATAATACAATAAAAAATAAAAAGGATAATGCAATTAATAATTGATTTTCTAACTAGCTTTTCTCAATTAGGCAAGAAGTTCTCTATAGTAAACTGCAAAGGCCAATTGAATCTGCGGCATTCGCAAAGCAAACTACTATTGAATATTTCCCATAATTTTACGCCCAACGCGGATGACGGGAAATATTGTCATTCACATTATTATTCATACCGTTTTCAAAATTCTGCATTCCACAACATGTATCAGTAGCTCAGATACTTACGATGTCGTCCGACTTTAACATGAAGTCCACGATGCCACCACGCTTAGCAGTGTGTTTTATAACGTCAATTCCATCTTCCCAGGTACTATCCGATAGCTGTCGAAACAACTTCTCAAAGCCCTTCCTATCTTTCTCGTAACTACCAAAATTCGTGGACTGAAAAAAATCAAACATCACATTGGGGAAGCTGGCAGTCATTGAGAAATAAACATACCGTTCCTTTTACTCACCAGAAGTAGATAGTCGAAACTTAGAGCTATATGAGTATTTGCAAACTTAGACAAATCATTCATTATAAGATTTGCAGCACCATAAGTGGCACTGCAATCTGAATAGTCTACTTCCACAGGAATTCCACCCTTATGAGCACAGTATGACACGAACGTGTTATAGCACACATCGTTGTCTGCAGAAAAACTTATAGCCCAAAGGCTACAGAAAACAAGGAGAGTCTTCATTTTTCACCACGGTTTTTGAGAATACAGAGATGTCAAAAATGTACTACAAGTCGAAAGTATGGACAGAACTTAGTCAAATTGAAAATAGCTTCACTTTGGATCTAAGAACCCTGATGTGACAATGTTACGGATTCACACAAAAATCCGAATTCGCCATACATTTACGTTACGTCTGATGCACTCGCGTCACTTCATATGACTGCGTACCTACCTATGATAGTAAACATGACTCCCAGAATCCCAATCTGCGCCAATCAAATGGTATCGCAACTTATAGGCCCTCAATTTCCTTTACTATTATAGACGAAGATATTAATATTATGAATCCCTTCCATTGTTCTACAATTTTATATATAGTCTCCTGATTCCTTCAAAATAAAGGCCCTACCGATGTACTAGTGACATCTATTCTGCTGAAACTCGTTCAGAAATAACCCGCGAAACACTTGAAATTTGCTGAAGACTTCCTAACTCCGACAGGTAGCATAAGGCGTTCCGTTAGCTGTCATATGCCATCAGCATTATCTATCTCATTATTTATATTATTGATCTAAACCCTTTCAATTTGAATCTATTTATTAAGGAGCTAATTGAATGGAAGAAATTGTATCACTTGAGTTGCTGCGCGAGTGGGGATCTTCATACAGACGCCCGAAATCATCTTAGATATTAATTGACGAGAAAAACCCTGTTTACAAAACGAAAGGCAAACATATATGTTACTGCCACAATTACAGAACACATTTACATGCTGGTACAAATTACATAAAGATATATATTCGTTATTGAGACTTAAAATATAATTTAGAATATAAGATGAATCTTCATTTGCAATGCATGTAAGGCATTTTCAGATGGTATGCAGGCACGCATGCATACCTAGTTAGATTAATTAACGTGGAAAAAATATCAATATTAAACAATATTCCAAATTAAAAAATGGAAATAGAACATAAGAAATATTGTAATTGTTACATGTCAGATAATGATACAAAATGATAAATGTTCGTCGGGGTCATTAAATAAACCTAGTGGCATCGTTTAAGAAAATTGGCATGTGCAGAAATCTACACATCAATAATTAGCATTCTAAAATTCTTTGGGTATTTTTAACAACATTTTTTGAAGGATATTAGGGGGATAGAAAATAGATATATCTAATCACAACTGTTAGCATCTCTCATAAATTGGCTTTTAGGAGAGTATTAAGTGTAATTTTGTGCATAATATCCCATTTCAAATAGTATTTCATACCGTGCATTATGCGAAGATACCCTGAAAGATATTGCACTTAGGAGTTTTAAGGAATCAAACTTGTTACGTAGTAATTGATGTAGAAAATTTACGGTATTAATTTTTCTACATTTATACAAGGAGGGAAGATTTGGAAAAAATGGATTGATTCTCCTAAAAATGTCAATATTTACTACTATAGTGTCTGATATAAAGTCTGTTAATTAGCTTTCAGGATTTCTCTCGTGTTACACCAGATTTGCAGATTCTAAACTGTGACTAGAATTGTGCTGTCAAACCGTAATGTCCCTCACTAAGTTGGTCTCCCCATCACATACTTTTCTGAGGAAAATGACTGAACTGAAGCCACAGAGATGAAATGCCCATGCTACACGATGATACTATTTACTGGATAAAAAACCCACAACGATGTAGCAGCCACCCATGAGACGTCAATTATTGATATATTGACAACAACATATGCACATCATACGGAACATGATAAAATAGTGTCAGGTGCAAATTATGTGGTCCCGAAGTCCTTGGAACTTCAATTAGAAAGCATTTTACCCCACTTACTCCCAGCCCCAAAACTAGACAAAATCTTGTCAAAGAGTGCTGTAATGTCTTGTCAAAGAGGGCTGTCATGTCTTGTCGAAATGTGCTGCTAGCGCAGTCATCATTTCCACACATATCACAGAAATACAAAGCAATCATATGAATCATTGATTTCAGAACCATAGTTAAGTTCTGTATTTTATTCAAGTCTACCATAGAGTGGTTTAGGGTTGTTTCTTGGAACAACTTGAGTAGTTTCCGGCATGATGTGATGAAATTCGAATATAATAAAACATGGATAGTGGCAATTTTCCACTAAATAAGATTTTTGTACCACCGGGTTTTGATGTGTCACCGGAAGGGAATACATGGAAAACTAGTCGTACAGGAAATCTTATTTAGTGAAAAATTACTACTTTCCATTCTTTATTATTGTATTTTAGATTCACGAGATCTGAGCAAAGGTTCATCAGTGCATCACTGATTTAAATAGCAGCACACCCATTAGTTCATTTGTAGCATAATCTAAGAAAAAGTCCATTTTAATTGGTTTACAACCTCACCACAATTATATACTCTCAATGATGACAAATTACGCCACAAAATAATAATTATCGTGACTAAATGGATATCACCTGGATTTACACATAGAATATTCAAGACATATGAAGTAATCAGAAAATGACTCAATGCAATATTTTGTAAATTAGCAGGAAATTGCTACTCAATAGGATAATCCCCACATGATAACAATAACTCATCATTACCACAATAAACCAGGGTTAATTTTGGGCTAATTTCATTTGACATTATCAGCGACATGCTTGCTATCGGAGGGCCCCAATTAAATAACTTTCCTCAATATTTAGGCTTTCAACTACCTACAAACATTTAGCAACAATATTTTTAGACATATTTTCATAGAGTAGCAATTAACAAAAAAATGCAAGGAAAAATGGATTCAACATAATTATCCTAAGCAAAATTGATATTCCTACACCTATTAATATTTTTACAATTATTTTCAAATTATCTTTGCATTAATTCTCTTGGACTTCAGCTTTTACTAACTTATATTGGTTTCAACTTCTGATCAAAAGCCTGTATAATTTCAACAAAATCAATAGTAGAATATAATTTATAAGGAAAAATGCACAAGCTTCTCCTGTTCAATGAACTCATGCTGCAGAATTCATTCAGTGATGCTGTATTTTCGGAGAATAGTTGGCATTAGTAAAGGTAAAAATATTTTTTTCCCATTACACTTGAGTTTAATATTATTTCTCTCCTTCATTACACATGTGCTGTGCTTCTGAAAAAAATATTTGAAATTAACATATACATAAATAACCAAAAAGGGAGCAAATATCAACAACTGTTTATTACCGCTTGGCATGGTCACTCACTGCTAAAAAGATTGATATCTTGTCTGTACTAGGAAGGATCAACAGCACTTAAAGAATGGAAGTCCATTAGCCGAGCTAAATTTAATCTAATTTCCATTAATTTTCCTTGCTGGTTCTTCCTTTTGAGAGAAGTAGTCTCAAATGAATTAATAATCCCAAAACTTTACACCATCCATGCATTTGGAATTTATCTAATGAAAAAAATCTTTTGAATACCAATTTCATGCTTCCCCATCATTTAAGTGTCTTGATTGAATTCCTTAATTATATATATCAATAAGAAAGACAACTCTCAGGATTAGCATACACTGTGTAACTACAAGCAGCAAAAGTATAGCTGGGGAGCCTAAACAAATGCAAACAATTTGGCATTTTCTTGGGATATTGAATTTTCTTCACTGCCACAGATGGGCACCATTATTAAGAGGTCATATGATAAATAATTTCATTTTAAAAGTTTATATGTAACTTTAAAAAAGAATAAATCAGATATTTGAATAAAATATTTATTAAATTTACAGACTTTGTACAACTAAGCTTATAGGACACAGATATTGTGACAAAAACCATTCATTAAGGTAATTATTGGGAAACATGTACAAAATGTTAGTTTAATAACTTTATATTTTATATAACAAACATTATTGATACATAAAAGTCATTTATGGAAACAGCACTGCTTTTGTTTACATTTTCTTCAAATACTCATCAAAAATAAAATATGACACACGATCTGTATTGGGTTGATCAATGAGTTTACGCAAGTCAATCACAAGACCAGCCATTTCTCTGATAACATTAGAATGCTTATGGAGGAACTGATTCTCGAGGAATGATGCAACCTATAAATTGCAAATAAAAGGCATTATTTAAGTTGATAATATTTCTCTTGCAAAAACATATTTTCAGATAACAAGAACTTACCTCAGGATCATACATTGTAGCTTTATCAATGGACTTTTTATGTATCTCCATGGCTTCCGATGCTATTAGTTTCTGAGAATCCAGGGCATATGCTAGTGTTTTAATTTCACTAAATGAAAACGTCTCTGGTGCCTAAAGAGAAATAAAATCATGTATAATGTAACCTGGTCTGAAAAAGCACATCTTGGGTATGATCACAAACCATATGTACATAAACACCATGCTATAGAATTTGACAGCTACATTCCAAGTACTAACATGAATCATGAGATGCTCCATCCATTGTTGCAACAAGTAGGATAAAGGAGTTTTGTGTCATAGAGAGCGACAGTATTTATGCACAAAATAATATGCCATCATGATTCCGGTCCATAAATAATACTCTTAAATTGAAATAAATTGACTTATAAAACATATTATATTTTATGATAGGAATGCAGAAAATCTTAAATAATACAAATCTATGTTTCAAATTAAGAATAAATACAGCCATATAACGGGACATTAACATGCCATTGAAAACTGATAAAACTAAAAATTCACTCCAAACTACTTAGCTATAACTGCTAACTGTTAATTACAAAGAAAAAAATTACTCTCCATAATTCCATCGGTAAATATCACCAATTAATAAATGATCATTTTTAAATTTTACAGCACTCTCCAATCTGGTAATTTTTCTGATCTGTACGCCCAAAATGGTATTCGACTCGATTAACTAAAGACAACTGCTAAACTAACAATTACAATAAGATCATTACCAAACATTTTAGCTTGAAACACGCATGAAAACGCCAACGTCCGTTCACCAAATATCAATTTTCCGTTCGCTGGATGCAGCCATCAAAGAATTTACAGAGTAAAAACATTTACGAAGTTGAAACCACCTAGAACTAGACAACTCATATTATATAAGAAGTCGTGCCATAGAAGAATAAGATGTTGCGTAGTCATGGAAACTTTAAAACCAATTTCTCGAATAACGTTTGAGGGCGAATTTGCCATTTATTTTCTGTTGATTACTCGATTTCAGTGACTTATATTTAAGTTTAAATTACTCTATTACAGTTTGAAATGAGGCTCCTGACTTGTGTTACAAGTGGGGGCATTGAGAGAACTATTTAACATTGTCTTACATTTACTTTACGTGCATCTCCCACATCAACAATCACGTCGACTCCTCGCTTAGACATGTACTTGATCAATTCAATAGCATCATTCCATGTGCTGTCGGACAGGTGACGGAGGACCTTCTCCATTCCCTCTCGATTCCTCACGTAACCACCCAGATTTGTTGACTGAAAAGGATAAACAAATTGTTGATAGCCCGCAAGGTACACAAGACAGTTTGATTTAAGTTAGAAAGACTCACCATCAAAAGGTATTCAAAACTGGAATTTAAGTGAAGAGTTAGGTAGTTTTGCAGCTGGTGTCTAACATGATTCACATGACCGTATCTTGCTCCGCACTCCTTGAGTTCCGTCGCTGAAAAGGTGATTTAATTTACTAAGCGATTCCGCTACCCAATTAAAAAGTTCAAGTACAATCGTTAATATGACCACTTACATTTGTGAGCGCAATATGATACAGATTCATCGTAACAGGACTTTGCGTGGGCTGCAGCCAAAATGCAACTCAAAATAATAAAATAATTCATTTTGCGTTATGTTTACAATATTCGCAAATGCTATGTAGCATCAACCGACGCACTTGCTATCAATGCCCCAAGAAAACACTACCCAATATATTAATCGAAATTACTTAACAAAATTTACCCTTCGAAACAAAATTCGAAATTCCATCACAATCCTGACAACTTCGTTCCTCCTTCCACACCAATCACACAATAGAAGTGCACTTAAACTATATTCCCGTTGGTGGCGCTACGATACGGTTTGTTTTGTTATCTGCGTATTGATACCAAGGCTACACAATGGCGCATGATTCAGGTTTTTACCTCCAGTCACTTGGAGGCGCTATATTAAAAACCCGCTCATTCAAATAATTGTCGTCTGCTTCTGTTGAATTTTCAGCAATTATCATTCATAAATTATATAAAATAATATTAATTCATAATTATATAAAAATATATAATTCTCAAAGATTGATCTGAAAATTACCTTGAATGAAATTTTACTAAGAAGTCATCAACGAGCCATTTTCTGTCAACACTCCGAACGTTGCTATTTGTGATAATATGGTTAATATGTCTTCGTTTAGAATTTTATAAATTTTAACTTCATGAAATCCGTAAAGATAAGAAATAAAAAGTTGTTGTCGAAACATTAAACGAGACCGATTCGCTACAACGCTTTCTTCAGTAAATACGCAATATTTCACTTTACTCATTGCTTACTTGTTCACTTGACATGTTTCTCGAATCATAAAGAGCAGTTTCCCAAAAAATAAAATTTTCTTATTTCCTAAAATACATAATGAATATCGGAAACTAAAGGCAACAAAGGCCTTGTCATCAACATAATGATAATCGAATACTATATTTTTGAAGTTTGAAGAATTTTTTCTTTCACAAATAATAATACGCTATTTTTGATTATTTATTCAAATAATTTGAGAAAAATTGCTTTTAGATTTATATACGCCATTGTAGTGATGTTATTTCCTTTCTCCCGTCTTGGACTTACCGCTTTTCAAAACGTTGCGCATTGTTGCGCACGCGGCTTCTATTTTGTTAGCTTTGATATATGGTCATGCGCAAACTACGCATCTGATATGACTTAAATGTGTTGAGAGTTCGAGACGTTCGAGGAGGAGACCCATTACGAAAGTGATTATTATCTAGCCTTTCAATATCTGACTTCAGGGTTACCTTCTGTGCCAGTGTGTGCAAAGGTGGCTGTTGAGTTTCGAGTGCTAGTTGAGTGAAACGGCATTTCCTAAGGTTAGTTCCCGCAGTAAGGTTAGAATTCTTAATATAAGAAAATAATAGTTTGATCAAAACATTAGAATGTTGCGTTCATGACTGCAGTGAGTTATAGTGCCGAGCTTTTTTTTCCACAGCAATGAAGACTCTACTGTTCGTGGTACTTATGACCATTCCTTTGTTTGGAAGTGTTTCAAGTAAAACCCAATGTAAGTATTTTCTGTATTTTAACTAACAAATGAGTAGCTGTTATTAATGATACAGCTATTCATGGTTAATATTTTCATTGGTGTTGTTTATTGCGTATGCATCTTATGCAATATCGCGTGTGATGTTTTGTAGGGGACTTAAAGCCAAATGATTTGTGAAGTAGGTGGTGCCAAGGGAGTTCTTAAACTTCCTATCGAGATACACAGTTTGCGTCACCTTTTCTGTATATTTGGTAAAATTAAGTAATATGGGTATAAGCAGAGCTTTGGGCGGTGTCACTCAAGCTGTCATCATTTAAATAATGACATTGTTCTTATCATAGCGCAACTTTAAATATATCATGTTTGAACAGAAGGTATGTCATGGATATAGTGGGGTATTTAACACTTGTCGCCCTTACTCGGTGGAATTTCTCCATTGTATAGGCAATAGAAACATGGCAATTAATTGCGGAGTTACTGTATTCCTATTATATGTTAATTTGGATATCTGTCAAATTTAATCAGTGAATTTTATTTTATGGAAATAAGGTTGTTTGTGCGTAGACCTGGCAGCCTTCCCGCCTACTAATGTTGATGATGGCTATTAAAATTGATTGAAATTCATTAACATTGATGGGAACTCTGCTCTAATGTTTACAATATTTTTTGTGGCTTGCAAGCATACCACGCAGTGGTAGATGATACAAAATGAAATATTTAATGTTAATTTCTTCTCAATTAGAGCTATTCTGAAGGTGTACTACATTTCACTTCAATTGGAACGTATCTTAATCGTTGTCGGCTTGACATCGTAATCCCAACCATAGGTTTTATTAAAAATGCATTCAATCTTTGCAATCTTGATTTAGTAATTTTTTTGTTCAATGGCTACATGCCAGCATACAGGTACAAGCCTGTAGAACTCATCACCTTGAAGAAGATAATAGACTAACATATACGTAATTTATGATTGTTACGAGTCACATTGGCGATATAAACCATATTGAAATATCATAGTCACGTCTTGAGTAAAATTAGTCAGTTTTCAAGATATTCTTCACTTAAATATTATAATATTAATTATATTATATTAAAATATAAATATTTATAATATTATAAATAGCGTGATTAATTAAATGTTTTTAGTTTGTTTTTAAAAAATGAAATGATACAACATTTCACTAATGCCTGTCGTGTTAATTCTAACCTATTAATTAAATCAAATCTAACAATTATCTTGTGACATCAGGGAAACAAATGACTTTTTGTTGCATTTGCTTATAATTGTTGGATTACTGAAACAAAAAGTGTGTCCACTTGCTGGACTACTTCTCAATCCTATGCATCTGATTGGGTGCCTGGATCAGAGGCCACAACTTCCTGCTGTACTTTTCTCATTCACTGTATAATGCTGTGGTATTTTGTGTATGCGTTTGCGATTGTCATAAACGTACTTTACAGTGCAGCTTATTTTCTTCCTGCCTTGAAAAGTATGCTCAGAGGATCTATTTGAAGTATTTGGGAGCATTATCATCCATTCTGGATATTTTGTGACTCAACTTACAAAATACATATTACATGAAATCATTCCTGTCTGTGAATCTAAATCAATACTGCAATAGGATCACAATATTAGTTGCTAGCATGTATGTAAAATATGTGGACAAAATCCATATGAATGCAATTATTTCCTTAGAATCCGTTGAAGTTGGCCTTTTATTTGAAGACACCTTTTATAATTATGCTATGACCATTACAATTCAGGCAATGAAGTCCATTTCTGTTTTTCTTCGATTTCACATACTTTAAATATATGCCTTTTCAAGGAAATTAAAGGAAAAATACTGTTGGTACTGCAAATGTCATGAAAACTGTTCTCAGTCATCAGTGTGGTTGATTCCATCCATGTGTTTGAGTATTTTACAAGTCTTTTCATGGACTAAGGTGTAACATTTTTATGTTTGTATGGTTGAACATACACATTATAAATGCTGCAAATTCTGTAAGGGAGCTGGGTCATAAAATTTGCCATGTGTAGATAGATAGAGGTCTTTATTTGGGCGAAATGGAGACCAAATGGTCCCTTCTTCCATTTAACCCATTGTCGTATACATATTATATTAGGCATTAAAATGGTAGTATCTATAATGATTTTCAACTTTCTTTCTTTGGGTCTCAAGGGATAAAATATTTTGAAGCCGTATATGATGAGCTTTATGAATTGAAATCTAAGAATTAGTTGGAAAATGTTTGCAGTTAAACTTTGCCTAAGTATTAGGCCTGTATATTTTTGTTTTAAATTATTTCCATTGCCCTGTATTCATTTTCATTTGATTGGTCTTTTAGCCAAAATATGGATTTATATTTAAAGGTCTTTAACTTGACTTGTTACTGGTATATCTTTCCGAAAACTTATTGAATCTGTGGTTTTACAATGTGGAGTGTAAATTATTTACTTGCTTATTTGACTATCTTGTTCCACTTACTTTTCTCTTGAACATGACTGTCTTTCAACTCTATCTGTCTTGTCTGTACCATTTGTTTTCTTGAGTTTACTTTTGTGTCAACCTTTCTTGAGGCATCTTTTTTCACCGTTCCATTTGATGGGAAAGTTCCCAGTGTGCATTTGGTAAGCTATTAAACAAAGGCTTGACTACACCAAAAAGAATAATTATATGAAGTAGTTTGTCAAAGCTGCACTTCGATTTTTTAATCATATATAAATCATATAAGATCATCAAATTTCCCGTATTGAAATGTAATGAAATAATTGACTTTGTAATTCCACACACTTTATTTAAAAACACACGACCCAGGTTTCGACGTTGAACGTCATCATCAGGTGGTCCTCATAGAAGCACGCTGGCTATATATACCTTCTGATCATAGGAGGGGGGGGTTGGTCAGAGAGGGAGGTCGGAGGGGTAAAAAAGGTTACAATGTAGCTGGGAAGAAAAGAGAATTACATTTTTGATTTAGAAGAGTGGTAGGTCTAGGAGTGGGGAGTGGGAGGGATACAAAATTTCGTTGGCAAGATCATCTTTCCAACGGACACCTTTCAAAATTTCTAACTGCTCCAAAGCATCGAGCCTTTGACCTTTTTCTTCAAAATGAATAATTTTTGTCACAAAGTCACTTTTGTGATCACTTTCGATGAGGTGTTTTGCAAAGAGGGATGTTATGTTCTTATTTTTTACACATGTTTGGTGTTCTTTAATCCTTTCTTTAAATTTCCGTCCTGTTTGTCCAATATACTTTGTGCTACAATCCGAGCACTTTAACTCATACACTCCACTCCTCTCGTTTTCGGGGACTTTGTCTTTAGTGTGAGAGATCAGGTTCTTAAGGCATGAACGACTGTAAAAGGCACATTTAATTTTTTCTTTAGGTAAACTTTTAATTACTTTTTGAGAAATAGTCCCAAGATATAGTATTCTCCGCCATTTGGCAGTGGGATCTTTTACATGTTCGGGGTTGTAAATGTGGCTTAAGGCTATTTTTGTAAGTTTATTCCGGTAAAGTTTATTTATTAGATCTTCTGAATACCCATTGTTTACTGCTAACGTTTTAATTACATTAAGTTCCTTATTTACATTGAATTTTGACATAGGGATAGCGGTCAAACGGTGGATCATTGCATGAAATGCCGAAAGCTTTTGGGTGAAGCAATGCCTTGAAGAGGAATTAATTAATTGGTCTGTATACATTTCTTTCCTAAAAATGGAATACTGTAACCCATCTTTGTCTTTAGAAATGGATAGGTCGAGGAAATTCAGGGAACCTTTTTCCTCTTTTTCACACGTGAATTGTACATTAGAATTGATAGAATTTAGATGTGCTAGAAACTGATCTAGTTGCCTATCAGAACCTGTCCACACACAGAAGACATCGTCTACATATCTTAACCAACAAAATACATTATTAATGAGAGGGTAGGCTGAGGAGAACAAAACTTTTTCAAAATTGTCCATATACATATCGGCCAGGAGTGGGGACAAGGGCGAGCCCATGGCTAAACCATTGGGTTTAGCCATGGGCCCCACTCCTGGCCGATATGTATATGGACAATTTTGAAAAAGTTTTGTTCTCCTCAGCCTACCCTCTCATTAATAATGTATTTTGTTGGTTAAGATATGTAGACGATGTCTTCTGTGTGTGGACAGGTTCTGATAGGCAACTAGATCAGTTTCTAGCACATCTAAATTCTATCAATTCTAATGTACAATTCACGTGTGAAAAAGAGGAAAAAGGTTCCCTGAATTTCCTCGACCTATCCATTTCTAAAGACAAAGATGGGTTACAGTATTCCATTTTTAGGAAAGAAATGTATACAGACCAATTAATTAATTCCTCTTCAAGGCATTGCTTCACCCAAAAGCTTTCGGCATTTCATGCAATGATCCACCGTTTGACCGCTATCCCTATGTCAAAATTCAATGTAAATAAGGAACTTAATGTAATTAAAACGTTAGCAGTAAACAATGGGTATTCAGAAGATCTAATAAATAAACTTTACCGGAATAAACTTACAAAAATAGCCTTAAGCCACATTTACAACCCCGAACATGTAAAAGATCCCACTGCCAAATGGCGGAGAATACTATATCTTGGGACTATTTCTCAAAAAGTAATTAAAAGTTTACCTAAAGAAAAAATTAAATGTGCCTTTTACAGTCGTTCATGCCTTAAGAACCTGATCTCTCACACTAAAGACAAAGTCCCCGAAAACGAGAGGAGTGGAGTGTATGAGTTAAAGTGCTCGGATTGTAGCACAAAGTATATTGGACAAACAGGACGGAAATTTAAAGAAAGGATTAAAGAACACCAAACATGTGTAAAAAATAAGAACATAACATCCCTCTTTGCAAAACACCTCATCGAAAGTGATCACAAAAGTGACTTTGTGACAAAAATTATTCATTTTGAAGAAAAAGGTCAAAGGCTCGATGCTTTGGAGCAGTTAGAAATTTTGAAAGGTGTCCGTTGGAAAGATGATCTTGCCAACGAAATTTTGTATCCCTCCCACTCCCCACTCCTAGACCTACCACTCTTCTAAATCAAAAATGTAATTCTCTTTTCTTCCCAGCTACATTGTAACCTTTTTTACCCCTCCGACCTCCCTCTCTGACCAACTCCCCCCTCCTATGATCAGAAGGTATATATAGCCAGCGTGCTTCTATGAGGACCACCTGATGATGACGTTCAACGTCGAAACCTGGGTCGTGTGTTTTTAAATGAAGTGTGTGGAATTACAAAGTCAATTATTTCATTACATTTCAATATGTTATTCAAATTCCACAAAGTTACGCCTGAGACAACAAATTTCCCGTAGTCTATGCTGACTTAGTCTTGTGAAACATGATGATATTCTAGAATTCTTGTAATCTAGAACAAAGAAATAGAAAGCTGATGAAAATTCTTAGGTTCTGGAACTCATAAATTGGGGTAAATTTAGGTTTTTTCAAATAAAGCACTCAACTTAAGTTATTAAAGAATTAAAGGCTTAGCAAGGTATATTCAATGTTCTAGGTACGAGGGTAATTTGACAAGTTATCGTAATGGAATAGTATTAATGACCTACCTTAATGAAACCTTATTTATTTTTCATTGTAGTCTCTGTACTCTAATGCACTTGGTCCAGCGATGTTCCAATGTCTTGAACCCATCTCGAAAATTAGATTTCTTCAGGGCTATAAAATACCACTCTACTTCGGTTATTAGTTCTTTGTTTGAAGAGAATCTCCGTCCACCGGGGAAAAGTTTGATGTTGGGGCAGACATAGAAATATTATGATGCCAAATCAGGCGAATAAGGTGGCTGTAACAACAATTAGTACCTTAGTTCACGTATTTTTGCCATGGCAACGACAATTGTGTGTGGGAGTGCATTGTCTTGATGAAAGATGACTTTCTTCCTTTGCCAAACCTGGCTGTTTTTCGTGCAAATTTTGCTTTAGTCGGTCCAGTAGGTTAGCACAGTATTGTCCAGTAATTGTTTGACCAGTGGGAAGATAATTTATCAGCAGGATCCCTTTCGCATCCCAGAAAACTAAAGCCGTCACCGTTCCGGCCGACCGTATTGCCTTTATTTTCTTTGGTGGTGGAGGCACAAAATGTTTCAGCTGTTTTTAATGCCATTTTGTCTTTGGGGTATAGTAGTGGACCCAAGTTTCATTGGTGTTCCCAAACCGGCGCAGAGAATATTGTTGGTTGCACTTAAAACGGGTCAAACATTGTTCGTAAATTTCCATTGTGATGCGTTCATGATCCTGCGTCAAAGAGTCGCGGCACCCATCCAGCAGATAATTCTCTTATAATCAATTCCACTGTTAAAATGTGATCTACCCGTTCCCGTGACATCCCTAAAGCTTCAGAGATTTCTTGAATTTCCCTGGCACGAAATCATATTGGTAGATTTTACCAAGGAAATAAAAAAAGACAAACTCAATCGCCGACAGATTCGAGTTCTCGTTTTCCCCTCGCACGATACGCCTTCCAAACAAAATAGAACGTTAAGAGTCCGGAAAAAATAAACTAAATTAAATACTAAAATTTAATGATTAAATCAAGCACAACAATAGTTGCAAGATGTACGAGGGTAAGTTAATATAATAAGTCGTCGCAAACGTCGGCAAGACTAACGCAGGAACCGTTACGAACATTTCATTGGGAACGCTTGCAATGTCCACCTTACTCACCGAATTTCACTTATCACCAAGTGATTGGGCCTGTTCGGGCCCCTAATAATCATTATGGTGGCCGACGTTTTGAAATTGATGATGCCGTTGGCAGCGACAGCAAACAAAAGACAATGGCTATCTAAGACGGCTATCAAGGATTTGTTAAAGAGATGGGATGTGCTGGAATATACAAGGTGTATGTAGGAAAGAAGTAAATTTCATGAAGTTACCTCGATTATTATAGCCTCTCTCCAGTTTTGCCTGTTTTTTTATGGAATTGCCATTTTAGTAGTAGTATTAGAACGGCAGGGAGTGCAAAATAGTTATCACAAATAATTTTAGCATTGAAAATTTACATTGCGACAAGAATTGAACAAATGTGTCCAGATGACAAAGATTACAAATGTGGAAAGAATATGAAGACAGGCATTCTTTTCAATTTATAAACACGTGTGTCAATGTACCCAGTTATCATTTAGGTAAGTTGTTGCTGATGATTAGATGTACATTCACATTTATAAATGAATTGGGAAATTTTTTCCATTATTTTTTTACTGAATGGTAACATGGATACAGGAAAAATGATTCACCTTTATAAATAATTAGCGAAATTTACTCAGTTTTATTTCCATATAAAGAAGGCATTTCACAATGTTAAGGGTTCTACAGTTCACTTTCAAAGTGAAGCTATGATAGTTTCATGGATTTTCCATGCCTCATAGAATTACTGACAATTCCCAATTTGACAGATTTTTCTTACCAATTCAAAATAAAACAATGTAAAAATAGTCAATGTATGAAAAAGAGTGGAATTTTTTGAATAGAAGAAACTGAGCACAGCTTATTTCTTCATAATTCTCTAGGTAATGGCTCACTACAAACTAATAATGCTGCATGTATGGCTGGTGCTCGGAACAATGCCCGCAACTCCCTTGGGGTTTACTGTGCAGATTTAAATTGAAACCGTCTTTATGCATTGTTTAAATCATCGTTCCGTTTTTTCAATTCAGGGCCAATTGACTCCCATCATTTCATTGGATTTGAAAGTAATATGTTGTAAAGAGCGTAACTGTCAGTTCGTTGGCTTTTTAGTATCTCCATTCGTCTTTCGTTTATATCCGTGTTTTTATCTGTCAGATCCTGGTGCCACATATCCTTAACAAACAATCGGCCTCTAGGGTCTCCGGAAATTTTTTTTGGGTCGCGGCATCATTAGATAGCGGCATCGTTGCCCGCCCATCCAGCGGAATGTACCCGTTTTGTTTTACTCCCATTCCTAATCGAGATGACGTAGATTTTCTGTCCCATCCAAGCTATGGATTTTGATGCACACCATTTATATGCCCGCTGCGTAACGTGCGAAACCGAAAGTATGAAATGCTGAAGGCCACCTTGTCCGGTAGCCTTGAGAGAGTCCGTGCGACCAACTCGTTCGAAACCACAATCCAGTTGCTACAATGTGTACTGGGTGCCCCGTGGGAGTGAGATTTACTAGACTTAGTCAATCTTGCATGTCCAATTCGTCGCCACGTTCTGCAGTAGGGGTGGCAGTGTGTATCAACGAGTAGCTTGCTTTTCGGGGACCCGATAATTTATTTTTCGCCTCTCAGTTAACCCAGTTTAATTGCTCTCGTGAAGATAATAATGCCATCAATTGCGATCACTGGTGCATTTTTACATAATTTTGGAATGATGCTTTCATAATATTTTTTTGCAAAGAGGCACAGTGTAGAAATTATTCGATTTTTGATGAGGGAGTGAGTGATTGTTTATGGTGGGGTTAATCAGAATTATAAATACCTATTGCAAATGCTCATAGTCTATAAACCCACGATAAACGAAAACAACCTTCTCTATTTTAAAGTGAATGGGAATTTTTCTTTCTCGAAACTCGTGATTTTTTCTAAGTTTGCGGTCTTTTCTCATCTATATTTTGATCTTGGTGGGCACCACATTCGTAACAAGCTATGGTTTTATAATTCAGTGGTTAATTTTAACTGAGTGTCGAATTAGTTTCAATAAAATCATTCGAGAAATTAGAAGTGACTCGAGACTTGGATTTCTTATGCACTTTGACGATTTTGTGCGTTTCTGCAAGATCGTTAGTGAAATTGAGCATGGTTATTAATTATCCGTACCTATAGACTCTAAATAATTGACCCTCTTCAATTACTTAGGTGAATTACTGGTCCACGTCGATGAAAAAATATTCATATCCTAGTATTATTTATTTCTTTTACAACTTAAGAATTGTTCCACCAGCTCTGGTTTTTGGTGTAAAAATTGTAGAAGATTTCTCTGCAACATTTCCTTCTGCGTTTTTCCAGCAATCTGCTAAACTTGTCAAATTCAATCACCCAAATTTCCGGAAGGTTGGCCAAGCTATTTCTCCAAGTTATGAGTGGATTAAAAGGCATCTAAAAAAAAATTTAAATTTCATGTCAAATAACTGAATTCATATCCTTTAAAATGTCCCTGAGGGTAATACATGCACGTTAAAGTGTCACGCTTTTTTCCGCCAGTAGGCTAAGGCTCCCTTCTCGTTTTTTGTTCGAGTCCGAATTAGTTAACAGAAGGATTTTACTTCCTTACTCCTCCGATTACTTTTGACGTTCGTAGTATTGTCGCATTTTGGGGTTAACTATTGGCTCCGTGCTCCTCATATCTCTGTTCTTCAGAGGTATTACTCCGTCACTTCCCCTATCCTATAACCTATCTCTGAAATCTAGTGTCGTGAGACCCAGTTTTATCATCATCAATTGATATGTGTACGCGTAGCATTGCGAATAGAATAAAATTAATTAAAAATGACGCATTTGACTTCTGGATGCAAGATTCCTTTAAGTCGCGCTGGGCAATTGTCGTGGACTTAACGCCATTTAGCGTGTCTCCACGCTTCGTGCCTTTGGAATACCGGTGGCGGAAGGGAAGACATTCGTGTCTTCCAGTGTAGCTAAGGTCTCCTCGATGGGGTTCGTATGCAGCATCGTCAGATGCGGCAAGGGGGATCATTAGGGGGGAGGGATAAAAAGAGATGGTGGTGTCCTTGAGGGGCTTTAGCAAGTGTGTGTGTGCAAGCGCGCGCGAGGCCGCGTAGCTCGTTTTGCCGAGCTATCTCGTGCCGACACGAGGGAGTCATCTCCCACGGACAGAGCGCTCCTTCCGCCGTGGAAAGGGATCACGTGAAAACGCGCTGATCTCCCAGGAATCTGGCCAGCCCTTCATGTCCCTGGAGTGTGGCTCCGACCGAGTCCTTCCTGGAAGTCCGCCTACGTTATTAATCTAATGCCGCATCGGAACGCGTGGCATTTTTTTTTCTTAAAACCCTAATTCAAAGGGTATTTGCAACCTGAGACACCTTCGATTAAGGCCATGAGTGAGGTTTATATACGTTAGTTTTTAGTCCAAACCGACCGTTATGAGTGTACGGTTTCCTGAAGGCGTACTTATTGCAGTAATGATGCTCAAATACGATGAAGTGGTCGGGATTGTTCATGAAATCGGAGCTGTCGATATAATCCACGTTGAGGTAACGCCCGCGCCAAGTAAAGATTGGATGTGACGCAACACATTATTAAAGTCAAATATTAAAGCTGAAACGAGTAGATATTTGCCATAAGCAGTTTGGAAGCTTTCATGTGTTACAAATGTGGAGGAGAAAATGAAATATGGATGGGACCGCAAGAAAAAAACGAAGTTCTAGGCATGTTTATTTTATTTATTTAACCTGCAAGCTACCGCTAGGGTTTGTGGAAGGGGTGATTACACACCAGACTAATTTTTACCAGATCATGACACTACCGCGGTCGGATAATGTTATTATGATACCCTATCATTCGTCGAAAAAATGACATCATAACTCAATCTGTTCTACACTTAATCTCTTTAATTTTACTGACATGATATTTCTTACCGTAATACGATGGGGGTAATAATACATTTTCAACACCATTGCTAATGAGACTCCCATCATAAACTTTGAACATTGAATGCGAAAAACTTTGCTTCGAAAAAATGATCCATCTAAGCTGGGATTTGTGAATTATTTTCCCGCTGTGAAATTTCTCGCCATTGTGCCCGCGGGCCAGAGGGTGACTTCGCTTAAGTTCGTCAAGCGTAATTTCCTTGAATTTGAAGTATCATTTTACCGGAGAGGCAGATAAACGCTCAAGTGCCAAGTATGGTGGACGAAGAGAGGAAGTTACTTGGGGTAAATCCGAAAAAGTTAGCGAAGTGGGTGTAGTAAATATTGAAAGGTGACGGGATGTTGAAAGCCTTACTAGTAGGGGAGGGTAATACTATGACTCATCGTAAAGGCCTTATTCGAGATGCGTCCTACCCTCGACTATTATGACCGTCCTAATGATTGTTTAGATGCAGATAGATTGTAACAATCTGCCCATAAGATTTTCCCCAATCAGTTTTGATTACTTCACACACATTACTCGACTCAAGACTGATACATCCTCTTTCCATGTCTTACATGCGCGCAAAGTTTCGACCATTTCATACTTTACAAGCGTTTTGTGCGTATCTATTTTACCCACCTTTTGAGTGTTTGAATTTTGTATTTTTAATGGTTTCCCTTTTGTTTGCGTGAAAAATCACATTTGTCTCCTAATAACGACACTCCATGCATGAGAGAGAGAGCGCTAATACGATATATATTCGTATAAGCGCTCGATTCGTGTATTTATGTTGCCAAAACATGTCTCAGATGTTAGTTGCTTGTAAGCAATAATTATTGGTTTGTAGTAGTTTTCCTAGCTATTAAATGTTGATGCTTAATTTCACTTGAGTTCCTTGAGCTGACATCTTTCATCACCGAATGTCATGCAACCTTGTCGTAATGCAACCTTTTCGTAAAGCATCCTTGACATTCCTATTGAATTATTTTCCTTCAGTTATTCTGGTTTTCTGTAAACCGTTCTCTGCCTGTGCCAATTGCTCCCTTCTCCTACTCTTAGAAGTTTGATATTCCTTCATTCCATTTGACTTTCATTATTCGGCGGCGCCACATTCTCTTGGTTTTCAATTTTCTGTTCTTTTCTGATCCTATGTCCGATGCCTCACAGCTATTGAAAAGTGTATTCCCACGTTTAAGTTGTAATGAACCGCTTCCTTATACTTGGAGTAGCACCATGTGTCGATAGTTACCATCATTTGACGGTTGTTGTTTTTCTTCTGAGAAGGAACTTTCGGCTAGCTTATTCTGCTAGCTTATTTCTTCCATCTCTATTGATTTTGCTGAATAAATATGTAAATCGATTCGATTATTCCTGTGTGAGTTTTCCTAGCCTTATATGAAGGTAATCTACCTTGACTCGTCGAAGTTTTATTCTTTTGATCATGAGGTTGTAATTTTTCGTTAATTTTTCTTAAGTTTGCAACCTTGTCAGGTCGCCTTTTAGCTTTTCCCTAATTCCTCATTGCTTTCTCATTTTGCTTATTAAATATCGGAGAGGCCAATGCACATCCCTGTCCTGCCTGCCTAGCTAAATGCTAGCCTGCTCTTTTCTCAATTTTGGCGTATTTTCTTCTTTTACCACATCTTAAGCACTGCCGCCTTTCTCTGCACAGCGCATTTCAGACTTATTGTTGTCATTATTACATGGTACGCCACAATCTACTGTGAAGTCGTGTGGCAGGAGGTCAATCTCTTCTGTTGTGCTACCATCTATTTTCGTTTAGGTGCGCAATGCAGTTTTTTTTCCGGCTAGTTCTTTCAAAATCGCAATTAATGTACCAGGAAGAATATTTGCGGCAGCTATCGTGAGCACTGCGCTGTTTCATCCTGAACAGACATAGCAAGAAATAATGAGCTCTACGGCCTCTCAATAAAGAAGAAAGGGGAAGAAAACTCCAATGGCCGTAAGGATTAGTTGCCAATCTCTCGTCAGACCAAATGTTGTGTTGGTGTGACGGGAATCACGTCAGGGACCAACCACAACCTCTCGACCAGAATACCCTCTGTGGTGGTTTACGGGAGATTATTTTTACGGAGAGATTGGCAACTAATCCTTACGGCCATTGGAGTTTTCTTCCCCTTTCTTCTCTGAACAGACATATTTTCCTGCTCTAATTCGTCCGCCTGAGATTTCCCAGTACCAAGTGACGTGATGCTCAGTGTTATCTTTATTTAGAAGGCTTGGCTGTCCGTCATTGGAATCGAGTTGGGGAGAGTATCCGTCAGGAGATCGTGCACTCTGACTCATAGTCTTGTGATTTTGCGTCGGATATTGGCGTGCGTTTTAGGATTTTGCTCTTTTCGGATTTATGTTTGGGTTTTCATCTATTCAGGGTTGGGCCCGATGAGTTTTGTAGCCTGTCGTGTTACTAAAAAATAGTACAGAAAAAATTTTTTTGAGTCATAAAATGATGGGAGAATATTAATGCGATGGAACGCGATTCCCCATGCTTTCTACGGTTTTCGCTTTTTTTCGTCAGTTTTTATCCATTTTAGTGGCAATTGTATCAATATTTTAATGATGGTTTACTCTCATGGAAGCAAGATAAGTTTTGAATATGTGAGTACGTATTCCCTAGTACCAAAATTTCTAAGTGCCGTATTGCGTTTAATTTTTATTGTGCGTCATTCTAAGGTATTTTTGGCCCTGGTTTTTTTATTGTAAAGGGTTAGATAACTTTTTCAATGAGTTAATTTGTGATTCTAAACAAGCCATTAGAACGAGAAATGTGAGAATTCTTCCCAACTCTTACGAATGCGGTTTCTTAATGTTTTAAATCGAAAATTCCTACCATTATGGTTGATTTATTTACATATGGAAGCCGGGGAAGTAGAACTGCATATGTAAAAGAGCATCTGTGAGTTAATCGAGCGTATAAGTGAAAAGATTTAATGTCAAGGTTTCCGACTTAAGTGTGTAAATAATCTAGTGAATACTGCCTGTCGCTTGAGGGATTGAAATTATTTAGTAGTAGGTAAAAATATACGTCGTTATAAAAATTCAATTCCAAATCTTTTTCTTATTTGCTAGTAGATACTTCCAATAGATATGTGCTAGTTTTCCAGTACCATCCCTTTGCCTTCCTTATAATTACTTAATGACTCTCGTTCTAACGTCTTTGATCACTAAAAAGTATAGTTTTTTAGTGCAGGGATCAATAAAAAACCTATCCTAGGCCGATAGACTGCTAATAATACACAAAGGGAAGCATGTACAAAAGTTACTGAGAAATTAAGTTTACTCCAGTTTATTACTGTTAATTAAAATATTCTGCCTTAAGGAGTGTCCTTAAAGGTTTTTCTTCATGTCAATATTTTGCGTAGGCCATCCAATTGTCCATCAAATCTTTGAAGGATGTTGGTAGTGTGATTCGGTCTGTCCATTTAACTCGTATGCATATATTCTTATCTCCGTTTCTTAGGTGTAGAAAAACCTAAGGTTAATATTATCGGTTAAATTGCAGTATTTTGAGAATGAAATATCTTTTCGTTTCGCTTTTTTTTAAACCAAAGCGGTTTTGCTTCAATACATATTTTCTCTCTGTCAGGTATTATGTATTATTTCGTACATGATCTTATCTGTTCTGGAAACTTCTGCTGTTCCTCGTTCCTAGTCTCGTCCCCTATATTCACTCATCACTTTCTCGATTTGCCCCATCCCCCAAACCACTCGCTCTTTTGCCATACGTCTCCATTTGGTGATGCGACTGGCATCCGTTCTCTCGACAGCGTAACGTATTTTCTTACTTGTTTATTGCTTGTACATCCGGCACACATTCTGTCACGATCCACTCATTCCTCCACCCTCCTATTTTCATTGAAAAACACTCAGTACCGCATGTCCTCTGCATTTAGTCTAGATTTATGCTTGTCCTGGCGTACTTAAGTTTCACTTGTATGAAATGTCGTGGGGAGGGGTGCAGTTTTTTACGATGCCATTTTTGCAGCTATATATTACTTTTTCACGTACCAAACTTTTGTGTGCATATCCACCACCTTTCTGCGCTATTGGGCCATCCTTCAATCCCTTCATCTATCCTGTCATATTCACCAACCTACCTGTGTAGAATTATCCTCTAGTTCAATATTATCGCAGCTTACACTCACTGTGCTATTCATTCTTCTCATTCTCCTTATTATACTTTTTAATTTAATTTCGTATTGAAATAATAGTAAGGAATTTGAGAATGATAAATTATAGTTGGAGGTAGAAGGCACGAGAAAAATTTCTTTGAATTAACGTTACTTCGCATTTCGATTAACAGCTATTGGTGCAGTGCCGTAAAATTTTTACCCGTTAATTTTAGCTTGACATGTCTTCGAAAATATTCCCGTCCCCTTCGGTTAATAGTTACGATGACTGTGACTG
Source organism: Hetaerina americana (assembly GCF_022747635.1). Lineage (NCBI taxonomy): Eukaryota > Metazoa > Arthropoda > Insecta > Odonata > Calopterygidae > Hetaerina > Hetaerina americana. Next base: position 51,606,977 of record NW_027287095.1, read on the forward strand.
CAACCTCCCTAGATTAAATGGCCGACGACAAGGCGAGCAGCGACAGGATGTAGTCACGTGATCTGAGTTGGTATGTGCCTATATCTCTCTCTTTCTCCTTCCCGAGAGAGAATTCGGTGCACCCGTACGGCCTTGCGATGGGTTGGACTAGTGAGTACGGCCTGGCGACGGGAAGAGGGGTAGGAAGGCCATGTGCGAGTGCGGTTTGTTCCCATTGTTTTTGGCGACTCCTCTTAGCGAAATGTAGGTCGTTGAACTCAAAGCATTCGCGTAAAATGTCTCGGCAGCTTCTTACTTGAGTACTATGTGCCATTTTACTTGTTTTTATTCGTCTAGAGAAGGGTTATTTGTAATGAAGAGTGTCACGTGTTGTCTTGTTCGTTGAGTCGTACCCATTGGGCGGTGGTTTACCTTGCGTGTTCATCCGCCTACCTTAAGCGGTGAACTAACAAAAAAATATGGTAAATTACCGGCAAAATGCGGTTATGTTAAGTTAAATAAAAATGTAGCAACTGCGCCTGCATAAGTGAAGAAAAATGCGTGTGAGGCGAAGATTCAAACAGAAAGCAATCCTTAACGTTGGACTACATACATAAACTTGCCACCTCACCAACCAGGGGTGATACTATTCTTGATTTCTTAGCAACGAACATAACCGAAAAAGTCTAAAATTCAGAAACTATTAAGGTGACCTCAGAGAAGTAAATGCTAAGAAACTTAGCATCTCTATATGGGGTAAGAAATAAGAGGCTTGAAAGAAAAATTTACTTTTTTAAAGAAGAGGACAATAATGGCTTAAAAATGCGTGTTACTGAGTGATTTGCAAATTTTAAGAAAGATAGCAAACACCGAAATAATGAAGATATGTAGAATCACTTCCTTGACATCACGCGCTCAGCACTGGCTCATTCGAAGTTAATTTAAAAAAAGATAACTCGGGAACGTAGATGGCAACGTGGATGTTAGAGAAAATTATTACGATGTTAAAGGCTCTGTCAAGGAATGTCAGGGTATGTCAAAGGTATGTCAAGCCTAGATAAAAAATTGAGGGATGATATCTCTAGTGACAAAAGGAATGAGATCACTTATGATTATAAGATCTCCCTTTTATACTCTTATTTTCCCTTTAAAGGCTATTTATCCAATGCGTGTGCGACACATGGCAGAATTAAACTTAAAAAAGTGCGTAGTGATGAATTTTCGGAAAAAGAGCAAAACCCTCCCGTACGCCTCCTGCATCAGGAACACCGGAATAGGAAATGTAGACTTGATTAAATACGATAGGCGATACCCTCGCCAACGACCTCTCCTGGGTGGGCACACACAAAAATACAAGGGCAATATGTTGAAAAGCTGTCAAAAAATTAGGATTTATTAGAAGAGTTTTATAATCCGCGATCCCCCTTATTTCAAACAGTTTTCGCAATTCCGATGTGTACGTGACCTCGCAAGTATTTTTGGCCCGCTAAGAATACATCAACCTCTCTTGAGCCTCTGCATAGATGATATGCCTCAGAGAGAATGGGGTCCTTTTCCTTGGAAATTCACCTCTGGAAAAATCCCCAGATTTGGCTGCAGCCCTTTTTCCTTATATACCAACCGCAATCACTGAGGTATGTTGAGAACGCCGAAAAGAAACTCAAAAATCGGTTAACATCTTGCGTTGCGGCGAATGATTTGAATTTTTTGTTCATCTGCGCAGTAATGCCATTCATGTGAATGAGTGACTGGTTGATACCGAACACGCTTCAATGGGAAACGTTACGTACAAAAATCCAAACTCAATCATCAATCCATCGATACATTTTGCTTACGGCCTTGAAGGAAGTTTTGAATTCATGCAACTACTTATTTAGTCATTATATTAATATTAGTGAAGCTAGTGTGGTTTATAATCAACGGCTTTTCGTAGTTAAGAAAACCAAGTTGTGTTTCCCAAGGTATGCTCCTTAGCAAACCGCGTTGGTCTCTGGTGAAGAGCCTTGACCATATTGGAACTCCATGACGTTGCTCTCTATTATTTACCCAAGGTAATTGTGTGGGAAATATTAATGGTATCCGTGTGCTATTTCCTGGAGATGTTTGTTTCAGCTGGCACAAATTGGCTTGGTATTCTCTAACCTCGCGCAATTTCACCTTACGATTTGGGCATTATAACAGAAGTCCGAGAGGAATTACTTTCTTGAAAGGCGTAAAGGTTGAAATGTAATGTAATGTAAAGTCCGAGAGGAATTACTTTCGTGAAAGGCGTAAAGGTTGAAATGTAATGTAATGTAAAGTCCGAGAGGAATTACTTTCGTGAAAGGCGTAAAGGTTGAAATGTAATGGCAGGGGAATTTCATATGGGTGAAATGTAAGATTAGCGAAGATTTGGTTTAGAATCATTCCTTGGTTCTAATGCATTGGTCCTTGAGGGAAGAAGATTAGCTTACTAAGGAGTCTTTTGCCTGGGGACTGATATAAGCGGATTTAAGTAGATTGAATCTTGACTGCACGAGTGCCTGAATTAATAACGAGTGACGAAACCCATTCACGTGTATTTCGTAAACTTGTATGAACTGAATATATAGTATTTTTTCACTCTAAGGAGGTTCTTATTTATTTTTATAGCGCGTTCTAACATTTATTTTGAGCTCTTTTTGGGGCGCCAATTTTTTAAACTGAGATTCCGACCCTTTTTTCCACAAATTAATTAATTTAATTGAAAAAGGCGGGTAGACGCTGTTATATGCACACTATTATAACTACTACACAATGGCGCTCAAGATCTCAGTGTTTTGTGAGAACATGAATTTCGGGAATATTAATCCGGTATTCTTTTTGTGTTAATCCTCCACTTTTATAAAGGCTTCGATTTTCGTTGTGAAACTGTGAAAACTAACATAGTTACCCTGTTTTACTATCGATCTTTGATAGAGTCCACTCGTGGCTACTAAACAGAACATTTTATCAATATCACATATACCTAACTTTACGATGTAACCATCTTAAGGAGAAAGGTGAAAGAGGTAATGGAGTGGATAGCGGCAGATGTTGCTTTAAAGTTAAATTTTAAAGAAAGTATGAAACGGATAATTTACGGTTAGGACTGAAAAGACGATTATGCTGTCAGCAGGAAAGGCAATCATATTTTGCCAAATAAAATGGCGAACCACGGGACTCGTGAGCAGTCAGGTTTTTATTCATAGCCAGTAACATATATATCCGATTAAATATGTTTTTCGAAAAATTCTGTAACAACGACTGTTGGAATTAGATGACACAAGTTAATGTAATACTGGAGCGCTAAACTGCTGCCAAAGTGCCGAAATATGTGAGGTTCAGAATTTTATGTCCGTTGCTGGATTGCAAGAATAAATTTGCGCATTTAATATACATACATTCGAGGAACGTGGTCGTGTGGTGGGTATAGAACTGCGTTACTGACTAGAGAGCCCGTGTTCGATTCCTAGAGATACCCCTGGGCTTCACTTCAGCTGTGTGATTTTTCAGTTACCAGGTCTTTCTGGGCAACCAAAGGCGGCGAAGGACGAGGAACTGCGCCCCCGTGCCCCGATGTGCGGATGTCGCGCGCCTTTGGGGTCAGTATTCCTGGGGCCTCTACCCTCAACTGTCAAACCAGCCTTTGGGTTCATAACTGTGATATTGTTTTACTGTACAAATTAGCCCGTACTTCTTATTTCTTGATACTGGCATTACTTTCATTTTCTTATGATTCACTTTTTTCCCAATTACTTCATAAGGACCGCCTTGGTCTTTCAATTAGTATTGAGTGAATTTTCTAGTCCTAAATATTCAATAACTGGAAGATTTTATTGAAATCCCACTATGACTTGGAAGCATTTATCTTCCCAAGCTTCTAAGCTTCAATCGTCATCAACTCCTTATTTCATCGTCGGCTTTTCAATTCCATTATATGGGGAACTAAGGTTCACCCTGATCAAACTACTGATACCCCAGTTTTCGGTCAGACATCTTTTATTTGAGTGTACCTGCTCCACTATGCGACTGCAGGAGAGCATTCCGCCAATGAATGAAAAGGTTTTCATTCCAGTCGCATTGAGGTAGGCGTCTCTGAATCATTTTGAAGAATGCCCATTGTGCTTGTATGTGCGCGCCCCAGCCATGTTTAAGGCCGGGATTATGGTTTTGGAGCTTAACTGACATTCCCCTCCGCGCCTCCTGCGTCCCAACCCCTTGTGGCCCGTCATGCAGTTATGATGCACTCACCCTCATCCGTCCCTCGCAGATACCAACGCCAATCGGTCGTATTTCTCTATCCTTGCACTGTCTGTATGGGTGAATAGGAGCCCAATGAAAATGAATCTCGATTCGTGGACGTCTTGAAATAGAATTATCTCGAGAGATACATTGCATGGAAGTGATTTAATAACGATATGAATGGCCATTCATTCGGTACTCTACGCCAGGGAACCATCATCAACAGCCTCCCTTCATTCAGTCCAACATGCCTAGCCTATTTCTGCTCCTTCCTCGATTTCCTGACATTTTCCCCTCTATCGCAGCCTTCTAACAACTCTTTACCAGCCATCAATATGCTTTGCATCCATTTGTCTGTCTCCTTAGGATCTCTCCCACCAAACTTCTCTCCTCCCCCATCATGCCAAACACTTCCTCATATGGATTGCTGTCCGCCCATTTCACTCAGCGATTGTATTGTTCAGTCGAAAGGAGCATTTCAATGCAGCGCATTGCACCTCTCGTATTAATCCATCGTTGCCATAGGCAAACTGAACATGATTCAACCTACAACGGCTGCCGCTGACGCAATTCTTGAGTAAATTGAATTGAACTACAAACACGTGCATTTGACATTCACGTAGTAATACAGAAAACTTAAATTTCGTACAATAAGTTTGTGTGAATAAAAAATGTATGGAACGGTTGTCGTAGATATTGAATGGCGTGCAGCTCTGGAAATGAAAATTTTCTCATTTTGTTCTGTAAATTAAATGATGAATGCCTATAATAATCGAACATTATACTGTTTTTCATCATAATGAGCGGACAAATATCGCAACACCCTCTGGAACTCCAGTGACAGGAGGTCAAATGAAAAAAAATTGTTTTTAATTTTCTGTTAAACTAGAATTTCGCAATTACTTTTACGAGAGGATAATTAATTTCAAAACTTAAACGTTTGTTCAACGTAAATTTCGCATATACTTTGTGCAGTAACATAGTATTTTTATCAGTAAATCGTCAAATAAAGGAATACTACCTTGATCAAAAATTTCCCGGAATTTATTCAGAAAATTAAAAATACAAGTTTATTCATCTAAATCTATATTGTCCCCTTCAAAGTAATCCCCATCGACTGCAACACACTTATGCCAGCGCTTGATCCAATCCTCGAAACATTTTTTATATTCGGTTTTCGGTATGTCCATCAGTGCTTCCTGCGATTTTTCCATTACTTCCTCTCGGCTGCTAAAACGCGTTCCCCGTAATGGTTTTATAACTCGATTGAACAGAAAGAAGTCGCAGGGAGCCAAATCAGGTGAATTCGGTGGCTGTTGGATGGTATTTGTTGCATTTTTCGTCAAAAAATTACGAATAATGATAGCACTGTGCGACGGTGCGTTATCATGGTGCAAAATCCACGAGTTTTCTGCCCACATTTCTGGTCTCTTTCGGCGAATTGCTTCACGCAAACGTCTCATAACGCCCAAATAATACTCTTTGTTTACTGTCTGGCCTTCTGGCAAAAATTCATGATGCACTACACCGTTGTAATCCATGAAAACCGTCAGCATTGCCTTCTTTTTTGACTGAAAACGACGTGGTTTTTTTGGTCTCGGCTCATTTGGTGAACGCCATTCACTTGCCTGATGACTGGATTGCGTGTCGTACTCATAAACCCACGTCTCGTCTCCAGTAATGATCCTTTTGATGAATGTGGGATCGGATTCAGCCTCGCAAATCATGTCTTTTGCGACGTCAACACGGTCTCTTTTTTGCATGAAATTGAGGTCTTTTGGCACCAACTTTGCTGCTACACGACGGAAACCCAAATCATTAACCACAATGTCTTGGGCGGATCCATAGGCAATGTTCAAGTCCTCCGCTATTTCTCTGATGGTTAATTTGCGGTTATTGACCAACATTTCTTTTACTTTATCAATTTTTTCACCGACTTTCGATGTCGATGGTCTGCCACTGCGTTCATCATCTTCGATTGACTCACGACCACTTCTGAACCGCTCGTGCCACTGGTAAACGACCGTTTTTTTTAGAGAATCGTTGCCGAAACACTTTTCCAACATTTCCAACGTCCGTGCGCCACTAAATCCGTTTTTTACGCAAAATTTAATACAAGTTCGTTGTTGCAAATTTAAATCCATTTCTGAAATTGTAAAAAATCGCCAACACACACAGAGATAGATGTACTCTTGGCTACGTAACTTTTGCAAATGTCAAGTTATGACACTAAGATTTAAAGGGAATATCAACAACAGATGTACCAATTTAACAAAAAAAACAGAACTCAAATCGGAACGATGGGAGCGCCACACGGTGGTTATTCCGGGAACTTTTTGATCGAGGTAGTATAGTATTTAATTCGTTTTTTGATGAAATTTTGAATTAATGATTGAATTTCCCGGGTTTTACCATTTTTTTTCAAGTCTTGCGTTTAGATATCAGGGCTCTATGTACGAGGTCTGTTAAAAAAGTATTGCGAATTTTATTTTTTCCAAAATTATTTATCTATTCATTAATATCTATTTTTTCCCGTTCAACGTAATCCCCATTCGATATAATACACTTGTGTCAACGTTTTTTCCAATCTTCGAAGCACTTCAAAAAATCATTTTTTGTGATCTCGTTCAGCTCTTCCTTCGATGCAGTCTTTATCTCGTCAATCGTAGCGTAGCGTCGTCCTTTCATGGGCCTCTTCAGTTTCGGTAACAAGAAAAAGTCACTGGGGTCGGAATACGGTGGCTGCGGCATCATTAGTGTGTTTGTTTTTGGCCAAAAATTCGCGCAAAAGTAACGATGTGTGAGCAGGGGCGTTGTCATGGTGCAAAAGCCAATTTTTGTTATTCCACAAATCTGGGCGTTTGTGGCGGATTGCTTCGCGCAAATTGCGCATAACTTGCAGGTAATATTCTTTATTTACCGTTCTACCTTTTGGCGACAACTCATGATGCACCACGCTCCTGCATTCGAAGAAAACTGTAAGCAAAACTTTCACATTCGACCGAACTTGGCCCGCATTTTTCGGTTTGGCTCGTGCTGCAGCTTCCATTGGGATGATTGAGCTTAAGTTTCCACGTCATAACCAACAACCCATGATTCTTCACCAGTTATGACCCTCTGGAGCAAATTTTGGTCGTCGCGGATTGGGTCCAACACCTCATTAGCAATGTTAATACGTTGCTGTTTTTGGTCGACATTGAGCAATTTTTGTACGAATTTCGCGGCGACCCTTGTCATGCCCAAATCATTGGTGAAAATCGAATGGCAGAAGACAATCGATATGTTTATGTCCTCAGCAACGTCTCTTACGGTGATTTGACGATTGGCCAATACTATTTTCTTCACGTCATCAATGTTTTCGCCTGTCGTTGACGTGCTCGGGCGTCCGGCACGCTCTTCGTCGTTTACATCTTCTCGGCCCTCTGAGAGCATTGTGTACCGCCGATAAACGTTGCTTCGGTCCAAGGTAACTTCTCCATATGCCACAGTCCACATTCGGAATGCGTCCGCGCACTTAATATCGTTTTTCCCACAAAATGTGATGCAGACTCTTTGATCCATTTTTTGGTACGGGCAAAAATCGAAGACAAGCCAAAACACGCCCAAGCAAGGCAGCTGTCAAAAATTAATGGAGCATTCAAAATGACCGAGCTTTTCGGCAAAAGGGAGAGACATAAGTACCGTACATAACGCCGTAAAAAATCGAAAATCAAATATACGTAACCCGCGGAAATTCAAAATTCGCGATATTTTTTGTACACACCTCGTACCGATCAACTGCACAAGTTGTGGATTCTTGTATTCTGCACAGTGATTTTGACTATAAATATCCTACCTGACAAAAGGGATTAATGGGGATAGGTTTAAGGAAAAGTTAAGTTAGTTGGGAAGCAGCTTTTCATAAGTTTAGTGTACAAGATGATTGCATTTGTACTTTTATTCTGGATCAATAATTATATGGAAATTTATATGACTTGTGATGCATCCCTGAAGAGGACGTGCATGGTGGTGCGCACGTACATGTTAGTGGCAAACGTTTTTACATAAGTGTTAATTTACCCAATGGAGAGTTTCCAGATATATTTAATAGGATGGAATAAAAATTAATATCAACCACTTATATGATGGACCACCACCGTACTAAGGTCATGAATAACTGGACAAGCAGAAGGAGAAAACTTCTTTATTATTTTATTTATTGGGAATTACATTCATCCCATTTCATTACGGTTAGATATGTTTAATTTTTTCTCTTTATCTTAAAGAGATTCTACTTACTTCTGGGCCATGCAATAAGGACTGGAGGGAGAGGATGTCGTCATAAAAATTTAGCCACTAGGCAATGCTACCAACCTATGCTCCTTATGATGTAACCGCAATATTTCTTGAGTGGTAAAAATCAATGATGGATATGAAATGGAAAACCTATTTGTTCTCTCTCAGCAATAATATTTTCTGGATCTTGTAGCATGAAAATTCCTGAATTACTCCTTAGATCAAACTATTGACTGTTGATGACATGGAATCCCCCCCTCTCAAATGTACTGAAGGGTTAAATGTGGCTTGCAAGATACATGCAACATCGCATGCATGCTTTTGTATGATGAATTTTTCTTGTTACTTTTGCATAATTATTTCTAATTTTTTTTACAGGTGACGGTGTGTCACTGAATATAGACACAAAATGGCTCACTATGGATCTAGAATGCAAAGAAAAAATGGCGGCTCAGGTGCAGACAGAACTAAATGCAGCAATGACGTATTTGGCCATGGTTAGATTTGTTTACATAATTTCCCATGATGAACTTATGAAGCAACAATGTTGACCAGTTGTATTGCATGAATTAGTTTTTTTCTTTGGATTATCGTTAGTTTTCCTCTTGTCTTGGCAAATTTCCATGTGCAGTACTTCCTCCATAGTACCGCTTTTATTTATCTTGCCAAAATAAGTATTTAAAGGAATAAAATTTTAAATAATTTAATGTATGAAAAACATATTTACCGTTTTAATTAAGCTCTTATTATTTTCTGCAGATAATAACTTTGAATTAACTTCCAGCTGTGCAGTGTATGTAATGTGGTTGTTTTACTTTTTTCTTGTTAGGGTGCCCACTTCTCAAAAGATCGTGAGAACCGTCCCGGTTTTGCAAAATTCTTTTTTGAGAGTGCATCTGAGGAAAGAGAGCATGCTATTAAAATAATTTCATATTTACTTATGAGGACAAATCCAGCAGATTATTTGAAAGGTCTTATTTCTGAACCGGTAAGTTTTTCTAATTGGTTAAATTTGGAAATATTTTATGTTTTTTTCACTTAAATGGAATTTTAATATGCATTGAACTCTTAACATCTGGAATAGTATTGCAATTCATTCCTTTAGAAGATGTCTGAGGATCATCATTTAATTAGTTATCAGGGATCAGTTGAATGAGCATAGTTTTCAAATATACCATTGTCTATAAGTTAATAAGATACTGTTATGTTTTTATTCTGTTCTCTACTACTCTATATCTGCTTAATTCTTATTTATATGTTCAGTTTTCTCATCATTTTGTATTTGTGTTGTTTACGATTGAATCAATTGTTATCCTTCAATTGTCAGAAACCTTTGAAAACCGAATGGACCTCTGGTGTAGATGCATTGGAAAATGCCCTTAGTTTGGAAACTAACGTCACCGTAAGCATTCGTGATATCATTTCATCGTGTGAAGGTGGTACCAACGACTACCATGTAAGTGAAAATTTGTGTACTAATATTTAGCTATGCCATAGTGAAGTATACCTTTCATTGTCCATCACTTTCTTTTGAAGTATGCCAAAGATATTTAATGTATCCCAATTACAGGAAAGGGATTTAGATGAAGGCTAATTATACATTTAAAACCTGAAGTCATGGTGAGATGCATAGTATCTGAATATACATTTAAAAATCCTTCGTAGTAATGTATATAGAGGGATAAAAATTTTTATAAAGTAATAATTTCCATACCTATGCCATCCTTGTATGCTTTTTTGATGTGAATCTTGTAGATATTTCACGAACTCATTTCTAATATAGGTTCTTTTAGGAATTAGATCTGAAACCCTCAGGCCATTAAGTTAAAAGAATTTTATGTATAGGTTTCATCGTTAAAAAAATATTACGAGGCTAGGCTGAAAACTTAATTCACACATGCTTGTAGACCACAAAGAAAATGACCTTCAGAAGCACTCCTGGTGGCATGTGAAGGTAACATTCCCTCTCAACACACGCGTAGTTTTCACCCTGTTTTTTTCATCCAGTGTATTTCGAGAAGTGGAAGTAGGGAGACGTGTTCTAGTGCTATGTCAACGCAAGTTAAACCGCGTGCTGTCATTGAATGTTTAACTGCCGAAAAAGTGACTCCCACTGAGATTCATCGTCGTTTAAAGGCTGTTTATGGTGACGATGCTGTTGATAGGTCCACTGTAAATCGCTGGGTAGTAAAATTGCGTGGTTGCGTGCCTGGAAAATCCATAATTGTTGATGAAACACGCAGCGGACGTCCGATCACTGCCACGGGCGATAAACATCGCAAACTCGTCTGATTTGATTCAAAATGACAGTCGAATCACTCAAAAGCGTATCGCAAACCATATTTGAATGTCCAAGGAACGTGTCGGCTTCATTATTGAACATTTGGGATACCGTAAAATCTGTGCACGATAGGTACCACGCCGTCTCACAGACGAGAACAAACAAAACCCTGCTTATTCCCCTGATTTTGCGCCTTGCGATTTTTATTTTTTTCCTCAACTCAAGAGACATCTCAAGGGTAAGCATTACACCTCGGACGATGAGGTTAAGGCAAAAATTCAGATACTTTAAAATTTTAATTCTAAAAAAAAATATTTTGATATTAGCACTTGATACGAAGAAAATTGAATTATTGTATTAAAAAAGTAGCAGCCATCCGTGTATCAACGTTTTTTCACTGTAGAATCTCGGAAATTTCTCATCACTGGGCCAAAACGCATTTCAGCTGCCTTGTTTCCATGTTCTGAAGCGTAATTCACGAATCCTAGTTAAAATGCAAAGTTGTCGGAAAATCTTCTCTCTTAAGATACCATGAGGTTATTAATCATTTGAAATTTTTGTGCGACGCTTAGTCTGTAATTATTTTGATGTTATAGATATTTGTATTAAAAGGAAGCATTTTGTATGCCTATACGAAACTCTCAAACTAATTAAGGTTGAATGCCTGTAGACTCCGAATTTATCGGGATAGATGTGATGTATGTATGTACATCAGAGAGGCGATATCTATTTAACCTTAAATCAAGAGAGCACCACATCTGAGATGTAACTAAACGCGCTACAATTCATTTGAGTATTGCACATTAATCCGAAAACAGCACTTTGGCCTTTACATCAGACTTTTGTTAATTTGTTATTGCTACAGAAACAATGACAAACAAACAAGCCCTTGATTGGGAAAAACTCACCTAAGCAGGAATCGATCCCGCGACCTCTTTGGCAGGCGAGGACGTCACTCCGCTGCCACCCGGGCCGGCATTTGCGATTTATTTTTGATATTTTTACCATTTATTTGGTATAGTACTTTCAGCGAAATATTAAAACTCTGTTGCTTAATACAAACTCAAAACATTGATATTATCGGCAACAATTTTCTATGCCTAATGCGGGAAAAAAAACGTAATAGTAGTCGGCTGGCGCTTATAGACTGATATTATGTATACCCGTTTACGCCCGGCCCATTAGACGCAGGGTGATTTTATAGCACATTTTGAAGGAAAACTTTAACTATTTCCCTAAATATCTTCTCCAGAGCTTAAGTATTAAAATCTTTCACAGAAATGTATGATCCCTTAAATTATTGAATTTTTATGTTTGTCAACTTAAATGTGGTTGATACTCAATGGGATTTGAAAGAATATTATTTTAATCAGTGAAAATAAATGGCTATAGTTTGTTTAATTTTCATTGATTTGATAAGGTGAATAACCTTTTATTATTGCATTTCTCAGATCAAGTGTAGTTTTCTCAGATCTAGTGTACATTTACGTTGAAGTTTTATCACTCTTGAGGTTCTTTGAAAATCCCTAATTATTTATTAAAATGTGTCATCAAAAATATAAGTGTGTACTTCATATTTTAAATGTAAGATAATTGCTCAATGAATTCATAGCACTGCAGAAATTAATTTGTTAATTTTCTTTTAGCTTGTTGATTACCTCAGTGGGGAGTTCTTGGATGAGCAATACAAAGGCCAAAGAGAGTTGGCTGGTATGATATCAACTCTTCAGAAGATGACGGATGGTCAAGGTGTTCTTGGAGAGTACCTCTTCGATAAAAAGTTACTCAATAATGAGCTATTTTAACTGTCTTTGTGAGCATTTGATCTCCACATGTCTTTTTAATCATAGTATACCATCGCACACTTATTGATGAGTGTTTTCAAAAGAGTCATTATTACTGTCTCAGGGCATCTGTTTGCCTAAATTGTAAAATGTCCATATTGGGCCACTTTATTGTGTAATTTACATAGTATTTTTTCTGAAAGTGTGTCTGTGAAAATGTTTATGTATACATAGGTCTGTTGTTGGTTGACTATGTGCCCTATTCCAATTGAATTTGGAACATTGTACAAAGTCAGTTAATTTGTGATTTCCCAGTGCTTTGATGCCTTTTATGTACATTACCAGTGCAATAAAGTTCAGGTAAATATGAAATGTTTCATTTTATCTTTTCTTCTACTCTATATAAGTAAAGGGTGTATGGGTCGAACGTCTGTAGTCCTTAATTTTACTCAAAATTAAGAACTGAGAAGTTTGAAGTAATTAAATAAAAGATCGGTTTTGAATACATGTTATTAACCTGTATTTTGTTTAAAAAATTGACTTTTTAATTTTGGATGACTGGATTAGTTTTTTTGTGGCTATACAGTGATTACCCTGGAATGTATGCACTTATTTGAAGCATCTACTTTCTCATTTTGCATAAGAGAACTCGGCTCATGGAACTCTATTGAAAGTGTTGTTGAATTTCGAAAAGATGGCATAGTAGTTTCTCTTCCTTCTTCTGTTTTTAAACTTAAGTAAACTTGTTTTACTAGTAAATAATGCAGAGCAAGAGCATGCGACAGGATTTGTTAGTACATGGGCCGCGGAAATAGGGAGAAGAAAGAAGGGGCACGTAGTTATCAATTTGCTTTCGCTTCTACTTGTATTGTTGTTTTGATTCTTCTGCTCAAATGTCGGTTTGTAATGGGCACAGTGTCACAGCGTGGTTGCACAGCTACACAATTTATGCATGGCATCATGCTAAGCACCTTAATAGCATTACATCAAACCATTTTCTGGCCCTCAACCTACCTTTGTGCTGTCCCAAATGTGGAATCTTTTCTTCTCATATAAATCACTCGATAATATCCTCCCAATCATAGTCTTCAACATCCTGATGCCTTTCGGTATCTTCTGCGATTATTTGCCCTGGCTTTTTATATTTGACCAAAGGTTTTTTCCACCCCAAACTCTGCCTAAAATTTTCCTAATCTGCTTCCTCATTTTTCGTAAATGAACTTAGCTCTAAGAACTATGAAAGATTTCTTGAAATTTTTAAAGACACCTCTTCCTTCTTCAGTTTTTAAACTATAATATAAGAAAATTCTTTCCGTGTCTCAGACGATTTTTTCAATAAAAAAATCCTGGTTACTAGAAGCGGGTAAAGTTGTCGCTGCCAATTAATGGCATAACGCCGCTCACAATTAAATATTCCATAATAAGGAGGTTTCTGAGAATGAATGGTAATTATCTTGATAATTAATCTCGAGTAAGCCATCTTTAACCCCTGGAGAGTTTAAGATACGAGCATGAACGTCCTAATCATGTAATTCCCGTATGATCACGTTAATTACATGTAATCCAGGAATGTTGCCTCATTGTGGATAATATATTTGAGTACTCTAGCTGAGATCTCCACCGTTACGGGGGATCACTTGTCTAAAATTTGAATTTGTTAAATTATTCCTTGAATCGATCTAATGTCATTAATAAAAGTATTACGCTAGTAGAGGTGTCGTTAACTTGTTTTCATGACGCCGGGAGTGGAGGCTTGGGAAGAAATTGTTTGAATCCCTCGCTACTTGTGCGCTGTTAGTCATAGCTTAGCTAAGTTATCAAATGGGTTTCCTGAAAACTCGACAGCTGATGTAACTTGTAATCAGGATAAATCAACTGGGAGCAAATTCAATAAGGTTTTTGCCCACTATTTTCATTTGAAATTTATGCAAGGTCAAATGCACGGTTTTTCAGACTTCCGCGCGATATTTTGCAGAAAATCGTGAGGATCGTGATGGAAAAGTTCCAAAGCAGCCTTCGAATTCGACCACACGACTGTGTTCATTCTCCACCGACAGCAAACGCGGCACCCGTCTTACCGAGAATTTTTTCACACCCAATTTTTCGTTCAAAATTGAAACCACTGTAACTTGAGATATGCCTGTGACCTCAACCATTTCGCGAACTCTGATTCGACGATAAATCAAAACCATATCGTGGATTTTTTCAATAATTTCGAGGAAAGTCACTTCTATTGGAGGTCCCGAAAGGTGTTAACCATTTGTGGTTCTACGGCCACGTTTAAATTCATTAACCCAATGGTAAACAGTTGCAAACACGTAAGCAGATATGCCGTGAACTCATCCAAATCGGTTTTAATCTCTTTCGGTGTTAAACCTTTTCAATGGAAGCTTAGTCAACGCACGTAATTCATTTTTTCCATTTTTCTAATTAGACAAAATTTTTTTGTTTCAATCGACTGCAAAAATGAAAATACGTGATGGATATAGCTGAAAGTAAAATTTACTAGTGCGAGATGAGGCTTTCTAAAAGCAAAACTTTTCCGGACGTCTGCTATGGGTTTTTCTAAGATATTATTGAACGACCCGCACCTTCTGGAATATTTCATTGACAGGACCAGACAGTTAGCTATGGAGTATGGAATGTAGAATTTTAATAATAATACCATTCAGTGCGTGCGTAAAAGTGACTATTTGATACGAAAATCGCCCGAAAAATATTTCTCTTTCCTCACGGAACTGCTCATGGAGTGTGCTTATTGCGCCTCCGGAAAATTCGCCCGCGTTATTCTGTAATTATTATGTTCTTGTACGAATTGAGAATTACTTGCAGATGATATGCAGAAACGATTTTTTGGTATAAGCAGAAGAATACTCGCAATTTGTTTATGACTAATAGGTATTGTTCCCAAATATGAATTATGTTTATATAATTTGCGCAGACGTGGTTGTTTTAAGAACACAATGCTTCGTGGCATTCTACAACGTAAAGAATAAAAACATTCTTAATGGCAAAGTGAACAAAGATTCGCGAAAGGAAGTTACTTAAGGTTCCGTGCAAATGTGACTCGCCTTTTTTAATTAGGTCGGGTCTGCTATAATGCTTGCGAGTAGAGATATGAAAGTTTTCACGCTAGTGCGCGTATGTCTCGCCGGTACTGCATATAGGTTCGTATTCGTGAAGTGTGTCGTGTATCTTTCTTTCTTAGCAGTCTCACACAGCAAACGTGCGGAAAAGTGAAAATATCACCGCATGTTTTCTCTTATCTCCTATGGGGACCTGTTATGAATAGGGCTGCGAGGAGCTTTAGGACGATAGTTTACGAACCGATCTAGGTACAACAACTAAACCCCAGCCAATACTAAATGAAAATTAATAGAAAATAAAAAATACGTGAAATATGCAGCTTTACTAAAAATAAGTTTTAATTACCAATTTTTATGTTAAGCAATTTAAACATTCACAGATCACGTAACATTTTTTTTGACATTCACTGATCCACAATTCATAATTTGTGTCTTAATAATATCTTTGAATGAAAAAACATTTTCTTAACAGTAACTTTTCTTATTGACGACTTTAATTACAAATTTAAATGGCAGGGCAAGCGAATGCAAGTGGTACTAAGAGCCAGTGAGTGAGATGTTGAAGAATGCGATGGAGGGGAGAGGGCTGGGAAAGCGTAGTAGAGGGTGGAAAATGATGTGGATTGTGTTATGCAGGGCGTTGAAGAAGTGTCTAGTGCCTGGGTCCATTGAAAATCTACCATAGTCTGGTAGACTACAACTGATAAATAACTTAAATACAAACATTTCTCCACAATACTATAATTTCTATTAACCAGCGGAGTCATTTTCTGCCGCAAAGAATAAAAGAAATATTCTTGCATGATTTGTATTACGATAATGACATTTTTCCAAATGAGATAAACCTCATTGAGAGGTTAATATTTATCAAGAATATGTTGCTATAATATACGCGTATTTAATAGCAATACAAATATAAATAAGGATCGCATCCTGATCCCTACTTGAGGTGCTTTCTGGAGGGCATTGTAAGTGAAGCACGCCTTCCATCGGATGGGACCTATAAATGTGGACCCCTTGGCACCTTTCGTAAAAATTAGGCTAATACCGACGCAGGGTTTCTTTCACCACCCTCCCCCTATTCCCCAAAAATTCATTCTACTTCTGCCAAATTATCCACCTATCCCTAAGGGTTTTAGCTGTCGGGCGCCTATGCCTTTTAAGTACTACCACTAATATATGAGTAATTTTAACTAAAATAAGCCAAGGAATTACTATAATAAACAATTCAGTTGTTTGTAATTTGCTCTTTTGCTCTTCGATGCAGTATTTTCATTCTACGTTGGGATTTCCTTACATTTTGGGCGTAATTGATTTATTTTGGTTTGGAATTATGCCAATATGGATTGTATTGATCGAAAATTTTCCCAAATTAGTTCTGGCAAAGTCTAAATAATAGTTTTCCTCATTCCTTGTACTTATTGTAAGTTTGGTGGTCTACATGTCCCAATTTACTTTGATACATTTTTTATCAGGCTTTTTATTTTAAGGATGTGTATCATTAGAGGGATAATATTATTAACTTATTTTAAACCGACCATCTTGAAGAAATACAATGAACGCGGTTGCACCGTAGTAAACACCCAAGACTGGACCACGACAAGAGGGGGCAAGATGTGGGGGTCCGTAATAAGGATCTTGGGCCTTCCGGGTTTGCCTAGTGACGCGCAAATACCAACGAGCATTTGCCGAAATGCTTTTCATTTCCCAGTTGAGGTGCATGAAGTCGTTCTAAGCTTGGAAAAACTAGCCAAAATCACCAGTGCAATTTCAAGAGGGCGCTGGAAAGGGAAACTACACTTAGCAACCTGTTTCATTCTACCCGATTATATCATATGGGTCGAAAATGGAATTCACACGATGCGGGCTACGAGTCTTTTTATTCCCTCCAAGTTCTCTCGCTCGTGAAGAATGCATACTCGATTGACGCTTCCTTGACAACAAGTATCATTTGTTTTTCTCGGGCTATCGTACCAGTCTCTCCGTTGTCGTCCGGTCGCATCCCCCCCCTCCTCTTTTCCATCCCACATTGCAAAGGTCCTCGAAACAGACGAAGCCCACGCGGAAGGGAGCGTGCTTCCTTTTGCCCGCTCTGACAATGCTTTAACCGCCAGGCCACATGGCTCCACTGTTGAACCTCACTGCAAGGGGGAGATAAGGCCAGAGACTCATCACTCCTTCAAGAACTCGAGTTACTGTGAGGGCGGAAACGCGTCACGGGGAAATTGAATGCGGCTGGGCCAAGGCAATGAGAGAGAGAGACCGGTGCGTACTAAGCCGAACACCCATGAATTGAGCGGGCCCCATCCATTTGCAACTCGTTACGAAGCGCATTTGCTTTTGTTACATTTTGCCATTGCGATCAGAGACACCCTCTCACCGAAGCCCGGATGAAAATATGTATCTGCTCTGATTAGCTAATGAAGTTCAGGGCACAAATCTCATGCCTCCGCAATAAGATTGTCTGGGATTCTTTTCTGATTCGAATTCACCAACTATTTAATATTTCTTACTGTTTTAATTTCTTAATTTTGGACACTACGCATGTTATTGTATAAACTAGCATAACTCGGAATGGAAAAACTTGACAGTATCAGGTTAATTAGCCACACGCACAAACAAGGTTTGTGAGGACAACTCCTTCGCCAGTGGGGCCCGCCAATAATCCACTCAGTCGCACTGACCTTACGTGCTGTACGTTTCGCACGGACGTTAGGTAATGTCCATGTGTGACACATGGACATTAAAGAAGCACATAAAAGGTGAGGAAGTGTCCCGACTCACGAAGGTCATTGTGTCACCGGAATTTGAATGGAAGAGCGTCACGGCTGAGGTAACGTTTTACATTTGCTACTTAAACTGGTACCCCCGGAAACTTGGAAGATACGTAGCAAATGATGGCTATAAATCGATTGAAATAACGGTTGCGGACAACCAGTGATGATGATAAACAACGAAAATCAATGAAACCAAGGGCCTCATATAGTTCGGAGATCGGAGGCAGCGAGCTGCTACAGCCGATTATGTCCAGTCTATTGACCCATCTGCACCTCCACTCACAGGGTAAAGTTCATCCCCTAAACTGACCGAGTTCAATTAGCCACGGAATGGGGTGTGCGGGGACTTCTCACTCAATGGAGAATCCCTAATGACTGTTGGGTAACACCCCGAGGAATGTGCAACGTATTGGATTGGGATATCGCGAGAGACCAGGGGTGCGATCGTGAATCTTCATAAGGCCCTGCTCAAATCGTTTTAAACGCGACTGAAAACGAAGATCATATTACCCTTCACCGAATTCCGCAATTTTGCCGGAATGAGCATGACGGGCGATCCCTGGAGATGACACAAATCATTGGGTAATGCGTCGCAAAACCAGTGATAGAAAACTTTGTGCCGAGGAGAAAAAATACGTTTTTGGAGCCTATAGTGAAGATAGATGGATACTCATCTTTATATTTGGGCGAAATTGAGACTATGGAGTCTATTCTACCACCTAACTCCTCGTCACACGTTTACAATATTAAAATTACAGATAAATTACCCCAAATATACATAAATAACAATAAAATTAAAACACGTTCAAAAAAAATACGTTTTTGGAGCCTATAGTGAAGATAGATGGATACTCATCTTTATATTTGGGCGAAATTGAGACTATGGAGTCTATTCTACCACCTAACTCCTCGTCACACGTTTACAATATTAAAATTACAGATAAATTACCCCAAATATACATAAATAGCAATAAAATTAAAACATATACTATCTTAGGACTAACGCACAGAAACAATACATTAGTTGCCTATTTAATCAATAGCTATAACAAAATATTTGCAACATACACACATACAATACATACAAGTACTATACATACACATAAAAATACATTCAAACAAGAAGATGCACAGTTAAAGATTCGTTTTCGTGCCCTAATTGAACTGATCCTTGGTTATAATTCCAACGCTATTGGACGAATCAACCTAGTCCATATGACCCTTCATTAAATGCCTGTGGCGACTTCTGGCACACTGATTCTAGTGCTCTAAACCCACATCCTTGGCGTTATCGCGGTCTGGAAGATATCCCACACTACTCATGCACGTTCGGAAACATTGAGAACTCGTCTTCTTCGAATTTGGAATTTCAATTGCAAAAAATGTCATAATGTATCAATTGATATGACTCCGACTTGGTCGGATATTAATGGTTTCTCTTAATGGATCGCAACGAAATTAAACGTGAAAACAGAGCCAATGAGATTGACGAAGTGACCTACCTTCTGAAAAATGGAACATTATCTTTAAGACCTTCAAAAAATAGGAATGATGGTGATATCGGGACAATCAGATGCTTGAATTCAATAAAAATGCGAAAAGTGTATTGATATCAATAATTTTTGCCGCCAAAAGCCCATGAAAACATTATACACTGGTTATCATGATCTTAGCGAATCAGTTTGGCCTAATACGTATGTCTAAAGATTTTTTTCGTACTTGAACCAGTGCAGCAAATTTTTCTGATACAAAGGAGATATGTCTGTCTTTTCTATGTCATTAGAAATTTAATGGTGATTGAGAATCTACAATAATTGGTTTAAGCGAGACAGAATGATGTTTAAAAATATGTATTTAGTACAAAAAAAGGCACGAAATAATGTTGCATTCTAAATATAGTATGCTGTAAAATAATCATACTTTGGAAATATCTTTTAAGGATGAACGAGGAGACACCGATGAAGTGGGTGGTGGAATGCGAATGATTTACTTACAATTCTGTGTTTATGAATACGAAATGATCAAGACGGATAACTGTCAAGATATAATAATTCTCGCTCAAGTTCGCAATCTCGTTGTCACGACCTTGCTGTGGGTCGCGACTTCGTGGTTGTCAGCATATGATTTTATTTTAAAATGCGTGCCTATTTTTCCGTGCCAAAACGGAAATTGAAGAAGCCTTTTGATGATTTAAACTACTCTGTTATGCCAGTGTTTCAAGCACAGAGCAGAGAATATAAATTAAAATGCTTCAGGTTGAGAATGGTGGAATATCGACCTACTAACTGAAATACACTTATAGTTATTGATTCTCCACTCTAAATATAGATTTTCCGACCACGAATTAGAAAATCAATTTCATAGTTTTATTGTCGACATCAATATAATCCCATTAAATCGTTAAGGAGTAAATGAAGGATTTGAAAAATCGCGGAGAAATTATTTAGCTTTCTGATCAAGGTTTGCTTGCTTAGTATTTTCTACACGCGATCATGAAGGGCTCATTAGTAGACTATCGTTAAGTTCCTCATTTCTCGTATCCTATAACCGGAAACTAGTTGAAAATGGTGAAATTGGGAGGGTTGGGGCATACTTTGAAGTAATATCAGGTTTGAAGGCTATATAGCGGGCTTAGTGAATTGGTCGGAATGAATTTTACCATGATTTTAACAGTTGAAAGTATATTTAGAATTTTCTTTGACTCCTGTGTGTGAGACAGAAATGCTATTTATGCGTACTTAAGGTCTGACTGTTTTAACTATGCTTATTAAGTAAAACAGCAAATAAATATTTTTCCGAAAAATATTTAGCGAGTCCACTGCCCTTTCTCTCTCTCCGGCAGTCATTTTTATTTCCACTCCACTCGCTATAACGTAGGTTTACAAAGCAAATTGCTGACATGAATCATTGATGAGTTTCGCCATGCGCTGATGGCGTAGCGCTTTGGATATCACGGGCACTTACAATTTCAAAGTCCGTTAGTCGGGCGATAAACAAAACGCAATGGAAAAAACAGAAAAAAATAATGAGGTCGAGCGTATGTACATAAATAACTATCCTTCGAGTAACCGAAGTGTAAAGCACGGATTCAAAGCTCCAAGTCCACCTTTGCGAAAGCTATTTGACGTATCCTGCAGAGTTACTCTCCTCATCCCGGATGATGGAAGAGAAACGATCCCCCATGAACTGAATCCCTGAATACATAACATATATGCCATTCGCCCAGTCATGGACACAGTGATGTTCGAAAACATCCCAATACTTCTTTCATCTGTTGGGGTCTCACTGTTGCGTGTATATTTCTTCTCCGTCTGTGGATTTCCAAAAAAAATATCAACGTACTCCTTCTCACGACACTGGAAGCATTGGGAAAACTTAAAGAAATAAGGTGGTGAAGGAGGGAATTGTGGAAATGACTTTCCATGGCTACAGGATGCGTACGGTCTCTGCGGAAAATCTCTTCCATGGCATCCTGGTGGCGTTCCAAAAAAAACAATTTTTAGTAGTCGAATAATTTGTTCTAAAAAAGAAGTATTTTACGAAGAAAAAATAATTGTGCTCGATAGATGCCTTTTCTATCAAAAATAATATTCTCGTGAAACGACAGTTCATGCCATTTTTTTAATACAATAAATTAACCCTTAAATATTGGTAAGACATAGCTTTTGGCTACTGCAGTGAGAACTATTATGATGGTTTGTGTTACCATTTTTCATTTATTATTTCTCATATTCATCAGAAACACCTACTACATACCCCATGCTAGATGCTACAAGACGAGAATCCGCATCGAAACTCATTATTTATTCACGTAGCTCTGCATACAATCTATTTCCCTTAATTCCATAGAAATTATTTATTCTTTTCTTACCTCTACCTGGCTTGACCAAAATTTTCTCCAATATTTTCCTCTCCTGCATCCCAGTGCCTCTCAGGATCTTCTGTATTAATTTGCCCTCTCCCCTACGAATTTCTCCCAGCTGCCATCTCTCCTCCAAAAACCATATCCGGAACTCCATCATTGGGTTTCTTTTTGTCTATTTTATTTTCTCCATTCTTCCCCACTCTCACGTCTGAAAAGCCTCAGAACGATGCATACCTCTTATCTCAAGGACGAAGTTTTCAAGTCATGCAGGACGGCACTCTATGATAAAGTTTTCACTATGATCCTGCGGCTATTATTGGTTATATCACAACTCTACGATGAATACGAGCATAAGAAAAGGTTTAATCAAATATCCAGTGATGAGAATTATCAAAACTCTATTCATGTAATTCACTTCCCGCTTCATACGAGGGTTGATATTTATATTTTGAGCCTTGACAACACTAGGTGCTTTAGGCGCCATCTAACGTTCCCATCTGAAAGTTTGACCCTTTTAACGCTAACTCTCCACAGATCAGTTTGTCGTTTGATCAAAACTTGTGTTGTTTACAGTGACTCGAAAATTTTGCCTCAGCGAAAAAATGGAGTCAACCATATCGTGCCCGGCAGTGGGGGAGGCAAAGCTTCCGCGGTCGTTATCCCACGAAACCCTAGCAGTGGAAATCCGACAGTAGCAGGACAGAAGACGCAGGATAAGAAGACCAAATTAGTTAGAATAGGAACGTGGAATGTTTGGACAATTTTAAGGACAGAAAAATTGGAGAACATTAAGCGAGAGATGGATAGGGGAAGTATAGATATTTTAGGTCTATGCGAGATCAGATCGAAGGATAGCGGGGATTACTGGTGTGATTATTATAGAATAATATACAGCGGCGGGAACGAGAGCCAGCGAGGGGTAGCCATAATATTAAATAAAGAGATAGGAAGAAGCGTAGTCAAAATAGAGCAGGTAACGGATAGAATACTACTAATAGAGATAAAAGCAGAACCGATGAACTTAATCATTCTTCAGGTATACATGCCACTGAGCAATCATAACGAGGAAGAAGCCAATAGGATAAACGACCAGTTAGAGGACATAATCGCGTGTGTTCCTGCAGGGAAACATTTGATAGTGATGGTGGATTGGAATGCGATGGTAGGCGAAGGTAAAGATGGTGATGAAGTGGGGACTACGGTTTAGGCACGAGGAATGGCCGCGAGGAGAAAGCAATTGAGTTCTACAGGAGACAGCGGTTAGTCATCACCAGCACTTGGTTTATACACCAAAAAAGGCGTAGGTGTGCATGGAAAATGCCTGGTGACTCAGAAATATATCAGTTAGATTATATTCTGGTTGGGCATAAGTTTAGGAACAGTGTGATCAATTCACACGGAGTGGATGCGGACTCTAACCACAATTTTGTTATTATTAAGTGTAGCGTCCGTTTAAAAAAAGATAAGGCAGGGGCGGCCGGTTAGGAAATACAATGTAGAAGCATTAAATGGATTGACTGGGAAGGGGTATCAGCAGGCCGTGGAGAGGGCAAAGAGCTGAGTGCTATAGAGGAAAATTTGACATATATCAAAAAAGGGATATCGAAAGCCGAAAATTAAACTATAGGAATCGTTAATGGGAAAAGGACAAGGAAACCATGGATCACGGATGAGATGACCGAGACCGAAATAAAATGTATGCTTTCGAGGAAAGGACATTTCCATTCGGCATACATTACGCTGGCGGACTCTCTTAAGATGTGCACCGATCGCATTTCTTTCTATATTTTCTTCATGGTGCCAGATATGTACACTAAAGCAATGACTGCGGCTGATATTCACAGATGAATTAAAATACGTAACCGGGTCATTTCTCCGAATAATTTGTGCGTAGTAAATTTAAAAATTATCTCAATATGACCGCCCGTGTTTGTTGCTGCAGTAGGAATGCTAGGTGGTGCGCAGCACGTGAAGATTTCCTAAATAATGTAATGATTGAAACATGGTCGTATCACTTCTCTCTTTTTTTTAAGCTTGCTCAAAAAAATGTAATTTAGGAATTTTTATTAGATAAAATTGCCAAATATTTTTTTTTCTCTTTTCATTAATTGTGGAGATTATCATCTTCTTTACGTACCCGGGGATTTCTGGTCTTTTTATCTTTTCACATCCGCCGGCGTCTTGCCGAGCTTCGAACTTCATTCCATTGGTCCAATAGTTATGGAAGTGAACCGCACGTGAAGATGTGAGAGATAGTAAACGATTTTGTCTACGGCCGCTCTAATCGGTCGTTAAGTTCAAAAATTTCGAAAGACAGTTTCTTTTCTACGAACGATGCCTTTTCCATCCAATTGATAACGAGTTGCGGAGGTCTTGTAGTTCGGTATTTGAAGCACACAAAGTGATGATATTGTTTCACATTTTGATATTTCGATAAAGACGCTTGATAACAGAAAGAGAACCTACTTTGAAGATATCAATGGGCAAGGGCAAAGAACGCCTCCTGCATATCAAATACAATTTCAAGGGAAATCTATTACGTTGCAAGAAAAGTATGCGATGTGACAAAACCCAAATCATAGTGCGGGAAAAATTGAACCTATTGAATGAATTAAAAGACGAAAATTATGCGGGTGCCCGGAGCGAATGAAGCTGGATAGAACCGAAATTTGGTGTAACTTGTTTGTCAGGACAGTTTTAATTATGTGGAAGGTAGGCTTAAAACTCTCTTTGCTGTTTTACGTTGTTATAGAATAAACCAGTATGTTACCGCTTGCGAA
This sequence comes from Hetaerina americana, assembly GCF_022747635.1. Classification (NCBI taxonomy): domain Eukaryota; kingdom Metazoa; phylum Arthropoda; class Insecta; order Odonata; family Calopterygidae; genus Hetaerina; species Hetaerina americana. The sequence goes on from NW_027287095.1 coordinate 51,632,046, forward strand.
CAATTTGAAGACTATTTCAACTGAAAATTATCACTTACATTGTACATTTTTTAAATTCATAGACTACATTTACCCTAGCGAGAGCATTTATTTTTTCATTCGATGTTTGCTCTTAAAAAGGATATGGGCGTGCTATGGGTAGAGCGTTGGACTACAGACCGAACGGCCCGGGTTCGATTTCCGTGCATGCCACTTGACAGCCTCAGCTTCACCAAAACTCAGTAATTTTTCAGGTATCAGATCTTCCTGGGGAACCATAGGCGGGACAGTACTAGCACACTGTAGGGTACTGACCCCCCTCTTCCCTGCCAATGCGTGTGTTTCTCACGCCGTTGGCTTAGTGCAATGGGAGCTTTGCCATCACCTACCAAAGCGATTTTAATTATAAGGGGAGGCGTCCGATAGCTGAGGTTATTTTCACCGTTAGGGATGGGTGTGGAAACTTTTGTATACTTAGATAGGATATTCAGGGAGCTGGGAAACGACGGAGAGAAACCCGGCGTCTGTATTAGCATACTCCGAACGAAAAACACCACTGGTTCGGGTAGTTTAACGTACCATCCGACGGAGGGCTTACTTCACTTGAAGGACTACACATAGCAGTACAAGCAGGGATTGGGTTACCTCTGGAAAAATGTATTAAAACGCTAGGATTCGAACCCTGGCCCTGGAGGCGGGAAGTCGGTACACTAGCCACCGCAATAACCCGATTCCCACATATCAAACCAACCCAACTTTCGGGTTGATTACTATGGTGTTTGGTTTGCTTTTAAAATGGACATTTATTGATGGGAAGAGAAATACCGTGCCTGCTAATGAGCCTAAGCATCCTTGCTTATTATCATATGATTTTCAGCGGGAAAAAAACTCTGCAGCACTGGGTTCAAGCAGCGGTGAAATATTTTCTTGCCCTCTTTTGATACTGTTTTGGTTTAATTGTCTGCCAACTGATCTTAAGTTAAAATCTGTTGAACTTCTGTCATCTACTTCTAGATCTGATCTTGATTACATAGATTACAAATGTCGGCGTGCCTTCATCTTTTATTGCTGAGGATTGTCCGCAAATCTAACCGTAACTTGGTTTTATTCTGTTGGAGAGATTAAAGGAATAATGGACGAAATAATTCATCAACCTCTTTCATATGAAAGGTTGTCGACCGAATATGCTTGGTATGTTACTTGTTGAAATATAAATTAGTAAAGTTTGTGAAAATTCTATCTTCCAGCGGACGAGCAGTCGTAGCATGATATGAGTGACATCACATTGATTGAAACATTTATCATGCAAATCAAATAAATTTTATCTGTGCCACTTTACCAAGAAAATGATAGTTTGATGACGATGGACAGACAATGTACTTATCATAGAGGTAATATCATATCATATTTAAATGTAGCTATATACATATCTATCACACTGCATGCCTGTGGTGATTGATTTAATGATGATAGCTAAAAAAATGATTTGATGATGAGTGAATTTCCATTTTTGACAAAAGCGACCAAAAGGCTTCCCAGAAATGCTTTTAAGTATGTGGAAGCCAGAAATTTTTTATAAGTAGAAAGAAGCATATCATGGAACTTCAGATGTTTTTCTCAAAATTTATAAGTTATATAATGCGTTTTGTGCTCCTTCCCTGCTTATGATGTGCAAGGTGTGAAAGGAGTCCCAACGAAGGGGTAGTATATTTAGCGTGGACGGTTTTGTAGATGGGATAGTATGCATAGCAGAAGATAGAGAGAAGATTTTTTCACGTAGTTGGAATATAATAAACCAAATTTGTAAAATGGAAAACAGAAAGAAGAGGTTTGTAATCAAAGAAATCAAAAGATAGGAGCTGAAAGCAAGCGATTCGATGAGATATGCGAGAGCAAACGGAATATTTCACCCAGGTCCATCGGAAGAAGGATGGTATGGAATTGAAGAAGTGTGATCGACGCTAAGCGTAGAGTAGCGTATTCTAAGAAGGTGGTCATACGAAATTAAGATGAAACTTTTCTGCTGAGGGAAATATTTTCAGGCTCGCAAGAAGTGCGTTGAATCCGTCGCGAGACGTTAAAAATCCCAACGTCTTAGAATTATACGTGCAAGCCATAGAAAAATTACACCATTTGGGAATTGGGGTATCTGAAATTTGATTCTGGTGGCGGATGTTGAATATCATAGAGGGGAAAAAATGAAAACTCAGAAAGATCATATAAGAGTTGAAGTGGAAAAGAACATGTGGTTAGTGTGTAAAAGATGTTCCTGATATTTTGACCTATGAAAAAAAATGGATTCGCTATGTGGAGGTAAATGTATTGATGACAATGATCGAATGTAAAATTGATTTAAAATCAAAATAATCGTTCATGTTGATGAAATCATAATTGATGACAATTTGTTAGCAGCAAAACCAGTCGTGCTATTTCACTAAATGACGTGAAATGCTACAAATCATTTTTCATTTCCTATGATACGCGATTTCACAAATCTACCGAGCCTGTGATATATTTAGTCCACATGATAGCTGCATGCAATAATACCATAGACTTATCAAACAAAGGAGATGTTTGCATCAGACTCTAAGATTTCATGTAACCTTCTCATTTTCCATTCCTTCATAGATCCTTGCGATGGGGTTTTCCATCTTTTGTTTTTCATACTTCATCCTCGGTCTTCTTCTCTGTGTCATTCATTTTAATTAGCTTCGATTATGGATTTCAGTTGACAAGTGTGCCTAAGCAAATGTAAAGGTAGTTTTTATTTTCTCATTGCATCTTGAGTGGACTATTATCTTCATCCTCTCATTTTAGGGAATATATATATATATATATATATATATATATATATATATATATATATATATATATATTAATCTGCCAGTTTATTCTATCCAATTTCATCTGAAGCACTTAATTTTAAATCATTCTAAGATCGGAATTTCTTTTCAGCGGTATGATATAGAATGGGGTATCGGGATGGTGCGGTGGCTAACGTATAGGCTTCCCACTGAGAGGGCCCGGGTTCAAATCATGGGTACAACAAGTATTTTTAGTGGTATCCCGATGCCTACTTAAAGGTGCTTTGTGGAGAGCACTTTGAGTGAGTACGACGTCCGTCGGATGGGGCGTTAAATGACGGACCCCGTGCCTGCGGACTGCGGACTCGAAAAGAGTAGGCTAATGCCGACGCTGGGTTTCTTTCCATCCATCCATAATGGCGCAAATGACTTTAGTTGTTGGTCGCCTGCCATAAAACTACTACCATTGTGCCATTGTAATTCCGACTCGCAGTGATTTTCATTCATTTTCAGGGTGATGTCTCACTGTTCCGTAGTTTTCCCCAATTTCTTGAACGAGGCAATTACGTCTTTCTTCACTTTAGTTTCTCAGCCATTCTACGCTATTGTTTACTGTCGGATATATTCATTTGTTGCCCTTTTGTGGCAGTATAGTCTTCATAAGATATTCTAAGCCATAGTTTCTCCATCATGGTATTTCAACTTCCTTCGATTTCATTCCTTGTATCCAATTTTCATTAATTAATTATCTCTATATTTCTTTGATCCACTTTCTATGTTAACACAATATTTCAGTAATCACCTATGACCGCTGGAAATAGCCTTTTGTTCCATATCACCTCCATAACGGATATTTCTGGCTTAAATCCTGGGTCGTATTTCCTACATGCTTAGCTCTTGCGTCATTCTATTGCTTCTGGCGGCTCGTGGAGATATGAAATCCAGGTCTTCTATTTCGGTTCGTCGTCACGTTTGCAGGCTCTAAACTATTTCTCCAAGCCGAATAAATCGAACCCACGACCTTTGGGGTTATCGAACATGCGTAATATGCTTAGTTCCGATTTAAATTTTAAGTAAATCCGGATTTTACCAGAAGTAGTCAAAAGATGTAGATAAATAATTTATCCTCTGTTTATGCATGATGAAATGGATGCTTTTGGCAATTAGCACTGGTCTGGGTGTCTGGAAATAATTCATCTTAAATTAATTTTCCTATGTCCGTTTGAGATTTTTTTCTTTAGTGGGAGAGTGGTAAGGGTAATTAGAAACGATGGAAATGGGATTTAGGGGAGGAATTATTGTTGGTAGTCTACTCTTTAAAGTAGGTTTTTGATTAACATAGGCTGAATATCGCACACTTCTTAGCTTCGTCTATCAAGACACAGCCTGACATCCCACACTGCAATAAGCTGTTCTTCAATTCCGCATACGTTCTAGCTCCCTTCATTCCGTCCAACGTGCGAATCCTTTTCCTCCCACTTCCACTTTTACCTAAAGCTCTCCCCTTCATCATAATCTTCAACATTTCGTCTCCCAATAAAATGCCCAGGATCCATTTTTCCTGTCTCTTTTGGATTTCTCCCAACAATCCTCTTTCCTCCCCCACCAGGCCTCATGCCTATTACTTCGTTGGTTTTTATTTCTTTGCGTTTTATGTACCTTTTCCATTATTCTCCACACCCACGTCTTAAAAGCCTCCTATACAACATCTCTCATGTTGTTTCAACTATCATATTTCCGCACCGTACAAAATCACGCTCCATTTAAAAGTTTTGACGAGGCGTTTCTTACCATCCTGGTTTAACGTCCCTGTTATGAATTCCCCCCTTCTCGTGAAAACTACTTTATCGAACGCAACTCTTCGTCTTACATCCTTACTTCTTTGACCATCATGGTCCAAAACAGTTCCAAAATAGGAAAAGTGTTCCACTTGTTCTATTTATTCAGCGTTTAACTCTGCTCTCATCGTTCTCCAAAACGTCATAACTTTGTTTTTTTTTACATCGACTCTCATCCTATACATGTGAGGCTTTCGCTCATGAATGATTTTAACCCCTTGGCTGACTGGATAATTTTAGAATGATGATAAGTGGATTTTCAAGCTTTAGTAATTGGAAGAATGATGAGGGTTAAATCGTCAAATTTATTAATGAATTAACCAGTCGACGGACAGCTTTCATGGGAGAGAAACGTTTGAAAGATATAGAAAAACTAGGAAAAAGAAGAGAAAAACTAATGAGACAGATTTTTAGATGAAAATGTTGATTGAAGACTCTAGTAGAAGTGGAGAGATACCGATCACTTGTGGGATAATTAGTGGAAAACGTAAGCGCTCTCATCAAAGGGCCCGGTTTCAATTCACAATTACCCCTATGGGCACCTCCTATGGTTATCCGGGTACCAGATCATCCAGGGAAATGACAGGAAAAAACGGAAAGGAACCGGTCTATATCCTGTGAAATGCACACTCCGTACCTACCCACGCCCATCCCAAGCAACCTCCGAATTGCTTGAATGGTGCAGTCGGGTCAATGAACTACGGAGGAATGAAGATATATCCAAATACCGGGATTGCTTTGATCAGATGCTACATAACGATTCTGTGATTGTTAGTTATGATGGAGTTAGAAAGGAATGCTGCATTGGAAATTGTAAAATATTGGAGGAAGCTGGTGACCGAAAGCGATTTTTAATGGGAATGGAAACATCCATCAAGGTATGAATTCCGTGGGGCATCACCGTTCTCCTTGAGTTGCTCAACGAATGGAGATCTTAATAGGTAATGCACGTCAGAGTGCTTGCAAGTTGTTTTGCTGAGCTCCTTGATAATTATCAGAGACTCGTCGTGAAAGCAAAAAAATAATGACAAAAATCTTCTCGTGAACTTATCAGTGCTCCCATGAGAGCAAAAAATCGGTTAAAAAAGTCCTTTCGTGAAGCGAGGATGGATCTGCTATTTTCTGCCCTCCACCACTCATACCGACTTAGTGACAATGCATGGCGCAAGAAAGTGTAGGGATTGGGTTAGTGCGGTGGCTGATGTGCTGGCTTCCCATCCCGAGGGCCCGGGTTAGAATACCGGCGGGGCGGAATATATTTCAACGGTATTCCGATCCCTATTTGAGGAGGGCCATGAGAAGAGCACATCAAGTGCAGTCCGCTCACCGTCCGTCGGATTGGACATTCGATTGTGGACCCCTTGGCATTTTTATTTAAGAGTAGGCTATTACCGATGCCAGGTTTCTGTCCACTCCTCCTCAACGATCCTTTGAAAATCCTGCGTCTACCAAATTACCTTACTATTCCTAAGGTGACAAATGAGCTCAGTAGTTGGTCTCCTCCCCTAATAACTACTACTACTCTAAGCAAAGCACTTGTACGCTTCAATCAAGAGGGAAACATTCTCGCACACCGTCTTGTTGATGGAAACAGCTTTAAGGATATGAGATCCTCACTCAAGTACCTTCTCATCAAAAATTTATGTAGTTCGATATAAATTGAATTATAAGTTTCGAATGAATTCATAATCATTATTGATCTTGTAATCTTGAAAACTCTTTAAGGAAGAGCATGGCGCGCTGCACTTTTAGGTACGAGCTAGGTCCCTGGAAAAAATGTCACCCATTTTGCGGCTTGGCCGTGAGAAACTGTTGTTTGGTGCTCGACGAGGGTGTTATTGTCGTAAGCTATAGGCCAATCTTTCTCAGTATTTCCCTCATTTTCGTCTTGTTGCTTTTTGTGGGACCATACGGCTCTCTTCGGCACCCTTAACTTTCGGATGTAAATCTCCATTTGAGGAAATGTGATCAAACCTGTCCTCTGAATCATTTAGCTAGATATTTGGGTTATCATTAGCACTCGCAAACGCTTTTCACTCCAAGTGAGCCCTGAATAAATATATCCGGAGGAAACTAGATATTTATAAGCTTAGATGTTATGCTCTTATGTACTTAGATGTTGCCAATGTTCACTTTTGCTAAAGTGAACATAAAAATTGCTCATAACTCGTGTACACTCTAAGGATGATACATTGCTCATAACATTAGTACTTAATGTGTCTGGTTATTGATTTAAAAAGTGACATTCTAACGATAAAATCATTTATGTAGACTTTTTATCAAAGTCTTACAAATATATATTCAATACTTTCATTTTGATTTCAATAAAAACATCGTAACTACTTTATGCAATTGTAAAAAAGTGTAGTTTCAAAATAAAATGAAATGAAATTAAATAACCTTGAAAGTCACACTTAATATTCAAAAATACTTTTCTAAAGCTTGAAAACTGCACTCTGCGAACCACTCCTAGTACGTAACATTGCAAAATATGAAATGGATTTCGTCTCGTGATAAGCCCAATCAGACCCAATAGAAGTTCTATTGCCTATAGGGACAAAACGTCACACAAAACTGAAAGAGTTAGCCATTGAAGTACTTCAGCCTTTTTATAGGTGACGGAAGAAGCCATAATAGGTTACAAGATGGATGAAGTACAATGCATAAAAAACGAATAATATATCCATGAAAATTCGTATATTAATGAAAGTAGTTCTTCAAATTTAAACGCATGGATCTTCCAAGTATCGCTCAACATCCAGAGAGCCTATTATTTAGGATGAGAACTGCCAATAGCAGTCCCACTACGTAGAAGACTCGAGCTCAGCTCTTGTTCACGCGATTAGTACTTGTATTATTATAAAATCGTGCAATCATTAACGATTGCATTAGGTGCCGTGACGTTTAAGGTCTTTAACAGTTTTAAATATATACTGGTGTGAAAAAACAAAAGGGTTATGTTCCACACAAGAGTTTTAAAATGAAACGGATTGATCAATGCCGAGTACTGCGGCGCGCAGCATAGGTTAAGTGCGTAAGAGCCTACTCTTATAGATCAAGGACACCACTTTTTCAATCCTTAAATCGTCTAGACGGATCGGCTCCGTCTCTTGATCACCCATGGCCGTTGCATGGGATTTGGCACCTAAGGCAATTGATAAAAATTGAGTGACAAGAGGGGAGGGGATGGAGAGTGGGTGAAGTCTTTTATGAGAAGATGATGGGGAAAGGATGGGAAAGGAAGGTCGGTCGGTCTGGTTGCAATGTGAAGTTTGGTGATGGAGACAAAAGGTTAATTTTGTTTTTTTTCTCTTCGTTGTGAAACTCTTGGAGTAATCTTTGCTCTTTCATCCCCTCCCTCAATTGGACAGAGACTCATCACCACGGGCGATGGGTATCTAGGTACTCGCGAGAAGGTTGCGGGAGTCAACGTTCGATATTCTTGTTACCAAGCATAAAAAACGCAGGGAATAAGAACTAGGCGGCCGGCGGCGATATCGCCGTGGTGCGGTGTACCTATTCCCTCACGCACTGACTGCTTAGGGGACTGCCTTTAATTACGCAAGGGCCGATGAACGCAATGCTTATTTCAGTACCGATAACAGTAGTGCATTCAGGGTACAACTTAAAATTGTACCCGCTAAAAGGGAGGAAAGTATTTGATATTCAGTACCGAACTCAGACATGAACTCAGTATTAACATGTCGTAAATTTTCAAATATACGGGATCAAATAAAGCATCTCAGAGCAGGTAATATAACTACGTATTAAACTGACCTAAAATCTCTCATGGGGTACATCCATCAGGAGAAAATTCGGGTCAGCCTTAAAGAAGCTAGGTTTCATCAGACGGTTTGGGGCAAATGTAATGAAAACGAGAGGGATAGGTGCTACTCCGCTTTAGTTTGGGCGCAATTGGAATATGCGGCAGAAATTTGATATTCATTGCAGGAAAGATAATTCAAGAATGGGGGCAAGTTCAGAGAAAATCCGACAGAGCTGTGAATCATATCTACGTAAAAGGATGTGTGGCCGGTACGTTGGAGGCAATAGGTTGGGAGCCCCTTGATTCACTTGGATATGATGTAAGACAATTATAAAATTAAAAGACACCGGAGTTCCGTTGTCAAACTGTGGGAACGATGGCACCAAACTGAATCTGTAGATTCGACAACCAAGATAAAATAAGAAAGATGTAGACTCCGTCACCGACACATTCTGTAATTCGATCTTCTCTCGCACGATAAGTAATAAAAAAATCAAACCCAAGCACCCGAAATATTTTCACGTAAAGATTAACATTTAATGATTTAATAAATTTAATGGTTTCAAGTCTCTACTTCGTGAAAATTCATGATCGATGAAAAAATAAACTTGGTATTTATTTCGCACAAAACAATGTATGAAAAAATGCCAAGTTTATTTATTCAATGATTTAATAGTTTAATGAATCAATTTTTTCATGGTGAAAATAGGCACATTAGTTTGTATATGTGCGAGTATTTATTTATATGCTCCAAGTAAAGTGGGCGGGGATACATCAGAGGTAGCGTGTTTGCCTGTGGAGCCGAAGGTCACTGGTTCTAGTCCCGACGGAAATCTTTCGGCTTAGTATATCTTATTATGCTAATGATTTTTCGGGACGAGGCAACCACATATTAAAAGAAAAACCACAATAATGGTATTTCGGAACAAGACAACGACAAAAATAGACTCTTTCTAAAAAACTACCCTAGACCCATGATGGAAAACAGTAGTTTAACCATTGCTTCTAGTGGCGAATATGCTCAGAGTGTGCCGATGGGCAGTTAGTGCTGTTAGTGACGTTCTTTTTTTCTTTTGTAAATAGCCGTTCCCTGTCGGCTTTCCTTTCTTGTTAGATTAAGAATTCATATTTTATTCCTAGTTTTAAGTTTCACTTTCTCGCAAACTACACTTCCACCTCAGCCATGTTTCTTTCTTCAATGCCATGCGTTTCTTATGTACAATGACCGGTAATGGTGGGACTTAACTCACCGGGGCGGTGTATACTTGCCCGCTTGGGCAGTCAATGAACATTTGCGACCGAGTGGATCGGCCCGGCATCATCTGGCACAGCTGCGGGCGAGAGTGAAGTCACGGTATTGGCCGCAGTACTGCGGTGTGGAAGGCAACGGAAACCACCACGTTATTTCTCCCTAGAATTTGCAGCCTTGTCTTGCATTCAAATACGCTAGAATGAACAGATATGTGCAGCAAACCTATCTTAGGATTGATATACCAAAAAAATATAAATATAACATATATATATATATATATATATGTTATATTTATATTTTTTTGGTATTTATTATTATTATTTGGTATATATATATATATATAAATATATATATATATATATATATATATATATATATATATATATATATATATATATATATATATATATATATTGCATGTCGCCCCCGTGGCGGCTTTTTAGATATTATAAAAATGTAGATATCACTTCCTATCTGTTTATTGAGTTCAACTATAATTACATTTGATTAATGGCGTTTCAAGAAGGCTAGTTGCACCGGAATTATCTTTTTATTAATCAACGCTATTGTCGACGAATACTTGAAACAAAACTGTTTGCGTTTGCGCAAAAATTAAAAGCCGAATAGAGAGTCGGATGATGTTAATGTATTCATCTAATATTAGTATCAAGTCCGCATTCAATACTGAATACTCTGATTTCAGTGACTGTAATCATCGTCGGGCAAAGCTCGTTTGAGGGGCTGATTGTGTGGCTCGCCATAATGCATTCTGCACGAGTAATATCGCGTTATTTGTCTATGGAAAATTTATTTATCATTTCAACCGCAATATCAATGACCTAACCTGGAGATGTACCTTCAGAAACGGCTGAAAAGCAAATATCAAGGAAACTAGGGTTCATCAGGCAAAGTGTTGAGAAATATTTGAGTGAAAAAACCCCATTAACACAATAATTCCACCCCTATCAACCCAATGATAAAAGATAATTTTGATTCAAAATAGGCACTAAACTACTGTATATTGAAATAGTATAAAGTAGCTTTATTCATGGTGTGTTTCGTTGTTACCATCTGGAATGAGAGCACATCAAAATTCAACAAAAAATAAAACAGCGACTGAAGTCTGTGAAGCGAAGTAAACGTGATGCACAAAAATGAAAAGAAATAAATGTATGATGACCAAAAAATATTTCACTTCTTGGCCATCATAAGTGCATTCATTGAACCAAAAAAGATTCTAATACATGGTCACTAAATTAATGATATAAATGATGGAAATTAGAAGAAATCGTGACCTATGACTATACATACGTATTACGTATATTACTAAATCCAGTATGCAAGCACGGAATGTTTTTACGAGGAACATATTAGAATGCAATCAGGACGTATTTTTCCCTTTCGCAGAATCCGAAAAGACAATTGATAGAATGAATTGGGAAAAACTAATGAGTATATCGCAGAATATACCTGTAGGCATACAAGATTGAAGGACAGGAGGCTAATCCGCAATCAGTAAATGTCTCAGATGCTCAGGTGCGAATTAGGGTCGGAGAATCTGGATGGGCAATGCTAGGAAGAGGTGTAAGACAGGGTTGCCCATTATCACCGTTGCTGTTCAACCTATATAAGGAGGAAATGATTAAAGAGGCATAGGGGTAGGAATGAAAGTGGGCGGGGAATTCGTAAAATCAGTTAGGTTTGCTGATGAGCAAGCTTTAGTTTGTCAGTCAGCGAAGGGGTTGCAAACATTGCTGAGAGAATTGGAAATTTAGTGCGATAGATATAGGATGAGAATAAATATACATAAAACAAAGGTTATACGATTTTATAGAAAGAAAAAGGCTAAGCTAAACATTAAAATAGGAGAGCAAACACTAGAGCAGGTAGAACAGTTTACGTATCTGGGAAGTGTTTCGGACCAACACGGTCAAATTAGTAGGTACATGAGGGAATGATTTCGTTAGACAAAGAAATATTCACAAGGAGGAGAGAATTGATAGTAGGTACGTTGAGTAAGGATGCTAAGAAAAGGTTCGTTAACACTATGATATGGCGTATGGTTATGCACGGCGCGGAAACATGGCCACTGAGGCAGGATGATAGACGTAGATTGGAGGATTTTAAATGTGGGTGTGGAGAAGGATGGTGAAAGAAGGAAGGTGAAGTGGGCAGAAAGGAAAAGAAATGAGGAGGTGCTAGGTATGGTGGGGGATGAGAGGGGTTTGTGTGGAGAAATCCTAAGAAGACAGGAAAAATGAATGCAAAGTATAATGATTGGCAATGGGATGTTGAAACTGTGATATAGGTGACAATGTTAGGCAAACGAGGAAGAGGAAGGATTAGGATAGGGATTGTTGGACGAATTGAAGGGAGGAAGGAATTATGCGGAGATGGAGAGGGACTTATCGGAGAGTAGGATGTTGGGTTGTGTTTTTCTGAGGATAGACGAGAGAATATTTTGGTAATTTGGGTCCGTCCAAAACCTGCCTTAACGGGTAGATTACCGGTAATACGATGTTTTTACATTCTACAGCCCAAATGTGTATCCCAAATTGCCCTCAAGAAAGTCTTTTCTCTTAAATGATTGTAATGCGGCATTGTTTATATAAATATCTGCATTTTTTAATGGTTCATAATGAAAACAAAAATATTACTGATTCTCGGGAAAGGCACTCTGGGCACCGGCAGCTCCTCCCAAGCTATGTGATTTTTCGGGTACCAGATCTTTCTGGGAAACCATAAATGGTACAGGGAAAGGAACTGCCCCCCCTACCCTGATGTGTGAATTTTCACACGCCATATAGGGATTAGTACTGGGTGATCTCTACCATCACCAACCAAACCGACAATCGGGTTGATTACTGTGCTTATGGTTATATACGAGGGTCATCCGGAAAGTAGTACCCGTTCGTGAAATAAAGACACAAAAGTAAATATTAACAAACATAAAAAATTTTATTTGAAAGAGGATACTTTAAACTACTTCTCAACATAATCTCCAAGCAAATTAAGGCATTTGTCATAACGTGTGACAAGTTTCTGTATTCCTGCTGCATAGTCCTTCGCCGCCAGCTCATTGAGATACGCGAGGGACCCATCTTGCACAAATTTTTGCATAATGCAGATGGTGTTTAACAATTTCATGAACAATTGTTCGAGAAACATTGGGAAAATGCTCACAGATGTCATCAATTGTGACGCGCCGATCGTTCCTCACGAATTCGTCAACTGAGCTCACCAGTTGGTCTGTAATGACAGACGGTCTCTCCGAACGCTCATCGTCGTGTGTGTTCCCCCTCCCCATGTTGAAGTTGCGACACCACCGCCGAACAGACGACTCGTCCATTACATTGTCTCCATACACCTCCTTTAATTGGCGATGAATATCACATGGGCGAACGTTTCTTCCATTGAGGAATTTAATCACTGCCCTCACTTCACAACTGGCGGCGTTCTCAATTTTTTTAAACATTGTAAACAATCACAGAAACAACACAGGCAATGCTAGCGTCACGCAACTTGGCTCAGAGAAGGCAGACAAGCCACTGAAGCTATCTGACCTCGTCCAGCGGCTACTCGCGTCGTCAGCACTTCATGCGGCACGAACGGGTACTACTTTCCGGATGACCCTCGTATATATATACATATTAATCTCTTTCATACATAGCTGTTCGTTTAATTTGCCCTAAAGGACCGAAATCTGAATGTGATTTTGCGTGAAGTAGATACAAATATTATCAAAATCAAAATAGAAAAGAATAAGTCACTACAAAAGAAAATTGTCATATATTCATCCGTAGGAAAGACCGATGTACTCATTTTTAAGATTAATGAAGCGTGTCTTTGCCACATGATAACCATAGGAATGACAAGGACTCACGAGATTCAACATCCGTTATGCGGTCGTGTTGTAGGAAACAGAAAACTCTCTGCGTCAGAAAAAACTCCAGTAAGGGAAGTTCGTATTTTGCAAACGTTTATCGTCTTGTTTAGAAGGGTTGATACGGGCGTATATTTTATTCCAACTGGCGTAAGTCGTTCACCCAAAATTTATTCTTCTTCATTAGAATGCGTTCCGAGCGAAGAATTTTATTTTACAAGAATAGGTAACCATCAACGTTTAGTATGGACGAAATATACGCCGAGAATAGGTCTAGGTATGCTTCTGATGTGACCATACTGACAAATGTGTGGGTGTGTAGTCTTTGAACTTCATAAGATGACTTGAAATTACTTGTTTCCATAACGTTTCCCATTTTCATCTAATTCAATATTAAAAAAAAAGGTCAAAAAAATTTGTACAGCACGAAATTTAGATAAGATTTTTGATCAAAATCCACCCAAGAGAGGTGACTGCTGTTTCAACGTGTGAAAGAGCACAAAAATATTTTAAAGAGAGCTATTTTTAATAAAAATGATTGAAATATCCATTAAGTATCATTTTATAATGATCATAAATATAAAAATCTAGGAGTTATTCATTTGGGACCCGAACTATTTTATGGAGAAAGGATTGAAATCTTTAATTCTGCTCATATTTCATCGTATCTTATTGAAAATTGATAAAATATTAAAAATCACACCTTCAACATATTTATGGTATTTTTGGTATTTTTCAATGTTGCGATCAATAGAAAATCAATTGTTGCTATCGGCTCATTCTTCTTAGATGTAAAAAAGCCGAATCTAATTCAGCGCGGAAGAAAAGAAATTTCGAAAAAGTTACGAAAAAAGGGTAATATGGCTGAGTGAATATTCCTTCACATCACCTTTCAAAAGTATTAGGAACATTTTTATTTGCTTGATTTTAATATGCATTTATAATGCAAATCGTTCCGACAATTTGTTTCGCTTTCATTATCCTCGGTCATGAAAAGAATAGTCGCATGGAGAAAGTAACGAGCTGGCCATATCACAACTCTTTTTTAAGAATTGCAAAGAATTGGAACAATGAGCCATCCGTATTCCAGGTACGATACGTTCGCGCACTGTGATATGTGCGCTCACGTGGGTATACGTGCATGTGCCTAAGCTCCTAGATCTACGTGTAAAATTATCAAGTGCGCTCCCTAACCTTCGCTCTTTCCTCGAATGAAGTGCCACTCGAGCTTCGACAGCTTGTAGTTGCCGAGGACGTGTATGGAGTAGCAAGGGAACGAATTAGCAGCACGTATTTGTACGTGCCAAGTGCTTAGAGTCCTTAAAAGGTAGCCACATGTCGAAGAGGAGATTACGACAGTCTCCCGCGATTATTTTTACTGATTAGCCAGCGGGAAAGATGAGAGGTGAGAGGGAGTGGGATCTTTGAATTGGAGACGAATTAGATCGATAGATATACTCTCTCTTTATGACGACAAGCGAGATGCTCTAATCGTTCCTTGAAGTGTTTCGGACCCGACTGTGGATTTGTGTAGCTGAATCCGCCGTCGGATAGGGATACAGGAATGCATATTCATTTCGCGTTACCTGTGTCGAAATTACGATTCATTTGCCGTTAGTAAAAGTTACCGCAGAAAATTTTGATGTTACTAATTAACGAGGGCATTTATTCTGGTTTTCCAGAATATTTCGATTATAGTCTCATCGGTTCACTCATTAAAAAATAACGGGATTCCCGACGCGCGCCGATGCTCAAATTGGCAATGAGCGCGAACGCCTGAAACGCAGATTTTTTTATCTAATTGGTGAGTTTTAATGAATTAATCTTTTATTTAATTATCCGGATAGAAGCGTGTTCACTTGACATTGCAAATATACAATCATTTCATTCAATAATTTTTACCCTAGTCAGGTGAGCGACTCAGTTCACTATTTATCATGCCACTGCGTGAGTGATAAGCTGAATACACTGTGACCATGGGTAATTTAACGGTGGTCTGTTGTTTTTACGAACAATTTTCGTAAAATAATATAAGCACAATTGCTGTACCAAAATATGAAAAGTTGTCTCCAGAAATTCATCACAAATCATTTTTCGACATTAATAGATTAAGAAATGAAATCAATATCTTCATTTAAAAACCTGTGGTCCATAGTCTAATAACCATCTTCCCCGAAAACTATTGACCTTACACTTATGATCCAAAAACATATAATGTATGAAATATCTACGATTATAATGATAGTGTGCTTTGAATCTTTATGATCTGCCGCTGTTGTAAGAAGATTTTAACCGTCAGGAAATAATCAACAATTCTTCCGAAATCAACGACTAAATTATATTTTGTTAATTTATGTGATAAATTAGCGTAAAAGATATCTTTCCACATTTAAGAATAAAATATATACAATGGCTCTTTGGCAGGTGAAATTCAAGAGTTTGCTCCGACTGTGAGCAAAGAAACTGAAGACGTTTGCTATGTGATAAAGCCGATCATTCCGCGATAAATAATTTTCGTGAACTCTACGAAGTTTTATTCAACCTTTGAAGGCTTTTATGCCTGCCAACTTGTCATTCAAATTCGCATACAGGGTCATTCCCAAAAGTGGTAGGACTGAGTCGATGGAAAAAAAATATTGCCAGAATTGATACAATCACTCATAAGTCTTCGAAAAAACACCATTGTTCGTCCACACCGCTGCCAGCGGGTTTTCCACGCCTCCTACGCCTTCTGGAATGCGGCACCCGGGATACCGCTAAGCTTCCTCGTTATGGCCTGTTGTAACACTTCCTCCGAGCCGTGGTGACGTCCTTACAGCACGGATTTGAGACGGGGGAAGAGGAAGAAGCCTGGTAGGGCAACGTCAGGGCTATAGGGTGGCTGAGGCAGGGTTACCACGTTGTGCCGGACCAGGTAGTCCGCCACTCACTCCGTTACTCAGAGACCACCAACTTCGCACACACCTTTCTGATGCCCATGTATTCGGTCACAAGTCGGTGTATATTACTTTTAGGGATGCCAGGTTCATTAGAAACCATGCGAACACTTAATCTGCGATCCCTTTCCAAAAAGCTTTCACTCCTGCAAGATTTTCGTCACTTTTTGAGGTCGAAGGGCGTCCTGAACGTCCGGCGCATTCAACATCTTCTCTACTCTCCCGAAACAAATTAAGCCACTCAAAAACACCCGATCTACCCATGGGGTTATCACCATAAGTTGTCTTGAGAATATCACGAGTCTATTTCCCGGTTTTGCCCAGTTTAACGCAAAATTTGATGGTGTAGCGCTGTATTAATAACCGGTTCATGACGGAGCGTAACGAGGTCACGCTAGAGAGGTTTCGCAAACGAACTGTTCGCACTCGGCAAATGCTGGGAGCCAACAGCCACCAGCCTCCAAGCTTTCTTGAGACTCCCCTCCCTCGAACCTAGATCCCAAACCCAACCCAAATAACCCGCCGTCCGTCCGTCCGTCTATCCGGGTAAAAATAAGTCGTACTACTATTTGGACAGACCTTGTACATTAAATGTTCTCATGACATTAAAATATTCATCGTTTTTCTGCAGCCTCTTAGAGCAAATCTTTTTTTGGTGTGTCTATTCTTTTCAAAATTATAACTTGTTGAGCGACTCATTCCGTCCACCAAGGATATTTTTATTTGCCAGCTAAATGAATTTTACTTTTGAATAGTTTAATGTAGTCCTGTAATTACTTGCTTCATGTATATCACGTAGGGAAATTTGCACTGCAATTCTCATCGACTTTCCCCGGAGCGACTTCTTTTTCTGAGTATTCATTAGACGCTCTTCCTCCTACACTATTCTCAGAACCTCTTTGATAATTATTCGATCCTGTCATTTAATATTTAGTATTCACCCATGGGCAGCAGCCCACCCATTTTATCTTTAAATCGTGCCTAAGGGTTTTGATTAAATGGATTTTTTCGGGTGAGAGAGGGATTGATTTAGCTAGTTCTCCACTTTGGGAATATCTTAATGGATTAGCATTCGCTAAGGGAATCGTTGCGTTACTCTGCGGCTAAACAAATAAATAAAGAGAAATCTCAACTTTAGGCTACTTGGCGGAGAATTATTCCGTAGCTTAGAAATAGCATTGATCAATCTATATTTGACTTTGCTGATACATTTTGCTTCCAAAGGATGTTAATGATTCTTTATTAAAATAAAACCAGGTTTCAAATATTTTTATTCCGATACAAACTAATAAATCTGAGAATTTATCTATTCTTCGTTGTTATTTTTCACAATTTCTCATTTTCATATTATTTTATTAATCTGCAAGATTTTGAATTATATTTATGCTCATTGAAAATAGGACAACAAGTATTTTATGGATATTAAGTTGAATAGGTAACCTCTAGTAAACAAGAAAATCTATGTCTTAAAGGCACTCGACATAGTAAACGTTTGGTATCCTTAATTAAAATTTAGCTGGCTTACATTTATTTTAAATCCAATAAGTTCGTAATGGAAGGAGAATCAATTAATATTAATGGAATCTTGATTAATGTCACTCTGTTGTTACCCTTAGGTATGGCAACAGGAAAAAACCACTTCAAAATCACTGTAAAGAAGTCGCGAGACATCAGGTGGGGAGTTGACAGAGTCGCAGCCTGACATCTCGTGAAAAGCGAGACAGTGGAGTGAGCGTGTCCTTCGGCACGTATTTGTGACCTAATGCTTCTCCGCATTGACGTCACATGAACGCCTACAATAAGATGGGTCCCTCAGCTTATCTCGTTCTTCAATGACTGCTCCAAATATAAATACCTATGAATTTGATGGCTTGAAGCTCTGCTTAGTAAAAATTCAAGATCACTGAATGAATAAACTTTGTACCCGATGATGCCTCCTATGCGTCGAAACAGGCCGTAGTTTATTTAAGTTTTTTTTTGTGAAAAAATATTAAGTTTATTTATTCAATGATAATACATCCTGATTTCAATCCCATTATTGCTCACTAAAATAAGGCGACGGTGAGCGGCATTCTATCCGAAGTGTTCTTGAAATCTATGGTGCTAACGATTTCAACTCAGGTGCGTTTCCTACTTAGCTAGGAGCATATTTTGTTGGAGTTCCTAACCATCAAGGTACTGAGATACATAAAGGGAGAAGAAAAGTAAAACAGTTTTTCGTGTAGTGATAGCAAAGTTCGTTTGATTTTTCTGATAAGCTTTCATCGACTGATCGTGCGAAACGGCATGCCATCTAGTTATTTAATGATGGATTATAGTTTACATATTTGAGAAATATTTTCATGTCAATAATATATTTTAGTTGTATCGCCATGTATCTACACTTGTGAGTGCGACTTATGTACATACGTTCCGAAAAGTTTCTAACGAATATGAAAAACGCAATTTATTTCCTCATGGCTGAATTTAGCTTTATTACAGACGATGGAAAATTGTCCAATGAATGGACCACAAAGAGATTCAAAGCAAACATTAATTGCAAAAAAATTCGTCGTTAATTCTGAATAGTAATGCTCCAATGAAGTGAAGGCAATGAAACACCAAAGCATTTTTTGAGTTAAATTCGGGACCGAAGATATTAAGACGAGTCCCAGATTGTGACGGCGCTGGACTGCACTTGAAGTGCTTTCCTCATAGCCCTCCTCACGTAGGGATCAGGATACCGCTGAAATATACCGACCCGCCAGGGTTGCAACCCGGACCCTTGGGGCCCGCTCATCCCGATACCCGCTCCCTCTCTCCACACTGGCTAACAGATAGCACTAATATGCAACATTAAAAAGCTTTTTTAGAAATTAAAACAGTGATACAACAGAAATTTATTTCAAGTAAAGTAAGTGAAAAAGTTAGACTGCCATGAGAATTACTCGTATATTTATCCGAATAAAAATATACCGTGCATATATAGTATATACCGTGCATAATATACCGGAAAAACGGGAGCATATTCAATTCACATTCCCCAGGTGTGGGGCAATCTGGGCAACTTCTGAGTTCAGAGAAGGGAGGAAATCGTTCTCTCCCACCACGGGACAACATGGCTGAACTGTTGACCGCTGGGAGATTTTTAACATAATCTATCCAGCATTAATTGCTTGATGATAGAATTTGCTAGATTACGACTTTCTTTTTTGTTTCAAATTTCATTCTGATAGCAAAGTTTTGTCCCTATCATACCACAGAATATTTTTCTGCATCGTTTGGTTAACTTTCAAAAGTAACAGCTTGCAATCCAGTGAAGGATAACTGAAAAAGTGGACTAATTTTGATGCCCAATAGTCTAGTAGCAGATCTCTTGCGTTAAACATAGGAAAAATGAAATTAAAACGTGGAAAAATAAGGAAGTCGATTGTCCTAGATTTGAGGACAATTTAAAGCTACACCTGGAGAAAGTATAACGAACACAAAATAAAACGGACGAGGAAGTACTAGACATGGTAATAGAGGAGAATTGGTTGTTGGGAGAAAAAAAAGGGGCAGGTAATGTGGATATAATGCATTTTGATTGCTTATAGAATGGTGAAAACTATGATGAGGGGAGAATGTTAGGCAAGCAAGGAAGGAAAGGAAGAGAATATGTAGAAATGCTCGACGAAATTAAATGAAGAAGGAAGTATGCGGAGTGGAAGAGAGGCTTATTGTAGTGAAGGGTTAATATTTGTATTGGTGAGGCTTAGAAATTTAATGGTGGTTACTCAGCGTGTTTCTCCAAAACTACCCCAATTTTTAGACACACAAAAAATAATAATTCTTTCACGCACATAAATACCTTTATCTTGTTTACTGTATAGACAATTCCGAGAGTAATCGAAATCCTTTCCGAATGTCCACGGTTCTTATTAAAAAATAGGGCATGTCCGGGAAAAACTGAACTTCCGGTGACCATAAATAGACAATGAGAGCGATGAGGATAGCAAACGATTCGGATTTTGGAAAAGCTACAAACCAGTCATAAGACTGTTGAAGGTATGTAGTAATGGTAATGAAAGTTATTTACTATTCCTACGCCATCACCCATGGTAATGGCGTGGAAAAAGTAAACAACTTTCTATGTCCTTGAATTTTGCTTTTAGCAGTGCTCAACGAGAATATTTTAACTTTAAGCTAATTAGATGGGAAATACTTAATATAGCATGTTATAAGTTGATGAAATGTATGAGGTTTTGGCGGTGGTGGTAGAAAAAAGTAGACGGAGCAGGTCAAAGCAAAACTTTCGTTGGTTAAATATAAAATGTGACGAGGAATAGTTTTGGAATATCTTGCTCAGGTTATGCCCATTGTAACATTGTTATTTCGTTCTGGGACAGTTAATATTATTCGGGCCGAATTTTTTCAACGCAAGTATGAGATATTCCGAGAAGGTTCTATTGTATAAATATTACTCACTCCCGAATGCTATCAATTGGGCAAACAGGATATTATCACCGTCGGGAACAGTACGTCTAGTATTGTCTTATCTACGAAGGCAGAGTGACTCGGGGGCAAAATCCTGGGGACTTCAGTCACCATCCCCATTTCCTTCTACGCTCTCCCGTCGGCAATCGTCTTTAGGTACCCAGAGATAGGGGGGACTTTGAACAAAATGACCGTTGACACATACGAGTTTACAAATACGAAATAATAGAGGAACGCATTTATACACATAGCTGGAAAAATCGAGCGTATAATATATGTAGATGAAAATTAATGACTGGTAAAATATGCAAGATGAAGATCCTTGGCACGCTATACTACAAGGTATGAGCTGAATATTGAAAGTTCAAAGCGACAGTTCATTGTTTTATTAGATGGAAATGTAAAGGATAAGCATACTCAATCAACGCGAGAGCGATATACTGTACTAGCGCTTCATCTCGCCTAGTACTAGGATTTCAATGAGGAATCGGTCCAATTGTTTCTGGCTTAACTTTATGGAAGCTCATGTTCATTAAATGAGGAACACGATGTATTTTTCCATTTGCTTATTTTGGTAAATAAATAAAGAACAGTGGAAAAACACATTATGTTCTTCATTTAATAAGGAATCGGTCGTTTTATTTACAATTCAAGTCATTTTATCTCGAATGTTCTACGTTCTTTTCTACACCTTGTTTCCTTCCTTTTGCAATAAAAAGAGTTATGCACTAATTGATGCGATTCACTGTTAAAAACTACCAAAATTATATATATATATTTTTTTACTTCCCCCGCCCCCTTCTCTTTCTCTCGCATACCTCCCCTCTTGTTAACCAGCAGGCAGAACTACCGTTTCTTCCGATGAATACGGAGCTAACGTCTGTCGAAATTATCAAGAAATTACGTACGAGTGTTTTTTTATGTGTACCTATAATGTTTGTTGCTATCCGAGTTATATATATTTGTATACGTGTATACACACACGCACACACACACACACACATATATATATATTATATATATATATATATATATATATATATATATATATATATATACACGTATACAAATATGCAATTGAATGCGTAGGATATGTCCTTTCGATGCTGCTCCATATGCTGTTAAAGGAGACTCTCTCCTGAGAAGTCTGGAGGTCTGGCTCGTAAACCCTAAGAGAGTATCGGAATTTCACTGCTGATTTTGCTGTCTTTATGCTAAATGACTCCCTGCTATAACCGCTGATCGATACTTGCTGCCAAACATCGTCTTACACTTTGCCATTAATTTAATCTGGCGCCATTTCTCTCACTTTGATGCTTCCATTGCAAACCATTCATAATCATACACTCCGTTTCGTTCTCTTGGTAACAGTTTCCTTCTCATCCATCGTTCTCCTCTCCTCAATAGACGGAATTTTCACTACCGGTAATCTGCAGGCCTCACGGCGCCATTCATTCAGGCATGCTCTTTTTTTTCCTCTACAGCTGCTCTTTCATGGGATGTATCCAGTGGACAATTGTTCAGAATTTATCTGGGCGATTGATATCAAATCGCAAAAGAACCTTTGACGAAGACCCGTCATCATAAAAATTATAACGCAAGGCCCACGTAAATGATTTCGTCACCGATAAGATATGTTTCCAATTAACGGCAGGCGTGTCAACTTTGAGTAATTGCATGCGATCACGGGAAAAAATGCTATACTCGTAAAACTTCCGCTGGAAGGTTAAAAAACAGATTATTAAAAAAATTGGAAGGTCTCTTTAGCAGTAATGCTGAAAATGTGTTATTACCCCATCTTACAACGGCAGGAGAGATCATGTTAATAAAATGAGAGAGATTAAATGCAGAACAGATGGATTTATGATGTAGTTTTTTCCTCGAACGATAAGGGATCATAATAACATTGTCCGACCGCGGTAGGGTCATGTTCGTGTAAAAATATTCTGGTGTGTGTTCACCCCCTGCCACACACCCTAGCGGTGGCTTGCAGGGTATGTAAATAAATAAAATAAATGTGAGTGAGGGAAAGGTTGAAACCAAACACGCTTCCCTGGGAAATGTTACGTTTAAGTCCAAACTTAATCCATCAATCCATCGATTACTTTTGTTAGCGGTCTTAAAGGAAATATTGAATTCATATAAATAGCTACATAGTTGTTGCATTAATATCAAAGAAGCTAGTGAGGTTTTTGATTAACGGCCTTTCGTAGTTAAGAACACAGCAGATGCTTATTTTTGAGTACCCAGATTTCAGGATTTCGTTGACGAATAAACCTGATTGTGTTTCCCAAGGTTGCTCCTTCGTAAACCGCGTTGGTCTCTGGTGAATAACCTTGACTATCTTGGAATTCCATGACGTGTCTCGCAATTATTTGCCCAAGGTATTTGTGCGGGAAATATTAATGGTATCTGTTTGCTATTTCCGGGAGCATGTTTGTTTCAGCTGGCACAAATGTGATTGGCTTGGTATTCTCTAACCTCGAGCAATTTTACCTTACGATTTGGGCATCATTACTGAAGTTCGAGAAGAATTACGCATGGAGAAGAATCGACCTTTGATAGAGTGCACTTGTGGCTACAAAGCAGAAACTTTTATCAATGTCACATATAAATGACGTAACGCTGTACCCACCTTAAGGAGAAAGGTAATAGTGTTGCTTGAGTGGGTAGCTTAAACAACGCTCCCTAAAAAAAAGCTCTTCGGTGTTTTAGGAAGAGAATGGCAATATGTACTTGATTTCTTACTCATCGTAAAATAAATTTTGCTCCTTTTTTGGCTTAGTTAATACGTATAATATATTTTGTACCGCATAACGACAGATGGGAAGCTTTAGAGGTGGGTTATTAAATAATCCATATCGGGACTCGCTTGTTTTTGAAATACCTACTTTGTGTTATGCGTAATTTTCAAATAAATTGCATACATTAGGTTTAAAATGGGATGAAACCACGGACATGTTTTACCGTATGGAAAAATATTGAATTTTGTCAAAGTGATCATATTGAGTTTGATATTAAATGTACATTCACTGGGGGAACGCATCAAGCGTAGTTTGGTACAATACCTAAATGCTCAAAAGTAGTTGTTAACCTATCAGCATAACGCCTCCGTGGCGCAATCGGCTAGCGCGTTCGGCTGTTAACCGAAAGGTTGGTGGTTCGAGCCCACCCGGGGGCGTTTACTTTTTGACGGGTAGAACATATAAATGACCGCGTAATACTATAAAATGAAATCGATCACAATCGACACATCTTGGTGACAGGGTTACAAATAATAAAATGGGCATTAAAATAAGTAAGAGTAAGCGGATACATTTTTCGAATGAAAAGAATGCAGAAAAGGAAATTTACACCCTCTTTGGAGAAAAAATCCCATGTAGCAGTCATTGAAAATATTTTGGCATTTACTTAACTAGGGATCTTGGGTGGGGAGTCCAAGTAGGTAATTTGACACGGAAGGCATTTAAAGTATTGCATTGGGTAATGAGAAATTTAAAAGGAAGTAGCGTAGCCACAAAAGAAAAAGCTTATAAGACACTGGTTATCCCTATCCTAGAATACTCGTCCATAGTATGGGATCCATGTGAGGTGGGACATATTAAAAAGATAGAAAAAGTTCAAAGAAAGGCAGCAAGTACTCGGAAGTTACAAAAGAACAGATAGTGTCACGGAAATGTTAGATGTACTGAAATGGGAGAGTTTGAAAAATAGAAGATAAAGGATTTGGTTAGGCGCGATGCATAGGATTGTTAAAAAGGACGAAGCGTGGGAAGATTTATGGAAATAGATAGAAAAGCCTAACTTAAACGGAAAAAATGACCATAGTTTCAGAATAAAAATAAGAACGCAAAAACAAATAAGAAAAAATACTCTTTTTTTAAAATAGAACTATTATTGATTGGAACCAGCTGCCTGGAGGTTTGTTTGAGCCCTTTCCATCCAATTTTAGAAGTTTTAAGTATAAATGTAAAGCAGCTACTGGGTGATGAACTTCATTGTAGATATTAAAATATTGTTTGCATGTGATGTGGACGGCATTTTGTATGTGCTGTGGAAGTTTGTTTGCATGTGATGTGGAAGTGTCATTGTATGTAAGAATATTTTGTCTCCTATCTGTTTTTCTAGAGCGTGTATGTATGAATTTTTCGTTGTAACAGTCATCATTGACCAAACTTGACCGTTGCCACCAGGAATTAGCCTAATTGCAACGTAATTCTTAAATAAATAAATAAAACATAGCCTTAGTTATTATCCTTTTTACTACTAACGGCTCCGATCTTATGTGTAGGGAAATATGCCACAAGAGCACAACAACTGTAACTTGAATACCGCAGTGCACGCATCTGTAGTCATCATGATCCATATTTTTTGAATTAATTTACGTAAATATATGATATTGTAACTGAAAATTGAGAAAAGTTAAATTTTTGATGTTGTATGCCTGGTGTGACTCACCCCCTGAGGGTTCCTCGATGGCTTCTAGGTTACCATGTAGATAGATTGATGTTTAAAAGCTACTATCGAAGGGAGAATTTAACGACAGCATCAAAGTGAATAAGTATCGGGAGGGGGGATTGAAGGAATGTGGTGTTTCGAGTGGTCCGAACTCCTCATTCGTTCCTCGGTTTACACCATAGTTTTGCGTATGTATTCCCACCTTCGTCGTTCGAACTCCTACCGTGCTTCATTGAGAACAAATTGCCTGGAAACTAGGGTGCAATCTTCGAAAAGTATTCCCTTAAATACCTTACCTAAACTGGAGCAGTTTAACTTTGTGTGCATTGAATTATTTATAATATTGGGGCATATCATTGATAGAGTGCATTGAAATGATATGCAGGATGGAGTATTGCGAATCTGGCAGGATTGCCATCGACCTGAAAAAGTGAGGGATTTTTAGGTCAATTTAGTCAGTTAGTAATATAGTATAATCAGTTAGTATTTATTGATTACTGGTAAAATTTGGGGAATATTGAAAGAATAAATGAAAAAAATGTTCTAGGTTCTTTGTCCTCCTCTTCAGCAGGATAAGTTCATAATGTGCCTCTTCTTTTAGAAAGGAAGGCAGATGTGGGAATTTCAAAGGAAATAAGAAGGGTATTTTAATACATCTTCTCCTAAATTACTCATTAAATGTGTAAGCAAAATTTTGTGACAAATGTATTAAAATTAATCTTTTGATTTGCATGCAATAAGCTGAAAAAGCATGCAGTACGTTCGTATATGCAGAGATTTTTAACGATAGCGCTTTAAAGTTAAATTTTAAAGAAGGCATGAAAAATGTGATCATTTACGCTGAAGCCAGAAAATGTTGGACGAATATGTAGTCAGCACGAAGTGGCGACCTAATTTTGCCAAATAACACGGCGAACTACGTGACTCGTGAAGTTTTTATTGATAGCCAATAATATATATCCGATGAAATATTTTTTTCGAAAAAAAAACCTGTAAAAACGAGTGTTGGAATTAGATGACACAAGTTAATGAGATACTGGAGCGCTACACTGCTGCCAAAGTGCCGAAATATGTGAGGTACACAATTTCGCATCCGTTGAAGATCTCTTATCTTCCCATAAATTTTAGGACATGTCATCTTTCCTGGATTTGGGTCAACTCGGATGACAGCGGTCCAAAACCTAATCATTGAAAGAATAATTTATGTGCATTTAATATACATACATTCGAGGAACGTGGTCGTGTGGTGGGTATAGAACTGCGTTACTGACTAGAGAGCCCGTGTTCGATTCCTAGAGATACCCCTGGGCTTCACTTCAGCTGTGTGATTTTTCAGTTACCAGGTCTTTCTGGGCAACCAAAGGCGGCGAAGGACGAGGAACTGCGCCCCCGTGCCCCGATGTGCGGATGTCGCGCGCCTTTGGGGTCAGTATTCCTGGGGCCTCTACCCTCAACTGTCAAACCAGCCTTTGGGTTCATAACTGTGATATTGTTTTACTGTACAAATTAGCCCGTACTTCTTATTTCTTGATACTGGCATTACTTTCATTTTCTTATGATTCACCTTTTTCCCAATTAATTCGTTATGATCATCTTTCAATTACTAATGCGTAAATTCTAGTCTTCAATATTCAAATGACTTGAAGATTTCATTGAAATCTTACTATGACTTGGAAACATTTATTCTGTCATCATCATCAACTCCTTATTTCATCATCAACTTATCAATTCCATGAAATGGGGAATTAAGATCGACCCTTCTCTAACCACAGAGACCCCGATTTTCAGTGAGTAATCTTTTATTCGTGTGTATAAGCTCAACCATGACTGGCGTGAGCGGCTATAGGAGGTCAGAGGTGCCTTGGTAAGTCTTAGGTGATGTTACTGTCACGATGGATCAGGCTTTAAGATTTACAAAAAGGCATAATAGATTCGCTTCATTTTTTTGAAAGTGATTTTTTTTAGCTGCTGTATAAAAATGCAGTATAAACACGTCGTCGTCGTCGTTGGCATTTTAATGTGAGTTTCTTGATATGAGAATTTTTATGCGGTGAACCAACTAACCCAAACCTGCCACTATTGTTGATTTCTAAATGTATTAACTCCCAGCAAGACTATGGCTGTGCAATGTGAAGACACATCGACACTATACCCATATATTTTCGCATCGTCCCAGTCGATATAGATGATTTGAAGGAATCGATACATTAAAGTTGATAATTGTCCTTCATATGACAATATTGTCAATGTAACATGACAAAGTCAGTAAACAACGTGGGCGATATATATTCTAAATACGTTATGTACGATGTTGAATTATCGATACGTCGAAATGTTCCCACCTCGACATTTCTTTGATATCGACGGTCGGTGTTGAAAAATGAATATCGTGCAGCGTAACCACATGTTTGCTCGCCGTCTCGCGTCCTCCCCATTGGGAGCGGTCGTTGTGCGCCAATGAATGAAAAGGTTTTTCATTCCAGTCGTATTGACGTAGTTGTCTCTGAACCATTTGATGAATGCCCATTGTGCTTGGATCCGCAGGCCCCTGCCATGACTAAGGCCGGGATTATTGTTTTGGAACTCAACTGACATTCCCCTCCGCATCCCTCGTCATTGGGCACCCTCGGACCCTCTTTTTAACCCGTCGGCCCCACCCACCCCTCCTGCGTCCCAACCCCTTGTGGCCCGTCGGGCAGTTATAATGCACTCAGTCTCCTCTGCCCCTCGCAATTGCGAACGCCAATCGGTCGTATTTCTCTATCCTTGCACTGTCAGTGTTGGTGAATAGGGGCACAATGAAAATTAATGTCAATTCGTGGACTTCTTGAAATAGAATTATCTCGAGAGATACATTGCATGGAAGTGATTTAATAACGATATAGATGGACATTCACTTGGTACTCTCCGCCAGGGAACAGTTCTGTACCTCCACGAAGTGACTAGTATGTAATACGCTGGTCTATGTAGTTTACCGAATCTGTCGTCTAATAACAACTAAGAAGAGATCAGGTTACTCAAGGGTCTTTTTCGCAACAAGAGCAAGAAATCCGCCACATCGCTTCTATTTCTCTTAGGATCTAATGATTTTGATAATTTAAATCTGCGGCTTTTTTCTGATCTTAGTTCGTTTTTTTTCTCATTCAGAGCTTGCTATTCGGTTGCATCTTATAAGATTAACAAAACAAACTACCGTATTCGGATAACGGTAAAAGCTTTTTACACACTAGGTATGATTTTTATAGCATTCATTAGTTTCCATTCCTCCTTCTTCTTCTCGGCCTTACGCCCAAAAATGGTACGTTTTCAATATGGGCAACCGTAGCAGTTGAGATCCGGAATTCATGAAAAAATGCCCCATGTTTACGCTGAGAGTACATTTTCCCGTGACCACATACATGAGAATTTTTTAAATAATATTTGTGCACTTTCTCTCAGAATTTCTTCTCCCGTGTGGCAAGCTTAAAAGGTGACCTTGTTTCCTCTCGAAAGAGGATAATTGGAAAAAATAGTGTTACATGATGATGTTGCCTTTCCTTCAGCGACACTTTGCAACTAAAAAATGAATAAAAAGTTTGATCTTGCCCAGAGAGTTTTTCTTAGGCTCAATATTTTTTAGCAACGGTTCTATTCATTACATGAGATTTCAATTTTTGCTATCGGTTGGCGGGTACGATTTCATAAACTATCTGAGACATTCGCTGAGACATTGGTGAAGACCCTTTGAAAGAACTCGTCTATCACATAATTGCGGCACGGTGATTTATGAGACGCGAAGTGTGATCTTGAAACTTAATTACGCATATAAGTAATAATGTCGAATGCCTTAGGTGTTTTATAGTCTGTATATACTGAGAGGAATTTACCGTTGCCCGTCGTTCCAGAAGATCGGTCACATAAACTCGGTGAGCATCCCAAAACACAGTCAAAAGAAGTTTTTTTGCGGATGGTTGCCTTTTGAACTTTTTCGCCTGAGGAGTAGACGGATGCTGATTTACAATAGGCCTATCAACAGCATCGTCACCATAAACAGCCTTTAAACGACGATGAATCTCAGTAGGATTCACTTTTTCAGCAGTTAAAAATTCAATAACAGCACGCTGTTTAACTCGCGTTGACATAGTACTAGAACACGTCTCCATACTTCTCATTCTCGAAATACAATGGATGAATGAAACGACTTCAAACCTGTGTATGTATGTTGAGAAGGAATGTTACTTCCACATGCCACCAGGAGTGCTTATGAATGAAAGGTTATTTTGTTTGTGGTCTACAAGCATGTGTGCGTTAGTTTTCAGCTTACCGTCGTACGTACAATACGTCTTTCGCTGCTCAGCCTTCTTTCTTTTCTACAATTTTCACGTATTATTTTTCTCCTGATATTCTCAGAAAAATTCGCTCCTTTTCCATGTCTATTTGCCGATTCGACTATCATCGCTGACTCTTACAATGTAAAAAAACAGCGGAGCGCACTTATTTCAAACACATCTACTTGTACCATTATGAAAATAATGCGCATGATTTTATTGTCAGCGACTATCCATGGCAACGCGGTAAAACCGGTCGGGAAATGTGGTGGGGGGGGGTCCCCCTTCCAACGCAGCCGGACGCCAGTTTGCTCCGAGCGGTCTGAGCGGAAAGATGCGCCTCTGCGTGAAGTGTGTTTTTCGACTTTGTAACTCGGCAAAGACCCGGTCAAGCTCCGCCATGACAATGCCCCCAGCCACACGTCCTTCATCGTTACCAACTTCCTGGGCCGAAGCCCTGGTGGTGGTTCCCCATCCCCTTTACAGTCCCGACTTGGCTCCGTGCGACGTTTTTTTGTTCCCCCAACTGAAGAGAGAGCTGAAAGGAAAGCATTGGGAGCCCGTGGAAAACATCCAAAAGCATGTTAAAACGTTCCTAAGAGTCATTCCCGTCGAGGAGTTTCAGTGCGTATTCTAGGCGTGGCAGACGTCTCCCCGATTGTATTGATACAGGGGGAGAGTAATGTGAAGTATATTCAGCAATTGTACAAGTCCGATCAATGAATGTATTTTTTCCAGAGAAATAAAATCATGCGCATTACTTTCATTATCGACCGTGCATGAACAGGTGTATTTAAAGCAAATTTTCTTCCTGAAACATTCATTTCTCATCCTAACTCGTTTCCATTTTTTACCACGAACTTCCCCACTGCCACTGTATTCAATTGATATTTACGCTT
The DNA here is from genome assembly GCF_022747635.1 of Hetaerina americana. Classification (NCBI taxonomy): domain Eukaryota; kingdom Metazoa; phylum Arthropoda; class Insecta; order Odonata; family Calopterygidae; genus Hetaerina; species Hetaerina americana. The sequence continues at coordinate 51,662,623 of NW_027287095.1, forward strand.
TATCCTAGCATACTCAAGCTTGGTTAGCGTACCTACGATAATGTGTGGAGGTGCATAATATAATGCACCGGTAGTTTTCCTGCCGTAGATAAACACTTATTATTTTGATAGTATATATGCACTTACATTTTGCACCGAACGCGATATTTGAGGCTCCGAGCCATCTGGTTAGAGGAGGTCGTGCGGATTATTCCCTTCAAACCCGTCTTTTCCAGCCATAGTTATTTCATTCTAAACGAGCGTTAGACGCTGTTGTCAAACGGATAACCGGGCCTCATATTTCTTTTCCAAGAGACGAGAGGAATATGTTCAGCAGCACGGAATCTCTTCGTGGTGGGAAGGATCTTGAACGAATGTTCCCCTTGCTTCTCTCCTCGACGAGGCATACGTTCCTCAGAGGACTGTAGCTTATTCCCCTCGATCTCTCGAGTTAATTATCGACTCTCGAACAAATAAGGAGCTCTAAACGAATCGTGCTGGGAGGAACTGACTGGAGGAAAACAGAGAAATAACACACAGGCCAGATAAAATGAGGAGGACACGGAGAAACGATGTGAGAGAGTGGAAAACTCGTCCACAATTACAATCATAAAGTTTTTTTTCCTTCTCGGGAATTTCCTCATTTCAGTCAATGCGCAGATAAGGAGTAACGGGTCAAACTCGGGCGCTACGTCTATTTATCACATCAACTTCGCCGGGCGTATTTCTTCGATTGCGATGTCTGTAATCTTCGACTCAAGAAGCCAGTTCGATGCACCTCGTAGTTTCATTTACGCGACTTATTTTTCATAATTTCCACGACTATAAGCTCGGAATCACGTAGGCGATAATTCAAATGTTTAGTCACGTGATTCGGTCGCGGACGTTTTGTTTTAATAGGATGACGACAGTTTCGGGAATATTATATTTGTTTCAGTGAGAATAGATTGTTTTATCCAGCTATCGATGACGAGGAAAAAAATACTCGAAAGTCACATTCTCCTTACATTTTATATTTACGACAGCAGTCTACCTCTCTTGGTAGGGTTTTTTCAAAGATAACCTACGCAGGAAGGACATTGGAAGAAGAACTGTGGTAGGCAAAAAAGCTTTCACGAGAAGAAGGAACGATTTCGAGGCAAGGAATGGAACGGAATAGATGATGGGGACGTTGAGTAAGGAAGTTAATAAAAGACACATTAAAACTTTACTATGGAACATGGTTTTTTTGCGAGAGTGAAACATGGTCTTTGAAATAAGATGATAGTCGTAGATTGGAGTATTTTGAAATGTGGTCGTGGAGATGGACGGGAAAGATACAACGGACGGAATGGAGAACGAGCGAAGAAATGCTAAGCATAGAGAGGGAGGAAAGGGGATTCTTGTGAGAAACCCAAAGTAGGCCGGAAAAGTGAATGCAGAGCATTCAGATTGGCCATGGGATGTTAAAGACTGATAGAGGGGATAGCATTAGGCAGGCGGAGTAGGATGCAGGAAAATATACGCATGCTGGAAGGAATGAAGGGAGGAAGGAAATATGCGGGATTAAATAAGGCTTAAATACACACGTAGTTTGGGGTATGAGCTTGCTAAACAGAGCTCAGAAATGTGGTGATGTTCATTCCTTGTCCTTCCAAAACCTTAGTCTGTGCCCATCCTAAACGTTAGACTGCCAATTATTATTATTATTATTATTATTAGTGTTATCATTAATATCAAATTTTTCAACAAAATTACACTAGAAGTGTATTCTTTGAGACAATTTATTTTTTCAGCATTTTTAGCATAATATACTGAACGGAAACATGATAGCGTAATTCTTTTAAACGTTTTGCCTGTTTCGGCCACTCTTCGATCTATTTTAATTATCGTTACTTTCATTGAAACCTGTTGATTGCGAACACGGTCTTTTAGAAAAGTATAGGGAAATATGTTTTTCGATTTGATTTCAAACAATATTCGAATGGAAATGCATAAATAGATAAAATTTATATTTTGCAAGTGCAAAATTTTAGCATTATTAGTATCCAGAACTTAAAATGATTGACTTATCTACATTATGGTAAATTTTCCTAATACGAAATTTAGATAATCTCGACCGTGTCTGGTAATAAATGTCCCAAGTGTCAGATTTTATCTATATTTTGCTTTTTGATCTTGATTGGGAATCGAGGGAGAAGGATTAAAGCTCAGAAAAAATATTAACTTACATATATTTGTGTATCTATGTGATAATAACTGAAATATTTCAAATTACCTTCACAGCTTGTAACCCCTTTTTACCTAGATTAACTTAAATTTTTGAGCCAAGCCGTAAAAATCTCTTGGTATAGCTCTTTCAGACTGTTGATGGTGATGTTATTAAATAACATTACAATCTTGAGATGAATGAAAACGTGAATTAATTTCATGACTACAAGAATAACGTCAACTTTATTTTTTCGTTAAAGGACGCCATGAATTCTAAAATAGTAATTGTTTCTGTGAGTTATCAAATTCAATTAATGGCATTTTGAATATACCGAGAATAGATTCACAAAAATGTATTTAATTACGCACCAGATAGAGTTAAAGATCATCGACGTTTCAATGGATGATTCCGCGATTGCCGATATGTGTATCGATGTTCCTCACCGCTACCTTTTGTGAAACTTGAGAAATCTTCGGTTAACCTTGAAAAACGTAAACCCTATACCGAGAATAAATATCTAATTCCAGGATTTCTCTAGTGCAGTGATGAGTGAATGAATTATAAAAATTGTTATATCTAAGTCCTAATTTAGCATTTTTTTCCCACTCAATCCTTACTTAACACTCGGACATTCCCATGATAGTTTGCCTTTATAATGCCAAAGAGATTCCCCCCTCCACACGCCTCTCAATACGGAACTGGTTCGGAGAAATATTGAGGGACACTTTCAATTTTACATGGATGGTCCGAAGGACTTTAATGTTTGCAAAATTTCAAGTCCACAACCGCTTTGTTTCACTATAGGTAGAACATTAAGAAGTGTGCTCTTCATCCTTCCTCCTGTCCAGACCTAGTCCCATGTGTTTTCCTGTTCCCCAATGTGAAGAAATACCTTCGCGAAAGGCGTTTTTCAACAACAGAATCGTACATGGGCGAACTGAACATGTTTCAAATTGAAGCGGCCGCCACTGACGCTTCGCTAGAGCCAACTAAATTAAACCTGTGCCACGTATACGTTACAGATTAAGCTAACATTATAGAATTTAATTAACGTTTCGCACCGTAATTTATGCGAATAAAATATGCATGATCACTCTTTACTGGACAATGCTTGTACATTTTGTGCTTTTATTGTAATAAAAATTATATAAAAATACTTTTGCTAAAACTTTTAGTAAAAGCTTTGGATGGCAACAAGATATCTGCGCTCCATGTCTTTTCAAAATTTGAGATATTGTGTGCGAAAAATTCTTAGCTATACGCGGTAAGACCGATGACGATAGGTGAGACCTAAATTGAATTTCGCTCGGAGGAGGAAAAAATCATAGTTTTGTTGCGCATTGTATTCGGGATAAGCCCATAGAGGTCGGCTCAATTACATCTTAGGATATTAGTTTTGTAGAATCGTAAAGTTTTTCCATGCGTCTTGAATAACAATGTAAATATTTCATATATATACATAGTACTCTGCCAGCCACCGCTAAGGTGTGTGGCGGGGGTTGTGGGGCAAACACAGACTGCATACATTTTGACCCAAAATACTTTTCCCCGCGATATGGACATAACGTTTAATATTCTAGCCCAAATTGAAGTATAACTGAAGCTTAAGTGCTTTCTAAGGTAAGTTCATTCCTTAACCATGAATGAGAATAGGAATTTTATCATTAGCTAGCCATAACCAGAGCATAAATAGGTTTTCTATGACTCTGATTGTCAGCTACACTTACATTTTCTCGATTCAGCGTGCACTATTGGGAAACTTCTCTGAATAACGCCAATGTAATGGACTTTGAAATTTCGATTTTAAAATAGTTAAATATAAAATGGACATTCATACATTGTTTCAGTGGTGGTCCTGCCGCCTTCTTCAGCTGAGGGAAGACAAGGAAACAGTAAAACTGACGAATCGCTCTTTTTAACTGCAATCAATTCAACGCTAGAACGTGGGGAGGGAACAATTTCGCCCTAGTTGCACTTGAGCTCTCTGGCCATGACCTTAGGGTTAGCTATCTGGTTAATCGGGTCAACGATTAGACTTGTGCATGTGTGACTTCATGTGGAAGCTTAAGTTAAGACAAGTAACCTTATAAAATATTTCATTCAATTAGGGTTTTTGAAAGACTGTCTTTATTGTGATTAAGACTGTATTCATGATTATGATTACGTTTGGGCCGATCTTACTGACCGGGCTGACGAAAACAGCTAAGTTACAAAATCCTTGGTTAGCTGTTATCGCAGGTCATGGATCGCTCTTGTAAAATCGGCCATAAAACTGATAAGTTGAAGATTAATTGTAATTACGATATGCCGCGATTCCTATCAATAATTTAGCACGATAACTCTGCGCTGTACTAGGGAATATTTTTTTCTTTCCATCTTTGGAAGGTCGTTTTTTTCTCTTCTAATGGCCATTTTCAGATTTCCAATAAACAGCATGGTATTCAAAGAGGACTTACTGGTTTACCCCCTTTGAAGAAACCGCTGGTGCATCCCCCGTTGGTTTACGTTTTATCGCTGTAAATGTCTGCAAGGTCCTCCTCATAAGCTTTCCCATGACTATTTATCTGATTCATTTGTTCTAGGAACGTGATTTCATTTTTTAAAGTTTGTGGTTTCGTCACAGCAGGCATCCAGCTGTCCTGGTTATCTCGGGAAACGTGCGTGCGTCCCATGAGTCGGCAGTTCTTTGCTCGTTCCTGTGATGGATGATCTTAGCGTGTAGCTTTGAAAATTATAGCAGAACGGTTAAATATATAATAAATATTCACTAAGAATGATGTGACCAGATTTCACCAGATAAAAACTCAATAGGCCGATGAAATTAATGTTTATTTCGCATTCTTGCATGTTCAAAAGGGCCAATACTCAACTGCGCAGTTAATGATATCACTTCAGGACTTCAAAATAATAACCTCGATCAAAATCCATACGTGACGAAATATTAGGCAAGGCGTCTCTGGAAAAAGAAAACCTCGCGTGACGTTATATTTGCACGGCCAGTAATGTGGAATCCTAGTGAAAGGCATATTTATTATTCAACATTTCAGCTAATAAAGAATAAAGCCCTACAAACAATATTTTAAACACTAGAAAGTTTGAATTTTTGACATATACTTGATATTTGTTGATGATATTATTAGCAGAAAATTTCGACGGGAGATTCTTTCAGCCACAGACTTTCTAAAATTGGGGTTAAATCTCGTAAACAAATGCACTGATCTTCGTTCTGGTGTGTTTGCGCGGATGTGTGCATGTTAATTCGTATAAATAAACATAATAACGCGTAGTAAATATGAATTAAAAATATAAATTCCAAATTTTGATATTAGGGGCAAAAATTAAACCCTGCCCTCCAAGATGATTTTGCCCAGCCGATAGAAGCGGCGTAAGTCGTGGAAGTATTAGTAAATTTTCCGTTACATGCGCTCTTTTCAATTATTTCTCATAGTAAAATTGCTATTTATTTGCAAAAAATCAAGAACAGATCATGGTCACGTATTTTATGTTGAGGAAGTTGCATCGTGATGACACGTGCATGTCATTTTGATAATATTTTCCGAGTATTTAATCTTAAGTGCACTCTATCTTAAGTGCAATCTATGATACAGCATATTTTCTATGATGGATATTTAAGAAAGGGAAATACAATGTTTGCCTTACGATTGAAATTTTATACCTACCGCGTCACACTTTAAGACATCTGTCGGAGTTAGTCAAATCTCCTGTAGATGGTGGGGTAAGATGAAAGGCAGAATAAATGATATTGCAGTGTGCTGCCATGTTCTGAAGGACGTCATTTCTAAAAATCATAACGAACACCGATTTCCCAACGTACCACTGATCCAGTCCCTTCTTTTAATCCATTAGTCACTCGGTCCATTCTTCGTTTATCTGCGCTTAACTGGCTATTGGGCCTAAGTGAGGCGGTGCTGCAGCCGAGGGTTGAGAAACCGATGTCTTAAACAAATCAAGAGACTCGCCATGGCTGAACGATTGGGCTTCGTTAGTGATTTTCGAGGAGGTGAAGTATTGAATAATTTTTCAGTCAATTTCCTATATTGGCCCTGTGTATTTTAGAGACCCTAGACATTATAAGAGAGAAGAAATATCAAGGCTGGGTCAAAAGATTGGCGCGGTAATGAACATTGGGTGCTCCAAGCTGCTACGAAAAATCACGCAATATCGGATGCAACGAGGAAAGAGGGAACATAGAGAGAATCATCTGTAGGCCCGACAGGAGAACGCAGTTTCGTAAAATTGGTGGAAATATCTAAGATATCAAGAAGCCTGAGAATATCGAGGTTGAAACGGCACGTTGACAAGATGTTATCTATTGCACGTGCCCAGCAATATAATAACAAATTATATTTATCGCAAAATAACCCGTTAATCGAACGAAATTTAGAATTTAGGATAGTTATGAAAATATCTGCGTTATGACCTCTCCCTTATTTCAAACACAACTGCCGTCTTTTCCATGAGATTCATATTTTTTAAGATTTCGTAAATTATTCTTATCGAGCTGGACGACATGAAAAGGGGATGGGGATGATACGGTGGCTAAGGTACTTTCCTCCCACCCAGAGGGCCCGGATGCGAATCATGGAGGCAACAGATATTTTTCAATGTTATCCCGATTCCTACTTGAGGTGCTTAGAGGAGAGCACTTTGAGTGAGTACGCCGTTCGTCGGATGGAACGTTAAACTATGGACGCCATGGCGCCTTTCGTTGAGAGTAGGCTAATGCCGACGCCGGGTTTCTCTCCGCCCTTCATCCTTTCCCATCCATACCCAATGGCGCACATGACCTCAGCTCAACTTTAGGGAATTAAAATAAAATATCCTGAGCATCACGATAAATTTGTCAGGAAGGATTGAATTAACGAACTTCCTTGTGTAAATACTTAAACGAAAATAGCATTTCAACGAGAATTTTGAAAGATGTTACGATTTTATGAAATGAAACGGAAAACGCCCCAGTGAAATTTTATCGAAAGCTAATTTTCCTCATTTCCCTCAAAGAGAGTTAAGTAACACGGAAACACGAAATATTGTTATCTTTTACCTCTCTCAACCCGTGTAACAGAAGATTTTCAGGCAGAAGATTTTTTTCTCTATCTATTCGATATATCCCTCCAAATCCCGCGACGGTGGTTGGAAAGGGTAGCAAGCGACAATATAGAGACGTAAGCGGGAAAGGCTTATAAGGGATGAAATTAAGCACGGTGACCTTTAAGTTGTTGCTAATTTCCTTAAAGTTTGTCCCATCATCATCACAAATTCATTTCTAAAATGCATCTACTGCATTCCGATATTCTTCTAAATTCAATGCTTATTGCTTTCTCATCCTCTGAAGATCAAAATCCGCACCCCTACCAGATTCCCTGTTTTACGTCCCTTGCGCTTCTAATGACTGAACGCTCCACACGTTCATACTGTATTTGTCCACCTTGACCAATGTTCCCTTCCCATTAATTCCCACTAACAAATTCTACACCTACACAAATACCCCGCGATTTACCAAAAATGTGTGTGGCAGGGTGTGCAAGAACGAGGTGAAAAGGGAAAGAGATGAGGGAGGCCATTTAAGGATTGAGTGAAAGGAAAAAATCCACTTTAAATACCTGAAAATGACGTTCATGCCGGTACACATGATTATACATGTTAGCGGTGAACTTCTTTAAACAAGTGCTAATTTTACCCATCATAGAAAATCTCAGGTATCGATAGAATAGAAAGGAATAAAAATGAACACCAACTACTTATCCGATATATCGTCATCATACTATAACAGATCATGCAGAACTGGAAAGCAAGAAGGGGATTTTTATTCAATTTATTCATATATCCTTTATTATGCTATATTAGACTAGACCCTGTAACTATTATTTTCCTAGACAATGTGGGTGGCAAAATCCGATTGAGGGACTATTTTACCTCTGGAACATTTTACCGGAAGGAATGACGGTACGTTATATTTCGAATGCAAAACTGCATCTTGTAGAGAGACTAATGCTGTGGCTTCCCGCTACAATATACATTGCAGTATTTCGACCGATTCTGTGACTTTCACTCTCATCCACAGCCGTGGCAGTTAATATTGGACAAATACTGCACCTTCTTGATCTGCGCCATCACTACCTTAACGTAAAACTGCTGCCTCTTAACATTAGTGCATGGTAGTTAATACGTCCAAAAAGTTTTCCCGAGGAGTTATGGTCTTTTTCCTTCTAATTATATTTATTAGTTCAATCGGAAATTATGAGTTATACTATAATTGATGATTTTAACGAATTTGACTCCGTCCCTTGAAATCTTCTTGTCATTATTGATTCTCAGCATAGATTTGTGCACTAAGAATCGCAGTGACTCAATATGGGAAATATGAAAAGATACGTCATGTGTTGATGGATGAGTTTTTTACGTTAATTCCTCCAAACTCTCTGTGCGACAATGCTCATGAGGCTGTTGATGCTGGGCTATGGACTTCAAATTTTTTTTGAGTTAATTTTCTTTTGTTGGAAAAATAGGAGAATTGAGAATTTTAGAGTAAAAAAACATGTAAAAAGATAAAAAAATTTTTCAAAGTAGATATGAATGGGGGGGGGGGGGAAGGAGAGAGTTAGTTCATAGCGAAATTTATTTTCAACCAGGGATTGTGTAGTACTGAAATTATTCCGTCATTTGGTGTAACTATTTCCACATTACATGGACTGAAATGTAATTTGGCTAATTTTTCTGCTCTCTTTATGCCTCTGGTATTCGGGGCGCCCCTTGGGATACCGATAAGCCTTTGACTTGTTATCAGGTTCCCCCTCGGCCGAACAACCAGGGTTGACACAACACCCACCTTTAACAATGCCACAATTTAATAAACACCTTTGTCTTGTCATGGTCATCAAACCGGCAACCGTTGAATTTGCAGGTGAGGGTGTTACCCACCGGACTAACCTGAACAATGTATAATGGTTAAATAAATTAAACAACAGTTAAACAAATTCAATCACCGATTTTATCGTGATTTAATAAAATTAGTGAGTATTTTAAATTTAAAATAAATTTAATCATATTCATGAGAAATAAATTTTATTATTTTTGGATGTACTTCTTACAAAATTAAGTTGGTTTCCTCTTTGATGTGGTTACAAAATAGCAAATAACAATTCCATATCTCGTGGGTGGGTAAAAGAATTGAAATTATGAGTGCATACGTTAAATCTTTTAAAAAGTTGATAATTAATCGCTTACCTTCTCCGATGCAAGATAATTTATTGAAGTTTACTGTCATATTTGGAACCCTTAAGGCTCAGAAATGTTAACATATATCCCTTAGAGTTAGTATGTTAAATTACTGAAACTCAATATTTTCTATCCATCCAGATACACAAAAAAATTTATAAAACGTCTCCAGTCTCCAAGGTTACTTCGGGCAATTGATGTCTTCATTCGTTTCAAGTCCCAGTATTGCATGTGAAATGTGAACCGCTCAGTGTTCTAATTGTTCCATTTTAATTCTCGTTAATTTGTGGACGGAATTCTTTTTTCTAGCAACCCGATACACTTCATGTGTATGAATTACAACTTTTTGAACTCAATACGAATGCTACAGACCCGTTGTTTAAAAAAATAACAATAATTAGCGGAACCATCGGTTAGGTTCTTCTTAGCCGAGAGTGATCAATAGCTCTTAAATTAGAAGATAACATTTTGAATTTATCACCCTACATTTGGTTTAACATACGATTGACTCTTGGTAGGATCTGTACCACGAGAGGTATGCATGTACATATATAATTTTCCTGTACATGGCTATTTTATGTAAGTTTCAACCTATTTTAGTCTAGGATTCAAATACGTACCAAAGGAAGACTCACGACATAATCCATATGTATAATGGCCCTATGTACATCTTTCCATTCTACTTGATTTCATGGACGACTGATCCTTTTCTCCTTCTTTTACTGCGATAAAAGTTATCCCTAGCCTACGGCATTTATGTGTTAACTTTTAGTTTTAAGATATAGCAAAATTGGTAAATAAAGACACGACTATTCTTTCAACGTAAATAGTTATGTAAAAATCGAATTTTTGGTGTATTGACATCAATACGATGATATCATTCTCCATGACGGCTATATTCTTTACTGAAGGAAAACCAGAGTAATGATATGCTGAGAAAATTTTAGGCATATTATTAGGCTTAACCCAGTAAAAAGGCACATGATGTTGCCAATGGTACGATTTTTTGCATTCATTGGTCATGAAACACGTAAAATACAAAGCTTGGCCTCTGATCACCCTTAAAACATCGATTTTTTTGGTGAAACCTTGGCAATGACCTCTCACGATGATAAATTTCATCAGCCTATACCCTACTTAAAAATACCAGAAAAAAGATCGAATGACATAAAAACTAATGCTATTGAAAATTACACAGATTTGAGCACACATTTTAAAAGTTTTTTTCATTCACATTGCTCTAACATATAAATATTGTTACTTGAACCTCTTCCATCGTACACTGACCAAATGTTACATGATTACAATAAATACATCTAGATAAAGTAAATCCGTCCTGTGGTCATCGACTCGGAGGGAAATTACATAGAGGTTACTTCTTGAAGAGTTTTAGCCATTATTGCAAAAATTTAAACATTTCCATCTCCAATCCCTCTAAGGTTGGTTTCTCTAAATGAAGCAAAAAAATACGCTCAAGGGCAAGTGCAACAAACAGACGTCGGGGAGTGGGTAAGCGATTGAACAGGACCAGCCGAACTCAATGGGTTGGCTCGGCACGATCTTCAAAAACAATCTTCACGTCCTGAACGGCCATATTAGACGAACGATTCACGAATTTTTCCAGCGTGTCGTGGTCATCTTCAGGTAGGCGGTCGAATGGGTATCCCATTGGACGGCGATCAGGATATACCTTGTCCCGCACGCCGCAATAACTGCTTCCCTTTGAATAGGATCCGTCGACATCGACCTGGAAAGGGAAACCAAAGGAGAGCGATGGAGTTTTAGAATGGAAATATTTCTACTTCCAGATCACGTATGGCAGCGAAGGAGTTTAATTGACTGACAAAAGAGAAACAATAAAATTTCGGCTATTTAGAAAATTTCAACTCTTAATTGAATGTCATAGAAAAACAACTGCCCACATAAGCTTACCACTGTAGGAATACACATGAACTATTGAATTTAACGAGCATCATAACCTTGTCTTCGAGCTCATTAGCAATCACGGTCACGCACTGAATGAGGATGGGACCAACAAAAACTAGAAAAAAAGTAACAACTTTAAAATTTCCAGGAATTTAATGTGTCTCAATGAATTAAAATTATTCACACACACATAAATATATATATATAATATGTATGTATGTATATATACACACATTCCAGGAATGGGAACGCCGCTGGAACAAGTGTATCGACTCACAAGGGTCCTATTTTGAGGAATATTAGCTTAAGATATGTAAAAGTGTAATAAATTTTTTTTCGAGCTTTCGGCCCTCTCAGAGGCCTTCTTCAAGAGAGACTGAAAATATGCTGTTGCTTTGGAGAGGGGAAAGAGGTATGGGCGGGGAGGGGAGGTGTGGAGGGAAATTAAATATGGCGGTTAAGGGTGGGAATTTTGAAAGAACGGAAAGCTAATATGTAGGAGGATTCACGAGTTCTCACCTCTATATTGGTGGCTGAATCAGGCAGGGATTCTAGGATGCTGAGGGCAAAACACTGGTCGAATGAAAGGTTGTGGGAATGGGCGTGTGAAGGGATAGGAAGAGAAGAGAGTTCACTGTCTTCTCTTATTCTCTAGAGAGTTCTCTCTCTTCCCATTATATATATATATATATATATATATATATATATATATATATACACACACACCTTAATGGTGTTAGCTTATTCTTTATAGAAACTTACATTTCATTATAATAAAAAAATAAAAAGGGTAGTACAAATACAACTCACTTCGATATTTCACCTTCATCAGGGTACAAGGAGTAACTTATGATTGTTGGGAGGGAGTGAGAACTCGATTAATCTTTATTTTTACTGTAATAAAATGCAAGTGTGCATCAACAATATATGTATATGTATATATATAAATATATAATATATATATATATATATAATATAGTATTATATATATATATATATATATATATATATATATATATATATATATATATATATATATAGCGCGCAAGCACATATGCATATATAAATTCATCTTCGTCGGAAGAAGAAAAGTATTCTCCTGATCTACTGGCAAAATTTAGGGCTAATTAGACAATATATTTGAAAACATGTAGGAAAATGGTATTAAAGAACCGCGGTAAAATGGGGCGATGGGAAGGAATATATTTCAATATTCCGAATGGTGCACAATCTCTTTTATCATCGCTTTCATGAGCCATGCCCTGTTCCATAACTGAAGCCCTGAGGTGGATGGGGAGGGGAGTGCGTCGTAAAGAAGGGAACGATACTAGGCAAGTAATACGGAGGTGCGCAAGCAGTAGCCACGGCGTGGAAGTCTTGTGAGGGTTGGAAGGGAATGAAAAGGGCATGATACCATGGTCTCACGTCAGTTGGGGAGGAATGGTGATCCGTGATTGACGACGTTGCCTCAAATGCAGCTACCAGGGAGGGCAGAGCCGTCTACGGGCAATCAGTTACCGAGAGGAAGCCGTTCATAACCTTCCCGCCACAGCCTTCCTCGTGACCGAGGCTTTGTGAGTCATTGACATTTCTGTACTCTCCCTCCTTGAATTTCTCTTATCCTGCCCCTTACGAAGGGTGTTAGATATTCCAATGATGACTAAAGGGTGTAAAAAGATCATTTTTGGACGGAAATGAGAACTCAAACGTTACCTTCCTGTTCTCACGTGGTTAGCTGCCTGGAACATTTCTCCAATGACCTTTAGTAAACTTTATATTTGTTGCCAGAATCCACGTAAATAGTAGAGCGTTTACAAATCCGGAATATCTGTGTTGATGAAATGAGACTTCAAGAGAGATGTAGTATCTTTTTTAGACTCCATCTTACAAGGAATAGTATAAATGAACTCTGCAATTCCAGGATTCGCAATTTAAGATGACTAACAACCATGGCTTCGTTGCCGTGCAGTATCATCAAGTGAAGGGTCAGTACGACGTGACCTTATACGTATATTAACTATTTCAAGGGAGTGTGCTTGGGAAGGAGAAAGGGGAAAATAGGAGGAGGAGAAGCCAAAACAACACATGACAAAATAATAGGGGAAGGTAGAGAAGAAGGTGAGTTCGTAGGGTGAGGTTGGTGCTGTGGCTAGCGTACTGAGTTGCCACCCGGACGGCCCGAGTTCGAATTATGGAGGCGACAGATATTTTTCAGTGGTATCCCTACTTGAGGTGCTTTGTGGAGGGCACTTTGAGTGGGTATGCCATCCGTCGGATGGGACGCTAAGCTGCGGACCCCTTTGGCGCCTTTTGTTAAGAGTAGGCTAATGCCGGTTTCTCTTCATTCTGTCTCATTTCCCATCCATTCCTAACGACGCTTGTGACCTCAGCTCTCGGTCGATTCCCCTGCAACTACCACTGCTACTACTCGGTTTCTCAAAGGGAGGCATCGAAAGCGGGTGTTTGGTGGCGGGGAAAGCGGGGAGGGGAGGGGAGAGTTTTGGCGTTGGTGTTTGGAAAGTGGTAGAGGAGAGAGCCGGAAGGGTTAAATATCTCATTCACCAGAAGTTCCTCTTTAAATACTGCATTTAATAATATCCATAATTCATCCAGGTCATCTAACCTTGGCCATTTTTCGTTGCATGTTTATAAGTCGTACCTTGAGTTTGAAGTCACATTCGTAATTGTTTTCTAGTTAATGTTGGGAAAATTGTGATGCGTATCTGTTTTGTCTGAAAGCCGCTCGATATTCTTTCATTCTTTCGTTGAAAATAGACGTTATCATTTTGTTAAAAGACTTTGTCTGACGATAACGCCATCACAATCGTCAAAGCGAAGTTCGTGTACCTCGACTTGCGTTGAAATGCCTGTTTCGTTTGCCTCAAGTTTGCCTTTGAGTGCCCCTATGTCGTGATATAGTGATACATATCTGTTTATGTATGTATGTGTATATATATATATATATATATATATATATATTTATATACACATAAACATATATGCATTAATTCTATTTCCATTGATGAAGACGGAGCTGAATTCAGTCGAAATTATCAAGAAATAACGTGTGAGTGATCTTTTTTTGTGTTCTAATATTGTTTGGTACTTTCCAAGTTTGTTATATATATATGTTATATATATTATTTATTTATACATATATATATATATATATATATATATATATATATATATATATCGAAGATGTAGAAGAACTCAAGAAAGTAAACATGGTACGGCGCTTACTACGATATGGCATGAAATTCAAATTTCAATTTGAATTTCCCGCCATATCGTACTTCCACTGGGGGTCACGATTGGCGTTCTTGAAAGTTATAGGCATCTGGTAAACAGTCATAACCTCCAAATGGCCGAGATGTTACGTACAATATATGTATGTATATGTTTCTGTGTTACCATGTGAAAGTCTCACGGATGTGAATAATGACGTACATCATGAGAGCACTATAGAACAAAAACAAAAACACAGAAACACAAAAAAGAATCAGTTCCTTCTCTCAATTGAAAGGTGGTTTTATAAGTTAAATTTGGAATGTGTATAATTTTCTTTTTGTTTTTTTCTGTGTTTTGGTCGCTGATGCTGCCTTGGTGTACATTATATGAATACACAGACGCACACGCGCACGCTCACGCGCACGCTCACGCTCACGCTCACGCTCACACATATATGATATATGTGTATGTGTATGTATGTATATATATATATATGTTATATATATGTATATATATATATATATGTTACATATATGTATATATATATATATATATGTTATATATATGTATGTATGTATATATATATATATATATATATATATATATATATATATAACACTTTTTGAAAGTCTCACGGACGTGAATAATAATGTATAACACTTAGCACTAGTGGACACAGACAAAAACACACAGAAACACACAAAAAAGAGACTCACTATTTGTGTGTTTCTTTGTATTTTTGTCTGTGTCCACTGGTGCTAAGTGTTATACATTGAATATATATATATATATATATATATATATAATTATATATATATATATATATATATATATATATGTGTGTGTGTGTGTGTGTATATATATATTTATATAATGTATGATTATATGTACATTTCAAATACTGAAACCCTATTTGGCATACAAAATCAATGATAGTTTTACGCGATTAGATTTCATGAAGAATGATGGAGTGTATGCCTTATCGCTTTTAATGATTCAGGGTTTTTGTGATCTCAGATATATCAGAGATGAATTTTATAAAACTCGAAATAATACATCTTCAGTCTTAGATTACATTTTAAAAATTCAAATGTTCGTAAATATATTTCTAATAAAGCTTTTGAGAAAAAATATTTTTTTGCCCCTTTTGTATTAAGAACGCGTATGCTACTTACCAGGTCTTCTTCGGCGTCAGAAACCATAACAAAGAGCTGGCACTGGAATCCCTCGATGGAACCTTTGGGTATTAGCATATTGTGAGGCCAGCCACATCCACAGACATCAACGAAAGGCTTCCTGTTGGCATTTTCTGTCTCCATCAATTCTTTTTCAATCTCCTCCAAGCTCTTTTCCACCTTTTTTGTGACGTACGAATCTTTGGATTCACGCTCAATCACATTTAACTGAGGGCTGGGGAATACTAAAAAGCAAGAGAAAAGAGGGTAATGATAAATTTCATCATTACAATATCAAATGTAGTCAAGCAACAGACAATAAGCGAAGAGATATCCTTATCAATGAAGGTATACTCTTGATTTTACTTACATAAGACCTGAAACTTATCAAGTTCCATAAAAAGACGTTTCTGATCAATGAACAACATTGGTCGACCTCCCTCATCATATTTTGGAGCAAGGTAGATTCTTACTGTTCCTTTACAGATTTTTTTCGTCTGGTTCATCACCTGATATACATAAATGATGATGAATGTAGTAATTAGATTACATGTATATCGCTCATTAGGAAATAACATTAATCTGCGCTATGGTTGGTTTGCGGTATGGTATATTATTCGTGGGTAGGAATGTGACTCAATGGAGGGTCTCGGATTCATAAGGGGGGTTTTGCATCCAAACCTATAGACAACCCCACCAATCAATTCAGGTGGTGTGTTTTAAACTGCAAAAACTTCGTGAAATTCTGCATGGGAAAGGAGAAAGGATTTGTTTCCCTCAACCTCTATGCGTAAGTTTTAAACGTATGTTCCGTAAGTAACGTTAGTTCCAAGCGTTAAGGGCCATAGTTCGGTCATAGTTTGTCAAAGGTAAAGATGGAGTCAAAACGTAAGGAGCAATACGTTGCATTGAAATTTTGCTGTCGTCTCAGCAATTCAACATCTAAGGCTTACCCAATGCTACATGAGACTTTTGGAGAGTTAGAAGATGGTTTAAAATGTTAAAAGAGGGAAGACAATCAATTTCAAATGAAAATGGACCCGGAGCTCGAGTCATTGATCTCACGGAAGTAAGCGACGCCACTTCCACTGCTGTCACTGTGAGAGAAGATAAAAAATTACGTATACCCACTATCAGAAATATCGAAAAGTTCATTGAGTACACCCCACCCGCTGGTAACCTATAATTTGACTTTGTAAAGCTTTTGTAAAATGTGATAAATCCTATGGGCGCAAAGTTTTTTAAACGTGAGCGGTTTAAATTTATATGTAACTTCGAATCTTTGTTTTGGGTTTGTGATTTTCTTTGAGATGGGTTGTGATTTTTGAGAAACTTCGATGACGAGCCAAAACTGCTGCAAAATGCATGACATGACGTACAAATGTGGAGTTCGCGCATACAAATTCGGAGCCTTGCGCCCTCCAGGTATCCAAATTACCATGACCACTACCATACCACATCTCTATACTATATACCTCCATTCCCTACTCAGGAGGTCGGTCTCTCCTCCCTCTATTTCTTCCTCTCCCAACGCCCTAAGCCACTCATACCAACACTGAATTTTTATTGAACCTTTCTGATTTCCTCTTCACCCGTAATTCATTTTCCTTTGACAGAAAATTTTACGTACGGCAAGGGAAACGGAAGGAAAGCCGGATGAGGCTACGGAGTGAACGCGTGTGACATAGGCCAATTTTCACCTGAATTTTGTAGCTGAATGGTCGGTGCTGGAGACGGGTGATGCGGGCATGGATGGGCATGTGATCCGTGAAGTCCAGTCCACTGGTCAAGGCGATTTTCCTCTCTTCCCAGAAGGTCTTGAGGATATTTTCCTTGGGGTTTCCCTTGGCTTGCACGCTTATTGCCTCGACGCTTATTCCGCGGAAGTCGAGCTATCCATTTACATTAAAATAATATAAATTAGTTTTTTAATTAGTGGATGAATTGCGCAAATTAATATTAAATTAATTCTTGTAAGTTATCATTCCTGACTCCCGCAATCCATTCAGTTTAAATCCCTTGAAGTCAATATCCAGTGAAAACGAGATAGCCGAGACCGTAAACTCGGTAAACTTTACGGTCTCGGCTATCCCGTTTTCATTGCTTCAAGACCGTAGGTACGTTCATTTTATATTTACGTCAATATCCAGTCATTACAAAATGCGTAAGAGCCAAGTTATTTTCACCTTTACTTGTATGTATCGATTACTCAACCATCCCGAGTACTAATCCGGGTGATACGTTAGAACCACACAACCTAGTAATATCCAATATCAAAGTACAGAGTGTATATTATTATGAATAGAGTATGCCAATATCAAACAAAAAATATTGACAAAAGTTTTAAAAATTTTCATATAATTTTTATTTGTTGCTATCAATGTAAGTCTTATGAGTTTTGAACGGGTATTGTCTGTATATCGATCCAAAACCGCGAAAAAATTTATTTTGACAATTGAAACCCAAGTACTCATGACCATAATTAGACTGGTCCATTTGTATCACTTGAGACGATCAAAATGCTAAATGTTTAGGTTACATCATTCGAATCATTTCCTCAGATAAACTGAACAAATGAAAACATTCAACACATTAGGAAAAGTTTAAATTTAGTGGCGAAGTTATTACCTCGGAATGTTGATAGGGTTGCAGAGTGTTTTTATGCATTTCGAAGATATGATCGATGTAACTATGCCAGCGGTAAAACACGGGATCTCTCATCGCGGTAGCGGTATCTCCCATCACTCCAAACGTTTCCTAGGGAAGGAAAAATTTCATGTTTATCGGAAGTTCATTCATAGCATTTTACTGATAATACGTAATTGTGGGAAAAAAATAAATCATTCTTAGTTTTCAAGTTACAGAGAAAAGGAGTTAAGAGTTCGAATAAAATTGAAACCTGGAGTGTAGCCAAGTTCATGGGAAACAGTTACAATCTGTATTTTATAATCATATAAATTTCTATGATTTGATTGAATTATAGCCTTATACATTCCTCTTCATGTTTCTTCCCACATTTATTCATGTTCTTTCAAAGAGACAACATTTAGGCGACATTTTTATCTCCCGCTTACCTCGTAGCGTCCATCTGGATCATGGCACAAAGCGATGGAAACGTGACCTTTGTTGTGAAGATCCCCGTAGTATGTGTAATCCTTGGAGAGCAGCTTGCTGGATTCAACCATGTCTCCAAGAATGTCTATCCCGTCCGTTCCAGTCAGGGGCACAATGGTTCCTTCTTTCTGCGGAAATATGGGACGGTAAATTAAAAGAGGACAGCATTAGAGCAATCAGTCAAATAAGGTCGAGAGGAGGGAGAGATGAATGATTTAGAGAACTCAGAGGAGGAGGGATGGATAATTAGGGGGTTTAAAGGAAGGGGAATGAATGCTTTGGGGGCTTAGACGAGGGAAGGATAAATACATTATACAAATTAATACAGGGAGGGAAGAATAAGTATTTAGGTAGCTTGCATTAGAGAAGGGTAAGATGAATTTGTGGAGTTCCTAGAGGGGAGGGGGTGGCTACCAAAACTATGTAATGTTGGCTAAGAGTCCAAAATTAGGCAATGTGTCGAATGAAAACAAATGCAAAAAGACGTGCATAACTTTAGAAGTCCATTAGCTCCCTTTCCAAATTTTTCGTTAGCATAGTTTTTCAAATATTTTTATCCTTGCTTCATATCTATGTGCTTAATAAAGCGTTCACACTTTGTCTTTCTTTAATGCAACTGAAAAACTCCAGTTTTAATGAATGCTCTTTAAATTGCTGTTCGTTTAAAGAAAAAGGATCACGGTAGTGGGGTGAATGCATACTTTGAGTCCACGGACGTACTTACATCAATCACCCTTTTAAGGTGGATGGCTTCTATGAGCCTACTCTTCCATCGCTCCAGGTCATCGAGGTCGTAGACAATATTTAACATCTCTCGCTTCACATTCTGGAGAGAAAATATAATTTAATCATGTTAAATGAAATTTCCACATTTTCTGGTGTATTACCGTAAAACATAAGGATTACACTTGAAATAAAATCAGCGATAATGTACGACAAATTCTTATTACGATGGTTCATATTGAAGCCATCGTGCCATATTTCCATACACATATATTACTTATCAGGTATGACATAAGCTATTTAGTACTTCACAAAAATATGAATCGATGGACTATGTATAAAAATTGTACGAAAAAATCAATATCAGTTGAAAAATATTAAAACGCTGTGATTTTTCAATTTCCTTTTAGATTTCCACTGGATTTATTTAATATAGAATGCTCTTCGGCTTATCTATGCTCATTTATTATTCCTTCATTTTGGTTCGTCTAGAAGAAGACGCAAAATACAAGAAGTAAAATATCATTTAAAATAGTTAGTGCATAGAAACATAATGATTATTATTATTAGGTATTCTAGCGGTACAGGTAGGTTTTGGATGAACACAGACTGTGTACCGATATATTTCAAAGGCTATCCTGACAAAACAGAAACCCTTCAAAACACTACCCATCACCACAATGAATTCGAGACTTGAATAAAACCCTTCTTTAATTCCGCATTTTTACTTCCTCCCTTTATTCCGCCTAATATGCCTATTTTTTCTCTTCGCCTCGTTCTCCACTCTTTCACAGCCTTCAACATATTTTCATTGTCATCAAAACGCTCCGCATCTATCTTTCCTACCTCTTTTTGAATTATCTCAACAATTCTATCTTCTTTCCCACCACGCCTAGCACTTCCTCGTTTGTTTTCCTTTCAGTCCATTTCACCTTTTCCGTCCTTCTCCACACCCACATTTCCAAAGCCTCCAATCTACGACTATTGTCTTGATTCAACCTCCGTGTTTCTGCGCCGTGCAAAACCACGCCCTATATAAAAGTTTTAAAGAGTATTTTCTTTACCTCCTTGCTCATCGTACCTGTAATCAATTCCCTCCTTGTGAAGCTTTTTTGCTGAGCGCAATTCTTCACCTGGTTTCCCTACTACTTCATTCATATATGCTCAAAACACTTTCAAAATAAGTAAACCATTCCACCTGCTATATTTTATGAACTCGAATTTTTTAGTTTAATTTAGACTTCCTCTTTATTGAAAGCCGCATTAACTTTGTTTTGTTTAGGTTAATTCTCATCCCATTTCTATTATAATGTTTTATTTAACCCCTTGGTTGACTTCATGTTGATCATTCGCAGACCTAACTAATTTTATATATTAACTTTGATTCTTATCTCCATTTTTTCCATAACTCTTTTACAGGATTCTAAAGCAAATTTAGCATATTTTTTCTAGATATTGCTATAACTCTTACTTCTAACAAGATGATATTAGGGCTCGCGAAATCCAGATATTCAAGTTTTGGTTGGAAAATTTGATTTGTTAAAACTTTATCATGTCGCATAATGTATATTGACCATACATCTGGAGAGTTATTTGCACCCTTCAGCATAAAATTTCATCACGAAACAGAAATTGAAACCACTTGATTCACATTGCGATTGAAAAGTTAGCATGTAACGTTCAAATCGATGGTCTTTGTTCATGAAACAGATAAGGAATTGACATGGAGGTAACTCACGGAAAGCGTAGCTCCCGAGCATCGGGAGGCCCACGTCCGCCCGGCAACGGAGCAATAAAGCTTGGGGAAGTATCCCTCGGGGATTGGTTTCTTGAAGTCCATGAGGCGTTTGACTCGTCCTAGGTGATTGCAGAGTCTCTCATTGTCGTATCTATGGTTGAGAGAAATAAAGACATTTAGATATTGATAAACATAGTAATAAATACCTTGCTTATGATCTTACCTAGATGCAAAAAAAATGCTGGCATATTTGATTCCTTTGTCTGTAGGGTGAAGAATAAAAGAAGACACATAAATGTGAATGTTTACTATGTCTGTACTAGAAAGATGAGAGTGGTCTTTCTACGCGCGAACTGCTTGACGGCTCACAATTAGTGAGGCGTCGCCTTATAGCGGCGTATGTGAGAATTAAAACCGCTGCTCGTAACCCAATCTCGACTTGTTTCTGCACAATAAAGATTCTTGTCTGAGCCTGCACACGCTTGCTGTACGCCTTCTTGTGTCGATGCGGATGAAGCTACCAGAGAAGCAGTGCGCGTGGATTACATTTTGGTTTAATCTCGGGAAAAGTGCAGCTGAAACTTATGCGATGATTCAAGAGGCGTTTGGCAATGAATCTATGAGTCGGGCACAGTATTTTCAACGTTACAACCGCTTCTAGTCTGAACAAAATTCGACCGATGGAGAACCGAGAAAAGGACGACCATCGACGTCAACTAACATCGCCCACGTCAACATTGTGAATGATTTAATGCGTGCAAAACGTTGGTTAACTGTCAGTAAGACTGATGATGAATGTAACATTAGTGTTGGATCGTGTTTTACCATTTTGACGGACATTTTTGGTATGCAGCGCGTCCAAATTTGTGCCGCTAATATTAATGGATGAACAGAGGTAAAAACGTCTTGACATCAGCCAGGAACTGCTCGGTCGTTGAAACGACGACCGATACTTCTTAAAAAAAATGTTAACAGGTGACGAAACTTCGGTTTACGGTCATGATATATGAACAAAAGCCAAGTCTTCAGAGCGGAAGGGGCCATCTTCCCCATGCTCAAAAAAGCTCAGATGTCGTGATCGAACGTGAATATTATGTTGTTCGTTTTCTTCGATTTTGAAGGGATTATTTACTATAAACGTCCCCAAAAGACATACAGTGAATGAGCAGCATTATATGTAGGTTATGAGAAGTTTAAGACTCGCCATGTTGCGGAAGAGACCACAACTGTGGAAAAATAAGTCTTGGGGCTTTCATCACAACAACGCACTGGCGCACGTATCATTAATTATTAGGGATTTTTCGGCTCAAATCAGCACACCGGTAACCTCTCAGCCCCCCTATCCTCCGGATCTTGCTCCAATGGACTTTTTCCTATCTCCTAAGTTGAAATCCTTCTTGTATTGACGCCGAATTGAAACCATTGAAGTCATCCAATAAAATTGTACCGCAGACTTAAAGGCTATCCCAAAAGAAGCATTCGAGACGGCATTCGAATGCTGAAAAAAAATTCATGAGCGTTGTATTTGCAGCCAAGGGATATATTTTGAAGGCGATAAGCATCATTACACGGTAGCTAATAAAATAAAGCATTTATTCAAAGAGTCTCATCATTCTTTGAAAGAACCTAATATTTTTTAAATTGTTAAAACCGTTAATTAAAAATTAGCATAATTAATTATAATGAATGTAATTCCTTCATGTAAATGGGTTACTCATGGTTACTTAGTTTTCCAAGTGGAAAATACGGTGACGATTCTTACTTGTTTGAAAATAAGCAGGCAAAAATATGACTTATATATTAATATAAGGTGATAAAGGATATATGTATGCACACGTGAATGTCAATTTAGTCTTAGAACGTTATTACAATTAAAAATGTATCATTGTTTTTCCTCGATGTTTCCATTTGTCATCATTATGCTGTTGAAACATTATTTAAAAAAATGCGCAGAAATATGCATTGACTATGTCACCGCATTAACTTGGACGCCATTAATTGACTACGTTAGACCGGCGAGGTAGGCGATGGAAAAGAATAGGCATGTTTGTCGAAATGGAAGGCTGAAAGTATATGGGGTCAAAGAAGTATTTTTTGTATTGAAACGCGTCAAGTTGTGTCCCCTTTAGCTGAGTCTTAGAAATGTAGCGGTGCTTAATGCGTCCTTCGAGTACCTACTTAAATCGGTAGACTACCTTATTATTATTATTAGGTAATCTACCGGTTAAGGTAGGTTTTTGGATGGACACAGTTACTAAATAAATATTTTGTGATTCCTAACAAAATACAAAATCCAGTATCCTACTCTACATCAGACCCCTCTTCATCTCTGAGTACCTTCTTCCTCCCTTCATCCCGTCCAACATCCCTATCCTGTTCCCTCCCTTTCCTCGTTCCTCTCCCCTCTATTACAGTCTTCAACATCCCACTGCCGGTCAATACCCCCTTCAGCCACTTTTCCTGCCTCCATAGGATTTCTCCCAACAAACCCCTCTCTTCGCCCACCATACCAAGCACTTCCTCGTTTGTTTTCTTCTCTGGAAAGGTAGCTTAGGTTTGACCGAGGTCGCTCGGAAGGTAGGGATAACATAGTTTTGAAATAGATGTCCCCGTGACGGGAGACGGTAACAGTCACCAGTTGCCACTGAGGTACGGCGCCATTATTGTATCCATACCTGGCAACAATCTGCCGATTCATGTAGTAAAACAGCTCTCCACGTCTGTCCTTGTTGACAATTTCCATGGGACCGAAAAATGGGTATACGAGATGCCATTGCCAATGGTGCAGGTTGATTCCTATGTCCTCGCGGAAATAGGCCACGCGTTGCTCGGGGTCGAGGTCACTCGCGGTGGAATCATTTGGAGGAATCACGACAGACTGTAATAAAGAGAAAATGTCATCAGAACAGTCGTATGTCACTTATCATTCAACCCTCTGTCCGTTTTATATCGCTAAGTCCTTCCGCGAATGGACGTCGGGGAAAAGCTTTGAAAGGAATTCTTCCAGGGAATCTATGACACCATTATATTAATCAACTCGAAGGAAGTAAACTAAAAATTACCATTAAAATGCAAAATTATCAGTGTAAAAATCACCGGCCTTGACTGGGATTCGAACCCAGAGCCCTCGATTTACGATGGATGGGATGTCAAACCGGATCCCTCGATGGAAATAGACATCGAGGAATCCGGGTTCGAATCCCGGCCAAGGCGAATAATTTTTCCGCACTGAATTTGCATTGAAATGCATATTAGCGGATGGATCTGTTAAAAGTTACTGCTACGGCATCTCCCGCAGTTTCTTGGAATTTTGAAAATGAACGTACCTACGGTCGTTAAACAATGGAAAACGAAATAGCCGAGACCGTATACTTGATTGGACCTAGGTTTGTTTCAGGGGGGCAGGTAAAAACAAAGTGGCAAGTAAGGGGAAGATGGGAAACCCACACTAGGTCACTTTGGTGATGTTTGGGAAACAGTGACCCACATGAACCTCAATCACACACAAGCAATGCAAAAAGAAATGAGGAAACAGACTTACAACTACTCGATCACTAGGCTGCGTCAAGGAATAATATTAACTCTCGTGAATCGCATTCACACCCACAATCAGGGTTTGCAAGGATATCTCCTATACTAGGGACCCCTTGTACTCACACAGGAATAAATATTAATTGAAAACACAATTAAAATATAAAAAATAAGAAAGAAGGAACCAAGTTCAGGTTCGCAGTCCCTCAATCACTCGGGGGTGTTAGACTTTATTCACTCCTACGACATTTTCCTCCTTTAGTCCCGCGGACGCGAAACTTTATCCTCCTTCATTTCCCCCATCAACTCCTCCTCCTCGGTATCTTTCACTTTATCTACATCTGATTCGAATATTAATTTCCTAGATATTGACATCCACCTCCAGAGCAATAAACTTAACACCTCAGTTCACATTAAACCGGCCAATAATCAACAATACCCTCATTTCAAGAGTTGCCACCATCACATACAAAGCGCTCCATTCCTTTCTCACTCTCAGTCCGTGTTCTCCGTCTCTGCAACAACACCTGCTCCCAACAGAAATACATGGACCAGCTGCACGACTCTCTCAGGAAATGCGGGTACCCTGAAAAACTACTGAACAGTTAACTTCTCAAACCGTCAACCCAATGCACTCCTCTCCCTAAACACCTTACCTGCAAAAATATTCGAGCCCTTTCCTGACAGAGTGCATACTTTTAAGAAAAGATGTAAGGAATATACGTAATAATTTGATTGATGTGTGGTGTAAAATTATATGTAACAGGTTATTTTTTTAATTTTTTTTCTTGCTGATTGATTGATGTTAATGAGATGGGGATTTTCTTGCTTTGAGAAAGATATTTGTGTTTTGAAGTTCCCTTTAAGTATACTTTTGTTTAATGACTGATTTTACCTTTGTGATTATTTGGGACTTGGGAGCCACCTGACATTATCTATCAGCACATGTGGATTTTTAATAATAATCATAGCCAAACCGCCCAAAAATTTCCCTACCTGTCCTCCCCTCACCCATCCCCCTCAGATATCCTCTCCGCTCTTCCCTCTAGAAAGGCTTTCTGATGATGACGGCCGTGCCGTCGAAACGTCAGGACTACATATGTGAGTGTCCTTTCTTTGTGTTTCTATGTTTAAAAAATCTATATCTATGTGTATATATACGTGTGTGTGCGTGTATAACATTTGGGCGAAACAATAGAAAACAAAATAAAATAGATAACATGTAAAAGGACACTCACATTGTAGATTGTTTGAGATTTCAGCCTTCTCTGAGGCCTACTTCAGGGCAGACAGTTCTTATGTGCTCTCCAAATGCTATATTGCTCTCGTGAGTGCTTCTCCATCATAGATAAATACATATATATATATATATATATATATATATATATATATATATATATATATATATACATACATACATGGATGATCTGAAAAGTTTCCGACTCAGAAAAATTCAGAAAAAATTTCTTGTATCTTTGTTAGGTCGGAAAATTTTCAGACCACCCTCGTATATTTATAGAATATACACACACGCAAATATGTGCCCTTAAGGACCTTCCGGAATCCACCTACTAAGGAGCCTTTGAGCCATGGAAAAGTGGCAAAAGTGTATCGACGCTCAAGGGATGTACTTTGAAGAATTTTGTATATGGTTTGCATAACAATTATCGGGAACCTTTTTAGAAAAATAGATTTATACCAGATATTGTTACAAGCCCTCAAAATTCTTCCAAATTATATATATGTAAATTAGTTGAGTAATATTTAACACTGTAGATATCACCCTTGTTCCATAATTTTACTAGAGATCGTAGTGTTAGCATGTGCATTCCTCTTGAGTCCGATAAGTGGATACAAGTTCATTTGCATCGGAATTTTTTCTGTAGTTGTGTCTCATGTATAGTGCGGGACCTGTTCTTGTACGGTGCATGCCAAAAGTGGATACATCCCATGCCACACAACATCCTGGTGGCTTTCAGGGTATAATATAGATGAAAATCGTTATTATTTTCTAACATTTTTTACTCGAAAGAGAATTACCCTTAAAAAAAGCATCTGCATCATTTTCGACCTAATTTCTATCATACATCCAAAGGCGGTCAATGCATACAGAAGTGAACCACATTTTCCACCTTTTACTCTTTTTTCCTTCATGACTGATGACTGTTATTTGATTGGGTACCGAGACCGCAGGTGGCAAAGGTAAAGAACAGACTCCCCGTCCAAGTTTGCTAATTTGGCACCCGGTAGGAATTAGTACATTTAAGGTGTAAATGCCCACACCTTATGGTTTATATCAGGGGCACCATCCGCGATCAGCCATCTTCTAGGAATATTTTATTCAAACCTTGATGTGCATTTCAAGTGTCAAGTGCTAAAGTTAGAGAAATACTTAAAATACCTTATGGTAGTCTGCGCTCTCCCCTGCGGTGAGCACGTTCGCTTGCTCTCTGGCCGCAGAGATGATATTCCCATCCAAGAATTTATCTGGGAAGATGTCGTGCAGCGGAGGCAGTTGAAGACCCTTTGTGTCGGGGCGATGAAGAACGGCGATGCTGTAAGCGAGAACGAACATAACGGGGTTTACTCTGTCACGAGCGTAAACGGCAGCAGATAGGAAGTCGTCATATTCTGATGAACCTAAAGAAGGGAAAAAAATCTTAAATAAGCATTCCCCTCGCGCAGAAGACGGGAAAATATTGATTTATAAGGAAAGCCTCTGCATAAATTCCTACGGAGGGATACACGGCCTCTTAAACACGTCACGATATTTTTTACCATTCCCATTCCCATCTGTCCCCATGTTTGTTCGGAATTATTTCACTGGAATATTACGATATTCACTCTTTAAAAGATCTAAGAACATTTGAAGTTTCAATTTGCATATCACTTTAAATAATACGAAAAACAAATAAATCACAGTTTCATATTTATTATTCATTACTTGAATTAGTAAGTTGTGTCATTTTTTTTCTAGTCCATGTGGAAAAATTTGGATTAATAGCAGTTTTTCATTGAGATGAATATTAAAAAAATATTTTGTGACATTTACCATGGAAAACAAACTAAAGGCGATGGATAAAACCGTACTGTCCATTGTAATACAAAGCAGGGACGCATATAAAACACATTTCCTAACCTGAAGCGTTTCACTCGCGATTAGAGACTTCAATGGGAGGGATTCCTCTCCCATCTCACTTATTGTCCCCCCCTGCCATACCTCCAATTAGAGTGCAGTGGTTCATCTGCTCCCGTATACGAATAGTTGGTGAGGGAGGCTTGATTATTATTAAAAACGAATAAATATGAAGCATTAACACATTTCATAAATACCTTCAGTTAAATTACAAGAGTTACAGTTCAGTTAGTCCAGTGACAGCACGCGGTGGTACTGAACGTAGTATTTGGGTTCGATTTCAATTTATGCCTACAAGCTCCACGCAAACTTTGTGTTGCTTCGAGTACCAGATCTTCCTGGGAAACCAAAGGTTGGCAAAGGACCTAGCTCCCCTACCCTGATGCATGAATTTCACACGCCGCATAGTTCTTAGTACGAGGAAAGCTCTACACTCCCCAATAAAACTAATATTAGGGTTGATTACCATGATATAATTACATTGCTGAGTAATAATAAATAATTTTAGGATATTAAGAGAACTGTTTTCTCAACTCCACGACAAAGTGACTCCGAGTCTACGTTTGACTCGAAGGGGAAGTGGAAAGCATTGAAAAAAATCCGTAAGAAGATAGTTAAGAATACAAGAATACGTCTCCCTTCGTCTACGATATATCTGAGGACTTCACTTACTAATGAATATATTCAGCAGCTTTTCCGTCATCCTCTGGTGGTGAGTAATGAAGATGCAGAAGGTGTCCTCCCGCCCAATTTCCATAGGCCCCGATAGATCTGGAAAGTCTATTTCCTTCAAAGGCACAAGGGTTCTCTTTTCCTTGCTGTACCGTTCTTCCAATTCCATTCCTGCATCCTGGAATTGGGGTGCCTGTGAGGAATTCAGAGAATAAATTAAACTGCGAACTTCGCTTTACGACGGCTCCTCTCGGAATGCACCTCACGACTCTCACTGGGAGTACAATGCGGTAGACAATTATATGGTAAAATTAGATTCATTTTAGACTAGAAAAAATATAAGACCGTGAAATGTGAGGAAAAAACCTACAGGATCTGTTCCAAAAAGTAAGTAAAACGATTGTTCCAGGCGAAGCGGACAACTGGGGAGGGACAACTTGTGGCGGAAAAAATTGTTATAGGTCTTGGGAAAGCCACGCGAACCATGTCGGTTGTCTGCAGGCCGTTACAGTTTACGGATATCTGCTGCACTGGACCCCTGCCCGGGGTCACGAATTCACGATTTCACTTTCCATGGAGCAATGATACGCGATAAATTTTAATTTTCTAATAAAATTTAACTTAAAGGTCTATCTGCGCGATATAAATAGAAAAGTTGCAATGAACAACGTAGCAGTGTCACGTAATGTCGGAAGAAACTGGGAAGGATCTACTATTTCATCGCTGGTTGAAATACAGATTAAATTTACTGCATGAATTTGGGCTGGTTCACTTACTCGAGAGTGTTGAGTGGATATAGCAGGTAATTGCCGACTTAATACGGTAGATCAGATCACGTACGTAAAATCAGGGAGATAGATAGCAAAACGGATAGATTTAAAATGTTTTTTCCTCGTACGATTAGAGATCGAAATAGATATATTTTTGCAGACGCGAGGAGAATAATTAGGTTTGGTAGCGTATATATATTGTCGATATCCTGCTTGTATCTTAAACAAAGAAATACTCGTAACATAGAACTTAATAGCATTTTTCCAGTATGATTTGGACAATTCCTTTTTACTGAATTTTTTTGCATGTAAGTAGCTTCTTCGTGGTGACTAACTAATCCCGAGTACATGATCAAACTGATATATGTGTTGAGATGAAATGAATTTGCCTGCATGGTTGGTGACCTAACAACACTGCCACACGCCTTTGCGGCTGCTCGCGGGGCATTATGTATATTTAGGATTTATTTCTGAAAGTTCATTGCGATGCAATAACTAATTGCTGTATATTGAATCGTTTCATTATATTTAACTAAATAACTATTCAAGAGATGCAATATACACAATGCCAATGGATGGCTGTGCTGGTGATAGGATTATCAACTGTCACTTTGAAAGGTTCACTGCAGCACACCACACAATGATAATAATAATGCGTTCGTTGGTGACATCATATAAAAAAGAATGTGAATTCTGAACAGCTCATTGTTAACAGCACATTGGAAGAGTTGGGAGCAATCTTTGGTGGTGTAAAATCGGTAAGTTGTGTGTGTGTACTTGGGCATATGTGAATGTTATGACATCCTTTTAAAGATTACCTACTGGATTTGACGTATCCCAAGAGAAATCTTTGAACTAACCCGATCTAAAACTCCAAATGATGTGATGATCTGGTTACTAAAACTTCTTTGGAAAACGAATGTAGTCACAGGCGTAGGAAATGACCCCCCATGCCCACCCTCAAAGGTGGTGTGAACTTCACATACGTTTAACTTTACTCGATGGTAGTTCTACTCTCACTTATCCCAACCAACCCTCGCGCCGATGAATACAAAACCGATCGAGACTGCTTATTTTCAATAAAATAGGCAAACAAGAACATATTATTAATTTTATTTATCGATTGATGGTGTATTAAAACTGAAAAAAATGTAGAAAATAATCGTGAGGAGACGGAATTACAAATTCAATGCATATAAATTAGCAAGTGTAATTTTTGGCTGTTTAGTGAAATTTTGTTTTTGTATTTAATCAATATAAATCGTGAATATGCTCTCGTAGGAAGAAGAAAGTAGCTCAAAAAGTTAGGATTAAAGGCAAGAATGTTGCATGTAAACTCATTCGTTGAAGTCGGATAAAATTTATCCTGCCTGTTAGTGAATATTTTGAACGAAGCTGAATCCCGTATGCTCCAAACAATATTAGCGACTATTTTACAGACATCCCAAAAACATCTATTGCTTACAATCTCCTCTGTATTAAGACAAAGAGAAGATTACCGTCAGAAGGGATTTTATGCTCACCAAGAAGTTGTTGTTCAGTACGTCGAAGGCCAATCTCATTTGACCCTTCGGGACGAAACATGGCTCCGTTGGCCTGCAGAGGATGTGGATTACGTGGTGCTGCGGAGTTACCTTCATCTTGCACGGTAAATTTCCTGGGAACAATCGTTAGCTCTGGTTTTCAGGCCTGGGTCCCTCTATGAGGCATCCGCGATCAAGAACATCGGGTGGAATTACGTGATGTTATATATACAAGCGCCTTTGGATTCGAAGGGGTTTCCAACGAAATCAGGTAGTGGGCGTCCTTTCTCGGAATTGATATGCTTTAGCATACCGCGGCGATAGCTAAAGCCTTGATATTCGTCGCGGTTGAGCGAAATCTTTCCTCCGGGCGCCAAAGCCGGATGTTTGCAACCACATAAATTGAGGCTAAAGGAGGAGGTGGATTTATCGTATCTGTATGCTACCCCACTCGGACGTCCAATCGATATCTTGGATAGCTATTCCTCGTAGTAGCGCGATCTATTTAAAATTATCGTGCGGGAAAAGTATTGTTTCATTCACAATTTTATTCTGTTGGCTTTAAAGTTCAAGCACTCTAGTGATCAGTTATTGGACAGATAGGGTAAGACAGCTATCACCACATTAAATGGACATTTCTGTGACTGGTTTACTTCAGTCAGTCTATTGAACTGACATTTGCTCCTGTTCAAAGCTCCAAGGGGCTCATTCTGACACTTGGAATCTGCCTCTGGGTTCACATGTGCTGGGCTAGGCTTGTATGTGTTATTTTTTAGTTAGCGAGTGATACTTCGCCACTCACGCAATGTTAAGTATTATCTTCCATGATGCTATCTTCCAAACTTACTCGCCCTCATGTTGAAATCATCTTTGTTACGATATTTATTTCTTTTTTCTCACAGAATCGTTCACTGCTTCATTCCATCAGCCATAAACATTCATTCCTCCGACGGGACCTTTTCAGCATACACTTTCAACCAATTCCACGATCATTCCTTTCAACCCATCCCAATCATCACTCACACGCGTTTTTTTAAAGTATTATTCTGATACTTCCTGATTCGAATCCAGTTTGTCCTCAAGCATGCATTCGCTCTGCATCATTACACTTTTTTGTCTTGCAGCTATTTTTATTTTACTATCATTTGCTGTTTTGTGCTAATTTCTCCTGATGCCTACTTTTTCTAAAGATCTGCTATCGAAAACACCAAGAATTCGCCTGTTCCACACTCAGCATCTTTCATTACCTCCGTACCCATCGCTAATGCCCTCATTCACTTATCATATTCAGCGAAATGAATTAATGTTCTTAGAATAAAGCATTTGTCATGGATGGCATTTGAACACATACTTAAACAGTACTTAATAGACTTAAATCGAGTTTTCAATCAATTTAATAAAAGCAAAACAAGACGCTCATTAGATTTGAAATAAAAAATATTGAAGGAAAAGTTTTAAAAGCGCGTATTCTAGATGATATTCGAAAAGCATATTGAGTGCCGCATATTAAAATGAAATGAAAGCTAGTGATACTTGAGAGGGAAATCTGATCTTAAATAAATATTAACAAGCCTTAAATATTAAAAAAATTATATTAATTGGTCAAACGATCGCATTAACTGATATATGGCGTGCCGAAATGCAAGAAAAATAAATAATATTATTTAATTATTCATTATAACATTTATGTGCTCATTTTTGTTGAAAGTGTTATTTCATATTTGAATTCAAGGGAAGCTTGTTATTATTGATATTTAAAGGCCAACTGAATATAAATTTGGGTATATATTTAAATATCTCATCATATTTACAGCTAGATGACATCAGAAGTTTATATCACATCGAAACAAGCTCAAAAAACTTTTTATTTGTTGAAATACGAGTAAATAATTATTTGCAGAGACTTAAATGTAAACTTAACAAATGGTTAGTCTCCAGTTATTGGATGAAATCTTATTTTAGTATACGAAGTTTTTAAACATGTGAAAATGGAAATACGAGGCATATTCATAAAGTGAGGGTCGTTTGCTTATATTTAAATATTGGCGCTTCAGAACACAATTTTACTCCTGCAGCGCCATCTACTGATTCATTGAGAACCTATAGCAGTATTTATTTTGTTTCAGAAGATACGTGCTTGTCCGTGCACGCAAACAACAATGTCCGCGACAATCGCTCATCCCGCCAGCTGGGAAGTGCGTTCTGTCATACGATTCATGTATGCAAAAGGATTGTCGGCTGCTGAAATTCATCGGGAGTTATGCCTAGTTTATGGACCTACAGTTATGAGTTAAGGAAAGGTTAGACAATGGTGCCGTGGTTTTAAAAGTGGACGAACAAATGTCCATGACGAAGAGTGAAGTGGCAGGCCCAGTATTCTGACCGATGAAATTGTTTCGCAAGTGGAACAAAAACTGCGATGTAATCGTCGATTGACGATTAATGGCCTAGCTGAACAATTTCCTCAACAAGGACGCACTACTGTCTACAATATTGTCACGGAAAACCACGGATACCCCAAATTGTGTGCAAGGTTGGTACCGAAACACTGCTGCCAAAACCAATAAGAAAATTAAAGATTTT
Organism: Hetaerina americana; assembly: GCF_022747635.1. NCBI lineage: Eukaryota > Metazoa > Arthropoda > Insecta > Odonata > Calopterygidae > Hetaerina > Hetaerina americana. The sequence goes on from NW_027287095.1 coordinate 51,696,154, forward strand.
CATGAGGAACTCTTTGACCACCCACCGTAGAGTCCTGACCTTGCACCTAGCGACTTCTTCCTCTTCTTGCACTTGAAACAGTGTCTCGGTGGACAGCGTATCGAAACCGAAGAGTAACTCAAGAACGGCGTTGTTAATTGGTTCAACTCTCAGGCGGCGAGCTTCTATGCAGAGGAGTTAAGAGGGGTCTATTAAAGTAATTCGCATTCACTGGGAAAAATAGATTTATTAATCTTACATGTATAAATGCTTAAAACTCTTCAAAAAATTCTCCCCCTGCATCAGTGCACCTACGGAGACATCATTGGATGAATGAAAATTTTTTTCCCTCGGCTAGAACACACAGATCCAGTAATATTCAAAGATGAAACCTTAACGCAATTTCAAATATTAATTGAATTTCCTCGACCGTGTGTTCATCTTGCGGTATATATTTCGGTTAATGTATTAATGATATCAATTTGATAAAGCTTTTCTAAGATGAAAAGTTTGCCTCGCACTCATTGAAACCCTCTTATCATTGCTCTTAATTTAAGTGCAGAGCAATTCATTCTTCGGTCAAAGATGGCTCGGGAAAACAATGACCTACGCGATCATACTTTGTGGTAGATTGCTTATGATTTTTAATCCCTTGAGTTAAATGTGTGGAATTTAACGGGAGGCTTGTTTTTTAAAAATTGCTCATTTTTTATTTTGAATAAGTCGCATAAACTTAAGTGAAACAAATAGAGTGGATAATACTTAAATATGTCACAGAAATAATTATGAAGGGTAAAATGTATGCTTAGCTTACGAACTCGACCTTGTCTATCAATCTGATGCATACACAACATCGAAGTGACACATTTTTTTTTAATTATTGATCCACCACATATTAATAGGAAAGAATAAACTTTCTTATCCATAATTCTATCCTAGTTATGTGAAGATTCTTCTGTATTGCATATGCTCTAGAGCAGATGAACCAGGAAAGAATGCCGAACGAAAACATGACATGTTACATATACTCCCAGTAGATTCCCCCGAAATGTTTGAAGTCTCATTTGCAATTCGATTGCATATTACCCGATTTTTTTGGGTGAGAGGACGATTAAATGATTCTCAAAGAAGTTTTGAGCGAAATAAAGTTAAAGAGATATACCAAAATTTCATGATCCCATTACCGAGTAAATGATATAATTCGCTGTCATAAAGGCTAGCGACATTGCTTTTGTAAATTGATGGCCTCCTTTATGACAATGGTACAAATCCAATCACCATATCTTTGATAAATTTCCTTTTGAGAGGAGATTATATTTATCTCTCACCACATACCACTTCCGTAGATAAAATACTAAAATGATTATCAACACCAATACTCTTAAATACATTTCATAGAACTAAACCGCAAATTTTGATGCAGTTTCCTAATGATTGGTCATGACGCTGTTCAGATACCGACGCAGGGGATGTTGATTGGGGTGATATAACACTTGGTAGGTCTCGTCTTTTTCACAGAAACCTCAGCGGACGCCAGCCACTTGGACACGCGTGGATCGGAGTATTCTTTCCAGACACAAGAAAATGGCGCAATTCAGCCCGCAAGACCAAGTGAACACCATACTAAGCCGGCCCACCGAGCCGATATTCATCCCAAAAGGTCGCAAAGGAGTGATTTTCGACGTGATGAGCAATGGGATCTTGGTGAGAGAAATATTAGCATAACATGGAATGAAATTTTCTCCACAGAAAATCATCCAATGTTTTTGGCCCGGCAAGCCAATGCTTTTGACCCGGTTGGAAACTCAGCTTTCTGTTAGTACGTAATGAAGTAATTCTCTTAGCAGCATAATTACAATGTTTCTTTATAAGTATTCCTCCAAAACCAAAGTTTTCATTCAAGGTGGGAATCGATCGTATTCATGCCAACGAAACAATAATATGAATTGAAGTCTAAGACTACGCGCGAATATTTCCAGCTCGTTTCGAATAGGTAAAGTAAATGATTACCTTAAAACAATCTATTCCAGCTTTAAGATGGCTGCCTTATCCTCCGCGGTGCAGCATAACATGTACCATCCTTAGATTTCTCTATTTAATGTCATATAATTTATTTTTTATGTTCCGTCGTCTTGAAATTTAACGTGATTGCATTTTCATTCTTTGACACTCAACCTATGAATTAACAAATGTTTTCTCTCCGAGTGTTGTTGGAGTGCAACATCACTTTTGAATCAGTGGTTCAGAATAATTTATTTGCCGCTCTTGTGATGGCACCTTTGTTCCATATTACTGTCTCAGCTTCTCGTGGTTTACTTTCCCTAAATATGATATTTTATTTACCCCAATCGACTTTTTTTATCATAGTTCATTCTTTCCTCCTCTATATTTTCATCGTCGCTTTAAATTCGCTCGCCGTTTCTGCTCTCTCCCCTTAAAGCCATTATTTTGGAACAATTCTCTCATCTTGAATGCCTTTTTCTCTCGTTTTCGTTGTGAAAACATCCCTGTCGTCCGTTGCTGATGCATGCAGACTGATTGGTCTTACAATATATGTGTAGGTGTATTTTTCATAGTTATGTATGCGCACATATGATCTAGTTTCTCCGTTTCAATTTTCATAGGAGAGGAAAATCATTAAAATGAGCTGAGTTTTGTTTGCTCTATCCAGACATTTCCGAACTATTCTATGACAAACAATGGCGGGAAAACAAAACCTTTACAGTTGTCACTGTTTTAGTTTCTACCGATTAGCTGAAGATTACATGATTTTGGTGGATGCAGCCAAATAATATAAGGAGCAAGGGGCAATGATAGGCAAGGAGCAAGGAACTGAGTCTCACAAGAAGCGAGGGCGGGTGGATTGGATGGATGAGATCCCTGAATTTGTTTTTCTTCCGAGAGCAAAGGAAGGACGTAAAGGTCACTCTGATATGAAGGTGGGAGCGTTCTTTTTTTTAGAATTTCTACGATAAATGTTGAGAAAAGGTTCAGAAAATTATCGGTTCAGAATTTTTGAACCCTAGGAATATTCATTTTACGCAATTCCTTAAAGCAGACGACTAAAATGTTCAAAAGAATTTTTTTTGGATTTTAAGTTTCTTGTTAACAACCTTCGTGTCTTTACAGTATTTCATTAAACGTCGTATTTCTATTTGAAAAAATAAACCATTAAAACGCTTGCGTGCATGGGATGCAATCGTTTTGATATGTTACACTTCTCCCAAGTGGAGCAGTGTTATTTTAGGGTTTTCGGGCTTTTACCTTCTTGTCATCAAATGTGCTGCGAGACAAAAGCATAAAATATTTCACCTCCATCTTTTTCTCATTCACCTGAATATATATCAGTGACATGAAGATATGCTATCATATCACTCTTAGCTGACGTAAAAATATTCCTATCGTAAAGTTGAAAATTTCAAGTGGGTAGAGTGCTGGTCTAAGGGACCCAGGTTCAGTTCCGTAGGATGCCTCTGAACAACCTCAGGTTCTTATCCGTAATTATGTAACTTCCGTTACCTGATCGTCCAAGGAAACCACAGTAGGCACAGGGAATGCGGACCCTAGCCTGTTATGTTATTTTTACCCTGCTTATAGGTCTAAATAATGGGCGAGCCCTACCCTCTTCTGGGAAACCAATCTTCGAGTTGAATACTGATTCATTGTTATGCTCCATTTTGGGAATACGGGTGAAATTTTGTAAAAAGGAAGGAAAAAATAATCGTAATACTCTAATAAGAACAAGAAATGCACTACTTTACTTGAAGAATGAGGAATACTTTTCCCCTGCAGGCGGATCGATTTGAACCGCTCAAAGAAGGTATCCGTCAACATTATTTCGGCGAACATCCCGTGGTGCCTCTATGCCTGACAACTGTGCCGGATATCTCCTTGTGCCAGGAATTGGATCGCAATGCTAAGTTCTCCGTGTTTATCCCTCACCATCGGAGGATGGCGAGACAACTCATCGAAATATTCCTTGGTAAGTGGTCTAGAAGTCCTGTGCTTTCGTGTTTTACCTATTTTCGTATTGTGATCGGGAATTTTTAATGCAAGTAATTTAGTTATTGGTATATTTATGGTATGACATTCAATGGGTGTATTTTTATGTTCGTTTTATTGAGTTGCGATATATTTCTTTAGAGTATTAATATCGTTATTTTTTGTTCCTCCTGTTGATATTGTTTTTATTATGACAATGACACTGATTTTTTCGGGTTTGAGAATGTTGTAATTTGATTATTTTCCGAAGTTGTTTTGCTTCATATTATGAGTTGAAAAGTTTCCTTGTAGTTAAAAAATTAATGAAAGCTTTTACCCTTTAAAAATGCGAATGGGATCGTCCTGGAAAGTACCTACAGTTCTTGGAATATTTAAAATTGTCATTTTACGTCGCTGCTCATCCTGCTATGAACTCTCTACGAAAATTTACATATCTTTTTTTCGGATGCAACTGCTGCTGGTATTTTCCCCCTAGGATATCCAAAAATCCTTCGCTTGTCATAAAATGTCCAGGTCTCACATTCCTGGGACGGGATTCAGAACCGCGACCTTTAGTCAAGCGAGAGTACTATCTACGAGCTCGATGTCTTTGACTTGGATTTCAACTTTCGCATCAGCCTTCCTTTTTCTTGGGTAGTTTAAAATTGTATTTATGCGCTCGCGTTAGGATATCGAGGTGAAGTGGGAAGGATGTCAAATGGCGAGGGGTGTTCTGTGAGTTTGCTGCGGAAGAAATTTACCAACGGAGACCGGACTGTGGCTAAATATGTCTGCGGCCGAGGGAAATTACTTTTTTGAAGCACGCGTAAGGCACATGGTTTGAAATAATATTGGCATCCAATCGTATTCTAATAATATTTTCTAGTGTTTCGGTATTTGCTCATGCATAAGTTATTATTACGGATTAAATAAAATTGACGGCAAGAAAAACCCACGATCAGGTTCTAGGCATGGTAGGAGAAGAGAGACGGCATTTGGGAGAAATTCGTTGGCAGGACAAATGGATGCAGGACATATTGAGAGGTAGCAATAAATATATTTTATATTCATTCCATTGTAGAGAACTTAAGAGCAAAAGCATAATATATGAAATACGCTCCGTTGTAGCGATGTATACATGCATGTATTTAAAAACGTGCATTGTTCTATTGTTCCCGGCTCAACTTAGTGGAAGTTCATGCTCATTAAATGAATGTATATTTCCACTGTTCTTAAAAACAATGGACATATACATCGTGTTCTTCATCTAATGGACGTGCATTTTTCTTTTTATGTAAATAATTCTTTGGCCAGTTAACCGTAATTTTTACTAACCTATTCAAAGAAACTGCGGGAAGTGCCGCGACATTAACTTTTAACGGAGCCATCTTCTAATCCGAATTACAATTCAACCATTTCAAAGTGAAAAGATCATTCACTTTAACCGGGATCCGCGTCAAGACGAGTGATTTTCACACTTTGAAATTGCTTCATTGCAATTTTTCTAAATTTATTTGTAAAGGTCACGATAAACATAAAATAATAAAGGCATTTGAATGCAATAAAATTGGAAAAATATATATGTATATGCAACATATATTACGAGATCTTGTGGCATAGGTGAAAATAACATACTACACAGTTTAAAATAAGGTAATGGGATACTAAAGATGTTAACAGATAAGGGAACAAGTGTATTTTTGTCTGGAATGAAATTCTAAAAGCTCACTGTCAACATTCGGCTCGTTCCCGTTGAAAGTCGACAGTTTTCATTAAACTTACGAACGGACTATAATTTTGGTTTTTAATATGATAAAATTTCGAAAGGAAAAAATAGCTTTCAATTTAATTTGTGATTAAACAATGCATTAAACTTCTTTCGGGAGAGAAGTAAGCTCAGAGAAATTGTGAAACCGAGATGAAATCAGTAAATATTTCATCAATTATAAATCCGATGTGTTTTATTCCCAGGAAAGAAGTCTTTCGATGAATTCATCTGCGTTGCGGTTTACGCTCGTGATCGAGTGAACCCGTCTTTGTTTGTGTACGCCTTCTTCGTCGCCATCTTGCATCGTGAAGACTCAAAGAATATTCAATTGCCGCCATTCCATGAGATGTTTCCCGACTCTTTCGTTGATGGAAAGACGCTCAACAAAGCAAAGCTGTACGCAAGTGTGTTGCCGGAGGGAAAGAGGGTAAGAGTAATGGGATGTATTGTCAAAAACGTTTTAAGTTACTCAAGCTGAGGTTTTCCAGACGAGGATTCATTTCCCATATAAAAAACTACAGATTATATAAATACAAACTACGAGTTGTTCCTTCACAGAGTCTCATACTGCAGCCTCTCTAGGACACCCTGGGTGAGTCAGTAGTGTGAAAACTTTATTTGCCACTGATTCCATACACAACAACTGGTAGGGGTATAAAGTGGAACGTTTGTGTCAGTGTATGTATTTTAGAGTTAGTGGGTATTTAGCACGGGAATTGGTTCCTTGGATACTTCGCAATACCTCCTTGCCTTCCACACTTGGTTATATTGTGCCCATCAATAACCACCATACGAGGTCTGTCCTAAAAGGATCCAGCCAAGCAATCATTTGAGAAAACTAGCCTACCTAGAGCAATGAGGCCTTAGTCCCCTTCGAAGTACTCCCCTTGGGACCTCACACACTTATCCCAGCGTCTCGTCCACTTTCCATAACAATCAGCAAAGTCCTTTTTCGGAATATTCATCAGATGCCTCGTCGCATTTTCTTTTATCTCGTCAACGTCAAGAAAATTCCAAAGAAACTGCGGGAGATGTCGCAACAGTAACTTTTAACGGGGTCATCCGCTAATATGCATTTAAATGAAACAATTTCAGGATGTAAAAATCATTCGCCTTGACTTGGATTCGAACCCCCTCAATGTCCGGTCGAGTGCTTTCGCCAGGTAGGCTAAAGCACTCGAAAGGACATTGAGGGATCCGGGTTTGAATCCCGGTCAAGGCAAATGATTTTTACACTCTGTAGTTGTTGTATTGGAACGTCAAGAGTTTCATGATGCAGTTGGAGATAACTTGCTTCAAGCTACAAATGATTACCCAAGTTTTCTAAAAAAAGTTTATTACTGGACATGGGTCATGGGTCTACAGCTATGACCCTCAAGCAAAAGCCCAGTCTTCCCAACAGCCGGTTGGCGAAATAAAAGAGAATGCGACGAGGCAGCATATGACCATTTCGAAAAAGGAATTTGCCGATTGTTTTGAAAATTGAAAGAGGTGGTGGGATAAGAGTTGTGAGGTTCCAAGGGGGGGTCCTTTGAAGAGGACTAAGGTTTTTTTGTTCTAGGTAGGCTATTTTTCTCAATATATTGCATGGCTGAATAGATTTTAGACAGACTTTGCGCATATAGGTTTTGATGATTTGTATCATCAAGATTGAAGGACCAAGTCTTCGTGTTACTGAGAAAATTCAAACAAAATAGATTTTAATGAATATTATTAGACCCTTCTTGACATTTTTTTCGAGTACTCAAAAATATTCGGGGTGTGTGAATAGTGAGATGATAAATACTTTGGAGTGAACTAGTCCGAACCAGGCGGGGTGGTTATCTGCATTAGTTGTAAACGTCTTTTTCTCATGCACTGTTACTATTAAAGCATAAAATTTGGCATGGTTGTAAAAAAATTATTCACTGCCAATTTTGAATAAAGGCACTTTTTCGTATTCCTGAAATTCAAAGAGATATTATGGAAAAAGTACTTTTTATCGAAGAAAGCTCGAAGAATTTCCGATTCTATCTCACAAAACTCAGTTCATTCCCAGCAAAGTGGGTCATTTTATTGAATATGCATATTACATGAATAGACATAAATAGAATCTAACCTTATCATTGGTGTTTGTGGAACAATGCAGTATTTCATGGTTTACTAACAAATGTTTTTGATTCAAATTTTGCGTTAACGTAATTCTGTAACTAAGGAGTTTATGATACATTACCCAGAGAGAAGTACTGATTAAAATTACAAAAATATATCACCCCTCAAAGTATATACAATCACTTTTTAAAACCCTGTATACGTGGTACTGTTGTTGTATGAGCACATTTATTTACGACACTGAGGACTTTGCATAAAACAAACTAGTAGATACCTATTAAATGAAGAATACAACGTATCTTTCCACTGTCCTTGGACAGTGGAAAGATACATCGTATTCTTCATTTAATAAACATGAATTTCCACAAAGTTGAGCCGGGAACAATTGAATATTTAGTAGATACCTGTTCAAACGGAAACCACTAGTCAATTAGTTTGACGGTAGAACAAACTTCAATTATTTTCGCCGGTATGGCTAGAAGATGTAAAATCTTTGCGGTTGATATCTATCGCCTACATACATGAATGGATATATTAAAAATACGAGGCAACTCTCGAAGACTGTCCACTTTATCCCAGCCTAGTTTTGTCTAGAAATAAATTAATATAATATATTTTACGAAAAGTTTGAAGTTTGGGCAAAAATATCGGGTTTTTAGGAAAAATTACAAAAATAAACTCTTCACAATACGAACTGCACGGACTCGGCGCTTCCGTACCTCATATTCCATTATCTAATATGGTCTAAGAGATCTCGAGTCGAATCCAAGACTTATGTTATTAACTTGGTGCCAATCTAAGGGTTCCTAATTATTCTATGCCAATGTACACTACCATTGCCAATCAGCCAACCAGTATATTTCCAAGCTATAAGACTGCATTAAGAAAAATTAAATATAGAAACTACTTAGTGCATTTGAATTGTTAAAAATTCATTAGTAGTCCTATCAATCCCCTTCAAGAGTGAAATTTTGTAAATACTTGCACTTCTGACCCTGAAATCTCACAATACAACGTGGGAATACTTAAATGTCTTTTCATGAGAGACGAAATATCACATTAATCGGTAAAATATTAGTTTTTAAAAAACTGGGATTTTTCATACATTTTATATTTTCCCTAAGACATCATTATTTCCCTTTGAAAATAATATTTTATAGTATGAATTATGGGAAAACTAGTTGAGCAAGAATGCTTATTGAAATTTAAACGGAAAAAAACTCTTTTTATCGGTGCTTTGGTATTATTTTCGGATTGTCCGAGGTTATTTTACTATTGGACGGAGCTATCTCATAGTTCCAACTTTACATTTCTACCCTATCCAACAGCCAAGATGTTTTTATAACAAAGCAAATGACCATGTATTGAATTTTGTTCGCTCACGCTTGAATAAAAGTCCTTCTTTGTCAAAATCGGCAACAATTATGACATGTTCACAGAAAATTTTCGGAAAGAGTTAATTTCGTTTCGACTCTAATGTTTAGTGCATTACCTCTTAAGTGCGAATTTTTCTATCGCCGGGTTAAAAATTGCTTTTATGAGTAAAATGTTTATATTTCAGCCCTTGTTGATCATCCCCAAGGATTTCACGGCAAACGATTTAGATATCGAGCATCGACTTGCGTACTTCAGGGAGGACTTGAGCTTGAACCTTCATCATTGGCACTGGCATCTTGTGTACCCTTTCGACTGCCCAAAGGAGATTTTCAATAAGGATCGAAGAGGAGAACTATTTTATTACATGCACCATCAGTTAATTGCAAGGTAGGTAATTTATCAATGATTATTTTTAATTAATAGGTCATTATTTATTATTGCTCAAAGCAAGGGTTTCAGATTAGGAATGTGGCAACCTATCAAATTGTAAATTGGAAATAGCCCTCACTCTGGTATTTTTTATTGAATGTGAAAGTATTGCTACAAACAAGCGACAATAAATTATATTATTGACATCAAGGTAACGATTGTGTTCCGAGAGCAGCAGTCCCATCTACATCTACACAAAACACCGTAAGCCGCCGCAAGGGTGTGTTAGGTCACCGCCCGTAAAACAGAATAAAACCATATGTAAAACTAACAGATTCAGGCCAATTCACACCTACAGATACGTATATCTTCATGCAAACTCCATTTTAACTTACGCACATGCAAATAAATATACTAACAATTAGTATACGCATGCGCTTTGTAAATCGAAGGTCTTTACTATTTCTATTATGACTTTTATTATTATAATTCCTATTGTTCGAGGAAAGAATGAATATTTATATTTATCTGTACTGGAGTCTATCTCCCTTATCTCATCTTTGTGGTAAGATATGTTGAAATTATTTGTAATATTCTAAATTTCTCTTTAAAATATCTTTAAAAAGTCTTCTAGATAAAATTAGTATTTTAATGCATGTTTAATTCACTCCTGTATTTCATTTGACACTTCTCATTTAGAAATGGATTTTCAGTCGCTTTCTTCTTATGTAATTGCCACAGAGACCTATTTGATTAATTATACTTACCAACACAGGTACAACATTGAGAGGCTCTGCAATAACCTGGCTCGTGTCAAGCGTTATTTCAATTTCGATGAGCCCATCGAAGAAGGATACTTCCCAAAAATGGACAAACCATTCGCAAGTCGGTCCTGGGCAGCTCGCCATGCTGGATCAAGGCTTTCTGTGAGTAATCGTGAATACTAATTTACAGATTTTAACCGATTACAGATTACTATTTTAATTCCTCGCAACATATCGATAAAACTCTTACATCAACAGATGTCACATTATGCAACGAGTTGAAAGACCACTTCTTTGTACCATTATTATTTGTGTAGCCGAAATGATTCATTTTAACATTCGTCTTTATTTACCCCCGCTAACTTTAATTTATTCTTACCAAAATTTTATCCAACTCTCTATCTTAGAGTCCAACTCTATTTTATCCAACTTATGTCTCCAAACCTTTCCCAATCACGCGGAATTAAAATGCATGAAAAGGCCAGTCAGATAAAAAAGAAACCCTGGCTCATTTCTGCCGTGTTTCCTCTCCAGTACCCGCAAATAATCTCAGGGTTTCGTAACGACTGTAACGAACTCGAAGCAGTAGATGGGAACATGGGCTTCTACTAGGAAAAGTAAACTGTTTAACCCCTATTGTCAGGTTGACACACTTCCGTCAGATAAATAGTGACGGCATTGCGTCGAACTTATTTTCCCTATTCTTCCCCATGCTCATATCTTTGAAGCTTCTAATCTTTTCGTCCAAGAAAATGTCAAAGCAAGACGGCACTATAACCCTATATATATACTCTCTACTAATTTAACGTTTTGTTGACAAATACCTTCCCGCGTGACCGAGTAGGGCTGAAACGATATCCAGCGTAGTGCATGTTAAGACGCTATCCGATCGTCTTTCGTTGTCCCCTCTTTCACCCTTCACCCCCCTATGAGGGGATGATGCCTCATACGGTCAACTTCCATCAACAGGGTACCACTTTTTCTACCTGCGGTATCAGGGTTGGAGATAATACCTTAATTTTTTTCCTCATTTTGCTCTTCATGAACTGTCTCAGTGTTTAAAGCTCTCTCTCATGTTGTGGTTTATGCTAATTTTTATCCCCACCTTTTCAATAATATATAAAACTTCTGTGTATGGTAAAATTGGCACTTAATTAAAACTGGATTTGGCGCATACGTGTATACGTGTTTGCGCATAGGTTTGGGTTCTCCCTCCGATAACCACCTTGCACAGGCTACTCAGGGATACTGGAGTAGATGTTTTCCCCTTCCTTTCCCCACCCCTCCCACTCCAACCCTTCCTCTCCCTCATTCCTTACCATCTCTACCTGGTTCTTGCACCTACTCCTGACTCACATCTTTTCGGTGGATTGCGGCTTGTTTGTGTTGATGTACATATCAAAGTTAATACTTCTTTTGAAATTTAATTTGATTTGCTTCTAATCGATTTCCACCTCTTCACGTACGATTCTTCAGATTGAGAAACTTTTTTCCTAGTGTCCTTACTGCTGCACCCATTTTCCTTCAAAATACTTGTCCATATTCCAAAGAAACTTTGGGAGATGCCGCAACAGTTACTTTTAACGGAGTCATCCGCTAATGTGCAATTCAATGCAACATTTTCAGAGTGTAAAAATCATTCGCCTTGACTGGGATTCGAACCCAGATCCCTCAACAACCGGTAAAGTGCTTTAGCCAATTAAGCTATCGAGACGTCCTCTTAAACTGAGGGATCTGGGTTCGAATCCCAGTCAAGGCGAATAATTTTTACACTCTGAAAATGTTGCATACTTTTCCATTACCAGAGCGTGAGCTTTTGATTGAAAAGATGTATTAAAAATCTTTATAACGTTTTATTTAATGCAGGACATAAGGAGGGAGGAAGAGCGGAATGTCTTCGACATTGATGACCTTAAACGCTGGAAGGATCTGATTATTGACGCCATTCACTTGGGAAGAGTTATTGATGTAAGACGGAATTGAAATGCATGAAATAAGTATCTTCAAAAACTAATTGAGTAAAAAATTTGATGAACCCATTGAAAAGTTTATTCAACTCATATTTAGCATAAAGTTACCATAACATTTGATGAAAACAGATGATAGATTTAATGAGAAACCCATGAATCACACTCTTCGCCTGGATGCCATTTACTGTCAACTTCAATAAACTTACTTTTTACTGCCCTTTTCCTGGTAGACAAATGAAGTATATAATGTGGTTTTCATGAAGATGCAATTTATGCATTCCCGATGATCTACTGATTAAATATTTACTTTCTACGTTGCTCTTTCAGAAAAATGGAGAAATTATTAAATTAGATGAAAAAACAGGAATAGATATTCTTGGAAATATCATTGAAGCCTGCCCAACTCTATCGAAAAATTACCCTTTGTACGGCGATCTGCACAACTCGGGGCACCTTGCAATTGCCCTGTGCCACGACCCGGATAACCGTTATTTGGTAAGTATAAACATTTTCATTTGTTTAAAGGAACTTTCAAGGAATACTGCTTTCTGTTTTGGAATATGATATTTTAAAATAATTCAAGAGATCTGGATTTTTGGATCTTGATTTTGGTCCGCGTGATTTCGACCGAGAAATGCAATCAGAGCTTCATAAATTTTGCGTTAAATATAATTGCCATGATTACGAAATATTTTTTGTATAAATCAAATTCTTACTGGGAAACGGATATTTTGAAACTTAATTCAAATCCTATTGCAAAATTTAATATTTTAATCTAATTTAATTTGGAAGAATATTAGTTTAAATACTCTTTACGAGAAAATATGTGAACCAAACGCTCAGGGTGCATTGGTACGCAAATGTTACGGTTGAATCTTATTTATATCGCTAAAAGTGGAACAAATGACTTGACATGAACGCCTTTACTAGTCTCTAACAAGTAATTGTACTCGAATTCCTCTACTACCATCAGCAAGTGCGAAGAAATTTGGTTTTTGTACAAGTTCTCAAGAAAAAAGCAACGGCTTGGCAAAAATGTTTTATGAAAATGCAAAACTTTTGGCAACCCCGATTAAAGCAGCGTCTTTCACATTTTTCTTCACGTGTATATTTTTCAAATTACGGCCTTTCAAGTTGAATCGCTCATTGAGATGTCCATGCATTTTGTATCAGGAAATTCTATACAGGTCTTCTTTTTCTACAGGAGGATGTCTCAGTCATGGGAGTGCCATCGACGGCCGCTAGAGATCCTGTGTTCTATCGTTGGCATACATTTATTGACTACATCTTCGAGATGCACAAAAATACTCTACCACCTTACACTGCAGCAGAGGTATTCTTTTAATGCATTTGTATACGTTTTCACGGTTACTTTAGAATTGACGATGTAAAAGGGTAAATCGGGAACCTGACGCTCACGATCGTGAGACCAGAAAAGAGATCTGCAAAGTTGTAGAGGGAAATTTTGGCGGACATTCTTCCATGTTATTTGGATCATGCATTACCTCTCTTGTCCGATACTAAGTTACTGCTAACTTAAGTACTACATGATCATATCATTATTTCTAGTCGGTCCTGTTTACTGAAATATCAAATAACTGAATTCTTTTTCTACAAAATCCAGCGGACTCAAACATCACCGACTACTCGTAGCTTTGAAAATGCCGTCACTATGGCAACTTGGGCATTTACCTCGTCACTTGGACGATCTTACGTCTATCCTAAACCTAGCAAATTCGATAAATATTTTTAAAATTATTATTTTTAGCCCTTTTGTTTGGATCATCCGTTAGTGTCTGTTAGCTTTTCGCTTTCCTTAGGCTGATACGATATCGACGCGCACTTAACGTCTAAAAAGCACTCTCGGGTTTATTATTTGCCCTATATTATTATATTTTCGGTTCTTCGTGCTCCATATTATTTCGTCCTTCAACTTTCGCAGGTTATCAATAAAGCATCCCTCTTCCCAACGCTTCCCCGCTTACTTTGCATCCTCCCTTCTATCGTTAGCCTAGCCCAAAATTAATAGTGTTAAATATATCGCCGATTAATATTAAATGAATACACATGCTATAGTTTTTTTTAATAAAATAATATTTATGTAACTTATATTAAGATGAATTTTTAGCTCAAGACCGTCATAATTACCTTAAAAGCCGGTTAAAATGTACTTCTTTTTGATGGGACCAGTTGGACTACCAGGGAATTAGGATTAAAAAAGTGGCACTGACAACCGGAGTCTCCGATCAAATGTTGTACACCTTCTGGGAGATGGCGGACATGGACTTGTCCAATGGCCTGGATTTTGTTCCGGGTGGAAGTGTCTTCGCCCAGTTCACGCGAATCCAGCACAATCCGTTCAAGTATACAATCGAGGTAAGCTAACTTCCTTCATTTTCGACGTAATTAGCCGGATACTCTTTTCAAACGACTTTGCATCAGAATGAAATTGAATTGAGAAAGAAGCCTACATCAGATCAACATTTCTTTAATGAGTCTGTTTCGAATGGTATGTGGAATCATGACGTCGAATGGCAAATTCATGACTTCATTGGGCTGTTATCCGTGCAGATATATCTCGTTAGTCGAGTACCTCATACTTTCTGGTGCCTCATATGTCACCTCATAAACAGGACTTTGGAAAATTCAAAAGATCATATTTAGTGCCTGCAAGTTTTAAGCATACCAATCATTCAAAGCGCTACATTCAACAGCATTGCGAACATAATTACGCTTTGCTTTTGAGGATTTTGCGACGTGTTTCTCATGAACTACTCCAACTTGAATTCTCCCGCCGGCGTGAATTAATTCCTTTGAAGGTCATTTCTTCAAAATAAGGGTCATGAGTAATTGCGTAAAGAATTTATCAGATGAAACATCTTGCAATAGAGGTGGACCACATTTCAATGAGCATACCCATTAAATAATCCCATTGAGTAGAATCCCATTAAACCTTACGTCACACTATTGAAAATGTAAACATTTAACTCATGAACTTTATGAGTTCAAATATGTTGGTTTGTCAGCAACGGTGACTTTGCACCTTTCGGCAGATTCATCAAACGTTATATAATGAAAACGGCCGAGCCGAAATAGCCGGACCGTAAACTTGGTTGCGGTCTCGGCTATCCCGTTTTCATTGCTTCAAGACCGTAGGTACGTTCATTTTATATTAACAACGTTATATAATATTAACTTGAAATACTAGAAAAAATATTTTTAAAAATTTCATTAGTGCCATTTATGTGGTTTACTCGACAGCAAGTGAGCTGGCGAGATAAATTTATTCTTCGCATGACTTTTCTTGAATAAAACGTTACATTCATGTTTTCCGATTCCGATGAATATGAAATGAATGACCACAAATGACTTTCATTTTTCTAATATTCTCTGAAACGACTGTTTTCAATGATAGTTATTCCAAAAGTCGACCCTCGAATGGGTTGAATAACGGAAACGTGATAAAATACCACCAGCAGTTATTCATTCACGACCAGAGGTGATCATGGATCGAATTTCGCACATTACGGGCATTCATTATGCGATATTCTTCTAGGGAGTAGGTAATGGAGCTAGAGAATTTTTCGCATCCGTGGAAATTGTTTCTTTACGTGTTGTGGGAAGCCTTTGAAGTGAATAGGGACAAAGGGTCGAGCTTAATATTCACCCGACCAATTGAATGAAAGACGCATAATTTATTTTTTGATATCAGGCGGTTCCCCAAAGTCTTGCCGAGCCATTATCGTAACTTGACACCAGGGCTACATTGAGTGCTTATGAGATTGGGTTTGGAAACACTTATTTTTGCCCAAACGGCTACATTATATTATAATTTGAAAGTTAATGTGCCACATAGATTTAAAAAATTTGCAAAATAGTCGATTTACATTCCATTCTCCACGAAAATGGAAGATATCACATTTCAAATAGTTCATTACGTTTCCATCATTATTTGGTAGTCTCCCGTTTAAGGTTGGTTTTGGATGGACGCAAACTTAACAACCCCAAATTTCTTAGCCTTGCTCCAAAAGAAGCAACCTGGTCACTATGAAAATTCTTTTTTCAATTCCACATAAATTTTGCCTTCTTTTATTTCGTCCGAAATGCTTTTTTTCCTATCCCTATCTCACTTGCCAAACGTCTTTCGATCTATAAGTCTTCAATGTTCCATCATCAAACAAAATGCTCTACATACAAATGTCCTGCCTTCTTTGAATTTATCCCAGACATCCTCTCTCCCTCACCACAATGCCTAGTACTGCTTCGTTTGTTTTCGTCCATTTTACATTTTCCACCCTTTTCCACACCCACATCTCAAAAGTCTTGAATCTACGCCTATCTTCTTGTTTCATCGACTTCCGAGTCGTGCAATGGTGTATGGAGTTCAATGAATGCAGGGTTACGTTACAGCTTTCCACCATGTCATTGTTGTAAAATATATGCATACATCCATATTCTATGATCTTACTATGCAGGAACACGCTGAAAATACCCTCACTATTGGGCTTAGTTATTAAATTGGAAATGGAATAACGTCCAACTTAAATGGGCATTGCAGAAACGCATTTGAGACACATTTGAATGTATCTCATTTCTTAGTTACTCGTTAACACAGAGTAATATCGATTAAGCCTCCCAGTCGATAGCAAAGCATCCCTAGCTATTGACTCCAAACTCCCAGCCTAGGTGTTATTTTTGGGTTAATCTATGGTTGAAATTATTGACACGTGCTAATAAATGTGTCCTGGACGCAGGTGGAAAACAGCACCGGCCAGCCTCGTAAGGGCACAGTGAGGATCTTTTTGGCCCCGAAATATGATGAGAAAGGCCGTCGTCTTCTCTTCGTGGACCAAAAGCGATTGTTCATTGAGATGGATAAGTTCACGGTCTCACGTAAGTACCACGGAGCCTCCCGACTCAAATTAATTTAACTGAGTATAGTTTTTTTCTGTAAAGAAAAATTTATTCAAAATAATGACCACTATGCATTTCAAATTTGGGGGACGGTTTGCAAACGACCGACCATTTGTGATTACTTGGGACTTGTGTGCCAGCTGACACTGTCTATCAGCACATGCGGATTTTAATAATAAATAAATAAATATATATATATATATATATATATATATTCAAGTATTGTTTGATGATTGTTTAATATTGTTTTAATTTGCTTCAACCCATTCTGTATTATTCTATATTTATTTATATGTGATTTAAGGTCGTTTAGCAATAAATCGAAAGAAATTTGCCAATACCGGCTTGGCATTTAGATTTCAGGGAGGTAGTTCTAAATTTTTACAGTTTTGTATTATGTCCTATAAATTACTTGAAAACCACACAAATAAAGGATATCCGAAAAAATAGATAAAAGATTTGCTGAAATCAGTCTATAAGAAATTAACTTGTGCTCTCTGCTGTTAGGAATCGAGGACACCTTGTTTTAATAAGCTATATTGTTAGCAGTCGGCGCCCCTGCAATATAAGATTGTTTTTCTTCTTTTCAGATGGTTTTAGTATTGAAATTAAGTGATTAGCTTCTATTATTTCAAATAAGGTTGCCAAATGGAACGATTTGGATACTTCCCCGTAATTTTTGACATATATTTGTCTCCACTTTTGTAGAATATCGTTGGATAAATTACTTTCTATTCATATGGAAATATTTCAGATCATAGTGAGTAGTTAAACGAATATGTGAGTGGAGGGACAACTTAATTAAAATTACGTACACATTTTCAATAGTAGTAATTATGTACGATCAGAGTCAAGCTATCTGGAGGATTTAGAAGTTTTAAATTTATTGATTGTAATAGATGCTGTCGCAACAGATGAGATAAAATTTGCTGTCGTTAAATGTAAACTTAATTATTTCGCGGCGGTTCTAGGATGATAAATAAAATTGACTCCTCTTTATCACATCAGGCTAAAAACTTCACCAAAAATGTTTGGAAAAAGTGGCGATAAAATTATCAATTCGTTCACTGGAAATTTTAAGAATAGTTCTTTTGTAGAACTCTATGAACACGGGAAAGAGTCAAAAAATATTTTATTTAAAATGACGAAAATGGTTTATGTGGTGAAAATAAATACACTGATTGCATTGGTTAAGAAAAAAACGGAAGACTTCGGAAGGCGGTCGTCAATCAATCCTTGAATCCAAACACTGGTGATATATTTTCTATTGCTACGACTGCTGAATATTTTCAGATATTTTAAAACATATCCATTAGTGCATAACCGACGGGACCCATTATTTTAGTAACTAAACAAGCCTAGCTGCATTCGCGTAGCAGTCCAACAGAGAAGGATTTATTTTAAAGCTTTGGAGACTATTGTGAGGAATGAAATCATGAGTAATGTTTTTCCTGAAAATTAGCTTTAATTCATATCGGTAAAACCATTTTGTTGGTTAACAAATAAAAACATTTTTTGGATCCTTATCAAAGGTAGATTACTATGATTGTATGGCTGGATAATGTATTAATTCTCTGCAGTCAGTATTGTGTAGAAAAATATGTACTTTATGCATCAGTATATACAAATTCTTCCAAATCTGGCAAAGCCATATATTAAAAATAGTGAATAAATATTTTTCTTTTTTTCTCCATGCATTGTACATGTGTATTTTAAGTATATAATGGATCCTTATTTTTCGAAATACATTGCTTATATTGTGCATAGATTCAATATTTTCAATAATATAATATAATAAACTTCTTTTGAACATTTTCAATATAATAAATACACCTCTTTTTATCGAGTGTATAGTTTGGATAAATATTCCCACCATCTCCATACCAATTGAGTGTCTAATAGTGCCTAATATGTATTACTATGAGTATTTATATGCTTAAAATACAATATTTGTCAATAAATACCCCAAGAGTTTTGGAGGCCCCTGGGGATATCTATAGATACCCATAAGATTTGAGATAAAATAACTTTTATTGATATATTACAGAATGATTGATATTATTTTTTACTGAATGTAAACGAGATTCCTTTGGGGCTGTGCACCTTGGATCTTTTTAGTGCTATGTTTGCACGCACATTTCCATATTTGGAGTTCATAATATACATAGGTGAATATTTAAGCTCGCTCCTCGTGAATCGACTCGTTCTTTAGATTTCACTCGTCAGTTTTATGTCGGGTGGGCCACAAAAAAGTTGGCTAACGCATGATCCTTTTGTTTTCTTTTCGCTTCAGTGGGTGAATCACCAGCAATTACCACCATCGTGCGCAAGTCCCTCGACTCGAACGTCACAACTAATTATGAAACAACCTTCGCCAAACTAGAGACGCTCACCAGTGATGGAATGGGAACCCATCACAAGGATTTCTGTGGATGTGGGTGGCCTCAACATTTGCTAATACCCAAAGGGAAGCCTGAGGGCTTCCAGTGTCAGTTGTTCGTCATGGTATCAAATTTTGAGGATGATGAGGTAAGTAGTCACACGACGTCCCGAAAGAGGGATCTGGGAATGGATAAATAGTTGAGTTTGAGGGCGTCGCGATTGTTTAACCCAGGGTTTTATTCAAATTCGTGCGTACAGATGCCATTACAACATTCCCGGAACATGTCAATTACTCATCTTAAAATGAGTATGTCAATTACTTTGGCAGTAAACTGAGATGCTCGATTTTTAACTGCATGTTTCTACACCTAGCATCATTAAACATATACTTTCAAGCAACATTTCTTTAAGTATCGGGACTTAATCTGGATGAAGGGGAAGATAGGTTAATCATTTCAAAGATAGGGTTAGTAGAGCCCATAACTTGCTTTATACTTAAAAATTTGTTTATGAATTCATTCTCTCAAAATTATTTACAAATTGCCTGATTTGAATCGAATCGCTCGGATTTTCAGTCGAAATGCTTTCCCTTTCAATTAATGAATGTCTTTTTTTATGGTGAATAACAAGGTAAATATGCGCGAATTTTCAGATCGTACTGATTTACAGGCTGCCTCAGCTGATCTTTGTCCAAACGTTCTTTATTATGCACGTATTACCACATGTAAACATTTTGAAGTCCAGCGAGTAATCCTCTCCGTCGCTACTTTTCAATAGTCAATTCGTGCATTGCCCATTTATTTTTTATTTACAGGCGCTCGCAATAAATTCAAATATAGTTCGATGTAGGGTTTCTGTAAATTTTATTTTCCTATTTAAAATGCACAGATAATTTTATCTTCTCCTAAGTATTTAAATTAAATTTAGGTCTGCTAAAATTTCCATCGTATTTATTTACAACATCCTACTCTAGATTTTATATATATATATATATATATATATATATATATATATATATATATATATATATATATATATATATATATATTGAACTAGCTATCGCTCTTAATTTTAATTACTATCATTACTCGCTGACTAGGTTGAAGGATTTGGTCGGACTGGAGGATGCCTCGAATCGAATACTTATTGTGGAGTGCGCAACAAGAAATATCCCGATCGTCGCCCAATGGGATTCCCATTCGACCGCCTTGCTAAAGAAAACGTTCAAAGGCTGGAGGAGTTCATGACGCCCAACATGTCCGTCACGGATTTGAAGATTATTTTCAAGGAAGAGAGAAGGAAGCGGTGCCACGAGAAAACCACAATTGTCACCCCAAAGGTGGGCGGATGCAAAAAGAACAAAAAAGTTCCACCCCCGGCTGTATCGCTCGAGGTACAAGATCCCTCGGCCACCAGTTAAGGATCAACATAGGCAGATGGGTTCTCGAGAAACTTTCTCGGTCATTTTGGCTTGCATTAAATGTATTCTCAATTGGAAAAATTGCCAGATTCAATTGCAAATCGCAAGCCAGCATGGTTTGTTTGTACACTCAATTGTCTAAATAAAAGAGGTACACACGAATTATTGAACGACTTGTGTACAGAATTTTATTTCGTTTCGTCCTTGCTGCCTTCAGCCTTTAAACTTATTCATTGTATTGATGAGGCAACATTTAGCAATTATTTGCCCGTCGTTACAGGGAGGTTGCACGTTATACCACGTAAAAATGTAAACATGTAGTATCAGGAAAAAAACGTGACGACAGTTGACCTTATCCTTCACTAAATATCTACAGTATTAATCCGTTCTGTTTTCATAGGAGTAATAGAGTCCTGTTTCATCGATGCTATAAATTGGCTTCCTACTCTTAGGGACTGGATTCAAATTCCGGCGTTGGCTGAATCTTTCATTGGATTCCCAATCTCTACTTCGCTGCTACTTGGAAAACACTTCAAGAGAGTACGCCGTCCTTTTTGACGTAACTGCGTGACCCTTGGGCGTATTTTGTTAAGAGTAGGCTAATCCCGACGTCAGGTACTCATTCCGCGAACATCCTACCTCGGCCAAATTGCCCACCTATCCCTAATAGCACAAATTACCTCAGCTGCCGGTCGCCTTCCTTAGTAAGTACTGGTACTAAGCCAAAGGTAGGTCATCTTGAATTCACTCTTGCAGGGTAGGTATACAAGTTTCTTTCCATCTGCCACCATCAGGTTTCCTTTAAAATGATAATTTCCGAGGGATATTACGTATCACGGACACAGGAAGTGATTAAATACATTAAAAAATCAATTTTTTCCTCTTTCGTCAAATTTATCAATATACAAATGTACTTTTTCTCTCTGGGACCTAACTCCTGAAGGATATAAAATAGGTGAGTCATTTCCAACTACCGACCTTCGACGCAAACGTGAAAAATCTAGTTAATTAGTATTTAAAAGAAAGTTGATGGAAATGTAATCGACTCAGAACCTATGGCATTGATATCTGATGAAGATGTTTTCAGTGGTATTCTGGCTCCTCCTTACCTTGGGTGTCTTTTTGCCAGCCGAGATTCTATTAATCTTTAATTCACTGCATGTATCATTCATAGCATAATTACTCACCTCTTGTTAATGCCGGATATCGCAGCAGTCGGCTCCGAGTACTCTGAGGGCTCTTTGCTCTAACCTTAGGAGTTAAGAGTAAGCCAGCAAACCCGTCTTGCACGATGTTTTGCGCTCCTCCATCTTTCGTCAGAAACGTATTTTGCTTCGATTTTTTCTCCTTCCCCCTCAGTCTTGTCGCTGAGAGCACTTTCGTGCCCACCACGATGGGAAGGATCTTTGCTCCCTCACACTTCCCATGAAATCGGAATGGAATTTATTTCTATTGGTTCATATAATTTCAAAAAGGACATTTCCCGACATTGCACTGCCCTCTTTTGCCCCTACGAATGCCAATAGCATCAATATAAGAGTGAGGCAATAGGTGTGGGATCCAAGACCCCAATCAAACGCCGCATTCTGAAGAATTGAACGCCGCGAGCGACTCACTCATGATAATGGAACAATTCGCTCAGTAATGTATCAGGACCTGCCGCGAGGAGACAAGGAACATGGAATTTCCAGGAGGACGAAATTAATCTCGTTTGTATGAAACTTTAATATTATATTCAATTTTTATTAATTTATCTGATATTGGTGTGTAACGTTATGTTACATGAAATATATAAGCAGGGATGAATCGTTATTATTTAGCAGTCGTTCTTTTAATGTAGATTTTGGATGGACACTGACTGAACCACGCCACATTTCTTAGTCTTGACCAAAACACAACGAGCTCCTAAACCACAATAAAACCCTTCTTCATTTCCGCATGCATTCTATCTCCCTTCATTCTATCCTACATGGCTATCTTTTTCCTTCCCCTATCTTGTCTTCCTAGCTTTTCAAGCCATCCATCATCTTTTTCTCTGTCAGTCTTCAGTGTTCCATTTCCACTTAAAATGCTCTACATCCACCTTTCCCATCCACTTTGGATTTCTCCCAACAATTACCTCTCCTCCCCCACCATAACAAGTCCTTTCTTGTTTGTTTTTCTTTCTGTACATCTTTTCTGCCCTTCTTCACACCCAAATTTCAAAAGCCTCCAATCTACTCCTACCAACTTGTTTCAAAGACCATGTTTCTGTGCTGTACAAAACCACACTCCAGATCAAAGTTTGGTAATTTCTTAACATTATCATTCAACTTTCCTGTCATCAATTCCCGTCTTTCTTGTGAAAGCTTCTTTGGGCAATGCAATTTAATAGCTGAATGTGAGGTCTGAATCAACTGCTTGCCTTTTTTCTATAATTATAAGGCATCATAGTCACATGAAGTAGATGAGTACCAAGCATACTTTACACTTTCAGGCTTCACTTTGTGAAGTACCAAGCAGGCTATGACGGGATAGCAATGGATATTTCGACGCTCACAGGTTGACTCACTGCTTGGATATTTGATTAAGGTTAGTAAATTCCTCTTTTGCAAACTAAGCTACCTTCTTCATCAAAATCCTATTATTCTGTGGTTGAAAAATGAAAAAGTGAACCAAGGAAACATATAAATTTCCTTTTACAAGGAGAATAGCACACTGGGTTATGATTTTGAGCTTTGTGATATATCCCATGGAGGAAAAGGATTGATACCATGAACAACTCTTACTTTGAACCAGCCATTTTGATCATTGAATACTTGCCCTATTGGGGCAGCTGGCCAAACAATTATTCTATGGTTCCCTAAGTACTTTTCTGATTCATACTTACACAGAAAAAATCATATTCCACCCTTAAATCATAACAAATGATTATTTATGTTAATGATAGCCATAGAGTAATACATAAATACTTTTGTTAACAATAACAGTTACTAAAATTTAAATCAATTTGAAAAGAATCTCGCTGACCATTAGCCCAGCAAGAGACTGTAAGAATTGGAGTTTATATTTTTCAGAAGTAGAAATTTAAAAACTTGCTTTCGAAACAGTATCAACTTAATCTGATTTTAATTTTTCAATAAATTTATTCTAATTGTCTCCATTTTTAATTTTATAAATTCCTTTTCAATTCGTCCAAAAATTTACAGACATGTCACCTTGGATTTTTTATCTTGTGGTCTCAAATTTCTTTTCATTCTCACCTAGTATTTCTTTTAATATTCAAGCAATTATCTGGAGACACTGTAAGGTTTCAAAACTCTCTCTTAAAATTGACCATTATCTATCTCAGCTCGGAGGTAGCTCATTTAGTTGAGCGCTTGGCTACTGACCTGAGTGCCCTGGGTTTGAGTCTTGGACCATGCCACTGAAAACCCTTATAAAACAAAGTGGTCTGATATTTTAATTGCTGGAAGTTTGCCAAAAACTCCTAGAATCCTTTTGAAACTTTCTGAAACTTTGGGAAAGGAGCTACCCTTGATGTTTGAATGTTGCAGGCCTCGAGACTTGATTGTGTGTGAACCCTCCACTCACTTATCAAAAGTAATCTTGAGGCACTGTTTATCTGGGTCCTTGAATCATAATGGATTTTATATCTATATTTTGTGACACCAGTAGATTGTAGATTTTTTACTAATTCCAAAGAAACTGCGGGAGATGCCGCAACAGTAACTTTTAACTGAGCTATCTGCTAATGTGCATTTCAATGCAAAGACTTCAGAGTGTAAAAATCATTCGCCTTGACTGGGATTCGAACCCAGATCCCTCAATATCCGGTCGAGTGCTTTAGCCACTTAAGCTACTGAGGCATCCTGTTAAACTCTGAAATTTTGGGGCTTTTAAAGGAACAAGATGTCATATTTCGTCACAACATCTTGTTCCTTTAAAAGCCCCAAAATTTCAGAGTTTAACAGGACGCCTCGGTAGCTTAAGTGGCTAAAGCACTCGACCGGATATTGAGGGATCTGGGTTCGAATCCCAGTCAAGGCGAATGATTTTTACACTCTGAAGTCTTTGCATTGAAATGCACATTAGCAGATTTTTTACTAGCTGTCACTATTAATAAATCCACTTTTGGAGTGGTTACTCTGGTTCTCTAAGGTTTTAGTCCATTATTATTTTCCAGACATCTAACTCATTACATTTAGAATAAAAATATTTTATTGAAAAAACTGTTACAATTGATGATTGCCAACCCAGCAACTATTTGGTATGATTGAAAGCTGACATTGGGTCCAGATTTGGTATATTACACTTACAATTGGGTTAACACAAGGAAAAAGAAATGGTTTAGATTTAATTAAGGATATTTCTGGTGACCTGGCATCTCAATAGTGAATCCCAGAAAGCACCCAACACCCATGTCCCACGTAAATTCTTGATTTCGCCTACGGATTTGTATGTGTCTTCAAATCTGGCAGGCATGTGTCGATCAAAAATAGTTCATAGTATTCACCAAATCACAAAATGGGGAAGCTAAGAGTGAGTTCTGAATTTTATGTGAATAGAGATTGTTGTTAATTTAGACAGATAGTGACAGTGGCCGTGAATGTACTCAGGCAAATAATACGTATGAGTAGAAGTTTGCTTGAATGTTAAGGTTTTTTTTAATGCAAAGGGGATTGCGCAACATGAATACCTACCTAAAGGTCAGACAGTCAACATGGAGTACTACCCGGGGGTTATGAAACACCTAAGAGAGAGAATCAGGCAAAAATGGCCCAAACTTTGAAGGAGAAGCATGTGACTTTTTTATGCTCCCCAAACTAAAAACCCCACTCAAAGGAAAAAGATTTGCCACCATTCCAGAGATAGAGAAAAATTCAACAGAGGAGTTTATGAGCATTCTGGAAGAAGCATTCCAGGACTGATTGATTGATGTTGATTATAAAAAAAATGAAATAGTAGACCAGTAGCTGAAGCTACCAAAACAATACTTGGATGACAGTAGCATTAAAGTATATTGAAACAATTACTGCGGGAGG
Source organism: Hetaerina americana (assembly GCF_022747635.1). Taxonomy (NCBI): domain Eukaryota; kingdom Metazoa; phylum Arthropoda; class Insecta; order Odonata; family Calopterygidae; genus Hetaerina; species Hetaerina americana. The sequence continues at coordinate 51,722,193 of NW_027287095.1, forward strand.
TGTGACACATATTCTGACAGTATCAACCTTTTTATCAACCAATTTATCTTAGTGCACAATACAAAATATCATAATATTAGGGAAAACTAAGCATCAACAGTAAATTAAGTACCGTATTTTCCCATCGATAACGTGCTCGTTATCTATACAAAAATTTTCACATGATCGAGAAAATGACGATGCGGGTTATGGAATGAAAATTGAAAAAATGCAAATAAAGACATTTTTACACACACACATCCGATATAAATGTATTTTTACACACACTATGTATCATTTTTACGCGCATATATGTTTGTATATACAAATCCGTGGCCTCTATAAGCGCTCAAGATAACTATGAAGCCCTGGGCGCGCAGTATCCATACAAATTCATGATAACTACAACGTTCTGGGTGCACATTATACATAAGGTGCGCGTTATCAATGGGAAAATACCATGCCTAATACCATAAGATATTTGCGATTCCCCTTGGCTGGATCAGGTACGTTCAGTTACAAACCTCAGGCAGGCAAACTTGGACAACCAATTCTATGATTTGTCCAATTTTCCAGGTATTTTAACTTCCTGGCAAAAGAAGTGCCATTCCTTAGTTCATTTCTATTGGTGAGTGAACAAAAAAATAATATTTTCATTTTGTGATTATTCCTGAACTTCATTATTGTGTATTTGTATGAAATCATAAACTGAATAATAATTTAGCTTAGCATTAGTAGACCCATATTCATGCATGCATGATGTCTTATTTCACTTCAGTGTTACTGCATTTGATGAATTACATTAGAATGAAGTTCATTTTCATTCTTTTTTAATTAGTAGTCAACTCTTAAAAGTATATTTTGGCTTTACACGGAATGAACACTGCTCCCTTGCTTAGCCTTGTTAAATAAAACACAACCTTTTAGGTACAATAAATTCTTCTTTAATGTTATATACATTTTACTTTCCTTCATTCTATTCAATATGCTTACCCTTTTCACCCCTAATTTCCCTAACATTCTCCCCTCTATCATAGTCCTCAACATCCAATTGCCAATCAAAATACTCTGCATCCATTTTTCCTGTCTCCTTTGTATTTCTCCCTACAGTTCTCTCTCCTCCACAACCATACCTAGTGTATACCATGCTTCCTTGCCCATAAGGTACATTTTTCTCACTCGCAAATTGCTCTAAAATCAGCCTGAATCTTATGGACTGAAGGTTTATGGTACCACTTTGTCTTACAAGACGTAAGCAAATTTGTTGAAAAAATGCCTATTATCATATATTTTTTCCCTCATTAGCTGTAGAAAATGATTGCCTTTATTACAAATTCTGATGATTAGATGTTTTTGAACCAGTAGTAAGCAATAGATTTTTGATGTTTCCATGACAGTACTTCATGAAAGAATTCCCAAATAAATCATAAATGTATGCAAGTAGCATGTTTAGTTTCATCTGACATGTGGTACTATTGTCAAACTTATATGCGCTGGACTGTTTTCTAATTAATGAGGATGTCACCACTTTGTTAATTCATTGTATCTGTTACAATAAACTTGAAGTCCACTCAAACTTAAATATGCACCATGCATGTCCTTCATGGCATAATATGTTCCTTTCTATTTAGTGTACTGTTTATCTGCCTTGACACACAGGAACTAAATGTTGCATAATAAATTAAAATTATAATAACCTCATGGAGTCTTAAGAGAGAAGACATACGGTATTTCTGAAATGCAAATAATGCACAATGTGAGTGCCCTGATTATGGAAAAAAATGTGCAAAGAAAGGCATTTTAAATCATTTTGCAGGCCTAGTCGGGTTCGGCCAGTAAATAAAATGAATCAAAGTCAGATTTGTCCTTGCTTTTAAGTGATTCTAAGATTCAAGTGTATTTATGATTTGGGTAAATGGAGATAGCTAGATCAATCACCTAAATTCAAAAATCATGCGGTGACCATAAAAAACCAGACCAAAGTATATGCTAAATCTATGTTGCACTAGTAAGGTAAAAGAGGCTTACATTGATGTTATAATTGTGAAGTGTGATGCCTCTACTGGGCTTACTGCCATGCGTATCTCTACATTTGGTATAAAGAATGTGTAATGTAAATGTAAGCTGTAAAAAAGATCGTTTTTTTAAAGAAGTGTTTTCAATGATATGGGATGCTACCCTCAAAAAATTGTACCCTGGTAACTAAACTTGATGCTAAACCTATGAATATTTAGGAGTGTTCCCTCTTCACTCAGAGGTACTCAAAAAACTGAATTAGATAGACTAATACAAGAAAAAAATCATCTCTGAAATTGAAAAACAGTTGGCAGAGAATGAATGGGCAGCCTAGTAATTACAGAAAAACAAATAAAATAGGAAGTTAATGTTGTGCCTTGATCCAGTAGATTTAAATTAAACCTAGGTAAGCCAGTTTTATAACATATTAGCTGAAATGGCTGAAAACTTTGTGGCAATACAAATTTCTTTGTTTTTGACCAGAAGCAGGGTTTTTATCAAATTAAATAAGGTCATGACTTATCTCTAAAAGGTACATTTTCCAGCTCATATGGCTGTTATAGATATTTGAGAATACCTTGCAGTATCTCCTGTTGTGTGCTAGAAAATTTTCCTAGAAATGCAAGTGAATATTTTAGTGATATTGCTGGTACTACTTGGGTTATTAAATAACCCCTTATGAAAAAAATGAAAAACAAATTATTTAGCTCAACACACTTTTTGCAGTATTTCTCCAACTTTTTTAAGCCATCCAAATAGTAGGATTCCAGAAGGTCCTCAAAATAGGTATCTGCATTGGCGATGACCTCCTTGTTCAACTTGGATTGTTTTCCGCCGAGCCATATTTTTAAGTTTGGAAATAAAATAATGTCTCTGGTAGAAAATCTGATGAATATGAGGGATGTAGTAATAGTTCAAGCTTTAATTCCATGATGTTTACCATCAAAATCGTGCAGGTGTCGGCTTGTGCATTGTCTTGATGAAAGAAAATTTTTTTCTTTTCCAAAATAGGATGTTTTCCTTGATTTCTTCACTCAACCAGTGCAATAATGATGGAGTATACTCTCCATTTGTTGTTGAAATGGTTTTAGCTGACATCATGACTTTTGAATCATATGAGATAAGGAAATACCCGAGACAGTATAAAATGGAATGAAGGCCCACACTGTCCTCACGTAAATGACTTAGCATAAAATGGGGTATATGCAAGCAAGCAAACTCCAAAGAAAAATTTGGAAGGTTTGGAAGGAATATTGAACAACACCAGTGAAAGTTTTGAATATATCACCTGCAGAAATATTGTTTAGCCACCAGTCATGCATGACACTTCCTTTGATGATGTAGTCATTACTTCAAAGGACACAGATAGAAATATATGTTCTTATATTAGTTATATATGTTCTTTGCACTGAACAAAGGAAAGTAAAAGAGTATGAGGACTCATACTTTGACAAGGCAGTGAAAAGAAGGAAATATGTCTTCAAGGAGAGTGGCCGTCAAGTTACAAATAAAAGGATGTTTGGCAGCCTTGAGTTATGAAGGGTAGAGACAAAAACCAAAGCTCAAGGTGGTTATTGTGGGAGACAACAGTCACTATTTATATCAGATCAATGCCCGTATCAAGCTTAGGAGAGAGTACCTTATATTAGAATATGATTTGAAAGTAATTCAGGAGAGTATCAGTGAGTCAGTCACCACCACAAATTGTGTATTGAAAGAAATAATCTGTAAGGAAATGAAAGGCAGACCAACAGTTATAAGCCACAGCTAAGTAAGAGTAGAGTCAGGGAAAACATATCATAGTGATGAGGGATTAGAATGTGACGGTAGGCAAAGGGAGAGGTGATGATGATGTGGGGGACTATGGTTCTAGGTACGACTAGGGTCCTAGGTACGAGGAATGACCGCAGTGAGAAAGCAATTGAATTCTGCAGGAGACAGAGGTTAATCATCACCAACAATTGGTTTAGACACCACAAAAGGCATTGGTATACATGCTAATGCCAGGTGACTCAGAAAGGTATCAGTTAGATTATATTTTGGTTAGGCTCAGATTTAGGAACAGTGTGATCAATTCGCACAGCTTCTCAGGAGCTGATGTGGTCTCGGATCACAATTTAGTTGCTATGAAGTGTAGCTTGTCCGTATCTAAAGATAAAGTAGGGGCAGTAGATTAGGAGATGGAATGTAAAAGCATTTACTAGATTGACAACGATGGAGAATCAGCTGGCTGAAAATAAAATCATGAATGAGGGAAGAGAGCTGAGTACTATTGAGGAAAAATGGAAATGTATCAAAAGCAGCTAAATAAACTATAGGAACTGTTATTGGGAAAAGGACAAGGAAACCATGGATCATGGATTAGATGATCAGGAAGATAGTTGAGAGAAGGGAATTAAAGAATATAAATGCAGACTTTGGCAGAAGGAAGTATAAAGAGTTAAATAATAAATTGAGATGGGTAACGAATAAAGCACAAGGGGATCGAGATGGTGCGGGGGCTAACATACTGGCTTCCCACCCTGAGGGCACGGGTTTAAATCCCGGCGGTGTTGAATATTTTTCAGAGGTATCTCGATCCCTACTTGAGGTGTTTCGTGGAGGACACTTTGAGTGAGTACGCCGCCCGTCGGATGGGACGTTAAACTGCGGACCCCTTGGTGCCTTTCGTAAAGAGTAGGCTAATGCCGATGCCGGGTTTCCCTCCACCCTTCATCCTTTCCTGTCCATCCCCTATGGTGCAAATGACCTTAGCTGTCGGTTGCCTCCCCTAAAAACTACTACTACTAATAAAGCACAAGAAGCATGGTGGAAGGTGCAGTTGAAGGATATGGAATCTTTGCAGAGGAAGGATAAAATTGGTGCACTATACAGCAAGGTTAAATCACTATCCGCATGTAAGAAGGGAAGATCTGTGCTGACAGTTAGAGATAAGTCGGGTAAGATAATATTTGAAACAGAAAATATCCAAGAGAGATGGAAGGAATTTATAGAAGAACTGTATGGTTAAGAACTTTGGCAAACAAGTTTAGACATAGAAAAAGAGCATGACAGAGGAAGATAGCTTAGGTCCAGGCACACTCAATAATCAGATAGAAAGGGCTTTAAGGGAGATCAAATCAAATAAGCCCATGGGGTCGATAACTTTCCTGAGGGACTACTGAAAGGTTTAGGAAAATGTGGAATGAAGAGTCTATGTGGACTAATTCGTAGCATCCATGAGAAAGGAATCTGTCCGAAAGACTTTGCGAGATCAGTTTTGGTTCCTATTCTAAGAAAGGTACAGGCTACATCATGTGGGGAGTACAGAACAAAAATTTTGATCTCCCATGCAACATAAGTTGCTCTTGGGATCATCAACCAGAGGATAGAGAGCAAGGCAAATGATTACTTAGGGTGTGATCAGTTTGGGTTTAGGAAGGGGGGAGGCATATACAATACCATTGCAGTATTGAGATCACTAATCTCGAAGAATATAGAATACAATCAGAATGTATTTACCTATTTCATAGATTTAGAAAAGGCATTTGATAGAGTGAATGGGGAAAAAGTAATGACTATTTTGCAGAAAATAGGAATAAATTGGAGAGACAGGAGGCTAATCCACAACCTGTACTTGTCTCAGAGTGATCAGGAGCCAGTGGAGGATGGAGAGCCCAAATGGGCAGTATTAGCAAGAGGTGTAAGGCAGGGTTGCCCATTATCACCTATACTGTTCTATGTATATGTGGATGAAATGATTAAAGAGGCATGGGAAGAATTGGAAATAGGAACGAAAGTCGGCAGGGAATTCATAAAATTAATGGATTGATATGCAATTTGCATATAAATCTATAAATGAACTCTTCAGGGAGTTTTCCAAAGTCTCCATGGAATATGGTGCAGTGAATTCCTTGGACCATGCCAATAAAGTAATGAATAAGGTCATCCCAAAAAAGTGCATCTTTGTTTCTTTCGATGTACACAACTTTTTCACCAACCCATGGAAGCTGTGAACCTCACCAATGACATCATCCTCTGGAAATCCATCCTTAATGTCCTTCTCTCTCATCGTTGAGTATGCCTGGATCTAAGGTATCTTCATCTATGTCATGTTTATTTTCTGTCTAACCTTGTTGGCCTAAGTTCTGAACCATACAGGTCTTTTATATATTCCTTATATCTCACTTGGATCTCTTCTGAGTCAACTATTATCCTAACCAACTTATGTGTACTCTAACTGTCAGCACAGACTTTCCCTATTTACTTCCCGATAGTGGTTTAACCTTGTTGTAAAGTGCATCAATTTCACCCTTCCTCTGCAAACTTCCCATATCCTCGCTCTGCACATTCCACCATGCTTCTTTTGCTTTATTTGTTGCCCTTCTCAATTTATTATTTAACTCTTTGTATTTCCTTTCTCTGTGTTTACATTCGTCTCTCATCTATCTTTCTAATCATTTCCTTATACTTTTCTCTTATATGCATAAAATATGCTTATATATACAGTCACGCACATATATACGAGTTTATGTAAAAAGCAGGGATTTTGTGGTGTATATGGTACTTTTTTATCTGTACGCCAATTGACTACAGCAATAAGCTAATTCCAAACGCCGCCAATGAATGCTCATGTCACGTGGTATCCAAGTCGTCTTGCTTGCCTTACTTTTAGCGTATCCCTGACTACTGCTATATACCATATTCGCCATATTGATGTAGGATGTAGACAATTGCCACTACAATGGCGAAGGTTGAGCCCAGGAATGTTGGTCCGCTACTTCAAATGCTTCGTAACTTTCTTTTAGGGGTAAGATTGATGGTGTTTATTTTTAGCAGTTAAAACTAATATCTGAGCCGTTGTCCTAAAGTATAAGGTTGACTTTCAGAGGGAACACACTACCCATTTACGACACCAAGATTACATCTCCGCACGAACCCAACCATTGCCTAACTTGCCCGATGGACCTGCTCATAAATTATCTATGAATTATTACTATTCTCGAGACGGAAGACGAGAAGTGAAACTTCCTACAGTTTTGGCAAGTCAAACTGGGCAGAAAGCAATTTCTGAGGGTACTAGGTAACTGAAATATGTCGCTGTACCTCGCCGCAGTATCTAACTTCGCCAATTACTAAAATGCAATTCTTTACAGTGAAACCAAAGATGTGGCCGTTAAGAAGGCACCGACACCTGGAGTCATGTTTAAATGGGACTAGATAAAAATTTGTTAGTGCTTCTGGTAATGTAACTCTTAGATAAATAAAGCTTTTATTGTTTTCCCTCATCGCTTTGATGATATTGCTGGATACTCCCGCACAAATTCTGTATTTATTATTCTTACCGTTGGATTTGTTATTGAAACAGCGGCCTGTGTGGGGTATACTTCGACGTGAAATTTTATAACTTAGTATAATTTGCAATTTGGTTGTTGCACGACGCCTAAGAAATTCTATTGATAAATTATTCCCAGAAATGAGAATCGATGATTTTAAAGAGCCCATTTAAATATTGTTAATCTATACCTCTTGTGATGGTGTGCTTTCGTACACAGAAAAGTTAGTGGATACCAACAGATTTTGGTCCCTTTACATAGGAAGTTGGTCATCGAATAGTTAAGTAAATATCCGCACATTTGACACTCTTAGGCAAACCTTTTAGATCCGAATCTTGTCGGATTGATAGTACTAAAGGAATTCTCTCCAAAGGGTAATCTTTCAAGAATTGATCCTTATGAAGATAAGTTTTAACCAAATGGTAGTTAATTATTAAGCTGTGAAGAATAACCGTTTGTGTTTGCCTTGTGCTCACATTTACCATAGAGTGCATATCAGAAACATGTAGGTCATGTGTTATCAAGAACAAGTGGACCTATTGAATTAAATACACACCTGAGAATTTAATAATTTCGTTGGTCAATCTCAACAAGTCTGTAGAGGAGCTTAACTATATCTTATGAATGCCACCAATTGCGTAGTAGACTGCAGAACCGGTCCCATATGTGAAAGTCAATTCAAATAAAATGAAGTTGAGTTTCTAAATAGGAAGGCTAAACATTTAAATTTGAAGGTGTAAACATTGTACTGCATGAGGATTGAACTTAAATGAAACTGGATAGAGTTGTAATGTTAAAAGAAGACTTGCAACAAGGTAAGGAGGAGTTAACACTATGAATGGAATTTATGACTATTTAAAAAAAATATTAGTTGGAATGTGTTTGGAGTACAGTTATAAAACTTGGCCTTTGAATGAAGTCAATAAGCATAGATTGAAAGCCTTCGTGGTGGATTTGGAGCAGGATATATAGGATGAAGTTCTAGGAATAGTTGGAAAATTCATTAAAAGAAATATGATAATCTATGAGCAGGCCCATAGGACAGGCGGTTGTTGGGTTAGTGAAGAGATATACTTATTCGTGGTATCATCAATACTTAGTATGTTTTCTCTAAAATTCAATCTCACACTTAATGAAAATGGTTAAATCATGGTTTTATAATGCTAAAAATATTATCTATCTAACCCTTATAAGAAAGTTGAAGCATTTGAAGTAGAACCCCCAACAATTCAAGGTTCTGATTTTACCTGTGGTGGCATTCTTTATCTCCATGGTTGAGAAACTTTAATGTTGGAAGATATAGCAGTTGAACCCTCCTATGTGTTCAAATGAAGCATAAAGATATTCAGTCATTATCAGTTACCTTATTTACCATCTTACAACCCCTTGTTTAGTGTATTAATTCTCAAATTTTTGAGGATACAGACTCAAATCAAGTAATGAATTCAGGGTGGCATGTGAGAAGGCTATCCCTTGCCAAATTGATCCGGATGGTTTATCTAGGTATTGTTTACTGCCTTTTAAAGTCTTGGTAAATGAATGCTGGTTATGCTTTCGTTTTTATTTTGGACCTCTTTAAACCATGAATGATGAACCCAACCATTTTATCCCATTAATGCTATACCTGAAGTGCATTAGGTAACAATTTATGTATACCTACTATAACAGATTTTGCTGATGCATTTATCATTTACATTGCATGTCTCTCCCCTTGGATGAACGTGCATTATTTCAAATATGCATAACATTAAGGCCTTTTGCCATGTTAGTCATTTCAAAGATATGAGCAAAATTTTAGGTGTATGCATCAATTTGCAGTCTTTTACCATGCATTCATTTTCAACGAGATGGACAGCATTTGAGGTGTAATGAACGATCAATTTGATGTTTTTTCCCATGTAATCCTCTTCAATGGCATACATGATGATTTATGTTTATAACACATTGAAGTACTTTCCTATGCAATTCCCTTCGGTGTGATTGAAAGCATTTCCTCTGTACCTCCTCTAATGGATGTTGCAAATTAAAGAGATGAAACTGCATACAATGGCTGGTGGAAGGGCATTAATAGTTTGCTGCGTACCTATGTTAGAGATGAATTTCCTTAATGAATGCTGAGGAATTTTTTACCTTTCATTTTGAAATCTGTATTGATAGTTTCACAAAAATGTCAGATGTGCATACTTAATGAACAAGCATGAGGCAGGTAATTTAGAGACTTCTGTTGTGAAAATAGCAGGTACAAGGTAAAGAATGTGGTGTTCACCAGTAATGAAGTGCAAATGTGTAAGAAACTTGCTCCACTAGTTTTGTCATGATGAGAGAAGGGATGAAAGTAAATACAATAGGACCTAAACTCTGGGTTAAATTATTAATGTAATACCAGTACCACCATTTGGATTTGGAAGAGGTGAATAACGTATAAGATGTATACTAACCTATAAAGTATAAGTACCAACTTCATCTACATTGTCTGCAATCTTGCTCACTTCCTCCATAGGTAGTAGTAGATTTTAGTTCATTGGTAACAATTAGCAATACCTATCAACTACTTCCTGCTTAATATATAAATTGTCATTATTGTTTACATGACATGGAAATTCTATAATCTTTAAGAAGCTAACTGGCTGAAGGCAGATATGACACAAACACATTAATGGGCTAGGTAGGCCACACTCACATCATTCCTATTGTTTTTACTTTTCATTTCTATGATTAATGTTTCATTATACGGTTTTATTTTTATGGCTGTCTTATTGTGACCTTTTCTTCTGAGGTATATGATTAAGCATAATTACCCTTTGCACGAAAAATATGCCTTAACACAAATTTAGAAATGTGTGATCATAAGTGACAGTAAAATGCTAGGACAAGTGCTAAACACAGGTTGATGCAGCATTCACACACCCTGGGACTTACTCTTTACTTGTCATTCCTAAAAAACATCACTTGATAAGTAAGTCATATTTTTATAATATTTTTTGCTTATTATCTGAAATACTTGATATGTGAGGTTCCACTGTATGTCATTTAGATTTTATATAGTACTCTTAAATGCAAACTGTAAATATAGTTATCAGCCCAAAGGTCAGTTTGATAGGTGAGGGTAGACCTACCCAATACTAAGATGCCCAATGGTTTGTTAAATTCCCACATCAGGCTAAGGGAGGGGGGTCCTTTCCCTGTGCCGCCTATGATTTCCCAGGAAATTCTTGTACTAAAAAAATCACATTGTGTGAAGCTGAGGGTGCTCAGGAATCAAACCTGGGGTCCTCCAGTCAGTAATGCAATTCTGTTGCCTTGGACTATTTCACCGGGCTTGTAATGTACTGCCAACAAAGTCATCATTCAGTCCTATGGTATTCAACTGCAGAGTAGGGCAGGAACTTGTTCACAGAGAACATCAACTGAATTTACTGTAATTTATGAACAAACTAAAGAGAGGACCCACAGTATTCTGGTAAATGAGAAATATCACAGATCTGTGGATATATTTACAAAAATGTTTTTTATACTTTGAATTCAAATACATCTTAAGAACATGTTTATTTAAGTTTCCACACAACATAATGTTTTAAAAAGGAACAAGAGGCTGGTATATCTGAGGAATATTTACCTCCACCATACAAAAATATAATATTCTTGAAAGCTGATATTAATTACAAAATATAACTCAAAAAAATATGCACTAAGCCTAATTTTGTTGGCATATTATGGATGATAAATTGCCCCTTCTTCAATGAGGAAATCATAGAGCTTGCGAGTTTTGTTCACATCAATCTTTATCAAAGAACGAGCTTGAAGAAGCCGAAGACCACCTTCTTTAATACATGCTGCAACTAATATGTTCTTAAATTCAATGAAACTATTAGGTACCAAACGTGCAACTGAGCACAATTCACGTTCCTTGGCACTAAGTTTATTGCAACCTGGAAGCTTGGATATATTGAGAGGAGGAGCAGGACGCCTTGACTGGTTGACCAAACATGGGAACTTAGCTGCTCTGCCATCGCATGCATTTTTCCAATTAGAGAATGGATTTAGTAAATATTTTCTTCTTTCCTTTAAAAATTCTTCACGGCGGTGACAGTACTTTTTGTACACTGATGACACATGAAAGTTTGTCAAACCATTCCTACGAAGCTCGTAGAGCTCATTTAGACTCGCTCTAAGATCTGCTTCCAACTTCATGCCTTCAAGCAATTTGTCCATCTCTAATCCACTTAAGAACCGAGTTAACTTGGTTAGAGTCTTCACCAATTGGGAATTCATCCCATGGCATGATAAAAATTGTCTGTCCCCAACACGATTACCCCACTGAAGATTTGAATCATCGTAGCGACGCAACCACAAAAAATTTTTTTGTGGGTGGATAAGGCCATGCTCTTTAATGATTTCATGGCACCATTTCCTTTTAATCAGGCGCTTATTGTAATTATCCACAACTGCAAAAACCAATTCCCTCCCCAGTCTCCATTCTTCAGAACTCCATCCCTGAACTGGTTCATGCATGAACTTTGGATCTAAGCTGGTAAGTATGTGCTCTGCATCGTTATCATAATCTGTCTGAAAGTCTCCTCGAGGAGCATTATAACCAGAGAAAGCACCATAAAGAATAGATGTTGATGTGAATCTAGGAGGATCGTGTAAATTAGCACGATATGCAATATATGGTGGATTAATCCTGAAGTGGTGATCATTCTGATAAGCTCGCAGATAATGCTCCTTTATTTCTTTTGGACTGCGCATTGAGCCCATAGATTTAGAGACATTAACCCAATCATTTGGGCCAAACTTAAGAAGGGCATCCAAGAGATCTAGCTCTTCAGCAGCTGTCCAGCCTACTTCCAACACTGGCAAGTCAACTCTCATCATGATGGTTTCATGATTATTATGATGACATTGGAATTCAACGCCCTTTGCAATGCACTGCTGACATATTATAGTATTTTCTGGACATTTTAGACAATAGCCGTACACATCATGTAATTGTCCCTTACAATAACAGCATGAAACACTGGGTGGATGATTGCTAGCCATATTTCCCAGGGATGGAAATAACCTGAAAAAATAATGTCAATGAACAATTTCTCATCTAACTCAACATTATATAAGATATAACATTAATTACAAAGCAGGATAAACATTCGATAGGGACCCAAAATTACGAAAACAATAAAAATTAGTCAAATGCACACTTTAATTAAATTTCCATTTTAAAAAATTAATTGAAAAATGAATGAGAATTTCATGATAATACCTAAGAAGTCATGACAAAGGTGGCAATATTGAAGGCAATCACAAAAATTCCTTAAATTTTCCCATTTGGACCATACATTCCGTAACTGCAAAAGATCAAGGTAATTACTGCAGCACCTTAAGACACTATAGTACCTGCTATGTCATTGCTCACATAGAATTGAAGGGCCCATGGAAAGATATCGGAAGGGAAATGTAGAGGAATAAAAATAATAACCAATCCTCTCATTCCTCATTTTTAAAACATAAAATAATTTAGCAGGTAAGGAAGCACATCTCAATCAGAATGACACTAACTGATTTGATGATCCTCCTTTCACTTGATGTGAAATATAAGACTTGACTGGTTACAAGAAAAATTGCCAACTCCAGGGATAATACCGTAAAAGACAGTTCAGAGCAGATCAGTGAATGATATTTTTAGCTCCATGTTAAATAATTCTCTTGGAACAGACTTAAACTAAAGATGCAAAGCTTATCACAAAGAAGTTACCATTACGGTACGATGCTCATGGTGATTTTTGTACGGCAAGATAAAGTACCAAGATATAAAGAAGTTTCTACCTCAATTTTTTATGTCCTACATTAAGAACAGGTTCACTCAAGCAAGGAGACGTCCCAGGAATGATGTCATGAAACTTTCTTGATTTTTTCTTTGAACCGACAGCGTCAGATAGAAATGTGTTGTGGTCTGCGCACCTAAGCCCAGGACCGAGAAAGAAACACAATAAAATATCAGGTGGAATACAATCCTTAAAAGATATTTCTCTACTCAGATATGATTGAGTAACATAAACCAGCTCTGTGGTTAACTAACCTTTGTGGGTTACTATTTAGTAGGTCTGACACTTAAACTTTGGTCAATCATTGATCTATAGTTATCAGTCATTACTTCTTAAAATTTTTGTTAGCTATTTTTTCTAAATTTTCGCGACCGAAAGTTTTTAATGTGTTTCTTTCTAAAATTCAATCCCTCTCCATTAAAAAAAATCACACTTTCGAAATTGGCTCGGCCAACTTTGCTTACCTCTGCTCCCCCTGAATATGCGCAACTTAAAATAAATGACTAGCGGAATAGGTGACGAGAAGCGGGACTTTGTGAAGTGAGGCACAGTTAATTGGGTATGAGTAATCAGAGGATATTTTTCTGCTATGGCTGGTAATGTCTTATTTATAAAATAAGCATTTTCATTAATACAAGTATTAACGCTCAGTAATTTTTGATAATGCCTTTGTTGTCACAGGTGACTGAAAGAAAGTAATTGGTACTAGTTATGGAAAGTTTCATGCGGACGAAGTTCTTGGTGTCTTTCTGCTCAAACAACTTCTGGAATTCGAGGATCCAATCATCAAAAGGTAAAAGAATATAATTTTACTGGAATAAATGTTCACAAGTTGTGAAAATCATCACGTGATCATTCTTATCGTTTCTTGCTTGAATGTGTGCGAGGAAATGCAGTTATTACATTCAATTCAGTGATATTTCCTTGGTCAGTGCCATATTTATCAGCAGTTTGTGTTGTACATAATATTTCGGAGCGTTAATTTTGCAATGAAATGTGAGCTGTAAAATTTAAATTTTGAGAAATGTTGAAAAATAGTTTGTGACTATATATGTACAGTATTAGATATTTTGGTACGTGTTCGGGACAAAAGATTATAGAAAATGAAAAGAGGGTTCGACAGCAATTGATCTCTTTCGGCAGAAAATCCATCGTTTTATTTAAAAATGAAAAGTAAATAGTGCGGAAACTCATGGATGTAATCTTTTGAAATTCCTCAACTGAGGTTATATTCGTCTAAATTATCTACCGTAATGCCCATCGGTAGAGTTGCCATCTTTAATATGACCTCGCGGATTGGTCAATGTGCTATGGGGTAGAATGCGATTTTTCAATTCGCCCATGATTTGAACTGGCCGTATATGTTGAGTGATATATCTATAAATGAAGCCAGCCTTCAGCCTTTTTAGTCCAGAGAGTATGAGGCATTGAATTGCTTCTTAAGCATTATTTTATTGGCTAATTAGTCTCTCCTTGAATTGTGAGTTGATGACCTCATTTTACCTTTTCCCTTGTTCCGTTATCGAACTTAAAATTGTTGTAAACAACTGTGGCAGTAAATACAGTGCAGGCATTGATGAAATACCTAACTTTATCATCCGGCTTGGTTTAATTTAATTAAGGACCCTTTGTTGCATCTCATTAATGCTTCCTTAATCAAGGGTATCTTCCCCTCCATGTTGAAAACCTCAAAAGTCATTCATCTTTTTAAGAAAAAAGGCAGTCCTCTGGATCTTGACTCATATAGACCCATGGCTATTCAAAACCAACTCTCAAAAATATTTGAAAAATCCAACTATCACCGCTAGGTTCCATACTTAGAATCCTTCGGTATAATGACCCCATATCAACATGGCTTTCGATTGAACAAATCCACCACATCTGCCATATATGATGCAATTAATCATCTACACAGTGCTCTGAATGATAAATTTAATACCTGCACTTTATTATTTGATTTCACCAAAGCCTTTGATCAAGCCAACCATAATGTACCCTCTGAAAAATTACATAGGATTGGTGTTAGAGGCTCACCAAAACAATGGTTGATGTCAAATTAACAAGACAGGGTTCAGCATGCTATGATCTATAAAGATGGAGTGAAATATACTTCTTCCCCTAAAATAATCAATCAAGGTGTTCCCCAGGGTTCCATCCTCGGGCCCACACTCTTTCTAATATATATTAATGATCTACCCAATATATTGAACAGCATACCTGGCAGTTATCTCATTTTATATGCTGACAACACTAGCATTCTGATTTCCTTGGCCTTACCCCAACAACTCCTTCACAGTAGCAGTCTTGTAACCCAGAAAATTCATTCAGGGTCTATAAACAATTTCCTCAAAATTAATGCTGATAAATCATAGTAATACAATTTGCTCATAAGAACACGCCATCCCAAGTGTTGAAAATACCATTAGAAGGTAAATATTTGCTTCAGGTTGAGTCAGTGAAATTTCTTAATACACTTTTAAATTGTCATCTTTATTGGGATTCTCCTATTGATATGCTCAATCCACTGTGTTTCTTAATCCAGACAGTCCACTTTGCTGTTTCTAATCATGTTCTTCTCTCACTCTGTTATGGTTTGTATTATTCTCATATTGTTTCAAATGTTGTTTTCTGGGGTTCATCCCCACAGGCTATATCCATTTTTAAATTACAAAAAAAGTTGTACAATTGATAGCTAATGTTAGATACGATGCCCCTAGTCTTCCATTATTTAGGCAGTTTAACCTTTTACCTCTTCCATGTATTTATATTTCTACTGCTGTAGTGTACACAAGAATGGACCTGTGGCGGCTCGACCCTGAATTATCATTGAGCACCATTGCGAGCGTGCCTTCGCCGGCAAGTGTTTTGGGTTCCGGCATTCGCCACCAGGGTCCGCCGCCATGGCGCAACCACGCCGCCAGAGCCACTCTCGGACTCTCTCTCTCTCTGACTGGCTCTGGACTGTCACGTGCGTCATCGTGGTCAATCAAAGGACGCTGCTTCCTGGTGAACGACTCGTTTCTGGCTTCGCCACCGCACGGGCGAATATTTACTGAATATTTACTGTTCGATCATCTCATCAAGGCTGTAATTTGCTGAACACAATAAACATTGTTAATTGTTAGGAGGTTTCATCATTTCCACCGCGATTCCTCCTTCAGACCTAAAGACTTTCCCTACTAATGCTGACGGTCGCAATAACCAGTACCCTCAACATAAACAATCTACACATCAATTTTGTGTGCACAAGGTGCACATATCAAGGGCTCAAGAACATGGGACTTATTTTGTTCAATAAACTTCCTTCTTTTCTGAAATCTAATATGTTTTTAGTGATCTATAAGAGTAAATTAAGATATTATTAATTCAAAAGAATGTTTTATAGTGTGGATGAATGCCTGTCTTATAATTGATGGAGGTGTCTGTATTTAGCTTGAATTGTATCCTCATGTTTCTATTGTTTTACTTACTTACATGTACATTCTGGTTTTAAAAAACCTATTATTGATCCCACATATCATATTTTATTTACCGTTGTATTTAGCTCCAAGTAGTATAAATTTTAACTAGTGTTTTTAATTCATGCCCTCTCACTTTGATGTTGATGTAAGTATAATAGGAAAAATTAAAATATGAAATGAATTAATAACAGAATTTAAAGCTATCTGCATATAAAAGTTGATGCTGAAGTTAAAAATATTTTGGTAGCAATATCATCTTTGATAGCCAAATAATTGAAAAATCTGAATCAGAAGCAAGCTATCTCCTCTGTTAAATAAAGTTATTTGTACCTGAATGCCATGTGCTCAGGCAGGGTATGGTCCTTTGATGCCAAATGTTTGTGGTTCTGTTAATGCCTCTCCCAGATGTATATTGAATAGTTCTGGCTAGAGGTTGCATTATTGTATTTCTATTTACTTTATTTTGGCTTCTATTTTCCTTCCATTTTTCATTTTCATAATTGTTGCATTGTTTCTTGTTGAGGTGATGGGTTACTCTTCTGTTATCTTTGTCCAATCCAAGCAATGCTAGCATCTTGAACAGACCGTTCTATTTGATTTTTTTGAAGACCTTTTTCAAGTCCACCTATGCCACATATAATGGCTTGTTTGCATGCATAATTTCTTTGGGCAGTATTATCAAGCAGAGTATTGCCTCACTTCTTCCTTGGTTTTTCCTGAATCCAGATTTATTTTTAATTATATTTTATTCAATCTTTCCTTCTTTTGTTAGCTAATTAAGTATTTTTTGTGCACGAGAAATCAGGCTGATGCCATGTAAATAATTGATAATTCAAAATATCCTGAATTAATTGCACATTAACTCCTCCAAAGACACTGTATAAATTAACCATGTAGGTACTTTACCATTAAGTCATTGCATACATTTTGTAGCTGCAGTATGCTAATATGTAGTATTTGCTAATTATGGAGATATTTGACAATGTAATAAAAAAGTGGGTGATAATAGATTCTATGAAGGTGTATGGACATAATGATTACACCTATTACTCATTTGATCTTGCTGAACACACAGGTGTGGTTTCATATAATTGATGCATCCTCATGTGGATCCCGTGTTTCACACCCTATTCTGTGATACTAGTAGCCATTTTTAATTAAGCATTATAAATTTGTTGATTATTATGAAAGGTAAATGGAAGTCATTCACAGTGTGGCCTTTACAATGAGAACTAAAATACAAAGAAATTTTTATCAACGGCAAAATGATTATTTTTTGCTTAAATGCCTGAATCAGTGAAGGGGTAGCATGGTATAAATATTTGAAAATCAATACTCAATTTGGACTGCGGGAGCACTTTTATTCATTAAGGATTCAGAATATCAAGATAGGGACAGAGTTCTTCATGACCGTGTTTAGTAGAAACCACCTTGAATTGCATCCTAAGAAGTGAAAGTTATGTAGATAACCACTACCTATTTTTCCTTCCCAAGTTCAGCAGTATAGCCAATCCCATATCTTAAATTTTGCAAGAGGTCCTCCAATGATATGTGTCTGTATTTTAGGCCGTGACTTTATGGTCGGTGTCCTGACTCTTTACCCACTGAGATATAATGCCACCCAAAGGACACATCCATATCCTAATCCATGAGACTCTTGATTAATACTCTCTCATTAGGATGTGGATGAAACATTGGATAGTTTCAATCGTTCTGAAGCCTAGTATTTTTAGAAAGTAAATGGTTTATAATGCTAATGGTAAACAGGAGGTCAAGAGTACTAAAAAGATTTCTCCAATGTGAGACCACATAATAAAGACATAGACAATACATTGATTAATGGATCCAATGTATAATCTCTTTGGTCACATTTTGGAATGGCTAATTTACTGATATTGTATGCTACTCAATTGGTCAAAGTAAAAAAATGAGGACCACAGAGGAGGGTGGGGAAATAAAATGCATGCAATAGCCACTTTCTGAATGATTTCTCTCCAAAATAGAAATTTTTGAATTTCTCTCAACAGATAAGGTTAACAGTTATTGATAGATATGATCAACAAATCACATATAAGAAAACTAAGGAAAAACAAATTTGCTTTTTTCCATAGGTTTATTGATAATGCACAACACATTTTGGTTCACAGAACCATCCTCAGGTACAAGATAAGGTTCAAATAGTGAATAAATCATATTTATACATGTTTGAGGAAGGGAAGGTAGGTAGGTGGGGGCATAGAGGGGAAAGATGGAAAACCCAAAGATAATAGAGAAAACAAAGTAATGGAGAGTTAAAAAGAAGGGGAGGAAAGGATAAGCACATGTGGTAATTATTGAGACGACTGTAGCAGGTAGCTGGTACCCTTGCTATAGGGGGTAGGGAAGCATACAGAAGGGTTAGGCGGGAAGGGGACATGGAAAGGACAGAGGCAGGTTGAGGAATTCGATAAAAGTGATTCTAAGAAGGACATTTTTGGGGAAAGGTTATTCCATACAAAACTGTGAGTGGGAGGTAAGGGGTGGGTGGATGCGAAAATCTGTGGAGGGTGGAATCAGTTGGAGAGAGGGAGTTTCACTGTTTGCTGTAGAAATGGGATTCTGAGGAGAGGAGAGTGGTTTGTAAAAAATTGGTCATTTAAAAGAACATTCATATTTAACTGTAAAATTTTAAATGATTCTAAAATATCAAGTCTTTTGCCCTTATTTTCACTGTGCAGAATTTCAGGGTGAAATTTACATGAGTGGGATGATTGTAGTAGATGCTTAGCTAGGAGTGACATTTCATCATTGGTTCTCCAGTATCTTTCATGTTCTTTTATTCTAGTCTTGAAACTTCTTCCGGTCTGGCTTATCTAGCACATGTCATGGGAATCACACTTCACTTTGTGAATGTCGGATTTTAGGTGGGGTTCTAGTTTGTCTTTGTTGGGGCAAAGGATTTTTCCCAGAGAATGAGGACTATGAAATGATAAATTTAACTTTCTTTTATTAAAATTTGTGCAATCTTATTGGAAAGATCACCTACAAACAATGGACTACACCACTTTTTGGGCTTTTTATGTGTGGAGGTAAGAGCATAACTGGGAAATAGCTTTAGATTTTAATTTTTTCTGTTAGAGATTGGCAAAGTTTACACTAGCCATTGGATACTGCTATTGATTTTATGATGTCCAGCTCATGGTTGAAATTTTTTATAGTTAGGGGTATGACAAGGCAGTTTATCATTGAATGGAACAGTGACAATTTCTGGGCTGTAAGATGGCAGGAATCGGCTGGGATGATCACATCGTTGTAACATGGTTTCTTGTATATGCCAAAACTATGTTTATCACCTATGACAGATATGGAAAGATCAAGAAAGTTCAACTCTTTCCAAGATTCAATTTCCATTGTGAACTTAATTTTGGGTAGCTCGGTGTTTAGAAGATTGAGTAAACTGTCTAGGTGTCTTATACTTCCTTTCCGGCAGCAGATGATGTTGTCAGCATGGCGATACCAGTAGAATATATTAGTTAGGATAGGATGGTCTCAATTAAATAATTGTGATTCTAAATTGTCCATATATATTTATGCTAATAGTGTGGGACATAGGAGATCCCATTGCTAAGCTGTCTGTTTGATAATAGAAAACATTACTGAATAAAAAGTAATTCTGATTTGCAAATAGTTCCATGAGTAGATGGAGTTCTTTGTTGAACACAGGGTTCCTGTTGGAGTTTCTCATTAAATCCTTGGTGAGTAACAAAGTTTTTTGAATGGGCTGAGAAGTAAATAATTCTTTTACGTCAAAGGAAACTAGTTAGGAGTTGAGAGGCAAAGAGAGATGGTGATGATTATGTATTAAGTGAGTGGAATTTTCAACTCTATATTTTGCTGAAAAACTAGTGGATTGTCTGAAGTTGGTATTAAGTTTGGAGGCTAATTTGTTTGATGGTGAGTGCCAGTGATATGCATGAAATCACTGGGCAAACATGCTCCATCTTTATGAATTTTCAGGACACCATAAATTCTAGGAGGAAAATGATTCATTTTAATAATTTTCTCCTTTCACTTTCTGGGAACAGTTTAGAGCTGGCAGATAAGGCTGTTTTTACACTGTTTTGGAACCTAGTGGTTGGCTCCTGAGGTAGGATCACAAAGGAGTTATCTATTAACTTGTTGTCACATTTTTCCATATTAGATGATTTGTTTAAGATTATTATGCTGTTACCTTTATCTGCTTTAGGGATGGTTAGGTTTTCTTTTTCTGTCTTCTGCTTGATGGATCTTTAAACATTGTTATATTGCAGGTCCTGTTTCTTGAGGTAGCACATGTCTCGATTGTCAGGTTGGGAGGTGATAATATAAGCAACATTTTGTATAATGCCTGCATGTTCACCATGGAGGGCGACATCAAAGTCTACTATCAAAGATTTTAAGGGGTGTTGTGTCAGAGGCTGAGTAGGGGCAAACATAGAGCCTTTTTGCAGTAGTTCAAACTCAAGAACTGATAAAGGAGGAATCAGGTAAGTTTACTACTTTAGGGTGAAACTTAAAATCAAATTTGGGTGCCACTCATTGTCTGTCATCTCGATAGCAACCTTCCCTTGTGCAAAAAAAATGTTAATAATTTAAGAGCAATTCAACCATATGTATAAAACCTCTTATGTAAATAATATAATGTAAAAAAACCATCCAATTGCTGCATATAATTACAGGGTAATGTGTGACCTCTCTCCAGCCTGAATTCATTTGCTTCACAATAACATTCTTCCTTGGTCCTAACTAATATGTATCTAACAGACACAATGCCTTGGTATTCAATCTGTTTACCCTCTCTTTACCCCCTTACAATTTTGCACTTGGCTTGGCCCTACATAAGTATGAGGTGGGGAGTGGTAGAAAATATTTGTCTAGATCATTAAGAATAGGAGTTGTAATCAAAAGTTTTTGTGAGATCTGTGAAAGTTTAGTGCACTTGATAATTCTTTGTTCCAAATCAGAAATCATTATTCAAATTATCATTTCCAAAATTTTAAAATATTTCCAGTTTTTGGCAATATACCTCAAAAATTCTAATAGCCTCCTGCCATTGATTTTTTCTCTTTTATTATCCAGCAGGTGTTTAAAAGTTAGACAGAAAGACTCACCGATCCTTGAAATGGACTTGTGCGTTAGTTGCATATCATAGGTCCGTGATTTTCCTATTGCAATGCAGCTGAGTTGCCAACGTACCTCTCGGTGAAAAATGACATGGAACATAAGGTATACTTGCAGGTTTGTTCTCTTGAAGTGGATAGTGGAATCCATGGAACATGAGTTTAAATTTCCTTTGCCAAAGTCAGACCAGACCTTTGCAATGTTGTGGTCACACTGGACTAGAATTGAGGCCTGTTCTTACTTATTATTTATTGGAATAATTCCAATGGCCCATGATATATTTTATCATACCTATCAATTTCTTTTTCATCAATGACTTAAAATATCACCATCTCTCAGTTTCTCATTGTCTAAGCTTTTCCTTCTTCTTGGTTGTCGACCAACAGCGTTTATACTTTTCCTTAAATGGAAATTTTATTTTTTCTCCTCTAAACTTATGTGTAACCTTTAAAATATTCTAATCTTTTCTATTTTGTATTGTCAAAGATGAGGTTTAGGATTTGTACTATGTTATGATCCATATTAAATTCTTTTCTGATGAAGTCTAAATGTGTTCTTCATTGTGCATGTCATCAGTTCTCTTTTTTTGCATAACATTGGCAAAGTCAACTCTCCTCCTGAACTCCCTGCTACTGTGACCATTTTTCACAAAATTAATTTAAAATATGTCCACTGTCACAGATTTTCTAGCTCATTCCTCACCATTTACCTTTGCCTGTTACTCTTGAAGATGAGGTAAATTTGATGCTTTCTTAATTAATCTTCATCCCACACTTCTTTCTCAGCTACTGAATTGCACTGAATAATTGCTTGCTCATGGTGATGAGGCAATTCCACTTGCAGCCCATTCATCATTCCCAATTCAAGCTCATTTAATTCCATGCTTATGATATCCTCTACGCAAAAGTTAATCATGGGTGATAACAGAAAACTCTCTCTAAATTTCCTGCCCATCAATATCCATTCAGATCTTTTCTTAGCCATGCATACTCCTGCCATTTGATCTATAAAAAGGCTTTAAATAGTTTTCCCACCCCCTAAGCCAGTTCCAATTTTAAAAAAATTTTCATTAAGTTATTTCAGTCACCTCTTTCAAATGCTCTCCGAAAAACAATAGAAGTATAACTAAGAATGTTAATAGTCAATGTAAATTTTGTTAAATGTTCTCAAATCTGCTGTGGTGTGCTAAAATCTCATGTGTTACCCTCCAACACTTCCCAAACTGCAAGTGATTTCACCTAGGGGAACAGTGGGTTGACCTTCATACTATTTCTGTTCATGGCTCTCAATGCTACCCATTCTGTTGCTGAAAGAAAACCAAGGTCCAATGGTCTCCTCCTGCATTTACCTTTTCTATGGATGGGATTATGATGAAACTAATTATATATTCTGACTGAATTCTTCATCATAAACTGTGCAAATATGATGCCAAATGAAATAAAGAAACAATGGGATATGTTTTTGTTGATTTTTATCTACGTGGCTAATACTATAGATCTACTGACCTAAATGTGTGAAGACAAGTTGTGTCAATCAATTTTGAAAGCTACATATGCTAAGGGTGGGCAATCTTATAGGGTATAATGAGCATGGCAACTGTGGAATTTTAGAAAAGTTTGCTTGGAGGTGTTGGATGAAAATATTATATTTTTAAAATACTTACCTTTTATGAACAACGGAAAGTATTATGTGCTTGTTAACAACTTTCTTAAGTTTGTCATATCATCCATTCATTCTCCCAAATTATACCTATTGTGTTGTGTTAGAATCAAAAGATAATTATGGTTTATTTTCTTGAGGTCATGTATAAATATTAACATTTCTAGGTCACCATTGAATACAAAATGATTCTAGAAGGAATTGAAACTGTCTTCTTGGAAACCCATGATTTCCTTCTTAGCAGCTTCATGTATGGTGTGCGGCTCGTGTGGAAGAGCATCGTCATGTTGCAAGATTGTTGGCACCAGGCTGCCTGTAACACGACAAACTTCTTCCTGGGATATTCCAATATGGTTTATGATACGCTTTTGATTGATTCGCGGGTCATTTTGAATCATACCTTCGACGAGTTTGCAATATTTATCATCTGTGACAGTGATTGGACGTCTGCTGCATGTTTCATCAACAATTATGGCTTTTCCAGGCTCGCAACCATGAAATTTTACTACCCATCAATTTACAGTAGACATGTCAACAGCATTGTCACCATAAACAGCCTTTAAACGACGATGAATCTCAGTAGGAGTCACTTATTCAGCAGTTAGCAGTTAAAAATTCGATGACAGCATGCTCTTTAACTCGCGTTGACTTAGCACTAGAACACGTCTCTATACTTCCACTTCTCGAATACACTGGATAAATATAACGGCCACAAACCTGCGCATGCATTTTGAGGGGGAACGTTATTTCCACATGACACAAGGAGTGCATCTGATGGTCATTTTGTTTGTGGTCTACAAGCATGTGTGCATTTGTTTTCAGCCTACCCTCATATACTATATGTATTCCTTTTACATAGACACATCTTAGTCCTAATTCAGTGAAGGCTATTTTCTACCCTCTCCTTTAAAAGAATGAGGGCCAGTTTCTTTCCTCATACAATTGACCTAGACTCTACTGCTAAATGTCTTACTTTTCTAATGAGGCTGCAGTTTACAATTATTAATAAGAAAGATTTGTGAAAGCTTTATAATTGAATCATGGAACCTGACTCAGGAATAGACCGAAGCATTGAAACGTTTCTAGATTT
Organism: Hetaerina americana; assembly: GCF_022747635.1. NCBI lineage: Eukaryota > Metazoa > Arthropoda > Insecta > Odonata > Calopterygidae > Hetaerina > Hetaerina americana. The sequence goes on from NW_027287095.1 coordinate 51,746,674, forward strand.
TCTTTTCATTTATGTGTGTCTATAAAAATCTTCCATGTGCATCATTGATGAGTGCTATGACAATTAGGACATACGAGTATATGGTGAGCAATTTTGCTGCTTAAGTTGTCAATATCCCAGTACTTAAAATTCATTTACATGCTTTGTATTTCAATGCATAATTTGTAAATATTTACTTTCTTTCACTTTTGTTTAGTTTTGTTAACTGAGCTGAGCCATTTTTGGGCAGAGCATTCTTATTTTATAGAAAAATTAATTTGTCATGGTTGCATTTGTTTCCAACTAAGTAAATACCTAGCTCAGTCTGTTTAATATTTCATGCATGCATTTTGTCAGTCAACTGCTTTATAATAATTAGTGTCTTATTTCCATGTGTTTTGGGTTTCACCAAATATCGATTTACATTTCAACATCAATACCTAGATTTGGTTATAAATTTGTTCTATGTTGATTGATCTCATTAACATTTTTCCTTTACATTTCCATTACAGCATTGCTGTCAGGATTTTTCTCTCCTATTGACTTCAAACGTTGGCCAACAGTACAGTGCAACAGCAGCAGTGAGCTATTCGGAGGAGTACCATCAACGTTCCTGCAGAATTGAAGAATAGAGAAGTGTTACTTCATGTGGCTGGCCGGATGTATTTTTCAGAGTATTGTCAGAATATATAGTATGAGGATGAATTGTGCAGTGTTATGGATAAAATAAATTTTCTTTAATCCAATAGTTTTGTTTTTGATTTAGAAAATTCCGATCCTGGAAAGACCCTGTGTTTGTGAGTTAGTGATGGGAATCAATATATTTGAATATTATTGAAAGACATTAATACTCTAGTGATCATAAATTAAAGGAGTACTGCCAAGTTAAGGGCGACAGAAGAAATTGACATACCATAATTTCAATCTTAAATAACTGAAAATTGGAAGAGTTAAAATTAATAAGTTCAGTAGAGAGCAAAGAGAAATCTGAATGTCTGATGACAGCCATGGAGCCATGAATATTTTCAATGTAGAGAGAAAAAATAGTATGTATCAATACTGTATACTTTAATGTATACTATGGGTTAAAACCATATACACAGTAATCAACCCACAGGTCAATTTTGCTGGCGATGGTGGAGCTCGGTCACGCAGTCCAATTAAGCCCGATGGATGTGTAAGCATGGGAAGCGTGTGAAATTGTCACTCAGCTTAGGGGGGGGGCAGTTAATATCCCTGTGCCGATTATGTTTCCTAGGAAGATCTGGTACCGGAAAAAGCACATAACTTGGCTTGCCCAGGAATTGAATCCAGGCCAATCCCGGGTTAATGAGTCCAATGCTCTACTGCGTACGGGTTATATATTGATAATATAATTATATATTATGGTTTGATTAATAACATAAATGGAATGTAAAACTTTCTGTAAGAACTTTATCAGTGGAATGATGATCATCAATTGAAAATATCCCCAAAAATCTTCATTTTACTCGGAAATAATCTTCAAACATTCCAGCCCACATCTGTCTCATCCTTGAGACATAGGCATTCCCCACTGCGTTCCCTGTACTCCAGATGGTGCCATAACAAGCAGCTTTTTGCCAGATTTATAAAATATATATATATATATATATATATATATAAATAAATATATATATATGTAAAAAATATTTTTTATATATAACCATAAACACAGTAATCAACCCGAAGGTCGGTTTGGTAGGTGATGGTAGAGTTCACCCAGTACTAAGCCCGACAGTGTGTAAAATTCACACATCAGGGTATATATATATATATACACACACACGAGGGTCATCCGGAAAGTAGTACCCGTTCGTGAAATAAAGACACAAAAGTAAATATTAACAATCATAAAAAATTTTATTTGAAAGAGGATACTTTAAACTACTTCTCAACATAATCTCCAAGCAAATTAAGGCATTTGTCATAACGTGTGACAAGTTTCTGTATTCCTGCTGCATAGTCCTTCGCCGCCAGCTCATTGAGATACGCGAGGGACCCATCTTGCACAAATTTTTGCATAATGCAGATGGTGTTTAACAATTTCATGAACAATTGTTCGAGAAACATTGGGAAAATGCTCACAGATGTCATCAATTGTGACGCGCCGATCGTTCCTCACGAATTCGTCAACTGAGCTCACCATTTGGTCTGTAATGACAGACGGTCTCTCCGAACGCTCATCGTCGTGTGTGTTCCCCCTCCCCATGTTGAAGTTGCGACACCACCGCCGAACAGACGACTCGTCCATTACATTGTCTCCATACACCTCCTTTAATTGGCGATGAATATCACATGGGCGAACGTTTCTTGCATTGAGGAATTTAATCACTGCCCTCACTTCACAACTGGCGGCGTTCTCAATTTTTTTAAACATTGTAAACAATCACAGAAACAACACAGGCAATGCTAGCGTCACGCAACTTGGCTCAGAGAAGGCAGACAAGCCACTGAAGCTATCTGACCTCGTCCAGCGGCTACTCGCGTCGTCAGCACTTCATGCGGCACGAACGGGTACTACTTTCCGGATGACCCTCGTATATATAATATATATCCTGTCATATGTACTCTATTATATATACACTATTATATATGAATGGAATGCTCATTTGGTCCCATGGGTAAGTAACGAAGTAAGTCTGACGGCGGCCTCTGCTTAGGCAGTGAGTGAGTTCGGAGAACAACGAGTGTTTATTGAAGTGTATGAAAGAGCGGAGTCTTAAATAACATATGAAAGCCATCCCCTACCCATTAAGAAGTGGCTAAGTGTATCATAAGACCCGTGTCAATTTCGTGGAAAAAGTTTCCCGTGTATAATTATTAGCATTTATGAAAGATCGGCGTTTTAAATAGCATTAGAAAACGCTCCTCTGCTAGCGAAGACGGCGGTATGGCCGTCTCGCTTTCTCTTTTCCTCCCTCCCCGCTCCCCCTCGCCTCTGCGCGCGGCCGACACGTCGCTGGGGACTTGAACGCGCGATCAATTCACCTCTCGTAATTTCCAATTGGGTCTCTGTTTAATTGGACATAGACAAACGCTCGCAGCGTCTCTCAACGACGAAGGCGCGAAGCTTCTGAAGGACGAATTTCAACCCTTTGGGCACTTTCTGCAAATTTCGTCGATTTTCTCGGAGAACTAAAAAGAGGGAATAGGGGGTTTCAAGGTCAAATGGTGGGAACTACGGTGAACACAAGGCCGCTGAAGGTCAGTTAGAGGTCGTCCGAGGACACGACCGGGCGTCAAACGGAGATCACTGGAGTCAAACGACAGCGGGAAAGAAATACAAAAGCATATGCTTAGCGTTTTCCGGCCCGTAACTCTACGACCGTGCATTACAGAACTGAGTGAAAAAATGAATTCGAAAGAGAAAGATAAGGACTTGATTGTGGCCGAGCATAAGTACGTTAATTTGGTAAAATGATGGTGTAAAATAATTAATTTCATTTATGAATCGTTCGCGCGGTGTGATCTCAGTCCGCGCGCATTGGCGAGGGGGAGCGGGGAGAGGAGGGAAAGAGAAAGCGGGAGTAAAACCGCACTCGCCGCCGGCAGAGGAGCGTTTTGTTCTGCTTTTTAAAATTCCGTTTTTTCATAAACTCTAATAAATATTCCTGTGAGACATTTTCCACGAAATTTCCTCAAGTCTAGCTCCCTTATAAACAAAATACTGTTCCGTAATGTTAATTGAAATTGGAAAAAATTACAACTTACACGCAGCAAAACCGTGTGCCGTATGATTAAACGAGTGATCACTTGTAAATTCCTGGTTAAGACTTCCTTAACTGTTGCGATATTTTTATGACTTATTCCTTGTTTCTTTTTGCGCTGTTAACTCTCCACAGACGTAAAGTCAGAGTGAGAAACAGTATGTCGACTTAATCTAGTCATTTTTCATTTTCCTGGAAAAGTCTAAGCTTGACATCTACATGGACATAATACCCCGCAAGAGCCGCAAGGGCGTGTGGCGGGGGGTGTTAGGTGACCAACCGTCACTATCTATTCATGTTAAAAAAGTATTGATAATTAAATGAAGATGACAATATAAATTTCCACTTTTCTTTATTTTCGTACTACTTAAGTATTTCCGTATTGCCACTAAAGTGCTGGGACCTGACCACCCTTCCTAAATGAGTTAATGTCACTATTGAGATTGTGTGTGGAGCGAAATTATTTCCAGTCCGACATTGAATACTTCAAAAAGTGGAAGGATTAGCAATGGGGTCCTCGTTATCCCCACTACTTTCTGACCTTTACATGAACGAATTAAAAAGAAAAATATCCAGCAGCCCCTCAATTTTAACAAAGAATACTCACTATTGGCTTTGTTACGCAGACGATATCTTTGCTGAAGGATCTAAGGTTTTCCCGGCGTATGGTGTTCAAGAAGTTCTCACGGGTTTTCCACCGGGTCAGGTTGCAGTACACCGACGTTTCGAAGGCTCAGGGTGATTTCCAGGTGAAGACGATGGCAGAGTCAGCCTTCGAAACGTCGGTGTACTGCAACCTGACCCGGTGGGAAACCCGAGAGAACTTCTTGGTATCTCTGCTATATGGTCAGCCACTGAAAGACAGAAAATTTTATGAACACCCTAAAAAAAAGTCCCACCCGATGGATGACATACTCACTCAAAGTGCCCTCCACAAAGCACCTCAAGTAGGGTTCGATATACCTCTGAAAAATATGAAACACCGCCGGGATTTGAACTCGGGCCCTCAGAGTTGGGCGCGCGTACGATAACCGCCGCACCATCTCGATCTAAATACAAATGGACGGCGCTTTGCATTGGCAATTTTCCGGAAAATACCACCTCAGACCACATCATACCCTTCAACTCCGGCCATCAATATCTTACAAGCTTTCCACTTTTAATTTCCTACTAAATACGCTGTTGGCAATTCCTTTTTCCAAAAATTATTTTGTTCAAGAACTTAAAAAGATTAATGATTTAGCAATGAAAAATGGCTACAGAGAAGATTTGATTGATAAAAATACTACAAATAAAACGTTCCATTAAAGCAAATAATCTTTTGTTTAAGCCAGTTAATGTGGATGAAATAGTTACAAAGGGTGTAAACTCCCATATAACGGATTGATTTCACAAAAGATAGCCAACCTCTTCCCTAGGGAAAAATTACGAATAGCTTTTTACAATATGACTAACTTAAAATCATTCTTGTATACTACGAAAGACAAAGTAGGCAAACAAAATAAAAGTGGCATTTATTAGTTAACTTGTAAGGACTGTATATATATATATATATATATATATATATATATATATATATATATATATATATATATATATATATATATATATATATATATATATATATATATATATATATATATATATATATATATATATATATATATACATATATATATAATCATGAGGAATGAAAATGAGTTTCACACAAACATTATGAGGAATGAAAAACTTACTGAATCAAATATAACTTTATTTCCTTAAAAAATTTTTGAAGTTGTTCAACTGCTTGCACTAGTTGAATATCAAAGGTGAGCAGATTCTCATGTGCTAAGTTTTCCCCAATTAATCAGGAACATATATATGACTGTACGACAATGGAAAGATGAGATGATAAAATACATTTTCAATAGTGAAAATTCTACTTTTTGCTGGTTACGCTTGTCTAGGGGTCCCTAGAAAAGCACAAATAAGGTATATACTGTACATGACAAGAGCAGGTTCGAGTTGTAATGTGGCAGGTAGTGTTAATGTATTAAAACAATTTTAATTCAAGTAACTTCCACCTCAATATTTTATTTTTCTCTCAATTTTTTACAAATAAGTATTACAATATGTGAAACTTCAAACAATAATTGTTAACTCAGCTAACAAAATAGGTCACTCTCAGTAATATAATTTTGAAACAATATGCGTACGAATGATATTCAACGTTAAACATGACAAGACTACAACTTTAGCATCACATTTATACCATTAGAGAAATGCAATTATTAGTCAGTTCTTTTAATGATTTTTTCTGTGAGAAATTGAAAATTTTTTGACAAGAGGTAATATTGTTAAATAGTCTTGAAGAGTCAATGACTGACTAATTCTGATATTTATAATAATATAATTTATATTACTACATATTCCTTTTTTTAACAAAGCTTCCCAACATAAAGAAAAAACAGCTAAGCTAATTCAACTTAATATTTTAATTTTACAAAGTGGGTTTCCATACATGGTATCATCATCAGATACTATGCATGGAATCTCGGGTCATAAAATTAATCTTCAAACTGAATGCTAATGTATGATTACAGATAGCACAGACACAAATTAACTGTCATACCGAACTTTTGCTTTGAAGTAAACCTCGAATTTGGTTACAAAAAATGCTATATATTACAATCTCACTGAAAAATAAACAAAAGGTTTATCAAAACAATGCATTAAAGGGAAGACTGCATTTCCTGAAATTAGAAACCATTATATATTTTCCTTGAACTTGAATGTACAGGAGGTAGTGTATGAAATTACTCATGACACATGAGTTTATTGTACATATATTGTGGATAAAGACAATTGTGAAGTTTCTGAATTTAATAGCCAAACATATGTATATGTAAAATTGCCAAGCAAAAAGATACACCTACTTATGAAGTCCAGTCAAGTGAGCAATGGACTCCTAAGAAGAATGCTTTAAAATGTTAAAGTGCTTCATAAAGTGTATTTCATACACAGTTAACAAATGAAAATCAGAAATTATTCAGGGGAAGAAGAATTTAATATCTTAGTCTCAATCAATTAATATTATTTATTAATTTGTTGAATCAAATGTGCAGTATCATATACATGGTTTTAGGAATGATCAAGGGTTCCTGGTTGGAGTGGCTTTGAAAAGTGTAATTAGGTAGGGTTATATATGTAAAGTGCATCCACCTCAATATGAACTCATATCTTACAGCAAAAGGAAGCGACAAGTATAGCTCAGTTTCCCATTTCTTGGAGGGAGGCCAGCTGTGAGGGGGGAGAGGAGGGTTTGAGGAGGTTGAGAGCACATGGAAATAACAAAGTAACAGATAAGTCAAGTTACCTATTTTCCAAAGAAATCCAACTTATACCCTTTGTTCATGCAATGTGAAATTATTATAAGGTAATCCACCATTTAAGGTAGGCTTTGCATGGACACAATTACCAAATAAATATTTTGTTACTCTTAACAAAACTCAATCCAGCAACCTACTCTACATAAAGTCCCTCTTCATCTCTGGGTACTTCCTCCTCCCTTCATACCATCCAACATCCCTATCCTGTTCCTGCATTATTCTCGTTTGCCCTTCTCCCCTCAATTACAGTCTTCAACATCCCAGTGTCAATCAATATGCTTTTCATCCATTTTCCTTCCTCCTTATGATTTCTCTCAACAAACTCCTCTCCTTATCCACTTCCTCATTTTTTTTCCTTTTGGGCATTTCACCTTCTCCATCCATATTTCAAAAACATCCAATCTACGTCTATTATTCTGCTTCAGTGACCATATTTTAATGCAGTAATAACTATGCTCATATCAAAGTTTTGATGAGTCTTTTCTTAACATTCTTACTCAACGTCCCCGTCATCAACTCTCTCCTTCTTGTGAAATCCTCTTTGCCTAGTGCAATTCTTCTCCTTACGTCCTTACTACTTTGACTGTGTTGGCCCAAAACACTACCGAGATACGTACACTGTTTTACCTGCTGTAGTTTTTGCCCTCCTATTTTGATGTTTAGCTTACCCTTTTTCTTTTTAGAAAATTGCATAACCTTTGTTTTATTAATATTGATTCTCATCCCATACCTGTCGCATTGAATTTCCAATTCACTCAGCAATGCTTGCAACCCCTTGGCTGACAGAAAAACTAAAGCTTGGTCATCAGCAAACCTAACTGATTTTACGAATTCCCCACCGACTTTCATTTCTACCTCCAGTTATTCCCATACCTCTTTAATCATTTCCTCCACATATATATTGAACAGCAACGGTGATAATGGGAAACCCTGCCTTACACTCCTTCCTAACACTGCCCATCCGGACTCCCCGTTTCCCACCCGCACCTGAGCAGTCTGAGACATGTACAGGTTGCGGATTAGCCTCCTTTCCCTTCAATCTATTCCTATTTTCTGCAATATACTCATTAGTTTTTCCCAGTTCACTCTATCAAAAGCTTTTTCGAAATCTATGAAACAGGCAAATACCTCCTGGTTGTGTTCTATATTCCTCTCGATTAATAATCTCATTACTGCAATGGCATCACGCGTACCTCTCCCCTTCCTAAACCCAAACTGATCATCCCCTAAGTAATCATTTGCCCTAATCTCTATCCTTTTGTTTATGATCCTTAGAACAAGTTTAGCTACGTATATCAAACTTATGGTCCTGTAGTCCTCACATGACATAGCCTTTACCTTTTTCGGAATAGGAACTAAAACTGATCTTACAAAGTCTTCCGCCCAGATTCCTTGGGGGATCGAGATGGTGCGGGGGCTAACATACTGGCTTCCCACCCAGAGGTCGCGGGTTCAAATCCCAGCAGTGTTGAATATTTTCAGTGGTATCTCAATCCCTACTTGAGGTGCTTTGTGGAGGGCACTTTGAGTGAGTACGCCGTCCGTCGGATGGGACGTTAAGCTGCGTACCCCTTGGCGCCTTTTGTAAAGAGTAGGCTAATGCCAACGCCGGGTTTCTCTCCACCCTTTATCCTTTCCTGTCCATCCCCTATGGCACAAATGACCTCAGTTGTCAGTCACCTCCCCTAAAAACTACTACTACCAGATTCCTTCCTCATAGATACTACGAATCAGCCCATATTGCCTCTTCCTTTCACATTTTCCTAAACCTTTTAATAGCTTGCTAAAAAAAGGATGCTAAACTTTATAACAACCAAATTGTGGAAAGAGTCCAGATCCACTCCCAGGGAGCTGTGTGAATTGATCACACTATTCCTAAACCTGTGCCCAACCAGAATGTAATCTTACTGATGCGTTTCTGAGCCACCTGGCACTTTCCATGTACACCTATGCCTCTTTTGGTGTATAAACCAAGTGTTCATGATGACTAACCGCTGTCTGCTGTAGAACTCAATCACTTTCTCCTCGCGGTCTTCCTCGTGCCTAAACCATAATCCCCCACCCCATCACCATCTATTCCTTCACCTACAATCACATTCTAATCCCCCTTCACTATCAAATGCTTCCCCGCAGGAACACACGCAATTATGTCCTCTAATTGATCCTATATCCTATCGGTCTCTTCCTCTGTATGGTTGCTTGGTGGCATGAATACCTGAAAAATGACCAAGTTCATCAGTTCTGCTTTTATCCCTTCTTGTAATATTCTATCTGTGGCTAGTTCTATGTTTACTACGCTTCTTCCTACCTCTTTATTCAATATTATGGCAACCTCTCGTTTTATCTTGAACCCGCCACTGTATATTATTCTATCACCATCACTCCAGTAATTCCCCCAATACTTCTATCTCATCTTGCATAAACCTAAAATATCTATCCTTCCTCTTTCCATCTCTCGCTTAATATTCCCTAATTTTCCTGCCCTCAACATTGTCCTAACATTCCATGTTCCTATTCCAACTAAATTGGTCTTCTTATTCTTCATCATCTGGCCTGCTGCTATCGGTTTTCATTTGCAAGGGTTTTGTAAGATGAGGACCTTGTAAACCTAGCCTCTCCTGCTGTCTGGCACAACGATTTCTGGCCCCTCGGCCGAGTCCTGTAGTTTCCAGGACTAATATTCTCTATAGTGTGTATCATTATATTCTTGAGAATGATAATTGAGGTGGTTTCCCATTGCCTTCCTGAAAAGTGTTTTTAATGTGACACCATCACTCAATGGCTGCCCCACTAGCAGACATTCATGGGGGTCAGACGCCTTAGCAGCTGCCTCATTGAGGAGCAGATGCTGTGTGGACCACCTTTTGTCTGGCTCCTAACCTTTGACCTAACTGTAATGGGTGACCCTACCAGACGTAATTGTCATTGCTCCCACCTGTACAGCTCAAGGGGTCATCGGAATGCTTAAGCCCTTCCACGATGTCAAGGTTGTAGTCCATGAGACAGCAATGTGAAACAAGAAGATTAAAATTGTTTACCCAAGTGTCTTGAAAATTTAAATTTATCATCACTCTTAATTGAACTATTTCTGTGCTCTTTAATTCTGTTATGCTTAATTCAAGTTTCAGTCAGTTTGACCAATGTATCAAGCAACAAAATTCACATACCTTTAATTTAATTCTTTACATTCACTGAAGTTAACATACCTGTATATGTATTCTGAGTTTAACAATATCCTGCCCCAATCATTCAGAGTGAAGCGAAAACATTTACCTATTGGTTTAAAATTCTCATAATAAACATTAAATATTTCTGTCAATTAAATCCTAATATCAAATCCAATAAAGAAATTATCACTAAATCATAGCTTTGTGAATTTTCAAGTTATAGAGCCCATATGCAGAAATATTTTTAAGGGCCTAATTAATCGATTAATCGAAATTAGAAGGATATGTACAAAATGTATGAATGGTAATTTGAACTGTTGGATTATTGGCTTCATTGTACAGAGTCCATATTATGTTTCACATGGATGGCAATGGAAGCCATTCTTACTTGTAAAAATGTGTTAAGGCTTTGTTTACAATGTGATTGAAAGAGGGGTACTCTAGATGATTACCTGTATAGTGATTAGACTAACTGAACGACATGAAAATAATTTACATTTTAAACTGTATGTGAAAATATTTAGGAATTATTAGTTTTGAAAGTTCCAATTTTATTTGGAATCCCTCCTTACAATGCAAATAGATAATGGAATGTACTGCTCCCCTGAAATGTCAAATCAGTGATTAGTAGAAAGAATAGGTTTAATCATCAGATTATTCTGTGCATAATACTGGGTATAGAACTATTATTTTGCATATGAATGCATAAGAGTAGATTCCTCTTTCTGATAATATTCAGAGATATGTATGTCTGGCTCTCATTATTATACACATTTGGGAGGAAATACAGGGTTTTTGACAAAATTATCTATTTCACCAGACAAATACAGGGTGCGACAACATAACTTCCTTTTTTTAAAATGCAATTAAACCCATTTTATGTCACAGAATTTTTAAAAAATTTTTTAATGCACGTAAATATACAAAATTTTGTTTAACATAGTTTTGAAAATAAAATCAGCTAGGTGACTCCCCCATTGTCCATGCACTTAATAAGCCAATTTCTGGCGTTTTTCAGTCTTCTGACCCTTACCAGCATGGCAGCAGGTATGTTGGCAATTTTTGCCTGGATGCTGTCCTCCAGATCTTGTAGGGTCCTCAGACAGTTGACATAAACATGGGATTTCAAGAAACCCCACAAAAATATTGCAAGGGGCCAAATTGGGGGAGTGGGCTGGCCACTCCAAATCGCCCTTTATTGAGATGAGGCACTTTGGGAAGTGTTCCCACAATACAGCCATCGATGACCTTGAAGTGTGAGCCTCCCTCCAATTGGAACCAAATGCCCCCTATCAAGGGGAATCAAGTCATGAAAAAAAATTCCTCCAACATGTCTATTTACCGCCCTGAATTCACTGTCATAGTAACCTCATATTCTTCAAAAAACCTGGGACCAACAATAATGCCTGAGGAAATTGCACACCACACTGTGACTTTAGGTGAATACAAAGGCATTTGATGCAAATCTCTGGGATTGGTGTCAGCTCTGTAGCACATACTCTGTTTGTTGACATATTCACTCATATGAAAATGGGCTTCATTACTGAAAAACCCAATTCCGTCCTCAGGAATGTTTTCCTGAAGAGCTTCACATATGATCCCCTAAGAATTGATGTCACATTTTTATAATTCCAGCACAATTGTCAACTTGTAAGGATGGTAATTAAAGTAATTGTGAAGAAATCACCTCACTAAACAATGAGAAAGTCCAAGAGCTGACCCATGTTTGCATGCAGAATGCCATGGGGATTGCAAGATTGTGGTGGCTCTCACTGCCTCAATGTTCTTAGGTGATCTAATGGGCCATGGGGCTCCAGTTCTTCATCTTGTCATACTCGCGGTTTGTCTCTCTCAATCAATCAATCGAGGAGTCCAGGACGGGGCTAGATAGAAGTGATTTTGGTAGGCCCGCTGGATTGCAATCACAGAACTTCAGTTTGAAAAGTAGGCCTCGATGGCAAACCCATATTCTTACTGTTCTAACTCATAATGGCAACTGACCAGGGTGGGGAAAAAACTTAAGAACCCCGGCTATCGAATGAGACCACTTTTACATATTTACGACCTCTACTGCCTGATTGGCATACATTTCGGAAAAGGGAGTTATGTTGCCGCACCCTGTATGAATAAGCAGCTCTAAACAGTAATAATATTTTTTGAAATCCTCTCAAGTTTACCCTTTTCACTGAAGATGACCTTTTTGTTTTTTCTCTGAATTCATAAGAAAACAACCATATCGCTATCTTTACTGAATTAATATAAGTATACTAGAATTGGGTTTACCTACTGAAAACAAGTATGGAATTTTAGTCAGGAGAACATTATGTTTTCAGTAATCCCCAATGCATATCTAATTATTCAGGAATGATAATGGAACTTCAGTCATTTTGTGCACTCAGGAAAAGAGCTTTAATGACTTTGAATGAAAAAGTACCAAAATCTTGCAATGAATCTATTAAATGCCTCTTCATCTTTACTTTTACCAATGAATTAAGAAATACACATCATGCTAAGACTCGATTTTGAATCCGTGCTGTTCACTTAATATAATGAGGATATTAAGTATTGATTTTATATTGATACAAAACTTAATTGGGAGACTCACATCAGTCAGACCTGTAATAAACTTAGTAAAGCTGTTTATATGTTAAGAAAGCTCAACTTTATCATTTCAAATGAGTATCGTTTAACACTTTACCATGCCTTCTTTCAATGTCATTTGAATTATGGTGTTGAGTTATGGGGTCATTCCCCTCATGTTAAACAAATTTTGCTACTGCAAAAGAGAGCTATTTGCTCTCTTGCTAATATACCACCACGTGATTCCTGCAAACCTTTTTTTATTAGGTATAGAATCATGACTGTATTTTGTTTGTATATCTTTAAGGCTCTGATTCATGTGAAAGTTAATCTAGAAACTTACCAATTAAGATCCAACCTCCATAACTATTCCACAAGAGGTAAATCGAATCTAAATACTACTTATTGTAGATTGTCATCAACTTACAACACATTTCACAATATGAACATACGACTGTATAACTATCTGCCTACTCAGTTGAAATCAGATGGTATCCAGAGTTTCAAGAATAGGGTATATACCTGGTTACTTGCTCACCCACTTTACTCATTGGATGAATTCTTTTGTGACAATCTTCATCACATTTAAGAACTTATGTTTATATATTAAGTAATATTATGATTGACGACATTTAATATGGTTGTACCATTTTTAAAATGAATAAAGTATTATTATTATTATTATTATTATTGCAGTAGGCACTAATCTTTAAGGGAAATAAACACAAATTGCATATATCTATAGTAATAATTAAAATATTGTTGGTAGTAATTAATGGTTTACTTCAGCTATACATGTATGAACAGCAATACTATAAAAGAAATATGAAAATAAGAAGAATGCTTGTGAACGATTCACTTGATCATTCAATGCATAATCGCATATAAAACTTAAATTGTATGCATTGCATAAGATTTCATTAATAAAAAACTTTTATGGATTTATTAAAGATGTTAGTTGATTATTGTGCAGTGCTGAAGTTAACTCAATGATTTGGGACTTAATTTCCTGTTCCCAAAAATGGCATTAAGAGCTAATGTTATGCTTGTTTACCACTATGTGGTGTCATTACTTAGTTAATACTCTATCAAAATAAATTGTTCTTCAAGACCTTGTACTTCCCGTCTTCTCTCATTCCTTCAATTAGTTAGATCCTTCTCTCTCCCAATGGATGACATACTTGTACTGTTGGAAAGACTTGCAGGTTCTAATGGCCCCTAGAGCAATAATTGGGAGTGATGATAATTGCTTCTGATAGAGCCACCCATGGTTGATAGGTCAAAAGGTTAAGTATGATGATAGTCTGCACAATATATATTTGTTGGTGAGGTGCCTGGAAAGGCATCTGACCTAAGTTTGATAGTAGTTTAGGGTGATGATACACAACACTATGAGGAAGGAAAAATGAAACAATGGAACATCTCAATTAGAACTTGATGACAAAGATGAATTTAAACATAAATGGTATTATGATATAATTCCTTTAAATCATAATAATAATAATAACATTTCATTTAATCTCTTTCTTTCATGGAAAATCAAGCAAAAGAGACTGGAATTAACATACCTGTAAACTTATTTTAGCAATGCTAAACCCACCAATAACTAGAAAGTAACCAACGCTAATAAATTTTTAAATAACCACTGATTTCATCAACATGCTATATTATATCAAAAAAAGAAAATAATATGAAGCTCAAATTTTATTTTCATCTCCAAAAGAGGAAGTAGAAGTAGAGAAGCCAAGTACTAGCCTATGATCAGCTGATGTCACGAAAGAAGCACATTGCTATTCCAAAGTACATCCCATCTCAATAAAAAGAAATGTGATGCCCTTCAGCCCCAGAGAAACATTTCACTACCTACGAGGGTAATTTGAAAAGTTCTCAGAATGGAATAGAAATAAATGACTTACCTCAGTGAAACTTTTTTATTTTTCAATGTAGTTTCCCTGTACACTTATTCACTTGGTCCAGTGATGTTCCAATACCTTGATCCCATCTTGAAAATTAGATTCCTTCAGGCCTGCAAAATACCTGTCCACTTCAGCTGCTAGTTCTTTGTTTGAAGAGAATCTCCATCCACCTTGGACAATTTTGGGCTTGGGGAAGAGATGGAAATGTGATGGAATTAATCAGGTGAATAAGGTGAGTTTGGCCAAAATTCATATCTTAGTTAATGTATTTTTGCAATGGCAATTTCAGTGTGTGTGAGCGTGCATTGTCTTGATGAAAGATGACTTTCTTAGTTGCCAAACCTGGCCTTTTTTGTGTTTGCACTGCTTTAGCTGGTCCAGGAGGTTACCATAGTATTGTCTAGTAATTGTCTGACTAGTGGATAGATTATCTATCAGCACAACTCCTTTTTCATCACAGAAAACTGAAACTATCACTTTTCTAGCTGACCGTATTGGCTTTGCTTTCTTTGGTGGTTGTGAATCAACATATCTCCACTGTTGAAATGTAATGAAATAATTGACTTTGTAATTCCACACACAAAAGTGTGTGGAATTACAAAGTCAATTATTTCATTACATTTCAATATGTTATGCAAATTCCACCAAGTTACGCCTGAGACAACAAATCATATCTCCACTGCTTTGACTGCTGTTTTGCCTCTGATCCTTCTCAGGTGCTAATAGAACCTAAGTCTCCTCTTTTGCTTGCCTCGGTGATCCTTTCCACATCTTGTTACGGTTCCTCATTTATTCTCCTCTTCCATATATTATTCATATTGGTACTGGCCCTGATTACCTTCCTCCCCTTACTCTTTATTTCCACTATCTCACCCCTTCTACCAATGGTTTTGCAGGTTGCACTGTATAATTATTTGAGCTTTTCCACAGTGTTGTAATGCCTAAGTTTCACACTGGCATTTTGGTCGCGGTAGTCCAGGGGGTAGAGCGTTGGTCTGCTGACTGGAGGGGCCCGGGTTCAATTCCCAGGCAAGGCACTCTGTGGGCACCTGCAGCTCCACCCAAGCTATGTGATTTTTTGGGTACCAGATTTTCCTGGGAAACCATAACCGGCACAGGGAAAGGAACTGGACCTGCCCTAATGTGTGAATTTTACACCCCGTCGGGCTTAGTACTGGGTGAACTCTACCATCACCTATCAAACCGACCTTCGGGTTAGTTACTGTGTTTATTCTACTCACACGTATTTTCTTAAATATTCGCTTTAGTTCACCCTTCCAGGATGTTGTTGACAACTGGGATGGGCAATTACTGCCTACTTGTGAGTGTTCTCTTTTTTTGTGTTTCTATATTATGTGTTACTGTGTATTGTACTATATATATATATATATATATATATATATATATATATATATATATATATATATATATATCCCTCCCCAGACTACAACCTTGACGTGGTGGAAGGGCTTGTGCGTTCCGATGACCCCTAGAGCTGTACTGGCGGGAGTAATAAAAATTGCTCCTGGTAGGGTCACCCATGCCAGATAGGTCGAAGGTTAGGAGCCAGACAAAAGGTAGTCCACGCAGCGTCTGTTCCTCAGTGAGGCGGCTGCAATGACGTCTGACCCCAGTGGGGCGGCCAGTAAGTGATGGTGTCACGTTAAAAACACTATTGAGGAAGGCAACGGGAAACCACCTCAATTATCATTCCCAAGAACAATGTGATGGACAATAGAGATATTTTGAGTCCTGGCAACCACGGGGCTCGGCCCAATCGGCCGTGTGTCGTGCCCGGCAGCGGGGGAGGCAAGGCTTCCGCGGTCGTCATCCCACGAAACCCTTGCAAGGGAAAACCAGCAGCAGCAGGACAGAAGACGCAGGAGAAGAAGACCAAATTAGTTAGAATAGGAACGTGGAATGTTAGGACAATGATGAGGACGGGGAAATTGGAGAATGTTAAGCGAGAGATGGGAAGGGGAAATATAGATATTTTAGGTCTATGCGAGGTGAGATGGAAAGATAGCGGGGATTACTGGAGTGATAAGTATAGAATAATATACAGCGGTGGGGACGAGAGCCAACGAGGGGTTGCCATAGTATTAAATGAAGAGGTAGGAAGAAGCGTAGTCAACATACAGCAGGTAACGGATAGAATACTACTAGTGGAGATAAAAGCAGAACCGACGAACTTAGTTATTATCCAGGTATACATGCCACCGAGCAACCATAAGGAAGAAGAGGTCGATAGGATATACGATCAGTTAGAGGACATGATTGCATGTGTTCCTGCAGGGAAACATTTGATAGTGATGGGGGATTGGAATGCGACAGTAGGCGAAGGAAGAGATGGTGATGAGGTGGGGGACTACGGTTTAGGCACGAGGAATCACCGCGGGGAGAAAGCAGTTGAGTTCTGCAGGAGACAGGGGTTAGTTATCACCAACACTTGGTTCAGACACCACAAAAGACGCAGGTATACATGGAAAATGCCAGGTGACTCGGGAAGATATCAGCTAGATTATATCCTGGTTAGACACAGGTTTAGGAACAGTGTGATAAATTCCCACAGCTTCCCGGGAGCGGATGCGGACTCAGACCACAATTTAGTTGTTATGAAATGTAGCGTACGTTTTAAAAAGATAAGGCAGGGGCGGCGAGTTAGAAAATGGAATGTAGAAGCATTAAATGGGTTGAAAAGAAAGGAATACAAACAGGCGGTAGAGAAAATCATGGAGGACGGTAAAGAGCTAAGTACTATTGAAGAAAAATGGGAATGTATCAAAAAAGGGTTGTCTAAAGCGGCAAAAGACACTATTGGAACCGTTAACGCTAAAAGGACTCGTAAACCATGGATCACGGATGAGATGATTACAAAAATGGATGAGCGGCGAAAATGGAAGAATATAAATACAGAATTAGGCAAAATGAAGTACAAAGAATTGAACAATAAATTGAGGCGGGCAACAAATAAAGCAAAGGAAGCATGGTGGAAGACGCAGTGCGAGAATATGGAAAGTCTGCAGAGGAAGGGGGAAATCGGTGCGCTTTACAGCAAAGTTAAATCTTTATCGGGAAGTAAGAAAGGGAGATCAACGATAGTAGTTAGAGATAAGGCCGGTAAGGTAATAGTTGACGCAGGAAAGATCCAAGAGAGATGGAAGGAATATGTAGAAGAACTGTATAGTAAAGAGCTTAGACCAACAAAGTTAGACATTGAAAAGGAACATGACGTAGAGGAAGATAGCTTAGGTCCAGGCATACTAGACAATGAGATAGAAAGGGCATCAAGGGAGATGAAACTAAATAAGGCCGTGGGGGTAGATAACATTCCCGTGGAACTTTTGAAATGCTTGGGAAAATGTGGGAGGAAGAGGCTATATGGGCTGATCCGTAGTATTTATGAGGAGGGAATCTGGCCGGAAGACTTTGTGAGATCAGTTTTAGTTCCTATTCCGAAAAAGGTAAAGGCCACGTCATGTGAGGACTATAGGACAATTAGTTTGATATCCCACGCAGCTAAGGTGGTTCTCAGGATCATAAACAAAAGGATAGAGAGTAGGGCAAATGATTACTTAGGGGATGATCAGTTTGGGTTTAGGAAGGGGAGAGGTACGCGTGATGCCATTGCAGTAATGAGATTATTAATCGAGAGGAATATAGAACACAACCAGGAGGTATTTGCCTGTTTCGTAGATTTCGAAAAAGCGTTTGATAGAGTAAATTGGGAAAAACTAATGAGTATATTGCAGAAAATAGGAATAGATTGGAGGGAAAGGAGGCTAATCCGCAACCTGTACATGTCTCAGACTGCTCAGGTGAGGGTGGGAAACGGGGAGTCAGGATGGGCAGTGTTAGGAAGGGGTGTAAGGCAGGGTTGCCCATTATCACCGTTGCTGTTCAACCTGTACGCAGAAGAAATGATCAAAGAGGCATGGGAAGAACTCGAGGTAGGAATGAAAGTGGGCGGGGAATTCGTAAAATCAGTTAGGTTTGCTGATGACCAAGCTTTAGTTTGTCAGTCAGCCAAGGGGCTGCAAGCATTGCTTAGTGAATTGGAAATTCAGTGCGACAGGTATGGGATGAGAATCAATATTAATAAAACAAAGGTTATGCGATTTTCTAGAAAGAAAAAGGCCAATCTTAACATTAAAATAGGAGGGCAAAAGCTAGAGCATGTAGAACAGTTTACGTATCTCGGTAGTGTTTTGGACCAACACGGTCAAAGTAGTAGGGACGTAAGGAGAAGAATAGCGCTAGGCAAAGAGGCTTTCACAAGGAGGAGGGAGTTGATGACAGGGACTTTGAGTAAGGATGTTAAGAAAAGACTCGTAAAAACTTTGATATGGAGCGTAGCTATGTAAGGAGCGGAAACGTGGTCATTGAAGCAGGAGGATAGACGTAGATTGGAGGCTTTTGAAATGTGGGTGTGGAGAAGAATGGAGAAGGTGAAATGGACAGAGAAGAAAACAAATGAGGAAGTACTTGGTATGGTGGGCGAAGAGAGGGGTTTGTTGGGAGCAATCCTATGGAGGCAGGAAAAGTGGATGAAGGGGGTGTTGACCGGCAGTGGGATGTTGAAGACTGTGATAGAGGGTAGAATGTTGGGCAAAAGAGGAAAGGGAAGGAACAGGATAGGGTTGTTGGACGGGATGAAGGGAGGAAGGAAGTACTCAGAGATGAAGAGGGACCTGATATAGAGTAGGATGATTGATTTTGTGTTTTGTTAGGAGTAATAAAATATTTGTTTGGTAGTTGTGTCAGTCCAAAAACCTACCTTAACCAGTAGATTACTTAAAAAAAAAAAAAAATATATATATATATATATATATATATATATATATATATATATATATATATATATATATATATATATATATATATATATATATATATTTATGTGTATACACATATACTATTTTAAATGCTATTTTACACCTTTTATTTGGCGTATTCTTTTAGACGGACCAAAATGAAGGAATAATAAATGAACATAGATAAGCCGGAGAGCATTCTGTATTGAATAAATCCTCTGAAAAACTAAAAGGAAATTGAAAAACCGTAGCGATTTAATATTTTTACACTGATATTGATTTTTCGTATAATTTTTATTCATAGTTCATCTATTTATATTTTTATGAAGTACTAAATGGGAAACCATAACCGGCACAGGGAAAGGAACTGGCTCCCCTACCCTGATGCACGAATTTCACACGCCATCGGGCTTAGTACTGGGTGAACTCTATCATCACCCAGCAAACTGACCTATGGGTTGATTTATGTGCTTATGGTTTAAGAGGTGCAAAATAATTTTTATTACGATAGCAAACACACTCTGGCTGACGTGTACTAGATTTCATTAACCCTCGCCCGTCGCAAGTACTCAAACACACAGGGCTCACGAGAGATTCGTAATCTGGACCCTTCGCACTTCATTCCAGGAGGACTAGTCATTGATATTTCAGTGACTACTGATAATGATTAATTATGTAGTGTCCCCATCCTCGTATCCTTGTTTTTAAAACATAGACGGTGTGTGAGATTATAGTGTGTAAGGACCTTTAATACAGTAATTCTGAAACGGTAACAAATGTAATATGCTGAGTCGTTATATAAATTTGAAATGATCAAGACTGAAGGATCCATGGAGGGCAGGAGGTTTCCGAGAGATTCTCACAATCCTCGACATGCGCAGGATTTTCCGTCTTTGTTAAAACAACTATGATAAATATTTTTAGGAGAAAGTCAGCAATTGCCCATGAATATGTGTGCGTAAATAAATACGATCCACGTTCCTAGCATCCCAATAAACTTATAAATGTAGTTTAAAGTTGATGTTAGACATCAATAGATAGACACCTAATTCGTTGACTGTGGAAACTTAACTTTGTAAAATTCCATAGTAATGGAGAAATAAATGAAATAATAAGTGAAGATTCCATTTTTTCTCAGCGCTTCATTTCGTTCTATATATTTAGTTCTTATATATTTTATGAAACCGTTATGTTGCCCCAACCACACAGTGATAAATAGTGAGAATGTTTTTCTGATAAAACCTAACTATAATCAATCAATATAATTATGAGATAAACTCCGGATCCTTAAATATCAAAGTTTCTACTAAATACGTGTATATTAGCTGAATAGTCACTTTGAGGGTTTGGAAGTCATTCAATGCCGCCATAACGAAGGTTTTCCCATTTTCACAATTCTCGCCACACATTCACGATGTGCGCTGAATGCATGATGCATGGAGTACCGCAGGTTGTAGTAGCAAGAGTGGCAACAGACATTAATTAGCGATTCACCGTAATTGGGTGGTTATAATGAACTTGAGTTCGCCTCAGACAGCGCTCTTGAATTTCCTGGGCTACCTTTTGCTCTCTCCCTATACATACGTATTTATCTTTCTCTCCTTCCTTCTCTTGACATTAGACATTGACTTCTTAGGAAACCCTATTAGTGTGCGGAAGAGAGAAATAGTCATCTAGGTTTATTTCCAGCCCATTCTCTGTCCTCTGAGGAAAATCATAATATCACCGCAACAATCTTTGAAGTTACTCTGAGCTAATGATGCAGTCAGAAATAAGATTTAAACTTTGCCAATTTCTCCGAGTCACTGTGCCTAAGCAAAAACACGATGCATTCAAAATCCACGGCCTCCAGCTGGTTTAGTAGAGTGATAATGTAGGAAAGCCTAGATCCACGTCAGAAAATAGCGCCATGTTATCGCAATTACCCCCTTCTTATTTTTACGATGAATTCGTCAATGTTTCTCCTATTTGGAGAATGGTGGCATCCATCCAACGCCGCTGCTTTCGCTCGAATTTCAGGGAGGGAAATTAGGAGATGATGTACGAAAACCTTCAGTCGCCCATTCAAATAAAACGCTACTCTGGTTGAAGGAATCAATCTACGGTGGCTTCCAACGTGCTTCTATTAGCATCTACTTAGTCTTGTTCAGACTGAAAATTAAATTTCGCCCACGCTTTCCGGGTATCCATTTTGTGCTGAAATATAGGTTAATGCGTGGATAGCTTACAATTTAAACAAGCATCGAATTATGAGTGCCAACCATTTTTTTAAACCTATTTCCTAATGTCTTTTTAATATTTCAGGTCAATATATTTCAACTCTTAGTTTCAGCTAAAATATTAATGAAAAAATGTTAATTTACTTGAAGAACATGCAGAAAGTGCTGTATGTTTCGAAAAGAGAAGTTATCCATTATGGCCTATTGGATCAAAGATACCGAGTAAGTAGTCTTACTCAAGACCAACCTCACCTAGGGAAAGAATATGCTAGAACCATACGGTGAATCTGAGAGAAAATTTGCGTAAATTAGGATTTATTGGTAAATGTGGCATGGAGATGAGTAACGACGACTACTTTTAATCTAGTTAATAGGGAGCCCAGAACCCATTTTGAGCCAAGCTCTACAAAATGTGATATTCACAAGTCAAGGTATGGGTGTTGGTACTTTTCTTGGTGCCGCATTTGATTTATACGAAAGGTTTATCACCCGCAGAATCACATATATTGGTTAGAGTGGTGGTAGAGCACAGATCCATCCCTATTTAAACCGGAATCGGACATCCAGGAGTTGAATGCTT
The DNA here is from genome assembly GCF_022747635.1 of Hetaerina americana. Taxonomy (NCBI): domain Eukaryota; kingdom Metazoa; phylum Arthropoda; class Insecta; order Odonata; family Calopterygidae; genus Hetaerina; species Hetaerina americana. The sequence goes on from NW_027287095.1 coordinate 51,769,028, forward strand.
CGCCTACTCTGCCCCCTCATCCCTTCCTATTCAGAACGAGCGAATATTACTCAAAAGTATTTTTGTCTTCATGGCACTCTACAAGCCACCGCTAGGGTGTGTGGCAGGGGATGATTTACACCAGACGTGGAATATTGAGATTAAGTTTTACTTAAATGATAATTACCAGTAAATCTATGACGTATTTCAAACAATATAGATAATGTGTACTATAACAACATGAACTACAACATCTAAGTGCAGAGTACTTCACTAATCATGCTGGACGAGCGGCTAACAAGGAGGAGGATAAAGGCTAGATGAAATAATGGTAACTTACTTATGATAAAAATACTTTTCTCCCCTAGCGCGATCGTTTGCACCTATTCTGATCATTTATTATTCACGGTAAAATAGCATCTGACATACCGCAGAACGATAGGGCAAATAATAAATTTTCAGCAACATCGCTAAGGAGATCTCCTTCAAATTAAGTCTTAATCTTTCTACCGTGAGCTCTTCCTAACCTAGTTCCCCTATAATATAGATATGTTACTAAGTTTATCATGGAAGCGTTTTACAGATCTATCTTCTCTTTTCTGCACATGTATTGTACATTAGTATTGGAGCTAATATACACCATGCATGTGGAATCCTTTTCCTACTATGTATTTATGAATGTGAGATGCCTATTCATGTGTATGGATACAGAAAAGCGACTCGCATCCGTGGAAAATGTCGAACGTCCCTTCAAGCTGAATGCTAGCTAGGATTCAAGCGTTCTCTTTGTTAGACTCGAGAGAATGCTTCATCGTGAAATCTTCCATTTCAAGCAATGAAATTCTGATAACTTTGCAGTGGCAAGAGAGTGAAATGATTCGCGCGACAATAAGATCGAGAGAAATACGCGCTAAATAAGGGCATTATTTTCTTTATGTACTTCCCCTCCACACGGGCGTAACCTCGTCAACTTTTTTCTCAAGACCTCCAAAGTCTCCCTCGCGTTATTTCAAACCCTCGCCATCGTACCCTTCCCCTCCCCCAGTTTTACCGCGGCCCGGACTCCTCCCGCCAGTACTTCATCCATGTTCCTGCTCCTACCGTTTCCTTTAACGATTCCCCTCCCTTACGGCATGAAAGGTGCTCTGGGCACCTACAGCTCCACCCAAGCTATGTGATTTTTCGGGTACCAGATCTTTCTGGGAAACTATAACCGGCACAGGGAAAGGAACTGGCCCCCCCTATCCTGATGTGTGAATTTCACACGCCGTCGGGCTTGGCACTGGGTGAACTCTACCATCACCTACCAAACCGACCAACGGGTTAATTACGTGTGTAAATATATATATATATATATATATATATATATATATATATATATATATATATATATATATATATATATACATACACCATATAATTATCTACTCAGAAAAGTACAATCAAATAAAATTTCCTCCTCATATACAGTGCGATCCCAGGGTTCGGATAGTAATCTTACGTGCATTGAGTTGATTCTGAATTATTGCGCAATTCTAATCTGAAACGTGAGTTTGAGTTGACAATATTAATAAAGCAAAAAGTTGACGACGATTTTATCCCGGGTCATTACTTCTAGAAATTGGTGATGGTCAGCATTAGCAGCTGTATTGTTAAAAAAGTTTTTCATGCAAAAAGTGATTTATTCCACACATTAAATTTTTCTGGCACATCCGAAAAGCACCTCAATTTAACGACTAACGCGAGGGGACTCGTCATGGATACCTTTCAGTAACATTTGGGGATTTTCGATCATTTTATTGTCTGAAACGCACGTATTTTTCTTTCTCCTCATCCCTCTTTCTCTTTTTCGACTCTTTTTTCGAAGATAATCGTCCGAAATGAATTCCCCACCGCAACGGAAATGAATCGCCGCAGCGGAAGAATGGTGGGGACGTCCTGTTCCACAGGAGGGTGTTCCATTTCTCCGGGACGCCGGCAAATTTGAGGTTTACGGCGTTTGGGAGGAGGCAAATGACAAAGTTCGCGAACGGCTCTTCTAATGGGAAAAAGAACGCCAGCGGGGAGTGCGGAGGGTGTGGGAGTGAGAAGCCCACTGGGAGGTTAACCTAAGCGGTACGGACCACCACTCTCCGGGTGAAAGGGTATTTTTGGACCGGAGAGATTTAATTGATTGATTGCTTCACTGGGTTCCAGAAACATAGCCTGTACCGTCCATTTCTAATGGCAGGTTGGATCGGGAGTCCCCGGGATGGTCATCGCGCTGGTCCCATAAGACTTTAACAGGAATCACAGCAATTATTCTGTCTTCTGAGCGGAGGCGATTAGTTATAGATTTAACTTTTGAAGGTTTAGATTTTTCTTTGTCTTTTTATAAATAACGTACGGTCTCCCTTGGAACTGATGACTGGATCATCAGAAATCCCTTGGGATGAATAGTAAAACGAACCGGAGTACCTCGAGCGTTATTTCGCCTTCGAATATGGTCACTACGAGTGTATTTTTCATTGAATTAAATTAATATTGATGTTAGTCATAGTTATTAAAATGGCATTGACACCGTCATAAAATATAAATGCAAACAACTATAGCAAAATTGTGCATTCAAGCATCGCGGCAAACACAAATTTCAATATGATCTGAGTTTTCACTTATAAATCACTTTCTGGATTCCAAAGTTTGAATTAATTATATTTTTCAAAATCAGTTAGTCACGTGGAAACGATTAGAAATAGGACATTAATGTATGCGTTTAATAATTTTTGATGAATTATTTTTAGTGTAGTTTTTACGCATGCTCCAAAAATAAAATCCTTTTAACCTCCATGCTTGAATTGTCAAAACAAGCTGTTGATAGGGGAAATATGAAGGCTACCACAGTAACAAAAACATAACTAGAAATTAACAGCCACATCCTCTAAAATTTTTGGACATCGTTCGATCAGGAAATTTTCCATAGTGCTAGAGGTACACTTATGTAAAAGAAAGTTTTGGGTTACTCCCACTCCGCTTCGAATTGCCTCCTGTTCCACAAATGTTACGAATGGTTAAATGCTCTCTTTCATCGAATGACGATTAAAGCAGAGTCATAGATTATTTTAAAGATTGAAGAATGACGGAGAGCCACCTATATTCACAGCTTGAGTCACTCCGTAACCCAAAAGTTCGGTAAGAAATCCACAAAATAGTTTGATGCAATAAAGGACAATTCAGTGACAAGTACATTAAAAATCCACATTAAAATATGTATTTTATATTGCCAAAATATTTTTACGCTTCATCTGCAAATTTTGGACCATAATCGGGGAACCGAGAGGCTGAGGTGTCGATCATGATTGAGATCATTAGCATCTCTCGCACCAGTAAAAGTCTAAAGACTGCAGGAGAATTGATGCCGAAGTGTTGAAATCACATTCGAGTTGATAAATGTACAGTACCTGCGTGGAACAGTGAAAATATATTTGACGCTCAAATTTGGATTGGAAACTAATAGTGATGATGAGTGGTCCAAAGACATCCGCATTAATTTCGTGACCAATGCACTAGGTAGGAATGGTGACTCGCCAGGAAGATAGAGAGGGACATTTAGTGCACCAAAAAAATTTCAACGGGCGATCATTTCTTTTCCCGCCATCCAAAATCGGTCAGTGGGGTACAATAGAGAGAATGGCCGACCTCAAAAGGGGTTGGGCTTGGCTTTCCAAATCGAGGGCTTGAGCCGAAACAAATATAACCGGGGACACCAGAGAGCAAGTTAAAACGATATCCTTTAATCATCGTGACTTAAACTATTAGATAAAAACAAACCAAACGAGTTTGAATCTCACACATTCGGAAAATTTTTAGCCTCTCACTACACTGGTGGAAGTAACTAATATACGAATTTAAAGGAAAGCAGCTCCTGAGCAAGGCGATTTGAAGAATAAAGTTTACCAGACAAAATACGGGACCACAAAGTACCAAACATCACCAATTATATTAATTTATATTGACCGATGACCTAAAGCTTCCTGCCACAGGCCCTCATGTTTTCTGACAAAGTAAATTTAAATCACTGTCACGCATGGCTAGGGTCGGTTCAATACTCATTACCCTTATTGAGGTACATCAACTCGTAAATAAAAGTTGAATATTTGAATTGTATTTTCGGACACAGGGCGGTATCACCTAATAGCAATGGCAAAATTCAGGATTAATCTAAATGGACGTTAAAAATAAGAAAGGGTTTTGAGTATTTTGATGCTAGAAATACCAGGTTGGTAATACCACTTTTTGGAGCTAAGTCACTACAAAGAAACTGGGATTTTGCTTGATAGTTATGAAATAATTTATCAGTAACTGAGCGTAACATCACAGTTTTTGGTTTAACAAAGAACCTTCCACAATGCCTGGACACTGCGCAGTTTACAACCATTATGACGCATGAGCATTGCAATGAGTTTTGAATTCACAATATGCGTGTCCGATATCGATCTGAATGAGTATTTCACTAACTATTCAGAACTTAAGCTAGAATGACTTGAAATTGAAGTGTTTTTCAACTGACACGGGAGTTAAAACGATGCTTGAATGCTACTACAACTAGTTCATTTAACTCTGGTCAAGTTTCCGTGCAACTCGCACCGAAGAAAGACTTTCTTTAGAATTGTATTGCAATCATGATGACCTTAAAGGACGCTTTACATTAAAGAGTTTAAAGTTTATATTTCCCCCTTGAGGTGGTCCAGAACTACCAATCATATGTAATAATGGAGTGAGGCGGATAATCCTTGCTAGCAAAAGAGTGCAGCAGAGTGAACTGGTAACAATGTGATAGCGTACAGAAATACCACTGTATAGGAACTATTCTCGCGGGAAAACGATGTCCAAGGCAATTCTGTATTTTTAGATTTTAAAAAGGCATTTGATATAATTGCTCAAAGGAAGTTGGTCAAAAAGCTGGGAAGCTACGGGATAGATAAGTGTGTAATAGACTGGACCAATCAATTTTAAACAGACCACGAGCAAAGGCTCGTGATAGATGGCGTATTACCCGACACAGTAATCGTCTCATAGGGTGTCCCTCGTGAAAGCGTCATCGGCCCGCTATAACCATTTATATAAATTAAAGACATCAGTTCTTAAGTTTCCAGTAAATTTCGCCTCTTTGCCTTAATACGCGGTGGGTGTGGGTGTGAATGCGTGGTATATAGGAGAATATCCAGTCAGGAAGATAGGGAATCATTATCTGATGACCTAAATGGGATTTAAAAGTGGTGCGAGGCATGGGTGGGCAGAATTAAATTTGAGAAATTATGTTTAGATGAATTTTTGAAGGAAGAGTATTTCACCCGAAAACATTTATAGCAAACAGGAACCAATATAACAAACGTAGACTCGGTAAAATATTTGGTTGTTATGACAAAAAAGGACATATGCGAGGGAAAACACATTCGCAAAATTTGCGGAAGAGAAAAGAAAAAGTTAGGATTCATAAAAAGGTTACTTGGGGGACGTAATGTGTGAGTAAAATAGCTCTATTCTTTGACATCAGTTAGGCCCCACCGAGAGTAGGCTGCGAGGGTATGGGATCCTCAAGAGGTAGGCTTAGTTTTAGAACTAGATCGAGTGAAATGCAGAGAAGTTAGGTTTGTGAAAAGTTGTTTAACAAAGTTACAATATTGAAAGAAATATGATAGAAGCCACTAGTTGACCGTAAGTAGAAATATGGATTTAATTTAGATTGAAATTAGCCAAGGGTGTTTGATGCTGGTCTCGACTTACTATGGTAGATCAGATCCGGTACGTAAAATCTGGGAGCTGGATAGTAGAACGGATAGATTTAAAGTTTTTTTTCTCCTCACTACTAGAGATAAAATTAGATATGAACCCAGGTGCAAAGGGTAGAATTAGTCGTTGTTTTGAATGCAATTTGTTGATATTCTGTTTAAACCTTATACAGACCCATTTTTATAACTATGTCCCCGCATGATTCGAATATATCATGTGACTGAATATTTTTGCACGTAAGTAGCTTCTTTCTTGGTGAATAATTTTATTCGAGTGCTTGATCGAACTCGTATTTGTAGAGATGTGACGATCGTGCATGCATGGCTGGTGATCTAACACCCACAGCCACGTACCCTTGTGGCGGCTTGTTGGGTTTTATTGTAGATGCAGATGATGATTTTTATTTAACATTGATCCTTCTTGTGTTACATACGTATCATGTTACGTATCATGATCGCCAACTAGCAGCCCTGTTCTTCTGTTTCGGCCTTGCTAACTCTGGAAATGTACCCTGGTCCATTTAAATTACTTCACATCCTGCGTTTTTTTTTACCAATAAACACAGCTATCACATCAGAAGATAACCGTGTTTATCGCTTTTCCTAGATAAATGGGTCAAGTGAAGATCAGCGATTTCAGTCTGATGATGCTCAAATGCGATGAAACACGTGCCGAAATAAATATTGAGGAAAATACTGTTGCAAATTTGTTTTGAAAATGAATAGTATTTAAACCCGGAAACGAGCGGATTAAAAGGTCACAATTGATGAGGTGAATTTTCATGCATGAGAAATGATGTTTCCTGGACGCCCAGTTCTCTAATTAAAGCTGGGCAACAATTGTTGAATCGATGAAAGAGGTTAACGAAATTAAACTCAATATACTCAGATGATCGGCTCATTGAAACAAAAGCTGTAATTAATGTAGCGTATAAGTCTTTTCCGTGAATTGGTTTTAATATCACTTATAATTACCGCTTTTAATTTCCTCCATTAATTGAAATTTCATGTTATCAAAATGAAAAGTTAAATCGACCCTCGGTTTCAGTTATCAGTTATTTTCCGATACCCGCCTAATCGAATCTCAATACCGTGGTCTCTAAAGCAAAATAAATTCATTACAGCTCCTTCAATTATGGAGATCACATCATTGTGGTGGTGATTGAATTTAAATGAAGAGCGCACACTCGGTGTTGATGTTATTTATATGCCAGCAAGACATAAATCTGGAGCTTGAATAATATGTAATACTGCCAAGTGTATAGGAACTTTCACTCTTAATTTCCTCATACTGGTATCATTATAACACTTGCCAGCTTTCACTTGCCATGGTACTATTACCATTTTGTTCATAGTTCTCATTACTTACTCTTAATAGCGATAAATAACGATTAAGATATCAAAACTAATATCACCATTCAATATTTCTTTGCGTCATTCAATGATCACGTGCCCAGTTGATCATAATCGAAACCTGATTTCGTGTTGATTGCAATCCTCAGGTATTTCCAAATAATTAACTGCTTCATTTATCCACATGTGGACAATATTAGCGAATGAAACCAGCTGCGAAATGTTATTACGTGTTGGTTTTTTTGCAGGTTATGCAAATGAATGGTATCATTTATTCGTGAGTGAGAGTTTAGTAACGTCGGTTCCTTAAAAATTTCAAGGAATGTGAGGTATTCTAAGATATTGTTCGGCATTGCCAGACAGATTACATTATGGAGGAGAGATAAAGAGCGAAGATTCTAACGAAGGAATATTTATTTTGATAGCAAAGAGCGACCATGAGTCTTAAATTTCAAGCTCCATCCGAAAAATGGCGAACGGAAATTGTAATTATTCTACGTACGGTCGTTAAAAATGGGCCAAATTATTGAAGGTCAGAATACCGAGGGTCAACCTTGGATCTTTTACTTGATCAAACCGGAAACTGAGGGCAGTATAGAGAGAAAGGAACCTTTTTCAGCCTCTAAAACTATTGTTATCATTGGTACGTGTATAAACCCGGCTAAGGTAGGTTTTGGGTGGATTAAGACCATAGAGTGGCACTAAGATACATTTCCTTGCCTCTCTTGACAAAAAACAACCTGAAATCCAACTCTGCAATAAAGTCTCTCTTCAATTCCGCATATTTCTTTCCTTCCTTCATTCCGTACAACATGCCTATCCTATTCTTAATCCATTCTTCGCTTGCCCAACGTATTCCCCTTAGTCTTCAACATCCCATTGGTGATAAAAATGCTATGCACCCATCTATCCTGCCTCGTTGGGTTTCTCCCAGTAACTTCAATCACTTCCCGGCAATGCCACACACTTTCTCTTTTGTTTTTCATTCTTTCCGATAAACCTTTTCCAACATTCTTCACTACCAACTTTCAAAACCATCAAAAATGTTTATTTGGTTGCTTCAACGATCACGTTTCTGCGCCACACAAAACAAAGCCCCATATCAAAGCTATAAGGAGCCATTTCCAAACAACCTTACTCAACGTTCCTGTCATCAATTCTCTCCTCCTTGTGAAAGCTTCTTTATATAACGCATTTATGTCCCAGCTTTGACCAACTTGGTCCAAGATGCTTCGGAGATGGGTCAACTTTTCCACCTACTCTAATACTTGAACTCCTGTTTCAACCTTTAACTTAGCCTTGTTCTAACTCGGAAGCGTCATAAAATTTGTCTGACTTACATTTATTCTCATCCCATTCCTATCATTCTAATTTTCAAATGCGCTTTGTAATCCTTGAAGCCCCACTTAAGCTTCATCATCCACAAACCCAACTGGCTTTATGAAATCCCCACCGACTTTAATTCATATCTCCAGTTCTTCCCATACCTCTTTCCTTTGCATATAAGGTGGAAAGCAGAGGCGACAAAGAAAACCCTCGTCTAAGCCTTATTCTTAACACTAGCCATGACGACTCTTCATCCGCCACTCACACCTGAGCAGTCAAGACATTTAAATGGTCTGCCCCATAAATAAGTAGAACGATTTTTTTCCTGCCTACGCGGACGGCTGGAGTGAAGTGATTGGAGTCATGGCCATGATCATGCCCCGAGGAATGGTTTTCCGCTGGCACAAAATGAAGAGAGTAGACAGGAGTTTGACGACGAGGAACTGGATGTCCGTCACATCAAAGTGCGATGATAATTTGCAAAGAGTAAGAGACATGCTTGATTCCAATTGACGCCCGAGTATCAGAATGCTAGCTCAAGAATGCAATATTCCGAAGACCACACTGTATTGCATTCTTACAGAAGATTCAGCCGTTAGGAGGTTAATCTGACAAAATCTTACGGCAAAATTCCACCTTCCTAAACGCTACGAATCAGCCCAAGAAAACTCTTCCTCCCACGTTTTTTTAACATTTTAATAATTCTGCGGGAAGTTATTTTGATATTTTAGTACCCCGCAAGCCACCGCTAAGGTGTGTTACATGGAATGGAAACACACCAGACTAATTTTGACCCCAATATGATCCTACCGTGGTCGGACAATGTTATTCTGACCTATTATTGTTCGTGAGAAAATGACATATTAAATCTATCTGTTCTACACTTAATGGACTCGATTTCGTCTACCATTGTACGATGGGGTAATAATAAATTTTCAACATAATTGCAAAAGAGATGTTCTTCCAATTAATGGAAAAGATTTAATCTTTAATATAACCTTCGCTCCGTGAGTGATTCCCAGCCAAACTGCTCTAATATTTTGGATACGCTACTAATTTTATCATAACAAAGTTTTACAAATCTAGCTCTTCTACGCCGCAAGCGATCCAATTCGGCAATAAATCTGACTTCGTGAGGGTCCCATAAACTAGCAGCATATTCTGAATGATGCCTAACCAGTGACAGATAACATTTCTCTCTGACCTTTTCATCACATTTACCCAGTTCTCTTCTAATTATTCATAATCTTTTGTTAGCTTGTCCACATATCCCTGTATGTTTCACCCAGGAGAGGTTGTGAGTGAGAATAACGCCCAGGTATATTCACCCCCTGCCACACATCCCTGCGGTGGCTTGCAGGATACATAAATAAATGTAAATGTACAATAGTTAATTGAGTCTACGCATTCTATTTCGATGTTCCCAGTGCAGTAGGTATTCCGGGGGGCATTGATATTTTTCCAATAATTCATCACGACGCACTTTGCTAAGTTCACACCAGCGTTGTATAGCATTAAGATCATCTGATAAAGCTGGCGTGTTCTCAAGATTACATTTCTGTTCACCATCTACATCTACATCTACATAATACCCCGCAAGCCGCCGCAAGGGCGTGTGGCGGGGGGTGTTAGGTCACCAACCGTAAAAAAGAAAAATACCACATGCAAAAAAACAACACGGAAAATTACACCCACAGCAGCGCACACACTCATGCAAAAATCCCTTCATCCAATACTCATGCAAACACATATACCACAAAACAACTAAAAACTGCACCCCATGATGCAGCACGAAAGACATCCTACAACACGGAAGCCAGGACACAACAAGCAAGAAATTGAAACATCACTACCACATGAAAATGCACCACGAAACACTCTACCCCCAAAGAGTCTCTAAATGGCAGGGAATGCGACCCAACGTTGCAGGTAGCAGGAATTTGCCCCCGCGGAGAGGGACGAGGGATTGAAAGGGAAACTTAAAAACAGATGAACAGAACATGAATGAAGTCATTCGGAAAGAATGGGTTATTATAGCAAAACACATAAGGTTAGTGGAAGAGCATGCATTTAAATACAACTAATTATTTTTTAGACGCTGAGGGTGGCAAGTGGAATTTTTGCTATCTATAACCCGGCAGTTGCTATCCCGTATTGTCCGTGGGAAGAAGGAGTCCTTGAGTCGGCTAGTTCTGGCATCTATTTCCCGAATTTTATATGCATGATCCAAGCGACTAATGTATGTAGGAGTACGAATAATTTGCGAGACCTCGGCGCTGAAACATGCGGATCTAAATTTATTTAATAATTTCAATCTTGCATTGAATCGTCTCTCAGCCAATGATTCCCACCCCAAATCCATGAGCATTTCGGTGACGCTTTGCGTTTTATCGTAGGAATTTTTTACAAAACGGGCTGCCCGGCGTTGAACCTTCTCAATTTCCCGAATGAGACCTTTTTCACTCGGATCCCACACGCTGCATGCGTATTCTAAATGAGGCCTTACAAGAGCGTGGTAACAACGTTCCTTGACCTTCGAGTCACTTTTTCCGACAACGCGTCGAATGAATCCCAATTTTTTATATGCTTGACCGCAGACTTTACGTATGTGAGACCCCCAAGTTAAGTCTTTTGTGAATGTGACACCTAGGTATTTTACCGTATCAACTACTGCTAGGTCACCTCCAGCTAATTTGTAAGCAAATCCCGTTGATCTTTTAAAGAAATTTACCACTGAACATTTATTATAATTTAGAGTCAATCCCCAGTTAGAACACCATTTAGTAATGCAATCTAAATCCTGCTCTAGAATAAAACGATCCTCATCCCCAGATATCACCTCATCCCCAGATATCGCAGCATCTTGCTATCCAGCAAGCCATCTCCGTCTACGTCATAATGTCTTTTTATATCTAAGTTTGCTGGCCTAATGTATTTACCAAACAGTAAGGCAGAATCTCAATCCTTGAACAAGGCAGAATCAAATAACTTTCCGTTTTCATAGAACACTATTTTTACAGTCAACTAGTTTCACTGCAATGTGGTATCATCCTGCAATTCAGATATTGCTGCAATGTTGCGGACCTCGCTGGCAATAGAAATTATATTCTGTGGAAATAGAAAGTTTTTTGAGTCTTACTTGTTCATTGTAATGGAATACCACAAAGTATCGGCCTCAACTATCTCTCTAGAATATTTTCTGGTTCAATTAATAACTCTCCTCACTTATCTTTTCTTGTTTGCATGGATTATCCCTTCTTACTTTCAGAGTGCTTTCACCTTTCTGTACAGCGCACCAATTTCACCCATCCTCCGTAAACTTTCCATATCTTCGCAAAGCGTCTTCCATCACGTTTCTTTCCTAATATTAGTTTCCCGCCTCTGTTTCTTAATCAAATGTTTTACTTTTTCCTACCTAACTTTGCGTTTACCTTATCCCATTTCCTTTTCTAGTTTCTCTTTCTAATCATCTCATTTTTAATCAAAGTATTTCTCGACCTTTTCCTTTTTACTGTTCCTATAGTTTCGTTAGCAGCTTTATCCATATTTGATGTTTCCATTTTTTCCTCAATTGCGCCCTTTTTCTCACACACAATTTTCTCTAGAGCTTGCTGATAATATATTATTTTCGTTAGCATTAATGCTTCTGCAAATACATTATATTATAATTTATGCAAGGGATATAATCTCGTGAATAAATTGGAAGAATGTATCATTAGTAATGATGTTGACATTGTATTATTAGGCCCATTGTACTACGGTAGACGAGATCATGTCAATAAAATTAAAGAGATTAGGTGTAGAATAGATATACTTCATGGGTCATTTTGTTCACGGACGATAAGGGATAAGGATAACGTTGTCCGACCGCGGTAGGGATAAAATATTTGGGTCAAAATTAGGCTGATGTATCCTGTAGTTCACCTGCCACACATCCTAGCGGTGACTTGAAGGGTACTACAAATACTAAAAGTATGCAAAAAAGAAATTAAATTTCTTCAACTGTCTTCCCCGTTTTATTTTCTTGAACCTGACGATGAATTTCAAATACAGGGTGCGTTCTGAAACTAATGCAATTAAATTTCCCACTCCGCTCTTATTGGTCGGAGTGGAATCGAGCTACTTGAAGTAAGAGGGGAGAACAGCCCTAAGCTTTGCCGCGAATCCAGTCTCAGTGCTCTCCAAGCAGTTGAAGCGGCAGGACGTCAGTTATTGTAAACCTCTACGTGCCGACCGTATCACGAAAAAACTGGAATCGACGATCGAGCAACGTTACGGGATTTCTAATTTTTGTACTATACTCGAAAAATCTCTTGAGGAGACTAACAAAATGATTCGCGAGGGTTACATGGACTCTGTTCTGTCCTATTCACAAGTTTCGAGGTCGTTTAAGGCCTTTAAGGAGGGTCGGGAAGAGGTTCACGACGAACAACGCTCTGGGCGGCCGTCAACCAGCAAAACTGACAACAATGTGGCTCTTGTGCGGCAATGGTTGGACTCTGGCCGTTATTTGAGTATCAAGGTGGTTGCCAATGAACTGAACTTGTCGTCTACTGTTGTGTTTCGCATTGTTACAGAAGATTTAGCGATAAGGAAAGTGAGTGCCAAGCTCGTGCCCAAGGTGTTTGTTGCAACGCGCCTTGAGTCCGCGAGTTCCTGGCCAAACACCAGGTGCCAAAGCTGCCTCATCCCCCCTATAGTCCTGACGTCGCCCCGGCGGACTTCTTTTTGTTCCCTCGGATTAAAGCAGTCCTGAAAGGAACCCGTTTTTCGTCCATAGAAGAGATCAAATCAGACATGACGAAGACATTGCGAGAGGTCCCCGAATACGCCTTCCATGTCGCGGGACGGTCATGGCAGAACTGCTGGAAAAAATGTGTTGAGGCCCAAGGACAGTACTTTGAAGTATTTTAAGTGTTTTACCAATGTGTTTAATAAATTTCTTAAAAATAATTGCAAATTTCGGAACGCACGTTGTAGTACTAAATCTTGATCTGCATCCGCTCTCAGGAAATTGCGAATTATTCACGCTGTTCCTAAATCTGTATCCAACCATATACTCGTATAGTCTAACTGATACGTGTCTAAATCCTAGGATATTTTCCACGCATATACGAGGGTCATCCGGAAAGTAGTACCCGTTCGTGCCGCATGAAGTGCTGACGACGCGAATAGCCGCTGGACGAGGTCAGATAGCTTCAGTGGCTTGTCTGCCTTCTCTGAGCCAAGTTGCGTGACGCTAGCATTGCCTGTGTTGTTTCTGTGATTGTTTACAATGTTTAAAAAAATTGAGAACGCCGCCAGTTGTGAAGTGAGGGCAGTGATTAAATTCCTCAATGCAAGAAACGTTCGCCCATGTGATATTCATCGCCAATTAAAGGAGGTGTATGGAGACAATGTAATGGACGAGTCGTCTGTTCGGCGGTGGTGTCGCAACTTCAACATGGGGAGGGGGAACACACACGACGATGAGCGTTCGGAGAGACCGTCTGTCATTACAGACCAACTGGTGAGCTCAGTTGACGAATTCGTGAGGAACGATCGGCGCGTCACAATTGATGACATCTGTGAGCATTTTCCCAATGTTTCTCGAACAATTGTTCATGAAATTGTTAAACACCATCTGCATTATGCAAAAATTTGTGCAAGATGGGTCCCTCGCGTATCTCAATGAGCTGGCGGCGAAGGACTATGCAGCAGGAATACAGAAACTTGTCACACGTTATGACAAATGCCTTAATTTGCTTGGAGATTATGTTGAGAAGTAGTTTAAAGTATCCTCTTTCAAATAAAATTTTTTATGTTTGTTAATATTTACTTTTGTGTCTTTATTTCACGAACGGGTACTACTTTCCGGATGACCCTCGTACATTCGCCTATTTTTGTGTTTAAAACCTGTGGTCGTTACGATTAAACTGTCTTCAGCAGAACTCTCTTACTTTCTCCCCGCGGTCTTTCCTTGCAGTAGTCAACTGCCTCAAGACTATCTCTTACTTCGCTTGCCTTCAGGTCCGCATCCCCCGTTTCCATTGTGTTTGCTTCCCGGAACACTCGCAGTTATTTCCTCTAAAAGATCGTATACCTCATCGATTTCTTACTCCCTGTTCTATCTTGGTAGAATGTAAACTTTAACAATAGCCAAGTTCGTTGGTTCCTCTTTTACATCTACTAATAAGGCTCTACCAATCGCTTGCACTTTACCAACTGGTCTTCTTTCTACCTTTTTATTTAATATTATAACCACCGCTCTGCGCTCCGCTAAGCTGACTTTCTTCTACTTCACAGTATATTACTCAATAATTATCACCCCAGTAATGTCTGCTATCCTTCAATCTCACCTCGTATAGCCCTAAAATACTGTATGTATTCTGAATTTTCCTATGTCCTTTTTTCTACTTTCCCTGATCTCAACATTATCCTAACATTCTAAGACCAGATTCTAACTGGTCAAGTCTTCTTTTTTGTTCTCTATGTTGCTGCTGACGATTCCGCTTTGCTAGAATTTCATTGTATAAAGACCACGGAAGTCTTGCCTCCTACACTGCCGGGCACAAAAAACATCTCAGCGGGTCAAATTCTGTAGATTTCAGCGCTCATATTCAGTTTTATTTCTATGTCTATCATAGTAGCATGGATTAATTGATTGAGGTGGTTTCCCGAGGCCTTATCAATAGTGTATTTAATGAGATGCCATCACTCAAGTCGCCGCTCCACAGGGGTCACACGCTCATGCAGTAACCTTTCTGATGAACAGACACTGCGCGTGTATTTTTCGTCTGGCTCCTATCCTTCGACCTATTTGGCATGGGGGAATTTACCAGAAGCAATTATCACTGCCTCCGCCGGCACAGTTCTAGAGGTAATAAAATCTCTCACAAGATTTTCCGCCACCTCAAGATTATGCATTCCATGTCGAGAGAGCCCTCAAATACTTGTAATTATTTTAAATACATTTTCAGCTGGATACGTTGGTTCCTGTATTACTAATGTTTGCTTCCGTCATGTTAAACTGTAGGTGTAGTGGGTATTAAGCCGTCACATTACAAAGAACATACCTCTGATGAGAGAAACAAATATTATGGGAAAACAAAACTTCCGAGAGGAGGAGCCGAGGGGGCAAAACTTCAACCATAGTCGAGGAATGCGTTTACGCATGCGTCGAAAGGTACTCACCAAACTTGTAGCCATTTTGGACATTCAGTTGTTGTTTGGCAAACGTATGCAACTCCTCCTTTCTAGTTTATCAACACAGTCATTAGTTGTGACGCCCTGGGTCCATTCGCTAGCCTGGTTCCGCCACTTCGTCCAGCATATCCATGGACGGATATCGCAGGTTGGGCGAGCCCCTCCTGAAAGAAGAAAGGGAAAAATATCGACGAAAAAGTGGGAGAGAAAAGTGCTTTTTTTAAATTTTCCTGAAAAAATTTAGGCAAATTCTGAAGATTTTTTTTATGATTTCAGAAATTTTTAACATCCTTCTCGAAATAAATTTCATGAAAATCTTTAAGATGTTATAGGCAGAGATACTCATTCGTACTAAAACTCTCCTTACTATTCCTTATGGTTACAAAATAACTACTGTGATATATTGGTGCCTTAGACATTTCATGTTTATCTCTTCCTCACTTTATGGCTTTAATATCTTCTTCAATTTATAAATACATTTAAATAAGGATATTAGCTAAGGAAATCAATCGAAAATATTTACTGAATATGGCGCAAAATGTTTATCAATAATGTACATTGACTCTTTGGTTTTACGTCACAGTGTGCCGTCCCCATCTCGTAAAAATATATTGCCACAATTAAAACCATGGAAGAAAAAAACACTCACCATTGTGCTTCCTTACCATTAACAACTTAAGATTGGGGACAGGTAAGGATTAAAATTTAATGACATCTTTGTGCTTTATATTGATTCGTATAATAAAAGTGGGTCATCATCCTTGGCTAAAAACATTTCTTTTAAAAGAGAATTTTGTGCCCTTGACTTGAGATGGAATGCTCGGCAACGGCTGATGACTTCCATTGCCACGTATTTAATGCCCTCTTTTGTCTTCGGGGAAATGGTTCTTTTTCATTATCCAGTGACCTTTGTTTCACCAACAATTTTCATTCAATTGTGCCTGTATCGTATCTCACTGTAATTATCATAGGTATTTCACCTATATTTCTGCCCAGAGGTACGAATTAAGTACTTTGCAAAACGTATAGAAACTTTCCTATTAATCATATGTTAGGGACTGAGTAAATTGTAGACACGATGATATTTATTGTTACGTGATAGTCACACTGTTCACTAACTTTTGACATTTTTCATATTGTCGGCTACAAAAATGGAACCCAGTGATGGAAAGTTTATTGTTATGGTATGAGACATTAAAGCCATTCGTGACAGTGCGACGCAATTGTCTTCGTGCTCAATGAGCACAAGGACCAGCATATGAATCAATTACTCTGGTACTACTGAATCCTTAGTCGCTAAAAACCTGCCCTAAAATTTCATGATGCCACGGCACAGTGACCACCCGTTATCTCTTGCCACGCGGATAGAGTGAAAGTGCTGCCGACATCTAGCTGGCCCTGGAGTCCCCCCATCATCTAGGGATTTCCCAGCGAGCGGTCGAGCCCCGTGAGTAACTATTCTCCATTTTAAACCTTGCATATCCCTCATCTCGCATCTCTTTCATTCCCGCTTCACAATAATTGACCATCCACAACGTGTCCACCAAAAATTACTCCATAGTATGATCAGTAAAGTAACGGGCAGCGTAAAAAAAGAGAATTCGTCCGTTTATGGGGGACAACGTGGAACACATGAGGCAATCCTGGGACAAAATGGCGTCCGTAGATATTTCCGAGTCCGCCCACATGGTACACACATTTCACGGTCATAACGAGCAAAGCTGTCCCGTCCCGCGACGCTCGTTACAACCGGGTTTTACTGCACTACGTCATATGCATAAACGCGGGTACCCAGGGCGAGGGGTCGGAGGGCAGAGCGAGGACGGGGAGCGTACGGGGATGATAAATAAAGAAGTAAGTGGGAGAGCGGAGGGTGAGGGAGGACGATGGGTAGGAGGTGGGGAAGAAGAATGGCTGAACCAGTGCGGGTCCGGATAGGGCTCGCGGGGAGAAGAGGCACAACTATATGGGTCGGAGAGAAGTGCGGGGAAGGGGGTTAAACCCAAGACTAGAGCAGGGGGGATCAGAGTGATGGGGGAGTGCGGGGGAAGGGGAGCAGGTGGAAGCCTAAGCCGCGGAAGGGGGTGGCCGGACCCGTGAGGGCAGAAAGGTGGGGTGAGGTCAAGAGGGTACGGGAGGATGGGGGATTCAAGGGGTTTGTGGAACCGCGTGGGTGGGCAGGGGTTGTGAGAAGGGAAAGAGTGTGAGAGGGAGGGGGGATTCCTGAGAGAAATCACCTCCGAGGGAATAGGTATCCTACCGCATACCTTAGCTGCCCCACGCTACTGCCACTCCTTCCCCCCCCCTCCCGACTGTGTTCCCACCCGATAAGGGTTTTCGGCCGGCTACCTGGAAATAGAAGGGACTGTTTCACTCCACTCTCTCGGTGTTTGAGAGCTCTGCACGGAGATTGATACTATAACAACGGACATCAGGGAATGACGACTTGAAGCCTCTTTGTGGTTAGCGTTCATATCAATGCTGAAATCCGGATGTCTATTAAAAATTCAATAACGTAAGGCAATTGATCGAGCTCAGAACCTCAGTTAAACACTACTTTTTGCAATGGAGATGAAACATTATGAAGAAACATATTTTTTTCCACGATTAAAAAAATTGGGTTACGTTGGAACTTAGATAAACCTCATATTCGGGAGAACATTTTGAACACCTGCAACGTTGGGTAGCATTCCCTGCCTTTTACGGTCGCCGCGGGGGAAGAGTGTTTTGTGTTGCATGTTCATGTGGTGGTGGAGTTTCGCATTCTTGCTTGTTGTGTCCTGGCTTGCGTGATGTTGGATGGCTTTCGTGCTGCATCCTGGGATGCAGTTGTTCGTTGATTTATGGTAGGTGTTTGCATGAGTGTTGGATGAAGGGATTTTTGCATGAGTGTGTGCGCTGCTGTGGGTGTAATTTTCCATGTTGTTGTTTTGCATGTCGTATTGTTCCTTTTTTACAGTTGGTGACTTAACACCCCCCGCCACACGCCCTTGTGGCGGCTTGCGGGGTATTATGTAGATGTAGATGAATGAATGATACAATACATTTATTTATTTAGCTTTCAATGAATATTAAATTAAGTGACACTATATGAGTCACTTTTTACGTCAATTACGGCTTTTTAAATTTAATTCCTTATTTAACCAATGATTTTTAAAATATATACCGGTTGTTAGTTGGTAGGGAAATCACGTAGATAGTATATATGTATTAGGTAATTTGAGCACCATTCCAGGTCTCACGTTTGTTCTTTCATATCGGCCTTAATTGGCAGCATTGATTGAGAACCCTAAAAAAGAAGTGAGATGTAGATGTGGATAAGGCATTAAACGTCGTGCGCGACACGTGACACACTATTATGTACGCGTAACCCTGTAAGGGATGACACAGGAGTGTGGAAATGTGTTATTATGACATCATCAATCAGGCGGACAAAAATAATTCAGACCTATAATTTATTTTGAAAATAACACGTAACGTGAATCAGGACTACAGCCTAAATCACTATTCTTCAAATCCATAACGATAATAGTCTAACAGAATGTAATCCTTATTATTATGGGTGGAGATTAATTTTTTAAAAATAAGACTGTGTGTGTTTACCATATAACCTTCAGAAAGAGAAGGTATTTACTTTTCTGAAATAGTTTTGTCCAAAGTAATTTCGCTTCAGGCATAACAAGAAAGCATACAAGGTCTCTCCCAAAAGTAGTATGACTTATTTTTTCCCGGACAGACGGACGGATGGGTGGCGGATTCTCTGGTTATGTTCGAGGGAGGGGAGTCTCAGGAAAGATAGGAGGCTTGTGGCAGTTGGTTTTAGACTTTGCGGAGTTCGGATCGTTTGTTTACACAACCTCTATAACGTGACCGGCGTTACGCTCCGTCATGAATCGGTTATTGGGACAGTGCTTAGCCATAAAATTTCGCGTGAAACTGGGCAAAACCGGGAAAGAGACTCATGACATGCTCAGGGTAGCTTATGGTAATAACACCATGGGTAGATGAGGTGTTTTTGAGTGGCACAAGTTGTTTCGGGAGGGTAGAGAAGATGTTGATGACGCCGACGTCCTTCGGCCCAAATAAGTGACGAAAATCTTGCAAGAATGAAGGCTTTGTTGGACAGGGATCGCAGATGAAGCGATTTCATGGTTTCAGGTGAAGTTGGCATCCCTAAAAGTGATGAGCATCGACTTGTGACTGCAAATATGGGCATGAGTGTGTGCGAAGTTGGTACCCCGAATGCTCTCTGAATAACGGAGTAATGTGCTACCTGGCCCGGCACAACGTAGCAACCCTGCATAAGCCACCATATAATCCTGATGTTGCCCCACCAGAGTTTTCCCTCTTTCCAGCCTCAATTTCGTGCTGAAAGTGTATCAACACGGCTCGGTGGAAGTGTTACAACAGGCCGTGACGAGGGAGCTTAGCAGCATTCCGGGCGTTGCCTTCCAGAGGGCGTACAAGGCGTGGAAAATCCGCTGACAGCGGTGTTTGGACGCACAAGTGTGCTACTTAGAAGACTTTTGGGTGAACGTGTCAATTTTTTCCAATTAATTTTTTCTAATCGACTCAACACTCAAATACTTTTGGAACAGACCTTGCATAATTGCGATTTTACTACACCTAAGGTATGAGTAATGGTCGGCTGAACAGATAGAAAAAAGATTGAAAATAATGTACATGTGTTTGCAATAGAGGCACTTGAAGATCAAATGTACCCCGATGGTTTATAAAAAATCTTAAAATATATGCTTTCGTAGCTTGTTATACCTACGACATGATGCATTTTCGGGAATAATTTCTACTATTTAAAATAATTGTTGCATCACTCCTCTAACTGGGAGTATAATCAGAAGAATTAAAGCAATTATAAGCATCCTAATTTTTTGACAAGTATTGCTCAAAGTTTCCACAACAATTGCCCAATAATTGTTCAATGGAAAAAAATGCAAAACCATTGGCTAATGTTAGGTTATTTATCTGTCGTAACATAACCGTGTTCACCATGAAATTAAAATTTAAAGGTATTTTTTACAATTCTATTGATTTGCGCATCAAACGTGGTTTCAAGTCATGATAGTTGGATCAAATTTCTGTTCTTTCAAACGAAATTTCACAGAGAAAGTACTCTCGTGATCCCTCAAGCATGCATGTGTATATGAACCTGAACTCGTACGCTTTTTGGTGGCTTTTTTATTTTTTCATTAAAGCCAGGTAGGTACTGAAATTAAGAATATTACCAGATATGTTACCGACCACCATGTAAAATACAGTAAAATGGTCTAACGAAAGTAATTCCATAAATCATCTGCCAATCAATATTTTTATTCATTATACATTTTAAGCATTTTTCATATTTTAACAACAACAGTAACTTTTACTGGAGCCATCCCCTCATATGCATTTCATTGCAACAGTTTCAGAGAGCAAAAATCATTCGCCTTGACCGGAACTCGAACCCGGATCCCTCAATGTCCGGTCGAGTGCTTTAGTTACTTAAGCTTTCGAGGCTGTTTCCGTCCTAATACACTATAAATTTGAAAATTTTAAAGTTCATCTCAATTCCTATTTTCGTAAATATGATTTTTTTATCATTATCATTATTATGTATCAAATAGCAGATCCGTCTTTATGGGAGAGTCCTCCTCTCTTCTCGCATTATTAACCTGTAATTTTGTATCGAACCTCAAGCCTTATTACTACGAACGGATGTGAAAGCTGTATCATATTTTTAAAGGTTTTACTACACCCTGGGGTGAGCGCTGTGGAATCTTCCTGCCCAGTGGACACAAATTTTGCAGGTTAAGAGTTCCTCCGCGTGAACTAATATTATCGTGCGATGCTGCGGCGCAAATTGATTTGAGTTTATACAGCGGCATAACATCGCCTTCGGAGGGATTGAAAGGTTAAAAAAATATATACAAGCTGACACTGGGTAGAGCTTGCTGCTTAGTCGTTTTAGAACGTCTTTATCACATGGAATATCACACATTCCATCTAGCACGGTTTCCATGGTTTTACATTTCCAAATTTATTCTGAAGCCTGCAACCTCTTCTTTTGGATAAGAACAAATTTATAAGTAATGAATAGAATTGGATTAAAAATAGAGAGCAAAAAATGTAACAAAAGTATTATATATATATATATATATATATATATATATATATATATAGTATATATATATATATATATATATATATATATATATATATATATATATATATATATATATTTATACATATGGATTCGACGCTATCGATCGTCACGTCTACTTTTATTCGATCTCCATTTTGGACACTAACATATTATCGGGCTTAAATGCATTATTATCAGAATAAGTCAGCGGATTTTGCGATAAAATACGACATGGCACACTTGTCAAAAAGGTATTCTATATCTACATAATACCCCGCAAGCCGCCGCAAGGGCGTGTGGAGGGGGGTCTTAGGTCACCAACCGTAAAAAGAAATATTCAGTATTGATGCATGGTATTATATATGTAATATTATTACAATATATGTATTGTATTAGAAATGTAATATTGAGAATTGAAGTATTGATGAGTGCAAGGAGGACGCACGCAAGATTCGAAGTGATGAGCTATCGAAGTTAGCCAATAACTAAAAGAAAGTAAACAGTAAATTAGTAAGTCAAAGGCATTCACCCAAGGATATTTGCGCTAGGAATAGGTATTTACGCCTCTGGTTACATAAATGTAAATCTACTAAATTTATTAAATAAATTCTGACTGCAATGGAGAAAAAGAGAGCTTAAATAGTTGATGGGTGCGAAAAGAGGAAATTGGCAACATGCGGATGTGTCGGAGTAACTAAAAATAACCAAACTAGGTGAAAATGAAAACCTAATAAAAGTAGACTAAGGTATGACATTTAAAAATTGAAATAAATCCTGTTATTATGGATATATTTCTTGAAGGCAAGCTAAAATAAATACATACTAGAAATACCGGCTAAAAAGCCGGCGATGATAACTACCCTTTAAATTAAACGATAATTATTATTCATTACCAGTTAAAATTAATTAGTGATTCTTGTCGTTAGAAATTTCTGAGAGAGCACAAGACTGATTTGATGAATAAAGACGTAAATTTCTTGTTCGCGAGGTGATTAAAAAAGAAAGTTAAGGTGTGTATTTCGAGGAATATTTTGGTACAAGGAAAGGCAGACACGTACTCGTGAAGGAATCGTGTTTTATATAATATCACACGTAAAGTCGATATAGAAAACAAGTAACGGGTGAAGAGAACGACTATGGGAGCTAAGCGAAAATCAATTCCGTTCAATTGACCCATCAAGAATGATAAAAGAAGAGAAATCCTCTATCTGTCATCTATGTTTCCATAAGGATCTAAACAATTGGAGCGATATCACCTTCAAAAGACATTGACGACTCATTGAAAGTTGTTCCCTTGGTCTAAAATGCACCATGGCATTCAGGAACAAAAGTTACAATGTTCACTGGTTTGATGCCAGAGAAAAGGAAAGAGAATATATCACCAGGAACCTAAAATCTATCTGCTATAGCTGTAATATTAATGGCGTACTGCAGCGTCTAAAATATTGGAAATAGAGTTAGGGCTCCAACAAAATAAGAAAATATTTAAAAATCAGTACCGAGCGCTCGCAGGGCGAAACAATGTTTCTATACGTGCATAGATAATAATAATATATATACTATATATACCAATTTTACACTCCATGTAAGTACATCATATGCTTAGAAGCGATACTGCTAGATATTTGAATACAGAAATTTTGATTTATAATATAAATGCATAGCATTTACAAATTCTTAACGGTATTAAAATCCCTAGCTTCTGTACTAAAGGGCCAGGATTGTGTTAGATATAGTAATGATTAAAATCTCTCGTGAATATAAGATTTGAAGATGACGGCGATTGAGATATAAATTTATGCCAATCACAAGAGCAAGTACTCTGGGCCCTTCCCTATTTCCCTCACGTTTTCACTCCGTTTTCGCGACTCGACGGTCAAAAGTGAGCGGTGGGTAATTCAACTCTGGTCTATGAACGATTTATCCAGATTGAAATAAATCACTCCTCACTAACCCTCAATCACTCTCTTTCATTATTATCACTCCTCACCCTCCTCCTGTTTCTTGTTCGCCAGTCTTTCTTATCTCCTCTTTCTTTGGCCTTATTCCTTTTTCTCTCCATACCATTCTTTTAAGAACTCTTGTGTGACCCCGCATTTTTTCCCTCTGCTCTCTCCATGGCTACATTGTCAAGGATTCTTTATCACCATGGAATTTTTACTGAGAGGGAAAAAAATATCCACTCGCCGGTATTCTTTCAGACCTCTCCGGCTTGTTTCCATTCTTCCTTTTGCCTTCAGCTCCGTAGCCATTTGTGCTTTCATCTTTCCCTTTTTCCATTCCTCTTTCGCCTTTTCAATCCACGGATGACCAACTGCAGCCGTCCATTCTTCTCCTTACAATGCCTACTACTCTTCTTAGCCCTTGACAGAATATTTGAGTTTGCCAACACCTTGGATACCATCGCCTCTGGAATTCGGAGATAAGCGACAAAAAAGATTTTATTTTTAAAAAATAAAAGTCACCCGCAGCGTTTAAAATTGCTATTGGTGAACATAAATCGCCAATTGGATTATTGTATTTAGGAGGGATTTCGCTCTACTCTCAACAGTCGCATGTGATTCATTCTAAAACTACTGAAAAAATGTCAATAATGTTTCATTTTTTACCGAAGGAGTAATCCTATCCCTAAGTTACACTGGTAACTTAGTGCATTACAGGAATGTCAGGATGATACAGATAGTGAACAGAGTTGCTCAAGAATTATTGTTCCGAATACAGTTTTCTATTGCAGCAATATATATCTATCTATTTGAATCGTTTACTGACGGAACCGTATTTCCTGGGCGGTTTTATCTTTTTAGTAACATGATCATATCACGCAATTTATTTTAATATCTGGGGGTCTCTTAATATTAGCGTCAGCCCCTCAGATACCTTTTGACATAGGATAGTTTTTGCGGAGATTACTTGAGGTATGAGGGTAGGACATTATATTTAGAAAGGTTTTGACATCCTTCGCTAGGAGTTAGGTGAAGCCAACGCTATGGCTTGCCTTGACGACGGAGTCACTACTCTTCCGCTTCCAGATCATCTCTTTTCTCCCCAACATTAAAAAAGTTTCCAGGAATTATAAATCTCCTGGAAGTTAGCAAAATCAATTGTTTGTTTTTTCATGCGCACCAACTCGGGTGAGAGACAAGGAATTAGCGAAGTGAAATATTTTTTTCTCCTTATTTCATTATCTAATTTCTTTGACAAATTCCAAAGAAACTGCGGGAGATGCCGCAACAGTAACTTTTAACGGAGTCATCCGCTAATGTGCATTTCAATGCAACAATTTCAGTGAACAATCTAATTTCATTCAGTCAACAATCTAATTTCTTATCATTTGAATCTCATAGAAAGAAGATTCAAGAGTAAATCCAAGGAAAGAAATACATTTATAAAACGGGGTAGACGGAAAAAATTATGAAAGTTTGGAAACAGGATTGTCATCACATTTTTTTACCCACCCTGGGCTCTTATTTGAGAAGAAATCGACGCCTAGTACATATTTGGTGGAGAAATATGTATTTCTAATTATTGTATTTAGATTTTGGCTTTCGTAGGAATAGAACACTATAAGTGAGGCTATCTACTTGTGATCCTCTCTCAAATCTTGTGACTTTTGGGGCTTCTCTTAATAATTTCCTATAGTTACGTGAAGAATTCGGATGAAATTCCTAATAGACTCCTTCGAGAGGTTCTTAGTCAGGTGCTTTAATGCAGGAAAAAAGTGCTCTTTCGTAAAAAGTTTTTGAGCAAAAAAGTGTTGTTCTCGTACAATTTCACACTGCATGGGTTTCATCTCCAAGGTTTCATCTGATCAATATATACAGTAGCCACGAAATAAAAACGAAAGGAATTTACTCTGCAGGCAACATCCATCTAAAAGATTTGTGGTAAATTCTCTGGGAAATAATTGGAGAGATCGTTATTGATACAAGCCTCTAAGGACGCTATAAAGAGGCCTCGTGGCATTTATTAAAAATGTTTTGCAGGAAAAAAGGTGATATATTAGATAGTGATACCAGTCGTGTTGTTATTTCCGTGCATGTTCTCCCTTTTTCAAGAGCGTCCTTGGACGCCATGCCGAAATTCGGATCACCTCCTGGAATTTTTCTCAGGAAAAAAGTGAAAAACTTGCCGGTATGTATGAGCGCGTGTTTTTTCACATTCATGTGTGAATATATATACATATAATCAGCATTTTCTCATTTTACATGAAATATCTCCTTTTTTCCCACATTACTATAATACGAGTATTTGTGTAATATTGACCTCAAAAGGCCTGACAATAAAAGAATAAAAAGAATTGCGAATCATGGGTCGTAGTAGTCCAGGGGATAGAGCGTTGGACTACTGACTAGAGTACTCGGGCTCAATTCCTGGGCACGCCTCCCTGGGCACCCCCAGCTCCACCCAAGCTGTATGATTTTTGTGGCAAAAGATTTTCCTCGGAAACAATAGCCGGCACAGGGAATGAAACTAGCCCCCCTACCCTGATCGTATGAAATTTCATAAGTCGACGGCCTTACCATTAGGTGAACTTTACCACCACCTAACAAACCGACCTTTGGGTTGATTAATTTGCTTATGATTTAAGAAGTGCAAAATAATTTTTTCCTCCCGTGAAATATCGTGAAGATATTAGCTTAATGTAAAACTTCAACGGGCTAGTATAAAGATATCTCCAATGATTATCGATGATGAAAATTAATAAAACGCGTTAATTGCAATCATTGTGAAACATGGTCGGAATATTAGAGTAGGCTAATCTATTCCTCTAATTGGCTACTTTATTCCGCTCTTCCTCTAAATCGCAGCGTGTCACCAAAAAAGAAAATTTTCCACATTGGTGAGGAATCATCGTAACATTATTATGAGAATGTCGATTATGTTTTATTACAACTCCTTACCATTGACAAACACCTTGTGAATGAATCCAGTCTCTGTTTCACATCGGTTCGTGTTATTCGACCCCACACACTTACCCTATGGTTCTCCGGGCAAGATGTTCGTGCATATGGCTTTAGTGAGAGGCATTTGTCGTCCTGTTACCTCCTTTATTTCTAATCACTCCACAAATTAACCCCGGTCATGCGATCTGCAGCCACGTTGGGGTCGAACGCCATTGCTTATCCACGCCCAAGCACTACTTCCATCGGATGAAGGCAGAGCGGCGAGCTGCCCGGCCTTTCCTTAATGGGGTCGTAAATATATCGCAGTAATTTTTTATGTTTGTCTAAATTATCCCCAATAGTCTAACGGTAAGGGTAGATTTCCGATGAATCCAAGTATTACGCATTGCTGGATGTGCAAGCCCTGCCTTAAAGGACACTAAATACCCTTTGGTGCCATAACATAAAACCACAGATATCAAACTGAAGTTTGGCTTGATAGGTGAAGATAGAGCTCGCCTAATGCTAATCTCAACGACGTGTGAAATTCACACATAGGGGTAGAAGGGGCAGTTTCCTTTCCTGTCTGTGGTTTTCCTGAAAGATCTTGTACCTGAATATCATACAGCTTGGGTTAAGATGGAGGTACCGAGAGACGTCACCCTGAATCGTACTTAGACCCTCTGGTCAGCAGATCAACCCTGGGTTGGGCTACTACATCCCATTCCCAAAATATATTTTATAATTAATTATTATTTTGCTCCTTCCTACCTCCCTATATTCCATTAAAATGCCTATTCTTCTCCACCCTTTTACCCTCGCTTATCTAACATTCTCCCTTATATCACAGTCTTCAGCACTGCACTGCCTCTCATAATCTCTCTAAAGAACAGTGTTACTCTCGTTACCAAAATTCTGTCCTTATCGCGGGTTCAACTTCAAAGGATAATGGAGTGCGTAGATCTACGTAAATTATTTTTTCACAACTAAACAGCTATGAATAAATATTTCCATCGGTTAAAATTATTTCAAATGTCTAATGATAGCTTCCATTTTTCCCTTTTGCTCAAAATCATTATTCCCAGAATCTATCTTAGGATATTATTTCTCAATCTTAACTTATTATCTCCTATAAAACCAATGATCTATTTTCGATATACTATACTCCGTCTCCAAACTTTGCCCGCGAAATCAGTCGAAAGGGGCAGGTTCAGAGTTTTAAAAGTCGGCACTCACATGACACACCCCACCAGGCCCGGTGATTGATCAATGGATGTAACCGACATGCACAAAGACAATCGAATTTTCGACTATGAACCGTCAACATGCCGACCGTGGGAAGCGAAATTGGGGCCTTTCCGTTTCTTTTTATACAGGTAAACCTGTACATTTCCATATTTTGACACTAAAATAAACTCCTACGCTTCGTGTCAAAACAATTCAAGTAATTACTCTCAGGTGCCTGAGTGTTTTTTTTTCAACTGAGAAATATGATGACAAACAGTTGTCGAGGATAAAACGAATTTTTTCGCATTTCAGTTGATTTAAAAGCCTGATTATATTTTTCCGAGGAATACTCAGTCCGGGAGTGACAAACGTTTGACAGCGTTCATCCCACCTGACTTCTTTTGGTGTCATCAACGATCAGAATCCCCATTTCAAAAGCATTATCAATATATATTTCTTTCATCTCATACCCCATCGTCCATTTCTGATAATCTCCTTGCTGTCTCTAGCACATATATATATATATTGTTTATGCAAAAAAATGAAGGTGAAAAAATGTTTTTTCGCGTTTCATAAGGACTTGATGGAGCATTCGGCGGCCGAAAAGGGGGTATCGGGTTCGAAATCAGGGTGATTCCCTTGATTGATTTCCTGCAATGGCACAGCTATGCGGCACGGGGCCCTTTTTCACAATCGCAGGATGCACAATGAAAGAAATGTTCCTTCATAATCTCGACGTAACAATGTAGTCAATCTAAAGATCAGGACAATCATTGACCAGCCACAGTATGCATCTTTGGAATGAGTTTTCTTTGCTCGTGGCAATTTCATTTTTAGAGGAATTGACGACTGAAATCATTTTAAGCATTAGAGTTTGCTTCTTATTTACTTATTAATTTTTATCATATTAATGCCTTTTGCCAATTTTACCCACTCCCATTTACATAAGCATAGAATAGTCACAAAATAAGAGATCGACTACCGAACGGATAGATTTGAGCATTCGTTTTTCTCACACACTATTTACTGCTACAACCCAAGAGCGAAGCGCCAAGATGGAAATCGATAGGCACTGGTGGAAATAGCTAGGAACATACAAGTTACATTCTTCCTCAAACTCATTTATTGGCTGGCGTCCTAACGCCTCCCGCCACACGCCCTTAGGTCGGGTGGTGGCGTGTCGTGTCAATAGGATATGAAGATCTAATACGAATTGCTGGTCCTGCATGATTGGAATGTTAACTGATAGTTGTATGTTGGCCGACCCTTTTTTCTTGGGATTACTTGTATTCTTATCGTAGTCTGTGGAACGGTTACTAATAGTATAATAGGTGTTGTGCGCGTATTGCATGAATGATGCATGGTCGTTCCCCGACACGTGGCTCCCTTAAACGGATCTCGGGATCCCTTGTGTTTGTGGAAGTACAGGGTTCGTCCGGAAAATAAGTGTACTGAGCTCAGGAAAAAAAATTTATTACACTTTTACATATCTTAAGCTAATATTCCTCAAAATAGGACCCTTGTGAGTCGATAAACTTGTTCCAGCGGCGTTCCCATTCCTGGAATGCTCCCGCGAAGGCATCATCGGGAACCTCTCGAAGACACGTCGTCACGGCCTCTTTGACGGCGTCCAAAGTCCCGTATCGCGTTCCTTTCAAACTCCTCTTTATCTTCGGGAACAGAAAGAAGTCCGGTGGTGCCAAGTCCGGGCTGTAGGGCGGGTGCGGCAGCGTTGCCACGCCGTGCTTGGCCAAGAAGTCCGACACGACAAGCGCGGTGTGAGACGGCGCATTGTCGTGATGCAGCCGCCAGATGTTTTTGACCCCTAATAATCTCGTGCACTATTGTTTTTGGCACATTACACTGCTCTGCTATCATCCGAACACTAAGACGACGATCAGAGTTCAGTACATCGCGATCTTTTCGCACATTTTCGTCGGTGAGTGTCGTTGATGGGCGTCCAGGCCGTGGTTCGTCGTCGACCTCTTCTCTGCCCTCCACGAACATCTTGTGCCACCGAAAGATCATGTTTCTGGACATGGCTGACTCCCGGTAAGCCTGGTTAATCATACCGACAGTTTCGGTAGACGATTTCCCAAGCTTTACCGCAAATTTGATGGAATAACGCTGCTCCAAAAACTTCGGCATCGCGTTCCGTGACGTGGGTCGAGCGTGGAGGTTCGCGTTAACAGAGCTCCTCACTACACCACAGCTCAGAGCCGACTGCCTTTTTCAGCGTCGCTTGCCAACATACCCCCCTCAAATCGCAATCCATCAGAGCGGTGCTGGGCGCGCCTGGAGCGGCGGGAAAAAGTCGGTACACTTATTTTCCGGACGAACCCTGTATTACATTAGCTGTAATACGGCTGTTGACCAAACACCCCCTGCCATACGTCCTTGAAATAGCTTGTACGGTATTTTATCGATTTAATGGAGACTAAATTCCTTCATTTTTTCAAACTTTTTCTTTTTCCTGATTTTCGAGCTAAAATGTGTCCTCATTCAGAAATGTCTTCAAAAGTGTTAAAAAAAGAAAATCCCCCAAGGACTCGTAATACTTAAATTTAATTTCTAAGCATGTATTATATAGTTTGATGCGAGATATAAGTTAAGTCGCAGTTGAGGTTGCAGCAAAATGAAACCACAAGGGTCTACACTCTTTCTAAGAAAACAACCCATAGCTTGAAAAATATCATACTAACATTATTTCCTGTTAATTTGGTAACAATATTTGTAACAATATTTTTTCAGTTACTGATATGTGTTAATGGTCGAGAATCCTATATCAGAAATGAAATTCCAATATCATGAATCTTTCTTCTAGAATGCTAAAACTTCATTGCTTAGTAATATTTTCTGGAGCCTACTCTTACCGTCCATTTTTTGTAATGGGATGTTCATCTTGCGAGCAAAGTTTGGCGACGGAGGAACACCATTCAAGAGATTGATATGAAGTACAACTCCTGTTGTTTCACTAGAAGTTTTGCTATTTAACTTTTATAATTATATCACACGTCTAAGGATGAGCATGTGATTATAAAATGGACTAATGTTTTAATTCATAGATAAGCAAGCAATTGAATATTCCTCCATTAAATGTTAAATAAACGTCGACGATCTGACATAGCGTCGTGATTGAACTTCAAAACAAAAGAACGTTAATCAACAGCTAATACTTGTATCATAAAAAATGTGAAGTTAAAGAATTGTACTGAAATACGAACTATCATGAGCCTTACATCTTACTGCAATTCTTTATTACTAATGTAGGCGCATCCATCCTTATTGATTACGAAAGCTTGCCTCAGTAAAATATATAGTTAAGTATATATAAATACATTATTATATGCCGGGCCAGAGCATTGGACTACCGAACTAAGGGCCCAGGTTCGATTCCCGGGCAAGCCTCTCTCGGCACTATCAGCTACACCCAAGCTATGTGATTTTTCGGGTACCAGGTCTTCCGGGGAAACCATAATCGGCACAGGGAAAGGAACTGGCCCCCCTACCCTAATGTGTGAATTTCACACGCTTAGTACTAGTACGTCGGGCTTAGTACTGGGTGAACTCTACAATCACTTACCAAACCGATCTTTGAGTTAATTACTGTGTTTATATATATATATATATATATATATATATATACAAATTTATTTATTAATTAGGTAATCTACCGGTTAAGTTAGTTTTTTGGATGGACACAGCTCCTAAATAAATATTTTGTGACTCCTAGCAAAACACAACATCCAGCATCCTACTCTGCATCAGGTCCCTGTTCATCTCTGAGTACCTTCTTCCTCCATTCATCCCGTCCAACATCCCTATCCTGTTTTTTCCCTTTCCTCGTTTGCCCAACATTCTCCCCTCTATCACAGTCTTCAACACCCCACTGCCGGTCAATACCCCCTTCATCCACTTTTCCTGCCTCCATGGGATTTCTCCCAACAAACCCCTCTCTTCCTCCACTATACCAAGTACTTCCTCATTTGTTTTCTTCTCTGTCCATTTCACCTCCTCCATTCTTCTCCACACCCGCATTTCAAAAGCCTCCAATCTACGACTATCCTTCTGCTTCAATGACCACGTTTCCGCCCCGTACATAGCTACGCTCCATATCAAAGTTTTTACGAGTGTTTTCTTAACATCCTTACTCAACGTCCCCGTCATCAACTCCCTCCTCCTTGTGAAAGCCTCTTTGCCTAGTGCAATTCTTCTCCTTACGTCCCAACTACTTTGACCGTGTTGGTCCAAAACACTTCCGAGATACGTAAACTGTTCCACTTGCTCTAGTTTTTGCCCCCTCCCCGGACTACAACCTTGACGCGGTGGAAGGGCTTGTGTGTTCCGATGACCCCTAGAGCTGTGCTGGCGGGAGCAATAATAATTGCTCCTGGTAGGGTCACCCATGCTAGATAGGTCAAAGGTTAGGAGCTAGACGAAAGGTAGTCCACGCAGCGTCTGTTCCTCAGTGAGGCGGCTGCAATGGCGTCTGACCCCAGTGGGGCGGCGAGTAAGTGATGGTGTCACGTTAAAAACACTATTGAGGAAGGCAACGGGAAACCACCTCAATCATCATTCCCAAGATAAATATGATAGTGCGTGTATATATATATATATATATATATATATATATATATATATATATATATATATATATATATATATATAAACCTTCGGGTTGATTACTGTGTTAATGGTTTGTATATGGGAAGGCCCAGAAGTACCCGGCCAGACCTAGAGATGGCGGTAGTTGTTTAAAAAATATCACTTTGTTAGAAAATATGCAATCTAGAACACATAAGTTTCAAGTTTGGAGACGCCACGTTTAGTATTTGTTTGGCAGCAATCAATTCTGAACGTTTTCAGTGAATTTGTGAAAATGGAGAAAATTGGTTATAATTATGTGATACAATACTTTTATTTGAAAGGACTCAGCCCAACCAATATAAAAGCTGACCTGGATTCTACTCTGGGTAAGTCTACTGCTTCGTTTACAACAGTATAATATAGGGTAGAAGAGTTTGAAAAGGCCGTACGAGCTGTCAAAACGAGCATCGCATTGGTCGACCAAATTAGGTGACGACTCCAGAAAGGGTGAAGAAAAAGGCGATACTAGATGATCTTCGACTGAAAGTGCGCGAGCTAGCAGACATAGTAGGTATTTCAAAAATCGCGGTACATCACATATTAACTGAAAATTTGGCTGCGAGAAAGCTGTGTGCAAGATGGCTGCCGCGTTTACTCACACTCGAGCAAAACCAGGGCCGTGCAGATGTTTAAATTGAGTGTTTAGCAAAGTTTCACAGCAACAAAGCTGAAATTTTGCGCCATTTTATAACCATGGATGAAACCTGGGTCCATTACTTCACACCCGAGACAATAGAATAATCAAACAATGGATTCAACAGGGGAACCGGCTCCAAAGAAGGCGAAGACCGTTTCATCTGCAGGCAAGGCCATGGCGTCGGTTTTTTGGGATGCGCGTAGGATAATTTTCATTGACTATCTTGAAAAAGGAAAAAAATATCAATGACGAGTATTATGCAAACTTATTGGCACTTTTGAGTGAAAAAATCAAGCATTTTGCCAGAGTTAGCGGCCTCGGATCAAGTTCTGTTCGCAAACTTGAAAAAATGGCTCGGTGGTCAAAGACTTTCCAACCGTGAAGAAGTGATGTCGGCAGTTAATGGCTATTTTGAGGAGCAAGACAGTTCTTATTATAAAAAAGATATCAAACTCATTGAACATTGCTGAGAAAAGTGTACAGAGCTGAAAGGAGATTATTTTTTAAAAAACAAATAAATTTTTTCCAAAATTTTCATATTTTCTTTGTTGGGTCGGGTACTTCTGGGATTACCCTCGTGTGTGTGTGCATATATATATATATATATATATATATATATATATATATATATATATATGTATATATATATATATATATATATATATATATATATATATATATATATATGCGGGTCGCGGTAGTCCAGTGGGTAGAGTGTTGCTCTGCAACAACACCCCCTCCCAACAGAAATACTTGGACCAGCTGCATGAATCCCTCAGAAAATGTGGGTACCCTGAAAAACTGCTAAACAGTAAAATCCTCAAACCGTCAACACAATACACTCCCCTCCCCAAACCAAACCGCCCAAAATGCCCTAATCTTATCACCACTTTCTTCCCCGGAACACACAAAATTAAACATCTAATCCGTGACCTCTTCCCAATTTTCAATAACACTCAGTCCACATCACTTTTATTCCCACACTGTCCCTCTGTTTCGTTTAAACGCCCGTCGAACCTGCGAGACATTTAAGTCCACAAATCCAACTTCAAGCACCCCCGTCTCTCCCCCGCCCCTATCCGCACCATGCAACCGCCCACGCTGCAAATGCTGTCATATTTTAAGACCCTCCCTCTCACTCAGTACCAACTCCCAACCACTCGCCACCTGTACCTCAAAAAATATTATATATCGCCTCTCCTGTAACTTCTGCCCTGCCTTCTACGTGGGCGAATGCACGACCGCACTTTCCCTCCGCATGAATAACCACCGATATTCCACCAAATCTCCCACCTTTCTTAATTATCCCATCCCTACTCACACCGCTTCCCACATCCAATCTTTTGACGACTGCTTCTCTGTTTCGGTGATTGAAATCCTTCCCAAATCTGCGAGTATAATAGAGGTGAGAACCCGCGAGATGGCGCATATCTGGGTGGCCCAATCATTCAAACCGCCCGGGCTGAACCAAGCCCACTGAATGCATCAATTGGCTGCCTACATATCCCCCCCACCCCCTTGTTCATTTCCTATTGGTCCCTTTACCTCTCCTTCCCCCACCTCTCCCCCGCACATCCTCTCCGCTCTTCCCCGAGAACGCCATTCTGAAGACGACAGCCGTGCTGTCGAAACGTACGAGTAAAATAACAAATTGTGAGTGTCCTTTCTTTGTGTCTCTATATTCTAAAAATCTACATCTGTGTTTTTATATATTTGTATATATATATATATATATATATATATATAAATCATATATATATATATATGTTATGTTTATGTGTTATACATCATTATATATATATATATATATATATATATATATATATATATATATAATGATGTATAACACTTAGCACTAGTGGACACAGACAAAAACACATAAAAAAGAAACTCACTATTTTTCGAATTTTCGTTGGTCGTGACCACCTTTATTAAGGAAGAGAGAGAACTCCTTGTTTCTGTGGTTTTGTTTGTGTCCACTAGTGCTAAGTGTTATACATTATTATTCACGTCCGTGAGACTTTCAAAAAGTGTTATATATATATGTATATATATATGGCATCGGCCCGGCAAGATGAAAGATCCCTGGTTCAAGTCCCGATCAAGGAAATTATTTACCAGTAAAATAGCAAAGCTAAAGGCACATTAATACAACACGAGAGAGAATTAACTTTTGACGATATAGAAACGTACGCAACAACTTCGTATTCCCGTGGGTTGAGCTCACCTTCTAGTCTAATACGGTTTGCAAAATCAATTTCGTAATCGACTCATTTTATATAGAATTTCCTCTCAATATTGATCAGAACGAAAAAAGGACTGCGTGAACATCTATCTGCATCTATAGAATGTTAGAATTTCCCATTTAACTGATACCTGAATGAATGCAAAATATGATCGGTGTGAGTCGAATATTAAAATTTCAAACTAATCACGATGTAGTGCTTCGGTTTTCATCGACTTTGACTGACGTAAGCATTAAACGCATTAGTGGATATAAAAGAGTTAAAAAAAAATCTTTTAAACGGCGACACCCATTGATGGGACGAGATTAAGGGAGAGCGAGCGGGTCGTGTGAGGGACTTGTGGACGAAGCGAGATGAGATTTCAACACCGGGTACAGGTTTGAAAATTGAACTTGAAAGCTGATTTTTACAAAGCTCGTTCGTATTAAAAACGAGCGAAACATTGGCAAGGGAAACTCATTCACGTCCATCGGGCTTGAGAAGAGTAGGCGTTGGACCTGCGTTTTGGAAACACCGGTAATGTGCCCTTTAACTCAACCCAGGTTAAAGGAAGTTAGCGTGACAGTATTTATAGAGTTGAAGTTGAATTTGCATATTCCTGGTAACTATTCATGAGTATTTTTCTGTGTTTTTGTTCCCTTCAATTGAATAACATTTCATTTACTCACTCGTAAAATACTAGGAAAATATAAGTTTAAAGGTTTATTTTGCACTAATAATCGGATAATCGAAGGGACAGCTTGTCTGATGCTGAGGGTGCTCAGAGATGTCACCTGGAATCGGACCCAAGACATTCTATAAGTAGCCCAGTGCTCACTCACTCAACTACCAGGTACTTCGCAACGGGCTAATACATCTGAATTCAAGCATTGTGATAGAGTATGTGCCGGAATGAGTTCAGTTTTACACCAAGAGTCCTCCGTTTGGTGTTAAATATATATGTGCTATTTATTTAAAATTTAATTTTCGTTCATTATAAAAAAATTTGAAATGGATTATTCAATTTTGATTCTTTAATTTTACCTAATTATTAATTTTAATAATAGTATATCCTCTATCCGCGATCCAAACCCATCATTGACTTGCCTCCTTTTCAAGTGCAAAAAGACGCGTGTGGGGGTGAGGGAGAGATGAGAGGGAAGGGGTATTAGTGTTAGCGGAGGAAGTGGCGTGAGTGGGGTGTTGGGAGCGGGAGCAGCATCCGCCGCCGACGATTTCCGCTCACGCGGGATACGCTCGTGCTTGCGTGTTCGATTCACCATTCAATCAAAGCCCTGGACTAATCACGGGTATTAATCCGCCGGTGACTCGCGCGTGGGATGGCCGATGGGTGCCGGGTGAGGAGGGGAGGAACTCGGCGAAGGACCAGTGGCCACCTCTACACTACTCTCCACGCATAACGTCGGAACCGAGGGGGCGGGTGATTCACGTGTGAAAAACAAATTACTTGACACATTCCCGTCACATTCGTTAATCGATGAGAAATAAAAAAAACAAAGTCGGAAAGCATTTTCAAAAGGTCTGCATACCCAACGCGGCTGAGCGGAGAGGAAAAGAGGTGGCGCGGAGACGAAGTCAGACATGCCAACGGAGCGGTTTCACATCCTACTTCATACGAAAATCTTTTATACTGCCATATCTCCCCGAGGGATGACAATTGTGTATGGATGTATTTTATTGGTATAGCATTCAGTTAATTAAACAACTCGCATCACAAAGGCAATACACTCAGAAGCAGGATCTGGATATAAAGGTATAAGTTTATGAACTCAAAGGGGTTGTTCACCCCTTTCGTCTCCGGCTAAATCCGTCCATGTCCAGTATGTCAGTTCTCCAAATCATTCTCCCCTTATCCTTAGTCGTTCGCATTTAACTCTACCCCACCTACGTACACATGCCCCGTACAAAAATTCCTTACGCCGCTCATATCTTCCCTCATCCCGGCAGCAAGGTGTTGAAAGTGCCGAGGAGGAGAAATGAGGCCGTGGGGCCGCTTGACTCATTGCGCCTGCAGCGGTGTTGGGGATGTAGGTATCCCACATTCGCCCAAAATGGGGATCTACGACTTGCCTTGAATTTTTGGGGTTTTTTTTTGTCAAAAAAGTTTAGTTTTCTTCCTGGGGAAACACAAGGGTATGAAACGTATTTTCTGCTCAGCGCGGTATTTCCAAGCAGGAACACGGATCGCCATGTTACAAACGTGGCTAACTCGATGAAAGACTGACTATTTATTTAGACAGACGAGCAACTGATGCGGTGTTTTGCGATTTTGACACGTAGAATGCCGTAGGCTGATTTAGTGATGAAACAGCTACCATGAGGTCGACATAAAATTTTTGAATGTAGTTGTACCATAGTCGAGTAAATCAAGTTTAGCAATCAACCGGATTTTTTTCGTTGCGCATGTTAATGTTTATGCCGTTTTATGTCGTAGCGGACACATTTCATGAGTTAATTAAGTCATCGTTTCAGTTTCCGATTCTCGTACACATGCTCTTAATTACCGCTTTGTTTTTTTCAATGACCTTTTCGGAAAAATTTGCTCTTTAGGTATATTTAATGTATATCCTATTTTGCACTGTTAGGTAGATTCCCTATGTACGTAAATGGATGATATTCAAGCATTCTTTACAAATTAACTAAATATTATATTTGTTGAAAATTAATTTAAGAATAATTTACCATACCGCCCACTGAATATTACCTGTATCTCGATAGTTTTTGCTTGAAGTGAAATATCAGTAGTGGGTAGTTTGTGAACGAAAATATTATGAGTTCCGCGCGAGTGATCTAAGGAGTACATTAGGATCAACATTTTACTTAAAAAATGCGAGGTCAAAAAGGTGGATGAAAATGAAGAACAGGAATTTGTTCGATATAAATGAAATGGAGAGCTACACTAATATTTTTCATGAAGTCTTTTACGATGTCTGAGGTAAATTATTTTTGTACACCGCGTTTTCTAGGGCATTTGCATCCTAAGTTTCGACCATCAATGGAAACTTGAATTAAGTTCTACTCACTCAAGATTTTTTTTCCACAAAGAAGTTCCAATTAAAAGCATATAACCTTAAATCAAATTCATTATCAGACATAGTCTTTCACACAGATAACGCAAGGAGTAATATATTAGCATGACGATAGTATTTTTTCTAAAACAATTTACTTATAGTAATAAGAAGTTACATTCCCCCACAAAACCAAATTATTATCTACAGATAAGTGATGAGTATATGATTTCATTCTCATCTGGATTGTGTTTTAAATGGCTGGAACAATAAAACACACATCAGAAAATCGTTCAGAAATGCTTCTTCAGTATAAAGCTATTTTATATAAGGTTAAGGAAATATACGCAGAAAAAAATTTAACCCAAAGCCAACACACGAGCGAATCGCGAGTTCATCCAACGCTGCGTTTGTATTTCATTTTTGCTAAATTTATGTTTTCATCCGGACAAGTTAATACGAAAATTAACATCAACATCGCGCGCATGTAGTACACAAAGTATCTCTTAGACAATACAAATAGAAATCAGATATGGAAAGTGATATTACATTAGCTTAATCTTCAGTGATCATATTCTATGGTAAATACTATGAAGAAAAATACTGATGATGAACGTTTACATGTGATTATAAGAGAACTGTCCAGAGAGTAACTTATGTGTCGACCTAGCGTGGCGGTGAGTAGGGCTAGAGCCACTGTAAGCTAATGCCTTTACTCTTAGCACACATACTTCTGTGGTAGTATGCACACTGTGTTTCTTCTACTTTTCCCAATGCGTACTGTTAAAATGTGCGTTTCAATAGGAGATCCCGCGAGTTGTGAAGTGCGATCTGTGATTGGATTTTTACTGGCAAAAATCACAAGCCAATTGAAATCCATAGGTAACTTTGTAAAGTGTACGGAGACGGAATAATGAGCGAAGGCGGGATGAGGCAGTGGTGAATTCAGTTTAAAAATAACCGCATCAGTGTTAACGACGAGGACCGTAGTGGTTGACCTAGCCTTGTGACTGAAGGAATGACGCAGAAAATTAACGAAAAAATTTGTAAAAATTGCCGATTTACCTCTTTCCTGTGATGAAGACGTGGCTTGCAACACAGCGCTTTGAAAGTGACGCAGAATTGCATTCTGGCGTAAATGAATGGTTAAAATGCAAGCCGGAGATTTCTTCAGATACGGAATTGAAAAGCTAGTGTATCGTTATGATAAATTTCTCAATTTAAATGGCGACTATGAAGAAAAATTTAAGAATTAGTTTAAGAATGTTCCTGTCAAATGTATTTAATAAAACCTTGTCTTGTTACTAGGTTCATATTTTCATTTAAAACGTAAGTTACTTTTTGGATATCCATCGTATTTTTTGGTTTGTATTATTGCATAAATTTTACACCATAATCACGATTAATAAGATATAAATGGTAAATATTTTTAAGTTCAGTTGTTGGAGTGGGAGCGAGTAATCAACCCCGCTGCCTTTTCTCAATTTCGTTCAAATGACAAGATAATAAATATTCCTGAGCAAAGATTCTGTTGCGAGTGGATTATGATTAATGATGAGGAGTGGAAACTATCGGAAAACTCCCGTCGGCAAGAATACTTGTTATCTGGGGCCGCTCCTAATCAGAGCAATTGGGATGAGGGACGTCATGGAACAGGTTTTCTTGTTACCCCGCAGACTCTCTGTCCGCGAAATCATTTGCTCCTGTCGCCGACGAAAGCTCCCTCGAATAATGCCTCGGGAAAATAATCCCGGGAACGTTTTCCCTTGCCCTTTTCCTTTTTATTCCTCTGGTGAATTTTTACAGAGATATTGATTGTGATGTTTTAAGCGGGGCCGAAGTATTAAAAGCCGGAGAAAATTGGGGACGCACCCACACGTTTTCAACGGCGCGATATGGAGTTTTAAGCATTCGCAAAATAAAACTTCCCTTCCCAAATCATTCTCTAATTTTTAAATGTGAATGGAAATCATCGATTTATTAGTGTGTGCTCCGCGGAATGGTTTCAATTATATCCCGAACAAAAATGACGAGCGAGACTAGTTTTTTTAAATATTATTTTTGAACATTCAAGCCATGCAATAGTGCATGTGAAATAAAATATTATTATATTTATTTTAGTCGGAGATCATGACCGCATAGTTATTTGGGTTCCCTCAGCCACAAATGTGAAAATTTTATTTCTCATACGTCATTTGATTCAACATTATAACCCCAAATTGACGCACACTGGAGTTGTATTTAACAAAACGGCGAGGAGTCACGTGGGAAGGATGGAGTGTCTCTGTTAATTAGCATTAACAAATAAAAACCCTTGCATTTGACTGCAAACGTTTGGTGACGAGTGATTGAATGCTGTAATTCACATAGGTATCATGCTCGTTCAAATCGCCCATTAAAGTGAATATTTTCATCGATGTTTTAAAGGGTTCATCGTGATTTTCACGGTAAACGATTGCAATCTACATAGTAAGCTACGAGCATGTCATGGGTAACTATTCGTGAGAGATAATATGTACATTAAAATTATGTGAACCACCTGTGACATGAACCATAAAAATTTTCTCCCAAACAGAATATTTTAATCTACCTGTATAAATCAGGAAATTAAGAATCTCTATTACAAGTTTAAGTATATCTCGTACATTTATACAGCATATATATGTGCAGATATGCATGCCTTATTCTGTGTATCTTACAAAAACTCTTACTTCTACTCCCTATTGCCAAAAATGAAAACTGTTTCCCTTATAAACGCATTAACATAAATTACCAAGATGAACTCTCTTCAATTTTATCCACACCTATATCCATGACTTATCAAACGATTTCCAACTTTTTTTGTTTTGCTCTTCCCTGTGGATGGTTTTAAGGCTTGCGTAGCTATACTACAAGTTTTTTTTAATGCAGTAATTTTTAACAAGGGCAATGATTTTATAAATACATAAATTTCAGAAATAAATTAAAAAAAATTTTTTTTAATAGGAAGAATATATGACTTTTTTATCCTGAGTAGAACTTTATGGCACATTTGATTTCAAGCCCAAAACCCTAACATGAAAAATTTAACATTCTTCCAAACGGTATTTCATATCCTCTTAAGTCACTGAGGGCTGTCGGGAATGCAGTTTTATCCCAAGGAAGCTATAAATTTTGGTTTAGATGAAAGCGACGTAAATTTATGATTGCGGTTCTCGTAGAGGACTCAGATTTAAAGCATCGTAAAACACGTTAATTTTAAAACGAGTTACGTTTTCCGCAGACACAAAGAATATGAAAACATAATTGATGCACCAAAATAACTTTGATTCATCATAAACTGAGATTTTAAAGCCTTTCCTCAAATAGGTACAGCTGAGAATTCATCAATATAGTGCGCAATGTTTCATATAAAAATGACATAAACATTGTTTTACGCATTATAAGTAGATTTTACATTATTTCTGAGCACTAATTACTATGTTGGTATGCAATATTCTACGGATGTTCAATAATAACCTTCAACTCTGTGCATTGCCCTACTTTTATCTTTTAGCACCTCCACAATATCATGCATATATAAATACGTGATTGGATATGTAATTACTTCTCAGGTGTCTAGAAGATGATTAAATGGGCTAATATAACACTATTAACTATTCTTAGTTTCGCTTCTGTTCTCTCTTACTACATTCTCAAAATTGTAGGATCATAAAATTTTTTAAATTGTTACTGACAAACCGGAATATTATTAGGAATGGTTCGTAAATACAACAATGAAATGTCTTGTGCAATCTTTTGATTGATTTATTGATTAAAGTTTCTTCAACAAGTTTAACCTTTAAGTTCCTAATACAATCGATTAAATATTATAACCTTAATAAAGTGATTATGGTTTGGCGCCAATACTCGTTGTAATTTGGAGTTTATAAGAGAAGATTATACTAACTGCTTCCGCACTGATTTTCTCGGATACATCGAGAAATCACAAATTTTGAAATATTACCTTGGTTTGAGGCAGAGTTACTTGAAATATATAAAGAATGTATTATATTATATATTTAACCTGAAACGAATTTCTATCTCGACGTTCCCGTAGAAAGAACTACATTAGCAATTTTTTACATAAAAATTAAATAATAAAAAAATTTGTGCTTTTTTGTAACGCTTTGTAAAATATGTTTTTGAATTTTTACGGGTTATTAATCATATATCATAATCTTATTTCACCATGCGGTATATTATTCCTGATACCGTTAGTGATTGGCTTACCGATATAATTTGTGTGTCAGTTGATAGCCAGTATTAAATAAACAAGTCAACGCATGAATAATTAAATTTCTCGAATCTATATCGTTTACACCTCATTTTTTTATCACATGGTTTCCGGTCCTGTTTCATAGTACTAAAGGTGAATTTTTAATTATTCCAGAAAAGTCGCATATGCAATATAAAATATTAAAAGTAATATTGAAACGTAGACGTGTGAGGGATAGAGTTTCTTTAATTAAGAAGGATTTGCGTTCAGGAAGCACAAGGACTTGTAAATTTAGACCCCTTGAAAAAAGTGCCTTGTCATTTTTTTTATAAGACTAGAAAGAACTTTGTCCTTATGCCCCAAACTCTATCCTGATAATGTCCAATCATTTACCATCATATTTTCCTGTTTACTATTGCCCATACCTTTCTTTCATAAAAAGTGTGCTCCATCATGGTTGCATGCACGTTTTATCCCACTTATGCCGTGAGCAAAACGTATACAAAGACATATATTAGAAAGAGAGGGCGAAGTTTGAATGTTAATAGTGGTGAGGGGTACAAAGGTGACTGAGAACGGAGATGGAGGAGACACTGAATGGCAGAAAATTGTTGAACGAAAAGAAGAGGGAGAGGGATTTAAATCTAATAATATTCTTAATCATTGCATTAAGGATAAAATCTTCAACATGATATCTCTGTTAGGATATGGATCGCCTTCGTTCTCCAAAAGTGTTGTTGAACATATTCTTATAGGCTTCTAAAACATACATGCCAGAACACTTGCGTAGTGATAGGACCACACTGAGAAAATAATGGAAAATAATATCCAATTAATCTATACATTATTAAAGTAAATTTTTCAACTGACAACGGCCAAATTTAAAGCGATACAAATATTAGACAATTATATTCTAAATGCACTCAATGAACTATTATCTCACAAATTGTGAAGCTCCATGCATGAATTACATAATGGGAAATGGCCAATTACCAGAATTTTTCACACTTAAATCTTAATTGATTAAGATGTATGTTTTGAAAGTCTTAAATAATCTTCGGGTGATTTTTTTATTTTACTTGAAGATATATCAACCTTAAGTGCCTACGATTTATGGAATATATAACCATCGAAACTATGATCGTAAAATAGTCAGTACACAACGGAAAATTGTCATTATAATTACGTGGGTCGTTCAATTAATCCTGACAAATCTGGTGCTCGAAGTATTAAAAAAAGTTTTAGTAAGCTTCATCTTTTACTTAATTGCTGATAAAGTTTCAGTTATATCCACCGAGTGAGTTAATTTTCATTGTTGATTGAAGCAATAAACCTTTGTTTATTTAGAAAATGGAAAGAAAAAATAAGTTTCTTGTGTTGATTTTACACTTTTTAAAAAGCTTAAAACCGAAAGAGAGCAAAGCCGAATTGTATGAAGTTCATAGTATATCTGTCCCTATGTTAGCGACTGTTTACCATTGGGAAAATTAATTTAAACGCGGCCGTCTATCCACAAATGATGAACATCATTCGAGACGTTAGACGGAACTTTTTCTGAAATGATTAAAAAAATCCAC
The DNA here is from genome assembly GCF_022747635.1 of Hetaerina americana. Taxonomy (NCBI): domain Eukaryota; kingdom Metazoa; phylum Arthropoda; class Insecta; order Odonata; family Calopterygidae; genus Hetaerina; species Hetaerina americana. The sequence goes on from NW_027287095.1 coordinate 51,813,240, forward strand.
GATATAGTTTTGAGTGATCGACGAATCGAAGTTCGAAAAACAGTTGAGGGCACCGACATATTAAAAGGCACAGTGTTTTTTTTTAATTTTGCACAAAAAATCGGCGGGGAAAAATCTCGACAAGAGCAATGGCGAGTTTTCACTATAAAAGTTGAGAATTAACGCTGTCGAGTGGTCAATCCGGCTTGACTCTATTCCGTCGTAATTCTGAGAAGTTTCTGCGTCGATGATAATAACTGTGGACGAAACATTGATGCAAAACTACAATTTAGAGACAAATTATACAGGGTTCGTCCGGAAAATAAGTGTACTGAGCTCAGGAAAAAAAAATTATTACACTTTTACATATCTTAAGCTAATATTCCTCAAAATAGGACCCTTGTGAGTCGATACACTTGTTCCAGCGGCGTTCCCATTCCTGGAACGCTCCCGCGAAGGCATCATCGGGAACCTCTCGAAGACACGTCGTCACGGCCTCTTTGACGGCGTTCAAAGTCCCGTATCGCGTTCCTTTCAAACTCCTCTTTATCTTCGGGAACAGAAAGAAGTCCGGTGGTGCCAAGTCCGGGCTGTAGGGCATTTTTGCAGTGATCCGCAAGTTGTGTCGCGATTTCCAAACGATTGAGTCTTTGATCATCACTGAGCACTTTCGGCACCAACTTTGCACAAATTTTTCGCATCTGTGATTGGTGCCTAATAATCTCGTGCACTATTGTTTTTGGCACATTACACTGCTCTGCTATCATCCGAACACTAAGACGACGATCAGAGTTCAGTACATTGCGAACTTTTCGCACATTTTCGTCGGTGAGTGTCGTTGATGGGCGTCCAGACCGTGGTTCGTCGTCGACCTCTTCTCTGCCCTCCACGAACATCTTGTGCCACCGAAAGATCATGTTTCTGGACATGGCTGACTCCCCGTAAGCCTGGTTAATCATACCGACAGTTTCGGTAGACGATTTCCCAAGCTTTACCGCAAATTTGATGGAATAACGCTGCTCCAAAAACTTCGGCATCGCGTTCCGTGACGTGGGTCGAGCGTGGAGGTTCGCGTTAACAGAGCTCCTCACTACACCACAGCTCAGAGCCGACTGCCTTTTTCAGCGTCGCTTGCCAACATACCCTCCTCAAATCGCAGCTCATCAGAGCGGTGCTGGGCGCGCCTGGAGCGGCGGGAAAAAATCAGTACACTTATTTTCCGGACGAACCTAGTTATGTCAGTAACTGAAGGTGATCCAGCTCCAAAGAAGACAAAGACGGTGAAATGGACCGACAAGGTGATGACCACGGTTTTATAGGATTCACGTGGAATCATCTACATCGATCACTTGGAAAATTGGCAAACGATAAATGGAGAGTATGATGCGTCCTTATTGAACTATTTCACCGAGGAAATCAAGGAAAAACGTCCTCATTTGATAAATAAAAAAATTCTTTTACATCATTTAGGTGTACATACCTACGCAGTTTTAATAACAAAAAATATGAAATTAAAGTTCAAATTATAACGTAAAATACCCACCGGATGCGACCCTTACTGACTCCGCTATTTTGAAACTTGAAAAAATGACTCGACGAGAAACGATTCACTTCTAAAGAGGAGGTCATCGCCAACAAAGATGCCTATTTTGAGGACCTTGCAATTTACTTGGACTTAGATGGCTTAAAATTAGTTAGAAAAATGCAGAACAAAATGTATCAAGCTACAAGAAGATTAAATTTAAAAATACAAAAAGATCTATCGAAATTAAATTGTTTTCTTATATTTGTCCCTAAGGGCTTATTGAACGACCCACCTATCTAAATGTATCTCATGCATTAAAAAAACCATAAGCAGAGTAATCAACTTGAAGGTCAATTTGGTGGGTACCCTTAAAGTCACACATTAGGGTAGTGGAGCCAGTTCCTTTCCCTGTGCCGGCTATGGGTTTCCTAGGATGATCTAGTACCCGAAAAATTACACCACTTGAATTGAACTGAGGGTGCTCAGAGAGGCGTGTCCGGGAATCGAACCAGATCGCGGTAGTACAACAATCTATCCCTGTATTACTGCGACTTACGGTCTATTACCCTACATCATCTTAAATTTTCAATTCATGATGGCGTAAATTATTTTTAAAAAATATGCCATTGTTATCATCATCATTCCTCAATCTATAAAGTAAAATGGGCCGTGGTAGTTTGATGCGTAGAGAATTCGACTACTGATCGGAGTACCATGTGTTTTAAACCAAAGCAATGCCTTTATGGAAGCTTATCTAAAATTTTCAAGCTTTAATGTTTACTAGCGGTAAGTGTAAACTAGAGGTACCACAGGGAATAGAAATGGCCCACCCTATCTGAAATATGAGAATTACATATATATTAAGGCTTAGATAGGGCGAGTTCTATCCTAGGGTATTCAAATTAACCTTAGAGTTGATAATCGCTATGATAACGGATGAAAATGCGGTGGATAATTAAACTCCTATAACTGTAAAAATCGCTTAATTTCCTCGTTGCTAAGGTCATGGAAGCTGGAACCACACATAACGATGAGGGAATTAAAACCAGTGAGACTAATCAGATTATCACTAGATGAACTACCCATCAACGACATTAGCTGGTGAATGAGCGACAAACATTAACGTAACTGGAATACACGTCGGAGTGGGTTATCCACCGTTACTTAATTTTTCAGTCGCTTCATAATTATTCGCGCGGTGGTAAAGTGTCTCCATCCCTGAAGCTTGTTACCAAAAAGCAACGTTTATAACTCACCACCAAATTAACAGCTAAAAGTGGCTTGGTAATTGGATAGAAAATTGCTAAAACGGGCTAATTTTGTAGGAATTAAACGAGGAGGGGGATGGGAGGAGGAGGAAGAGGGGAAGGCAGTCGAGAGAACATTTTTGATGCGTGGACGGCGCGTGCCTGCATCCGCCACGGATGACACCCGGGAGATTCAGTTCACTAATCGATCCACCATTCCAGTCCCACTGCCCCTTAAAATAACATCACCGTGCGGCAATTACCGAGCTCGAATGGTCGCTTTCATCACATTTCACCTTTCCACCGAGACCATCCTTCCCCTCTCAGCGCAAAAATTCGAACGTCCGGGTCATTCCTGACCTCGTTTAAGAGACTATAACGTTGAATTTTCCCACGCGACGCCATAAGCCTCCCGCGGACTTGTTTGTTGAACGTTTTGATCCATATATAGGAGAGAGATAAGAAAAGGTTCCGGTGTTATCTCTTCATGCAGCAGATGCACCAGCCGCTACCTAATAGAGTTGTAATCGTTTGTAGCGTCAAAACAGCATTTTTGTAAGAAAAAAATATTGTTTTAAAACCAATTTTCTGTTGATTTCGTTTAAGGAGAAAAATATTTTTCACTGTTTTTTTTTACTTTACACCGGAGACAAAAAGATTCTAAAATATTTGCGCGTGCCGTAAATAATGTGTGAGCTCACCTAAAATTTTCATAACTAATATAATTTCCGCATTAAAAAAGAGCACGGAATTATATAATGATCGTTTAAGGGAGTTTTTATTTAATTCTTGCTCTATGACTAAGCAGTAGTAGTTTTTAGGGGAGGCGACCGACAACTGAGGTCATTTGCGCCATAGGGGATGGACAGGAAATGATGACGGGTGGAGAGAAACCCGGCGTCACCATTAACCTACTCTTTACGAAAAGCCCCAAGGGGTACGCAGTTTAACGTCCCATCCGACGGACGGCGTACTCACTCAAAATACCCTCTACAAAGCACCTCAAGTAGGGATCGAAATACCTCGGAAAAATATTCAACACCGCCGGGATTTGAACCCACGCCCTCTGGGTGGGAAACCAGTACGTTAGCCCCCGTACCATCTCAATCCTCTATGACTAAGGCTCCAGTAGATGAGAGGCTTTGATGAGAAACGGGAAATATTAATTACCGTGTCTTGAATATTTGCCGTACAATTAAGATACTGATTGATTAAAAAAGAATTTCAATAAAAATATTTTTATCAGCGTTCGGTTATTAAATATGTCCGATGAGTTGATATTTTCATATTTTCGGTACTTATCGTGACGTATTGAACTTCTTTTTTTTTCGCATAGACATACTTCCCATCGCCGCGAGTTTTACATTCTTTCTCCCCTTATATCTCCATCTCGTCGCAAAACCAGAATCATTCCAAGTACGAATGTGCGTCACCTTTATTTCACCCCTCTACGCAGTCCCGGCCACCTGCTTGCCCACCCCGTCCTCTCCGCCCCATCCCGCCGACTTCCCCGCGGGACCTTTCACACACCTCCAGTCCCCTTCTGTTTTCTCCATCCCTTTCACCCAAGAGTTTATATCTTTTTCTCCGCTCTTCCTTCTGTCCTCTTTCCGATCTCCATCTCCCTTCTTCCCCTTCCAACGCTCAGTTTTCTTTTCACCTGTCTTCCTTTATCTCTCTCTCTCTTCCTCTCATTCTCTCTTGTCTTACCACCAAACCCCCGTAGGCAGTAAATTCAACCAAGGGCCCCCGGGGGCGCAAACCGTGTCGCATTTACCCCGACCGACTACTCTCCTAGGCCCCCAAACTATTCCACTCCCTTCCCCCATTCCATTTCCCCCTTAACTCCACCACTCCTTCTGTTTTCTCGCCTTTCTCAAGGACCCCTTCTTTCTTAGTCCCCATGGAAACCCTAAAAAAATGAATTCCACCTTCCCTCTCTCCTCCTCGGCTTACCTCTCTTGCGCAGGCACTTGTTCCACCTCCCACGCGCAACCACCTCCCACGTCTCTGTCATTTTTCACGCATCATTCCTTCACGTGGGGGACTTTGTGGATGGATGAGGAGATAATCTCCTCCGGCTACACCGGCGGCATAGAATACCTCCGTTAAGATTCGGGCGAAAGCCACCACATTCAGTCGATATCCCATGTCGACGCACTAATGCCATCTATCTTCCGTTAAAGAAAGCGGGCTGAAAGGGAACGCGCCTGGCTTTCTCTATGGGAGTTGTGGGAAGTAAATAGTTTGCAACAAGATAGTCAGTGAATTTTTAATTGAGATCATTTTGGTTTAAAGTGACGCGAATATACTAATAGGACGCCTGTTCAATCCGAATGACTAAATACGCTTGGGGAAAACAACGAAAAATCTAAGCTTGATGGAAACGAAGACAAATGATGACGTGCTGGGTTTAAACGTGAAACGAAAGAGTGACGTGGTATTAGTAAAATACAGAAAATGTGAATGGCGAAGACATTGAGTGTTAGTGAAATCTTGAAGTGTTGGAAATAAGTGAGGATATTAGTTGGTAGAAAAGTGAAGAGAGAAAGAATTTTTGACGGCATGAATGGGCACAGAAAGAGCTGAATAAGTAAATGGTGACGTAAAAAAGAAGTAAGGATTCTTTAAAAGGATGTGACTCTAAGGTCAAAAGGAATGTGTAATAGTTTTCCGGGACCTTTTGTTAATAAACCTGTAATGGATAGGACCCACAATGATAATGAGTCATGTCACTGATAACATTTTGTGAATATTCCCAAGGGTTGGAGTTAGTGCCTACTTAAAGACCAATAATTTCGACAGGCATGTTTGTGAAATGTTTAGATAACATAAGGTCTATGATAAAGATGGTATTTATGAACTCGGCGGTAAAAATGGCGGCCGTGTGCATGTCGGACAAACACGTGGAATTTCGGTTTTTTGAAGTACAGGGCAAGTTGGTGGTTAAAAAAAAACCACGATCTAATAATAACTTCCATAAATATCTTTTATCCTATGGCAACCAACCAATTGTAGTGTTGATTTTTTTGCACTAATCAAATCACCAACGTGATTTAAACGCGTTAGAAAATCTAAAAATTTAAAAATGTTTTTAATCCTCGAGCTACTATAATAAAAGAGTTTTTATTCCCAGCACATTCCATGACCCTTTCAGCTGTTTCGAAATAGAACCCTTTCTCAAACTTTATCCTCCCTTCTCCTTCCCGCCTTACTCATTTCCATGTAAAAATATTCGTTTTACCGTTTCATTGCACCTGATGATGACGCTTAAGCATTGTAACATGGGTGGTGTGAGGAATTATTTTACCTATGATAGCCATTGAAAAATTGAGTTCCCTTATCAAAGTAAAGGAAAAATAAAGAAAGTAATTAGATTCAAGCAAAGGGAATACATAAATCGGTACATACTTCAATGAGAGTTTCTATTTATTCTTAAGATGCCGGAAAAATATTAATCTTCTGTCTAACCGGGAGTTAGTCAATACGTTTTCCATTTTGTCATGAGTAATGATAAGTCATCGAGGATCCCATTGTTTTTATAAGACTCTCCAATGAAATACAAAAGTAAAATTCGTTGGGAACAATAAAGTACAATGTAAATTGTTATATGACAAAAGCTTAAGAAGCTGCAGCCACCGGCAGCTTCCTTAACACCACCCTCCGGGCCACAAAGGCAAGAGGAGGGGTTAGAACGGCATCTTAGCTCGGCTGAAGAAGACGGCGAGGGATTCACACTGATGAAGTCAAAGAGGAAGAAGAGGGCCAATTCCCCATCAGATGCCATCGCCGCACCCGCAGCACTTCTGCTGCTGCGAATAGCTTACAGACTGGGAAGAAGGTGAAGCCAATTCCAGGGGTGATCTATGGTGTACCTTATCGACTCCCTGTAGGCGTCGCTGGGTAAAGAGTTTGGTCAAGAGGACCACCGGGCCCAAGAAAACCACAACACAAGATAGGACCACACCAAGACCCTTGACCTTCTGAAGGAGAAGGGGCTGCGGTACCACACTCAGCCCACTGAGCGTGTGCCGAGTATATAGCTATCCATCAAAGGCACTCCTCGGTGGATGCCGTTGGAAAAAGTATCTGAGGGACTATAATCCCTCGGGGACACGGTGCGCAGCATTCGCCGACTGACAGTCATGGAAGCCGTGAAATAGGTTTTCACTGATCGCCACGTGGAGAACGCGGCGATCAGTGAAAACGGCGCGGCAAGAAAGGATTTGCTAGTGCTTCTTGGTGGTGGAGCAGTTTTGTAGCGAACGGGACCCGCTGCAGTGAAATAGCTGCATGCGCTTTGGTCACATTGGCATCACTTTCTGGTGTTCTAAGCGCTGCATGCATTGCGCTGGAGCGCACTTAGTGGAAGAGTGTTCCCGTAGATGAGGTGACGTCGCGACGTGTACCGTGTGGGACCGCACGCAGCCGTCTCCCTAAGATATCTCGCTTACCAGGAGGCGCTGCGCAAGCAGAGATAGAAACTACCATCCATACCTTCTAACCCTGCGCCGGGGACGCAGGCAAAAAGGCCCAGAAATCCGGCTCCAGCAAGGATTGCCTTACGCCCAGTGGAGAAGGCAACCACCTTCTCCACTGGGAGCAGCAATCCCTAAAACCTACGGACTCCTCTTCAGTCACCATGGTGATGTCGAGCTCACCTTCGCAACCTCCAACAAAACCAGGGCCCACCTCGTCTGTTCCGACGGTAGCCGACCAACAACCATCCGTCGCGCTGAGAGGCTGTTCCTCTGGAGACATGTCACTCCCAGCAGAGGCCGTCCCGAGGACAACGGGAATTCAAGGCCGGAAATCAGAAGGAGAAGAAGCAGAATAACGGTCCTGCAGCCACTGCAACCGCAGCTACGAAATTTGTCCAAGGGAATATCCTCAAGGACATTTCCAGGACCAACGCCTCGGCAGTCGCCGAATCAGTCGTAAAATAAGCCTTCTGTCGGGGCAAGGTCTTGACTTCTACCCGTGGCAGGAAGTCTCTGGAGCACATGGCTTCCATCTCGGGAAAGGATGATGGAAATTGCGAGTTCTGGGATGAAAATGCCCCTGCTCACCCATCGTTACTTGTGCGCGAAGGTTTGGCCAAAAACATCACACTAATGATGCCGCAGCCACCGTATTCCCCAGATCTGGCCCCCCAGTGACTTTCTTTTGTTCTCAAAACTGAAGAGGCCCATGAAAGGACGACGTTACGCTACGATTGGCGAGATAAAGACTGCATCGAAGGAGGAGCTGAACAACATCACAAAAAATGATTTTTTGAGGTGCTTCGAGGATTGGAAAGAACTTTGGCACAAGTTTATATTATCTAATGGGGATTACTTTGAAGGGGAAAAATAGATATTCATGAATAAATAAATAGTTTTTGAAAAAACACAAAAGTCGCGATACTTTTTGAACAGACCTCGTATGTACATACATACCTGTATACACAGACAAGCACACTCACGCACACAAACACACACGTGAACTTGTTCAGTTCGCCTACCCATGTTTCTGATTATGAAAAGTGCTATCCACAAACGTGTTTCTTCACATTGAGAAACAGAAAAAGAAGTCACTAGATGCTTGATCAGGATTACAGGAACGATGTACAATACATTGAAAATTTACTTTTGCGAGAGAATTCAGTCTTTACCCAGAACCCATCGCGCAACAACATGTACAATGGGCAATATTTCTGTCACCAGCTGGTAGAAGGAACTCAATTAACTTTTCAATACTTCTTATAGTGTCAAGACGATTCTCTCACAATAGCAGCTTCCCCTAAGAGCAGTGACCGGAGCTTAAGTTCCGGGTCTACCTTCATTTGACATTAATTGCCTCTCCCATTTAAATATATTACATTTTCTTCTAGCTGTGCTTTATGGAAGAAGTCTTTCTACCAGCCTTCCCATGCATTACGTAGACCTCGGATGACGAATTGTTCAGAAGAAAGCAAAAACGCAATGCATTGTCGCTAGCGATCTTCATTGTTGTCGTGAACATGAACATGAACTGGACATGTTTAAAATTGCAACGAGTCAAATCAATGAAAATTGTACCATACATGCATTAAATGTTAATATAGCAACATAAATTAAAAATAAATTTTTGAACTTTGAATCATGTGGATGAAAAATGTTGAAACTTTCTTTGTTGAGCAGGTCTCATTATATTATTTCTAATATTTCGTCAGCCTAGGTGATATAGATCAAAACATTTTATCCTGGTTCATTTTGCCCTTTATATTCCTATTAACTAGCGGAAGTGTCCAATTCTTATTGAAGAAGAGAGCACTATAAATTGCAGGAAATGAAATGAGGTAATAAGGAGGTTAGATGAGCAGAGATGGGAGTGGGGTACAGAAACAATCAACCTAATGTACAGTATATATTTTTTCCATCGTAATGTTTCAAGCAGCAGCATTTCTGCTGAAGCAGTAATAACGACGTTTTGTAAAATATGTTTTTGAATTGGCATGGGTTATTTATAATTAACGTACTATCAAGTAAAAATAAGAACTCTTATTTCGCCGGATGGTATATTATTCCTGATACCACTCGTGATTGACTTACCAATATAATTTGTGTGTCAGTTGATAGCGAGTATTAAATAAACAGATCAACGCATAAATAATTAAATTTATCGAAACTATATCGTTATCATCTCATTTTTTTAGCACATGGTTGCCGGTCCTGCGTCACAGTACTAAAAGTGAATTTTTAATTATACCAGAAAAGTCGTATGTGCAATATAAAACATTAAACATAATATTTAAACGTGCGATGTGTGAGATGCTTCCATTGAAATGTTATATCGTCGGCGTATTTTAAATGTTTTACAGTGATGCGAAATAAGCCATGGGCTTTGAAAATCCCATTGAAAAAAAATCAAGTCGTGAAACTATCAGATATTCTTACAGGAATGCCATAAACGTGGTGCAGTCAAATTATTCTTTTCAATATTTAGCTAACTCATTAAAATTTTTCGATCTTTCAGGAGACTGATACTATTTATCTCTTTCTTTTTTTATTTGATTTAGAGTTTGGACATTGGTAAAAAGATTATAACTTCTTGGAGTATTGCGTAACAAAATAGTTATGCATTCAATGGTTTTTCTGGTAAGGTTCCTAGTAAGGACAATAATTTTCAAGACTTTTTCATACGGATACAAGCGGTTGCAAGCAGGGTTTATTAAAATTTGAGTACGTAGTCGGGAGAATACGACGGGTGAGATATTTTTTATATGAAGAAAAATACATGAGTTCTCCGGAGCTTATTTGTCTGAACTGGTAAATTTTCTTTTTCAATGATTGAATATAATAAGGGAAAGGAAAGCAGAGCATTTCTGATATCAATTATTTTTTGGATCTGTATTTAATTATCATAAGGGCTTCATTAAGAAATTTAATGAGGGTGGCCCATTTTTTTCAAAAAGAAGTTCTGACAATAGTAGGCGCAGAAAGAAGAGGGAAATGCCTATTTAGGAAAAGGATTTGATTATTGGTGAATGAAACCATAGAACTACTGCAGTCAATTTTTTTGCCAACTGAGCAGAATTTAGATTTTTGCAGCTTGAAAGATGATGCCCTGGAAGAGCTGACGTAAAGGTTGGTTTGTTCAGCTTGGATTTAAATATTTTTGGTTAAGATATTTCGACGGATGTGGGAAGTTAATCGATGGGTTAACTTTGAATAGATCAATGAGGACAGATCGCCAGTTTTGATCAAGGATTTATTTAAGGATTAAGTATTAACTACCCATGAACTAATTACTGCTGCCCTTATACACACGAGAAACATGGTACGACCTAGAATGCCTATTTCGTCCGTACAATGAGGTATTTCGATTACAGGAATAGGGAATGATTTTTAAGAGAACAAATGAACAAGTAAATGTAGCAAGGGCAATTAGGCAGAGAGAATTTTAAAAATTGCCTTTATTTTCTGTAGTGGAAAAATTCCCAGACAGCACGTTTTGCCTTTAAGTTGCAATTGATTTTAGGCTTGGATTTGCTGAATAGAGCAGGAGAAACATTTTGGGGACAATTTCTTTGATGGGAACTAATGGGATAAAAAAACCTACAGAAATTCTTGTGATGATGAGAAGAAAGTTAGAATCAAGTCGTTGGATGTCAATCAAAGAAAATGATGCTTCTAATGCAAATAGGGGTCCTTTCTCCTCCCGTTGATAATGTGATACTCTCGTGAGATGAAATAATTAGAGATGATAAAGTTAGTTTTCGGGTAAAGCTCAAATTCAGGTAAGACGTGGATGCCCGTTTCTTGCATTGTGGTTCCTTACTTGGAAGGATTTATATTTATATTTAAAAACAAGTGTGAGAAATTTTACCGGTGGAAAATTATTCGCTTGGACTGAGATTCTCTTGCGGATTTCTCGATTTTCGAGTCCTTCAGCCACCAGTCTCCATTATAATGAGTATTTCAGCCATGTTAACTACTGAGACACCGTCTGTGTATATCTTCCATTGTGATATTTTATTTTAAAGGCTTTTAAAGGAATAAGGAATTCTGAAAAATAATTTTAAACACAATATCACGCAATGATATTAGGAAGGGGATTGAGATAATTGGGTTCGAATACTGATATCGGTGATAAACTTTTTACTTTAAAATTTCCACCACTTGAATGCACATCAGCTGTTACCCAGCTACAGCTACCGTTAAATTTTATTGCAACCACGAAAATGTAAGGGATTAATATGGTGGTTTCATAATTTCATTGACCATACGCAGGTATAGTGCATTGTGAAATTGAAGCATGTTTTGAGTTTTTTAAATGTTTATTTAAAAAAAGCCAACATTGAGTATCCTTAAATGGAACGTTACTGGAAAGAGCATTTCGATTTTGATGTGGAATAAAATGGTGGGGCCTAGAAAATTCAACATTCTACCCTAGCATATAATTCCTTTTAGTCATCAAATTCGTAATTCATTATTTAGCTCTTTATTTCAATATATTAACATTTTCTCGAAAGAATTCGAACTGGGGAAGTCTATTTCGAATGATCTCAGTTTTTATATCATTCTCCTTCTCGGCATTGCCTAATTGCTCGAACGTGAACGGAATATATACGAGTATCAATCCGTCACGTTGCCCTATTTTTGCTCTTTCTATTCTTTTTCCTACCTCACTCTATATCACTCAGATTTTTATCTTGATCCCTTCCCACTTCTATCCCACCTCCTTCCTCTCGTAGACTTTCCTCTTGGGATACAAGGGAATGCCTCGGCCATATACTTCCCGCGAACACCTCCCAAACTTCGACCTGCTCACCCTCCACCTACCTTCAGCAATCTCTCTCTCTCTCTCCCCACCATTTCTCACATTTCCACCTCTGGTCCCCATACCGCCCGTCGCAACTTAAACCAGCCAATCTATCTTCTTCACTTACTGCCCTTCTCATCTCCTTATCCTCGCGCTCTCTTTTATACATAAATGTGCTCGTGTGTGGGTAGGATCCCTTATCCACGTCCCAATATCTTACCTCCCTACCTTACCTTAATCCCATCTTTCCGACCATTTCTCTTATTCCCTTCCCATCCCTCACATTCCGCCTCCTCGCTCGCCTGCCTCATCTCTCAAGGAGAAGGTTATTAATTTATATATTGACTTACTAATGTAACTGTCCCCATCCCCCTCGGCGTCCAGACAATTTCACCTTTCACAGGCACGGAAGGCTTACTCGCTACCGCATCATCTTGGAGAATTCCCGTGCACCCGCACAGATACTTGCGACCCACTTCGGGTCATCAGGTCCCCAGTGATTTCTTTACTTAACTCCCGGAGAACCCCAACAGCACCCTCTCGCGTGCATTACCTCCCACCAATCCAAAGATGAACGCATTATTCAACCAAAACGTATCTCTTCAATATTAAACATTAGCGTTTCTATTTTTATATTGAAATTTAATCGTTAAAACACTTCTGTTTACCTATGTGGAGATGAGCACCAAATTTTTAGTCCCCACAATAAATAATAGAGTTATTTAAAAGTATTTTTATTACTGTAACACGAGCAAATTAAATTAGTCCTGAAATAGGTCAGCAGATTTGGAGGTAAGGTTATCTAAACTATTTTCCTGTCTTTATCTTCCCAGCTGACATCTTTGAAAGTAGTTTCCAGGGTAAAGGATTGGTCACATGTCGTGTTCGAGAGTACTCAGCGCCAAAGCAAATGTTGGCGGAATATACATGTATAAAACTCGTGCACGAGCCGTGTATCGAATGTAAAACAGCTTAGATTATACAGATTTGAAATATAATGTTAATTGCATTAGTACATTGATGGAATTTATTTGCATAGTTTCTCAGTGTGTAATCATTGGATCTGAAAAATTGTTTGTTTATTACACAAGGACGGACGATAGTTCGGAAAATTAATGCAGTTGGCTAATAGGTAAAAACGCTGGGTGATGGCATGAGATACAATGTATGTTTTGCTATATTATCAATTTTATATATATAAACGAACACAGCCATTAATTTAGGAATAATTTTTAAAACACTGAGTTTTGTTCCTAAATAAGACGCTTAGGACAACATTTCTCCTCTAATTCCGAAAAAGGATTATAAAATAATCGGATTTAACTCCGATGATTATCATCAACCGACTCTTTTTATTAGATTTGAAATAATTTTGATTCTAAGTAAGAACTCGAGCATGATTGAAGCAACAAAAATAGGCTATATTTTGATATCAAAGGAAAAAAATGAAAATGAAGCTTACATACAAGAATTTGGCTGTTGAAATGATTGCGTGTGTACCATAAACACGTTCAATGAATTCAAATAAAAATGATTCTAGGAAAAGGGTAAGCTATATTTACACGTATTTGAATGTTAATTGGGGCTTTGGTAAAGAGATAAGGACAATTTTAAAACATCTACATATATTTTCCAAGATTATTCGGGTCTCCCACCGGGTCCACGTTCGTAGGTTTGCCGACGTTTCGATGGCCGAGTCGTCCATCGTCTTCAGGGCATGCCTTGAAGACGATGGACGACTCGGCCATCGAAACGTCGGCAAACCTACGAACGTGGACCCGGTGGGAGACCCGAATAATCTTGGAAAACATTATTCGCCGGGAAAATACCAGATCATTCTTCATCTACATATATTTTACCAAACTTAAAAATAACTTATTACATTGTCACTTTCATTCGCAACTAAATGTAAAATTATGCTCACCTTGACATTTTTATTATTCGTCGATAATATCCATGATTTTCCGTCAAATTCACCAACAGCCTTGGGAAAATAGAAATTAAGATCTCAAAAGTTTCTTCATAACTGATATAATAATTAATAAACTTTGAATACTGCACCACAATAAAAATAGAAATTGGAGGATTATGGAACATTAATTTGAATAATAAGAATTATTATACAAATATAATACTACTGTTGTATTATACTATTGTGTTGGAAGCTCATAAACTAGAATGACGTTTAAACAAGGAATAGCGAAGGAACCCTGGAGGGTAAACCATAAGGTCTATGAAAGGCACATTTTAGGCCGGATGCTTTCAGACGACGGAACATGTCCGTTCACGTCCGAGCAATTAGGAAATGCCGAGAAGGAGGATCATACGTACAGAGAAATGTCAAAGAGAAGGAGAATGGAGTGAAAGAATAGCACATTTAAATAAATGCTTTCATTTATGAGCAAGTGAATATAGTCTTAAGATTTTTTCGTAAGAGTTAACTCATTCTACATCTAACTCTATATACTATCCTACGAGGCATCGACAGGACAGATGGTAGGGGGTGTCAGATCACCTGACATTCTAATTTAAATAAACTATTTCCACACAAACGTGGCACTCCACGAACCAGCGAAAGGGCACGTGGAAAGTGGGTGACAAGACACCGTTCGTACAGCATCATTTGTACGCAGTACAGTATTGTACCATTAGCAACTACACCACTGCCTCACACAGAAGACAAACATGAAACCCATACCCCGCACCATAATTTGGGAATTTCAGCCGAGAAATTGAAAAATATATTTATGGAGTGGTAAAGATACGTCGGTACCTATAGATGTAAAAAAAAGGCAACGAGAGATTTGAAGACCTTAAGAAATCATTAGGGAAAAGGACAGGAACGAGGAATTTTAGAGAAGCAGTAAAGTTAGATCTTAAATAGACAATTTATAGCAATTAGAACTCAAAAGATAGAAAGATGAACCGTATCGATTTTTTAAAGAAACTCATTCCTTTCCGGTTAAAAATATACTTCTTTTGAATCCTCATGGGTATATTACCCTTCGGAACTCCACCAAAATTAACTCATCTTGGCTTAGGGTCAATTGATCCCTTACTCCTGGACCTGGACTTATTCCCTGTGACCTCACCCAGGCACGAATCGAGGATCGGAGTGTGTGAGTTTATCTCTTATTCATTGAGAACATAAACTCGACTAAGCTGGCTCCCTTTTTTTCCCACCGGCACGCCTGTCCATCACTCTCCCCCGTCTAAACCCGCCCTCATCCGGAAAAGCACCAGGGGTGTCTTTAGGTCAATTTGTCCAAAGGGGGGAGAGTGGTCGCTTAGGGGGGAAAGTTTTCGAAGAGTATCGAGTGAGATCGTTGAGGTCATCAGTTATGTAAGTCCTGGAGCCCCGGAGAAAGATTTCTTCGAGTGGCCGTGGGCTCAGTTTGGTAGTCTCCAAAATAACTCTCCCCAAGTCCCTTAAAAGGAGGGTTTCATGCCATTGACTGAACGAGCACCCGGTCTGAAACACGTTCGGTTGATAGCAGACTCCGTTACGGGTGTCGCATTTATCGGTCTAAAAGTATTTGTAAACCCGGTGAATTTTTCATCCGAGTTCCACATGGGTGTTACAAAGCACAGCGTTTCAAAGCCGAACAACTTGAATAAGATGGATTTTTTGATACTTTAGCTTAGTGTCGATTTTGTGACTGATAAATCATCAGAGTGACAAAATATTCACTCGTGTGACTGCAACATTAAGTTTTGTAAAATAACAATTTAATAACAAGGCATACAAGTAGAGAAACGTTTAATGTGAATATCGTAATTTTCAAGGATGAATAGTTGTAAATTTTAATTAAAATACCTAGAGTAGTAAAGATGAAATTTGTTGGTCCAAATACAAAAACCGTGTGACATTCAATTTCACAAAACAAAATTGGGTCTTTTTATTCATGATATCCTGAAATAGAGACTGAAGAAAATAGGAGTGTATTCTATTTTTTATATTTCAAAACTTTTGTTTACATTCCTTACGAAAACTCGATAGATACACTAAGATATTATGGCGCTAGCGTGCAAGTGACCAACTAACTTCACCTAACTAACAACTAACAACGTTAGAGGCCTGTTCTCTAACCATGAAAAAATGTAGAGGCTATGAATTCGATGCGTTAGGGGTGGACATAAATTAAAGAGTGCCGCGGGAGAGAGTTATAAGGTCCTTACTTTTCTTGATATACAATCAACCTATGATCCCACGCTAGTAGAAATCTTAGGTTATTTGCAGAATATACAGTGATTTAGCGAGAAATAATGAAATGAAACAAATAGGATTCTCCTTAAAAATTTCACAAGGTATCGGAGCGGTACAAGAAATGGGTTGTAGAATTAAATATCAGGAAATGTAAAACGCTGAACTTTTTAATAAAATAGCAGAAAACAAGACGCGAATTGTGAAATCGAAGGAAACCAAATTAAGAATCATAAACAGCAGGTTAGTGTTACACTGACTGAAACAAGTTTGGGTTCTTCACTGGCATCAAAATTTGATGGAGTACACACATCAGAAGAATATGTCGGGAGGTCTTAAATCAGATTAGATTGAGTTTTGATTAGAAGGGTTAAACCAAAACGTAATGAAGAAAAATTAAGACAGTGGGGATACTTTGCCTTTGTCAGGCCAAATTTAGAATACGCGGCGTTTGGGATCCAAGGGAGAAATTAATAATTAGGGAAAACATAAAAGTTTCAGGTTTAACTTTGTTGAGTTCCTTCATTATGAGGGTAAAAAAGAAACTGTACACATCCACAGTAAAGATTTAATGTTTCACGACCATGGTTTCGATCCTGCGCATCGACATCAGTTAACATACATCAACATTTTTTCAACTTATATAGTCTGGCTCCAAGAGGGGGTAAGGGAGAGGAGAGGGGGTAAGGTAGGGAGAAGGGGTAAGTTGAGTTTAGGTGCAGCAACCTATTAGTGGTCTAGGGGAGGGGAAGGGTATGTATTGGAAGGTTACTGGCTCAAATTTGTGAATAATTAGGGAATTCGAAGTTTTGTTAAAAATTATTATGAGTAGAGAGGGAGTAATCTCGATTGGTATTTTGGACTTAGTTTTACAGCCTCGTAACTCACGAAGAGAATAGGCAAAAAGTGAACTTTTAGAAAGTACAGGACACCTAATGTTTCTTGCCACTCCAAGGGAATTATTATGGAACCAGGTTATATTGTAAGAGTCGCTCAATGGGATTAGATTCCATCACTGACAGGTTCAGTTACTCGTCCTTCCCTCGCCAGGTACCAAATCATAAGAGTATCCATTGTACTCGAATACATTGACTCAGTGATAAAAGTTGCATGATTTTTTCAATAATTGCATGATGCATATAGGCCTATATGACTACGAATACTTCACTTGTAAAGTAATATAGAATAAAATGCACGCATAAAAAAATGGTCGTGCATGAATGGGTGGTGACCCGATCTTGTGAGATATTGTGCAACTGTAATTTGACCTTGTCATTCTTGGTTCCTCGAGATTGATCCTAACAATAGTATTTTGAGTACCTTAAAATATTTTTCTTCTACTTGTAAGATTTATTTTTCCTTTAACTTCTTGAAAAGTTCAAGTTTAAAACGATAATTATGTCACTGATATAATTTTGTTTTACTTAGGAAATGTATGAATGCAAACCCTTTGAGAAAGTTTGAGAACTGTGATTTCTATTTCTCAAATTTTAGCTTGCAGGTTATTGGATAAATGTTTTACAACATCCTAAGGTGCAATTGCTTGTCAGTTGATAGTATATGTAATTGCATGCATGTAAGTAGAAAGGGTTTTTGTATGGATGTGTATGCCACTGTGAGTGTTGGTTTGCATGGATGTGTTGATTTTGCACGTGGTTATATTGTCTCTTTACAGGTAACCTAACACCCCTCGCCACACGCCGCGGCTTGCGGGGCATTATGTAGATATAGATGAAAATAAATTTCCGGGAAATCGTTTAAGGGGATTATTTTTGACTCCAAATCAATAAAAATATCTAATTGGCGCTTCTGATAGAAGCTTTCGCAATGTTTTTTAAAGCATCTCCTTTTCCAGAATCAAGACATTATGCTACAGTCGCGAAACCCTTACAAAAGTACAACGCCAGGCACCCATCGAGAAAGAAATCGGCATGGCCATGACAGTAAAGTTACTGCTTAAAACACTGGGAAAAGCTTTTACTTGCTACAAAAACTCATCAACTTTGAAACACAAACGAGGTTATTAAAAACCATGCTAAGGTGAAGACAATCCCTAATAAAAAAATCAATGATGCTACATCTAGGCCTGATTAATCAGCGCGGATTTTAATTGAAACATAGCACAAACATATTAAAATTTGAACAATGGATAACATAAATATATCCACGTTTTATGCTAATTTGGTTACCTAGAAAACCAGATTAATAAGAGAAAAAATTGACAAAACCAATGCCTATGTAAAACTAATCATAAAGGATATGTAAATATATTGTGGTTTTGCATTTATTATAAAATAAGGTCTATGCTTGAAATTAATTCAGGGAGTTCATTATTTATGCTGGATTATTATTGACAGTAAAACAAAAGTATATATTAAATAAACTAGGTAATTTAGTATTAAATTAACACATATTTCATCTTTTAAAGTATGTACTATATCACATGAAGCCTAAACTTATCACTCAATTACCTTTAGCAATAATCCACCGAAAAAATAAATTAATGATCGTTACGACTGAATAAATACAAATATTAGTACACAATAGATACTTCAAAAAGTGAGCACTAAAAATCAACAAGCGCTCTTAAATTTATAATGATAAAATCCTCTTATTTTGATAGGTAAACAAGTTTTAGTGATCTTTATGACAAATGACCGCCTTAAGGCTGCCACCATTTTATACCGACAGCAATAACAAGCCCAAAGATGGAATCACGGTAGAGCTCACACACTCCTTACTCTAGTGTTAGACATTTTCAGTTCAGGCTAACAAAGAAAGCTCGATCCTTTCCCTATGCCGCCTGTGGTCCCTGAGAGATTAAGCTCCTGAAAAATCACACTTTTGGCTCTGCAGGGGTTTATCTAAAGCTGTCATGATCAAACCCAAATTTCGTCATTAGTAGAACCGTCTACACAATAGGTTTACATGCCATATAGCATAAAATGATATTATATCAAATACTTACGAAAAGTGGGTGGGATCAAACGAAATATGTCTGTGCGTGGGAAGTAAAATAATCCATGGATGAATACCAACATTAGCATAAACCAAAGAATGTATATATAAACCTCTACGAAAGAAAACTAATGGGGTTAAGCAATTAAAATTATGGTATGCGCCGGCGGCTATCGCGAATGTAAAAGAATTTTGGCGCACTGAAGCAATAATTCAAGTTGAATGACCTAATACCACGACCAAGCAAATAGGAATATGTAATACTTACTTAATTTTTTAATTAAATACTTACCTATCAGGTAAATGTTGATAAAATGGCAGATCAAATAAAAAAATCAATTTTATAAAAAAATCAAATGAAAAAATCAATTTAAAAATCGACTTAACTTTCAATTGAACTTATAAGTCAAAATTTGTCACATGTTGAGTTTTGCTTACCTTTTCACAAAGAAAATATTAATATAGGTAATCTACCAGTTAAGATTCCATAATTTCTTTTTTTATTTATTTATGTTTGAATGAAATATATTATGGTTAGGTAAACTACCGGTTAAGGTAGGTTTTGGATGGACACAAACTGCCACAATATTCTCTTGACTTTTGTAACACTTCTCTCTCGTAACAAACCGCAACACAGCATCACACTCTAATACAAGTCTCTCTCCATCTCCGATTAATTCCTTCCTACGTTCATTCAGTCCAACATGCCTATCCTATTCCTACCCCTTCCTCATTTGCCCAGCATTCTCCCCTCCATAGTCGAAAGTCTAGACTAGTCTAGAAAGTCTTCAACATCCAACTATCAATCAATATGCTTTGCATCCATTTTTACTGCCTCTTAATGATTTATCTTACCAATTCCCTCTCCTATACAACCAAATACAGTACTTCCTCATTTGCTTTCCTTTCTGTTAACTTCACCTTCGCAATCCTTCTCCATATTCACATTTCAAAAGCCTCCAATCTACACGTGTTATCTTGCTTCAGCAACCATACTTCCTTGCCGTATATAACTACGCTCCATATCAAAAACTAAGTTCCCTCCTTAATTTAATGACACAGGTTTCATTATTCCATTCGATGAAACTTTTTTAAGTTTCATGATTTTGTTTTAACATAATAGGTGTATACTCGTATTTACACCTCGAACAGGAGTGTTGATAACAATTGAAAACATTTTTATATTAAAAATTATGTAATATGTCATAATAGAAATTAACTAGCTAAAGTGTAATAAATGAGTCAGAATATTTAAATCAAATCAAATGTGTCTATTCACAGAAAGTTTATTTTTTCAAATAATTTTGTCAACCCTCAGAAGCAAGTGCTCTTCGAAAACTGAATACGTAAAGCGTTAAAGATGAAAATTCATTATTTGTATATTTGGAGAAATAGAAGTGACTTAAGTGTTTCAACAAATTCAATTTTGAATAACAAAGTTTTTCTTGATACTCGTGAAGCAAATTAAAGTTCGTCTTACCCTTACTTTCCCATGATTGTCACCGTGTATCGGTCAGAGCGAGAAGAGTACAAGTGAGCCATTGTCTTCATAGCACACCGTATTAGCTGGCAAAACGATGATTTGACGCTCGCTTGAATATTTCTTCACAGCACAATTAAGAAGAAGTTACGAGGTGTGAAGGAAATACATTTGGACAAAGAACATAAGAGCGAGTGGAATAAATGAACGTGAATTTTATTAACTCACCAAAGTGTTAGAGTGCTAGCTCCGTAATTTTAAATCAAATAGAAATAAGTTCTCTTAAGAGTAAAAATCGTGAAAGTAATCTTTCTCGATTCCAAAAACGTTACGTAAAACTCGACATGAATTTAAATTTTTTAAAGTTCGTCATCAAAGGAAAATAAATTAAAAATTTCGTCTTAATTAAAAAATTTCACTTTGATCGGCGAGGGGAATACGTAGTTTTATTCCTATTTGTGGGCCTTGAGATACAAACGAATGTATGCTTTTAAAGCCAGTTCCCCTCGCTCTCTTACTACTCTCGTTCGTTCTTTCCCGAACCCTTTCCTCCCTTTCAGTGCCACTCCCTTCATACCTGCCCAAAGTCCGACTTCGCTATCGATCTCATCGCACTCGCTTTATCCTATCTCCTCCTCCTCCGCCACCTCCGCGCCTCACGAGAGATACATATCATAGTTAATTCCCTCGTCGTATCCCTTCCCCGTTCACCTCACATCCCCGCAACGTTTCCATAGTCTCGTCCCTACCCCCCCACGCCCATTTCCACCTCGTATCCTCCGCCCACCGCATCTCGCCCTCCCGTCCATGTTTTCACTCGCCTCGTTCTCGATTTGACCTCACACCCACGCGCGTGGAAACACGTTTCCCGCGTCATACCCCACCCCCACTCAGGCTCCACTCGTCGAGTGATCAGAGACCAATCCACATCCTCCTCCTACGCTCTCCCCCCTTTCCTTTGCACAAAACGTTCTCTGATAAAAACACCCACGCAGTTCGGCAGTGTTTCCATTGGAAATTTCACCGCGCGTGCATAGGTTGGTCACTTGCAGGAATACAATCGAAAAACAACAATTTTTTTCATGAGCAGAGACCAGCTTACTTGTTTCCCTTTAATGATGTTTAAATATGACATTTTCGGTGCACAAAGCGCAATATTTACAATTAAATAATATAAAATATGAAATGCACCACAATTTACTGCAACAAAACGGTATTATTGTAAGTGTGACTCTGCCGATACGTATTTAGTCAATGTGGAACAATGCCTCAATCTTTGATAACGTAATATTACAATTTGGTCTAGATTACGCTTAAATATTGGAATCTTACGGGTTGGATATGATTGCCGAGTTAGATAGATTCCAGGGAAGAAGAAGGGATTTTTATTAAAAAGCATTAAGATACGCTTATTTACACTACTGGATTATTAGAACAAGTTTTATGGCAATTCATAAAGTTAAGTTATATGTCTCTTACATAAATTCTAAAAAGTCTCTTTTGTGATCATTTGAAAAATAATTACGATCCTACGCATACTCTATGCTATGAGAAATTGAGATAACCGAATTATACAGATAAAACTTGAAAGTAGTATTTTTAAATTAACGAAAACGCAAAAGAATAATTCTCATTCCAAGAAATATTTTTTAGACTAGGTAGCCTAGTCTTAAACGTGTTAATATATCGCAATTTAATTACAAGAAACTAGTTTTTAACAAATAATATCTCATTTCAGGACGGCACTTGAAACTTGGTGCACTCGAATCTGTTTATTACAATTGATTCCATCTTCTGGAGTCTATAACTTTTCCGTCGGCCCCTAAGATTTGTTAATGCACTCTTTGAATTATTCATTAAAAGAGACGATGTAACACTAATTTTTCATTTTTGGATATGGTGTTGAGTTTTTAAGAAATAGAACAAAGAGCATTTATCAACTCATTTTCATTTCAACTACTTTTATGTAGAAATTTGAACATTATTACGTGTTAATCCATATTAAATTCATTTCTTCTAGTACCTCGATGAAAAGATTTAAGGTCCGGTGCAGATCGCGTGGACCCCTAGCCAGTAATAACGTATAGCCCTTGTACCAGCAGGAAATTTTCTATTTTTACTTTTCAAATCCTAACTCCCACCATGTACCAAGTGTTTAGCTGTCAAATCACCTCCAGTACATTATCCATTAACATGATGAACAGCAATGAATACCCATTGCTATCCCATCAACAGACTAAGACTAAGACTTGCGGTATCATTTTCATTAGTTGTTTTCATATTATTCAATAACTGCTTATTCTTTTCATACTAACCAAAAACCTTTGCCCCTCTTTCATTTATCCATCGCACGAGTATATATTTCCAAAGTCGGTAAATCTATCATCAACATTCTTTCGTGTATCCATTTATTTACCAACTGCCCTTTTAACTGCTAACAAATAGCCCGTACTTCCTCATCTGAAAAAAATGAAAAACTTTGCTGATTTCACTTGAAAAATATGGAAACAATGTGAAATTAATATAGTTTTTGAGCTCTATTAAATCATTGGAGAATTCATCAAAGTCACATAACAAATAATTTCATTGATACAGGTGCTGTAGGTGCTTCTTTTCCCAGGCACAAAATTACATTTATAAGGAATAGGGCTTGAAAATGAGATGCATATCCATGTGACAGTGGAGATTCCTCTTCTTGCTTTTCATCTCTAATTTCCACGTCTTTGGATATATTTTTACTAAATTTATATGTGCATGTGTATGCTGGTTGATGGTCTATGTATCCGCATGCGTGTGGGTTAAGAAGGTTTCCGTATGAATATATACGCCTGTGTGGGTGTAGATTTGCATGAATATGCTGGTTTTGCACGTGTTGTTATTCTCTCTCACGGGTGGTGACCTTATACCCCCCGCCACAAGCTCCTACGGCGGTTTACGGGGTATTATGTAGAGGTAGATTAAAGTGGACGTAAACAGCATACATTTTCTGACGAAAACTATATTGATTTGTATTTATTGGAAGAATTTTCGCGAAAAATGTCAGGTTTGAGGAAAAGATAAAAAAGCAAACGAATTCTGGAAGAAAAGTTGGTGCTATTATGCGAAATATTTGGAATAGCTAATGTTGGGCCATGGTAGCAAAAATAGTATTGTTACGCAGATCTACCATGCCGCACTGCACGAGTGCTTTCAATAAAATTAGGAGAGATAGGGAAGAGGTGGGGCTGAATTTACTGGTGATATAAACGTATAAAAACGTTTTCTGCGGCCATGTTGAGGAAACGGATGAGAGTCGAATAACTAGCATATATGAGATTTTTATAAAATGAATCAGCAAAAATGTTTTCCTCAAGTAAGCGTGAAGTGCTGAATCCAGACCGTCGGTTAAGGGTGCGAATGATCGCAGATCGAATTGGCATGGAAAGGATGACAGTGCACAACATCATGACTTAAAATTTTGCGTTGCGAAAGATCTGCGCTGAACTCGCCCCGAAGGTCTTGACGAACGATCAACAGCAGAGTCAAGTGTCTGCTTGCGAAGATCTTCGGCAATGGGATCGCGACGATTCCCCAAGCCCTTTACAGTCTTGACTTGGCACCAGAAGACTTTCGTATTCCCAAAAGTGAAATCCTCCCTCAATGGAAACCACCATGGGACCCTGAGTCCCGTCAAAGAAGCTTGCACGTGTACCCTTAAGTACCTTCCGAAATCCGTCTACCAAGAAGGTTTTGAGTCGAGGGAAAGCTGCTGGCAGAAGTGTGCCGACGCTCAAGATATATAATTTGAAGAATTTCAAGGCGAAACTTTTCCCGATACTTTTTATACAAACCATACAAATATGTATATGAGAGAAAACACAATGGCTCTGAGAGAAGGTGTAGATGGAAAAAGTCATGGAAAAATGTATGCCAAGAAATCCAGGAAAAGAAGTTTTAGTCTCAGGAACAGAAGGGCACGTATAAAATTGTAAGTGAAAGGGACAGATGCAAAAGAATTCATCACGAATAGAGATTAAAATATTAAAAGGGTTTAGCCTTAGAGAATTAACTTAAAATTGGGCTTTATGACCTGGGCTATCATGATTTTAATCGGCGTGAAAAATATGGCTGTGTACATATTTAGTTGAGGTGGGACAAGAATCTAAAAGTGGGATCCACCCGCAGGTGGCCAAGTGCTCTTTATTCAAAGTACTACCTAGGCAGTTGACCTTGTTGATAATGAATAAAAATCCATAAGTGAAAACTGTAAGCGTTAAACAGTTACCATTTATAATTTTTAATATTAAATACGATGTTTTTTGTCTCATTATTATCATCTCCTGTGGCTCGATTTGAGGACTGGGTTCTTTCCTACCGCTTCAATGTTTTCCATAAAACAAAATCCGTTTCATGCAACGACAGAGTAGTCGTGAACAATAGAACGTCTCCTGCTGCGTCCACGAACACGCTCTAAATTACTCGGAGTTGGAAAAAAAATATTACGCCGGTTTTCAAGAGGAACAAAAGACTATCCATGGTTTCCCTTTATCTTTCGCCACGAATTATACGGTCGGGAATGTTCCACTGTTTTGGGATATTCATAATTTTGAATCTCAATGTATATGATCAACGTGACGTCAAGTTCGAAACTGTATTCACGCATTGTAAGTACTGCATTTTGTGCAGCGCGAAGGCAACCGAAGCCCGAAGTCAGGCGTGACTGAAAATTACGACCACTGCGTATACCGTACAAATGTGAACAAGTGAGGGAGCTAACAATGCATTGTCCTATGAGTTTCAGACAGCAACATTTGTTTGAATAAACCATTTGTTATTCTCCTCCTGTAAAGTATCAATTTTTCATCCAGTGATTTTTCCTCATTAGAATTCATTTCAAACAAATTAAGTATCTTTAATGGTATGATTTTAGTGTCTTCAATTTGTGAATAGTTAATTTTGAATATTTCTTTGGATAGATTTTAGCAAAACAAATTATGTTAATGTAGTGATAGAATTTAGATTTAGTTTATAAGTCCCTAAATCTACACTGAAATCAAAGCGTAACCCATAAACTATGAATAAATATTAAAAAATAAAAAAGTAAAACTCTTACACGATAATTAGAGAGTAGTATGGGATAATAATAAAATACAATCCCATTAGATACAAAAAATACTTAATATGATAAAAAAAATGCGTATCACAGGGGAATTGTTTTCAAGGGTAAAAACTGAAAATTGTAAATATTTAAATGCTTATTCATTTGATGATAATGTATTCAAACGGATTGAAAGAATTTCTTGGGAGATTGCAAAAAGGTTGCTTATGATATTAATTCTGAAAACTCAAAATAATCCATAGGTCTTGATGTTAGAGAAAGGAAGGTGGTTGAAAAATGTTCTAATACATTAAAATAAACGAATAAGAGTAAATCCCAATTATAAGCAAGACATAATTTAAATTTATATAATTAGGTCTCGTCTAGAAATAAGAGCTCTTGGCTTCACTTTTTTATCGCAACAATCAGATGATAACCCTTTCGGGAAAATAAATGTGAGTGAATCATCGAGAATTGATTGGAAATAGTTAAGCAAAAACCATGAAATTATTTTATCTAAGGCAAACCTTTAAAAAAATACTTCACAAATTAGTGATAATCAAACTAAAGTGATTTGATATAAGAAAAGTCATATTATTTTGATTTATAAATGAGCAGCTTTGATAAATTACCATAGTTGAAATACAAAAGGTCATTTCATGATTAAATCAAACGCTTCACCTTTTGTTCACAAATCTATTTTACTCAAGGCGTCGTAAATCAACCTTCCTGGTTTTAATCCGTTTCAAAAACCACAGTTGTAGCACGGAAGAGTCATGGGCTCCAAATACCTATTTACCACGGGCTATTGCGAATTTTCAGATAGGAAACGGAAGCCAGTATGGTAAAGTTTAGTCAAATTTCAATAAATCTTCGGGATCAACAGGGAGTCACCTCGGGTAACCTGCGAATCTTTCCTTTTTCTCTGAGTTAACTCTTGAAATATTATTCCATTGATTATTAAAGTCACATTCATTGCTCCTATTTGGAGTTCTGCTAACAGTAAGCCTTCAGAATGATAATTATTATTATTGGGTAATCTAACTATTAAGGTAGGTTTTTGGATGGAAACCACTACCAAATTAATATTTTTTTATCCTAACAACACACAACCCAACATTCTACTGTACAACAGACCATCTCTTCATCACTGTATACTTCTTTCCTCCAGTTCAACAACCCTATCTTATTCATGCCTTTCCTTGTTTGCCTAACATTATCCCTTCTATCACAGTCTTCACCATCCCATTCCCAATAATTACGCTTTTCATCCATTTTTCATACCTCCTTATGATTTCTCCCACCAATCTCCTCTCCTACACCACCACATATATAGTATATGATTGCTTTCCCTTCTATTCTTTCTTCAAGTGTCCTCGTCCATTTCTCCTTTGGTAGGCGAAATAGATCCATAATAAAATCTCAAGGCCAAAGAATCGGGGCAGTTAGTTGCATAAAATTTTGTCCATTCAGGTATCAGGGTAGTTTATCTTTCCTCGATAGCTCAGGTGATTAAGA